>NC_067398.1:469740343-470345343 GCF_016432865.1 Antechinus flavipes | reverse complement strand
AATCAGAGAGGGAGGGAGGGTGAAAAGATGCCTTTGCTCATTTGGGGGGTTGTCTCTATAAGATCTCAGTCACAACTATTTTTGCTCTCCTTTGCT
This sequence comes from Antechinus flavipes, assembly GCF_016432865.1. Lineage (NCBI taxonomy): Eukaryota > Metazoa > Chordata > Mammalia > Dasyuromorphia > Dasyuridae > Antechinus > Antechinus flavipes. The sequence continues at coordinate 470,345,247 of NC_067398.1, read as the reverse complement.
TCAGGTTTAAAGAAGGGGAATTATGTCTTCAATTGCATAATTAAATAGGTATCAAAAGAGTAAGTCACTCCTTTCTTTCTTTTTCATTCCTTCTTTTTCTTTTTCTTCTTTCCTTCTTTCTTTTTCTCTTTCTTTCTTTCTTTCCTCCTTCCTTTCTTCCTTTTCTCTTTCTCTCTCTCTCTCTCTCTTCTCCCTTTTCCTCTTCTCTCCCCTTTCCTCCTCTCTCTCCTCTCCCTCTTCTTTTCCCTGTCTCTTTTTTCTTTCCTATTTCTTTCTTTCTTTCTTGTTTATTTTCTTTTATTTATGAACCAATCTGTTTGGGACTTCTGACCTACTCCACTTTTGATCTGGCATAGTTAGTTGGTCCTTCCTTAGGCAACATAATGCTCAACTACTTCCAGGGCTTAACAAATAATTATTGACTAACTGACCATATTGACATTAAACTTAGAGTAACCGCCTGATCTACATAATCCATTCCACCTCAGAACTCCCAATTTTCAGAGATTGCAGTTAGTTAAGATCATAAACATGGACACTTGCGCTGGGTAATGAATTTTCATTAATTTTGACATCCAAAATCAGGGAATTGTGGATTGTGCATTTTGCTATCTGAAGAATTTCTAGGGAGAGGCTAAATATAATTAGGTTAAGAAGTATCAAGTCATGGCTTGGGGTAGGATACCTCTGCAATATATGCTAATCACTTGCTCCGGGACATATGCTTAATCCTTCATTATATCTAATTGAAATTCGTCTTGTAAATTGTGGATGATTATCCATATCATCTTACATTGTTCATTGGAATAAAGAGTAAAGTTCATCCTATATATTACCAGGAATAGCCATGTCAACCAATATCAAAGCAGCCAATAGAAGAAATAAGGTATTAACATCAGAAGGACTGAAATTTAAGAATACCTTGAAGGACCAAGCCACATCAATTCACAAAGTAATTTCTTTTTAATCCATAAAACAAAGATATTGATGATGATAGAAATGAAATTTTTATTTCAACATAAAATTATAATATTTTTGCATCAATTAATATGCCTGGTTCTTCCAGTATTATTGTTGTTGTTGTTGTTGTTGTTGTTTATCCTTTGTTCTGTAAGAGGATCAAGAGATTAAGCAGGTGATTCCATGACATTGCACATAAATATGATTTAAGAGAGGGAGTAAGTCACCTAGCTAACTTTCTCCTCCAGAACTATCTGATATAGATCAGGACAACTGGTGATGGCCCTGAATACAGTGGGGGACCCACAGCCAATATTAATTGGTTGTGAATCAGCTGTGAAGATAGCAGGATGCAGCAATGTTAGGTATTTCTCAGTTGTACTCTGTTCCTCTTCATGACCTCCTTTGCTGAACAAATAGAAGGAAGTTCAAGGGTAGCCCTCTACCATGTAAAACTTTCCCTATTATTCTGGAAACATTGGAACAACTGTGGATCTCTGAAGACTTTTTGAATTCTAAGATTGTATGACAGTCCAACTTTAAGAGATTGCTATCAGGTCTGAAGGACTAGATCAATCTCCCTTTCTACTTGAAAAAAAAATAAAAAGGAGACCTCAGCTGTGGAATCCCCAGTTTCACTCATGGGTCAGTCTGGTCTCTAATAAGAAGGGACTTGGGATTCCTTCTCTCATATTTTTGGCTCATTAAATTCTTACCCCAGCACCCTGTGGACAAGTTATTTATAGCTTAGATATTGGCTTATGTCCAAGGTTACCTTAAAAGGGGGTCATACCTGAGTTTCAATTGATAAATGACGGACAAAAGCAGCTACACCCAAAGAAAGAACACTGGGAAACGAATGTGAACTATCTGCATTTTTGTTTCTCTTCCCGGATTATTTATACCTTCTGAATCCAATTCTCCCTACGCAACAAGAGAACTGTTCGGTTCTGCAAACATATATTGTATCTAGGATATACTGCAACATATCCAACATATAAAGGACTGCTTGCCATCTAGGGGAGGGGGTGGAGGGAGGGAGGGGAAAAAAATCGGAACAGAAATGAGTGTCAATATAATGTAATTATTAAATAAAAAATTTAAAAAAAAAATAAATAAAAAAAAAAAAAGGGGGTCATAGAAAGATACTTAATGTATCATTAGGAATCAGGTATGGCTCAGGTACACATTTTCTACACACACAAAAAAAGCCAAAAGACAGTCCAGGATGATATACCTATTTGAAACAGGATTCAGTAACAATGTATAATTACTATTATAATTTTTTATGAAGCTGATCCTTAAACTATATCAAAAAAAAAATCAATTTATGAAACAACCTAATAGGCAAGGCCACATGCTTCTGCATTCTTACTCATTCTCCTACCAATAATCAGTGCTAATCAAAAGGACTTAAAAGTTTTGAAACTTTCAAACTTCCAAAGTCACTCACAAACCTAGATTTATCTTCCAGTGTTTTTATGGGTCTTTGTTCACTTACTAAGGAAACACAAAGGAGAAAGTCAGAGGCCTAAGGGCAAGCTTGCCTAGTTGAGTACTCCAGCTTACCATGTGGAAGTGGACAATATGTGATCATAGAAAAGCACTTGTCATCCTCTGAGAAGTCTCAGAATTAATATAATGCTATCTGAAAGGTCAAAGGAAGAGAAAGGGTCAAAAGCTGTCTCATTTTAGTTGATTCAACTAAATATACTACTACTACCTATCTGGGAGCATCAAGGGATCACTCAGGGTTTACTATACCACACCAAAGTATTTTCAGTGCTGAGTCATACATGACCAGCAACATTCAAAAGTTTATCATTCTCATGATGGAATATTATTGTTCGGTAAGAAATGACCAGCAGGCTGATTTCAGAAAGGCAGGGAGAAACTTAAATGAACTGATGCTGAGTGAAATGAGCAGGACCAGGAGATCATTATATACTTCAACAACAACACTGTATGAGAATGAATTTTGATGGACGTGGCCATCTCCAGCAATGAGATGAACCAAATCAGTTCCAATGGAGCAGTAATAAATTGAACCAGCTACACCCAGCGAAAGAACTCTGGGAGATGACTATGAACCACTACATAGAATTCCAATCCCTCTATTTTTGTCTTCCTGCATTTTTGATTTCCTTCACAGGCTAATTGTACACTATTGCAAACTCTGATTCTCTTTGTACAGCAAAATAACTGTTAGGACATATATACTTATATTGTATTTAATTTATACTTTAACATATTTAACATGTATTGGTCAACCTGCCATTGGGGGGAGGGCATGGGGAAAAGGAGGGGAAAAATTGGAACAAAAGATTTGGCAATTGTCAATGCTGTAAAATTACTCATACATATAACTTGTAAATAAAAAGCTATAATAAATTTTTTTTTAAAAAGGGTTTATCATCCTCAAATCATCAAGCTTCCTCAGTGTTGAATCAAAAACATATGATTGATAGGAAGCAAGAAGTTTTGCTTGTGGCCACTGTTTCAACAATTTTGAATTTTTAGATGTAACCTCTCTCTAAGGTTACCTATGACCTTTGACTTCTCTGTAGCTTTTAATATCCTTTGCCATCCTCTACTATACCTTCATCTTCCTCATCTTTATCCTGCTCTCATCTCTTCTCTAATCTGTCTCCTTTTATCTTCTTTGTTGGATTATCCTCCAGGGGCCTCCTCCTTACTTAGAATGTACACAAGACTCTGTGCAGAGTCTTCTTCTCTCTAAATATACTCTCAGTAATCTCATCAGTTCTCTTAGGTTCAATTATCTTTTCTATGCAGATAATCCTCAAATCTATTCACAATAATCTCTTTTCTAAGGTCCAATCCTACCCGATCAGTTGCCTGATAAAAATATTTGCCTGAATGTCTCATAAACTCAAACTCAACATGTTTAAAGCAGAACTCTTCTACCTCTTGTAAACTGCCTCTCCTCTAAATTTCTCTTGAATGTTCTTGAGAGAGAAAAAGCATCAGTGTGAATAGTTTTGAAGGGAACTAGTTTTGAAATCTGGCAAAGCTGTGTTCAAATTATTGCCCCCCTGCTATTCTTCTTATATGACACACTAGCTCTCAGTTCTGAGAATTTCTACTAGTTGTTTCCCATACTTGGAATATTTTTCTCTTCTCAACCTCTGGATTACCTCAAATCTCACTAGTTTCACCTTTTTAAAAGAAACCTTTCCCAGATCTCAGCAATTTTAGAGGCTTCCCTCCTCTAAGATTACTCTTAATTTATCTTAATTGTACATGGTTGTCTGCTGAATCCCCACTAAACTGAGAACTCCTTATAGGATAGGACTGGTTTTTTACTTTTCTTTGTATCCTTTGCACTTAGCACAGTGCCTGGCACATGTTAATCCAAGTTAATATGACTTTGGCAAGTTATCTAACGTTTTACTGCTCCTAGGAAACTCTCTAAGTTGGCAGAATGCATACTGATATGCACTGGTGGAGGTTTATTCATTGAGAATTCAAGGGTCTGATATAAAAAACAAACAAAAACCCCTCAAAAAACCTTTTTTTTTTTCCCTTCCTCCCTTCCTTCCTTCCTTCCTCCCTTCCTCCCTTCCTTCCTTCCCTCCTTCCTCTCTTCTTTCCTTCCCTCCTTCCCTCCTTCCTTCCTTCCTTCCTTCCTTCCTTCCTTCCTTCCTTCCTTCCTTCCTTCCTTCCTTCCTTCCTTCCTTCCTTCCTTCCTTCTTTCCTTCTTCCTTCCTTCAGAATATCACTGTCCTTTTGGTTACAACCTGGGAGTCATCCCTGATTCTTCACTCTTCCTGTCTTCCATGAAAAATCAGTTGCTAAATCTCAGCAGTTCTATATCTCTAGCATCTCTCACATCTACCCCCTTCTCTCTATTCCCAGGATTACTGCTTTTTTTCTGGTCTTTATCACTTCTTGTCTAGACTATTGTAACATACTCTTGATTGGACTCTGATTCCAGTAGCTCCCTTCTCCAACCTACTTTCCAAACAGCTGGCAAAAAATATTATTCCTAAAACAAAAATCCATCCCATGTCATTTCCTTTATCAATATTCTTTAGTGGTTCACTAATTTCTATGAATTAAACTGCTAACTTCTATGCTTGGTATTTAAAATCCTTTACAATCTCATTCCAGCCTATTTTTCAAATTTATTTCATTTTATTACACTTCATATATTTTATATTTCAGTCAAATTAGCCTATTTACTATTCCCCAAATTCATCAACTATGTCTATAGGGTTTTAAAAATATCCATTTCTTTTTTTAAAAAGTGATTGGAGTGTTTTTTGTAATTTGTAGGTCGCTTTTCTCCCTTTGAGAATTATTTGTTTATATCTTTTGATCATTTGTCTATTGGGAAATGATGTGTGTGTGTGTGTGTGTGTGTGTGTGTGTGTATGAATCAGTCTGTTATATAGCTTAGATATTAGACTTTTATCAGAGAATTTTATCGAACACTCCACTATTTTCCTCTTAATTTTAACTGTACTGATTTTATTTGTGAAAAACCTTTTCAATTTTATGTAATCAAAATTGTCTATTCTATCTTCTATGATCCTCTAACCTTTGTGTGGTCAATAATTCTTCTATCTTTAGTTGTGAAAAGCACCTTATCCTCTGCCCCTCTAATTTGTTTATGGTATCACTTTTTATATCTAGATCTTATATATATTTATAGCTTACAACAACATACAGTATGAGATGTTGTCATTCTAATTGCTGCTAGACTGCTTTTTCTAGGTTTCTCAGCAGTTTTACTGTTGTTGTTGAATGATGTTGAATGTTAAAAGTTCTTATATCAGACTAGAGACATGGAAACCAGGTATTTTTGAGTTTGTCAAATATTATGCTTGTATGTTCATTTACTGCATCTAATGTTTCAAATTATTGCACTCTTCAACTTATCTACTTTTTAAACCAGTACCAGTACTTTTGATGATTAATGTTTTGTAATATGATAAATTTTTTAATTTTATTTTTATTTTGTTTAAAATATGATATAGCTAAACTGTTCCTTCCTCTTTACTCTTTTCCTTAATCTTGAAGTTTTTATATTTTTTATTCTTCCAGATTATTTTTTCCTATTTATATAAAATCACCATTTGATACCTTACTTGATATAGCATTGAGTAAGTAAATTAGTTTAGAGATTATTATGATATTTTTATCATATGGTACAATTGTGAGCAATTAATCACTCTCCAATTACTTTAGATCTATTTCTATAATGACTGTGTTGTGTTATATTCATATAATTCATGTGTATGCCTTGGTAGGTGGATTTCCAAATATTTTATGCATGGATCTTTTGATTAAGATCTTGGTGTGAAGGGTCAATTTTCCCATAGCGACTCTATCAATGATCTAAAAAGCATATCAGGTCATACTCTTCATGCATGACCACTTAACTTCATTTTCTCATTTATTCCTATTTTTAATTATTTTTACCATTTCTTGCATACATGTTATCATTTGTAATTATGCTATAATCTATTAATGCTTCATCTACTCTTTGGATCATTCATAGTTTAAATTCTTTGAATATCCATAATGCATTGAGGTGATCTATTACAGTGACATGAAAGATTTATAAGGAAAAGAAGTCACAGAATGAGAATATGCTGATGAATGATAATCTGTACCAATTGAGAGATTATTGATGAGATTAAACATGTGTCTCAGAAATTGTCTCAGTATTATATTTTAGGTAACATATTAGAATCTACATGAACATTTAGCCCAGAAACCCCATTTGGTACCTGAAGAAATAGAGACACAAAGAAGTGAAGTTATTTGCCAAAGTCAAATAAACAGAAAACAGAAGTCAAGGTTTGAACCAGGATCCTGTGACTACAAATCTAGCAGCTTTTCATAGTATTCTACATAATGGGGCATAATGAAAGACTTTTCTGTTTAGGGCAGCTAAATGGTGAGGCTAGAGTGCCAAGCCTGGAATCAGGAAGATCTGAATTCAACTCTGGCCTCAGATACTTAGTAGTTGTGTGATCCCGGGCAATTTGTTTCATTCTATTTGCTTGAATTTCCTCATTTGTAAAATGAGCTGGAGAAGTAAATAGCAAACACTCCAGGATCTTTGCCAAGAAAATCCAAAATGGGGTCATGAAGAGCAGACATAACTGAAATGACTGAATACAATAAAATTTTCTGTTTCTTTCAGGAAAATGTATAATAAGAACATTGGCTGGTTGTGTGATGAAGGACAGAGATAACTGTGGGCTGCCTGAGATCTCTACTGTTATCTTTGGGAAGTTAGGTAGAATCTTCAAGGAAAGTACACTGGATGAATCTTCTGTAGCAAATTTGGGAAAGGACTTGAATAAAAATACCCAGGAATGGAGTGGCTTAGAATGGTTGCAATCTGTATCATTAGAGGAAATAACCACATTTAAGATGCCTGACCCATTTGAGTATTTGAGTTTTACACAATGCAGCACTGCTTTAAAAAAAAAGTAAAGACAGGAAAATTCTGGGATGTTCTGAATTTTCAATCTAGTTTACCAAAAAAAATTTAAAAAATTTTAAAATATTTAATTAATGTGATTAATAATTTAATTAATTTTATATTTAATTTTTAAAAATATGCTCCTCAAAAAACCATGTCAGAAAGCAATGTGGTTACAGTGAAAACATCGAAGTCCAAGGACCAGGGTTAGAATTCTGGTTCTGCTAATTTAGTACTTCTGGGTTCTCTGGGCAATTCACTTTATCTCAGTTTCCAGGGCCTCAGTTTCCTCCTAATTTCTAAGATACATTCAACTTTTAACATTGAGATTCTTTGACTTCTTTGTTTTAGGTTCTTATTGACTCTGCTCCTCACCCATCTATTTGGTCAAACCCGAGACAGTCCTTTGAAGTTAGTGGGAACTGGTCACTGAAAGCCACTCACACAAAGAGAAATATGTAGGGCGTGGAGAGGAAGAAGTTTCTGACTTGGCTTATAAATAATCCTTTTTTTTGGCTTCCTATGCTTACTATTCACAATGCTACTGAGAAAATTTGGACTATCATTGACAGAACCCTCTCACGAGAGAGGGTTCTCATGCTCTTCCAAGTACTAAGTGTTTGGTAATAATGGTAATAATGAAAATGAAACTTGGTAATAATGAAAATGATCTTGTTTGAAGGTTCTTAAACTGCTTTCTTTGTCTAAGTCTATTATCTCCTGAAGTTCTTGATATTATGAGAATTACAGAAAGGGAATAGATTTTTAGAAATTATTTAGTTTAAGCCCCTCATTTGATAGATGAGGAAATTGGGAAGGGAAATGGCATATCCAATATCATTCCATGAATAGACAGTAAATCTGGGACCTGTTGCTAGTTTTCTTGGCTTCTAGTCTAGGGCATATTCAATAGCATTGAATGATGCTGCTGAAAACCATTTCTGTCCATTCACAACAACCAGTGTGAATATACTGAATAGTGGAAAATAGTAGTTCAATATGTTTGGTGCTATATCTTATCCCAACTGGGACAGGCCAATAGAACCACAAGACAAAATGGGAGCAATGTGGTCAGCTACCTTAAAAAGGTCACTAGCCTTTTTTTCTAACATTGTTAGATTGGTTCTTATACTCCAGTTTTGAAATTGAAAATATTGGCAGGAGAATGAAAAAGAAACCTAGGTGATACCTCTTTACAACAGAGTCCTGCCCATTCTGGAGGGGTTAGTTACATGGTTGACCTTTCCTATGTATCTGTATTTATATTCCCTTATTTCATATGTCTCTTGAGAAAATCAGACTCATTAATATTAGAAGGGGGAAGTGTATGTGCACAATAATATATGTTAAAAAAGATTTTTTAATCCATTAAATTGTAGGCTCCTTGAGGTCAGAGTCTGTCTTTTGACTTTTTTTGAATCCCCAGAATTAAGCACAGCATTTGACTCATAGTAGGCACTTAATTAATTATTGATTGATTGACTGCAAGCTCAAAATAGGCAACAGTTCAAGGCTATAGGCACAAAAGGAAATACTACCTTTAGTCCATATTAATAAAGAGACATAGTATAAAGAACAAGGGGATTTGTAATCTTACTGTACTTTGCCCTGATCAGATCATTTTTGGCTCATTGTATTCAGTCCTGGATGGTATTTTTGGGAAGGATGTTAAAGAATTAAAATGACCAGGATAGTGCTAGGTCTGATGACCATATCACATGAAGACTGACTAAAGAAAGTAGGATTCAGATGGGAGAAAAAGGGGGAAAGGGGTTATATGATAATAATTTTCAAATACATGAGAGGCTGGCTATAGTAGAAAAAGTAAATTAGATTTTTCAGGGGGGAGGGGGAGGGCGGGATTGGCCCCAGAGGGCAGGATTATGAGCAATGAGTATAAATTTGAGAGAGGAAAATTTAGAAGTGATAGTAAGAAAAAACTTCCCCCAAATTAGAGCTATCCAGAAGGGAAAAGGTTTTCTTGGGGATAGTGTGAGCTCTTCCTTTTTAGAGTTTTTCAAAAGATTACTGGATTACCATTCACTGGATTACCATCACTGGACTACCATACACAGTATGCAAAGAGGATTTGTGTTCAGAGATGAGTTGGAGTGCAGGTTGGTCCAGATGATGTTTAAGGTCCCATCAAATGATGAGATATCATAATTCTTGTCACAGTTTGTCATTGTTCTACACATGTTAGCACATGTAGAAATGGAGGAAAAACAATACTTCTTACTATATTTGAAAATGGGTAAGATTCTGTTTAGTTACTGTGCACTAGGATTTGACAAGTGCTACCATCTCTAGTGGATTATTGCATTTTGAAGGATCCTAAAATGTTTTAACCTGCTTTCCCTCCACCTCACTCCTCACCCCCACCCCTAGCTGGGGTGATGGAATGCTTCTAGTAGAGAATAAAGGTTTGTGAACAGAACTAATTATTCTTTCTTTCTGGTTCCACTCTCTGGTGAACCTCTTCTCTTTTCCCCAATTCCTCCCTCCATTTTTGAAAATACCTCCAGTTCCTCCTCTCAAGGAGTGAGTATCTTTCAAACTTGCTAGAAACTAAACAAAGGAAACTAAATAAACCTCAGAAGGCTGTTCTGGTGCATTTACAACCATTCCTCTACCCAAACTCCCTCAAGCTCATTGGACATATACAGAGTCACATGTTTTTCTCTACTTTGGGGAAACTATAAAGATAAATATCAACAAAATTGCCTGTTGCTTGGACCCTCTAGTTTTCTGTCAAAGAATGTCTCCCTTTAATAATAAAACCTATCTCTCTCTCTCTCTCTCCCTCTCCCTCTCTCTTTCTCTTTCTCTTTCTCACACAGTCTGCCTCTCAGCTTTATTTTATTCTATTAGATACATAACAATCAGTGCTTCAATTAATGTTCAAATAAATATTAGTTTCTTCATCATTACAGAAGGCAAAATAAATCACTAGGAGGGACAGTACATAGAACCCTAAGAAAGCAGTCAGGAAGACTTTTCAAATCCACTTTGTGTAATTTGGGACAAGTCACTTAACCCTGATTTATTAATTTTGCCTCTTCTGTAAAATAGCACCTATTTCCCAAGGTTGTTGCAAGAAATAAATGAGCTGATAATTGTAAAGTGCTCAACATGTAGCGTGTTGAGTGTCTGGCATGTAGCAAGTATTATATAAATGTTAGCTAATTATTATTATTATTATCAACAGAAAACAAATCCTTAAATAACATAGACTGGAAATTTTTATCTTTCCCTTAAGAGATGGAGAAAGACAGAAGGGAAACAGAGAATTGTTCAGTTGTGTCTGATTTTTTGTGACCCCATTTGGAGGCTTTCTTGGCAAAGATATTGGAGTTGCCATTTCTTTCTCCAGTTCATTTTACAGATGAAGCAACTGAGGCAAATCAGGTTAAGTGATTTAACAACAAATAAGTGTCTGAGACTGGATTTAAGTTCAAATCTTCTTGATTCCAGGCCTAGCACTCTTTCCACTGTACCACCTAGCTGCCCTAGTGAGATAATAGGGTCACCATTTCAGGTCTTAACTCCTGGTCACACAGTCTTTCTTTGTCTAGCTTGGGATCGAGCCTTCTTTGTTTCTCTACCTGGTGCCGCTCTCCTGCTTTGATGCTTGGGGGAAATAATGGCTGCTCTGTACCCTATCCCAGTAGTACCTTTAGGTTCTGCAGTGGTGTCAGCATCCCTGATGCCTTTTCCCACTGTGATCACTTCCCTCTCCTATGTGGTGGAGTCCCTGATGTGTCCCTTACCTCTTGCACCATCTGATATAGCTACTTCTTGCAAGATTTCTACCATTCTCCCCACCATGAGGGGCTAAGTTATCAGTTACAGTCAAATAGTTCTATGAGATTCAAATAGATAAACACTTGGGAATTTATGTCTTCCAGCAGACACCAATGTTTTGCTATACATTTATAACAATGCGCTCGTATGCTTGTAGAATAAACACACACAAACACATATTTAGTTGTTAGCATTATAAATTAAAAAGTTTACAATTTTAATTTCCCCAAATGAACACATAAAATGGCACAAAAAGATGTAAGTACTAAAACGCTATTTTATTTTTAAAATTTTATTTTATTTTGAACTTAAGAAATAAAGCAAACATTTTTACAACATGGTAGAATAGAGGGAAAAAATGACTAAACATGAAACTGTAATCTATTACATATATGTTGTTATTCCTTTTAAATATTTAAGTTATCTAGAAAATTTCTTTTTTCCTCTTTTCTTTTTCTCTATCCTAATGATAGCTACCATTAGATGCAAATACATATATATGTATACATATACATATATAATCATAAAGTGCTCTTTTTAAAACTATAAGTTACTCTATTACATATATCATGAGAATTGATCTTTATTTTTGATCAAGAGTCACTATTTTATCCCAGTCTTTCAGGTTTATAGCCTTGGAGTCATTCTTAACTCATTCTCGATCATTTCATATATCTACTCTGTTGCCCAGTTATATAATTCTTACCTGTCACATCTGTCCCTTTCTACTCACACAGCTGTTATCTTAGATTGGCCTTCAGCACTTTATACCTAGACCATTGCAAGAGATTTCAGTGAGCTCCCTGGCTCAGCTCTCTCTGCTCCAATCCATCCTTTCAAAGCTTCCAAGGTGATTTTCTTTAACTACAGCTGTGAGTATGTTACTTTCCTTCTCAGTCACTCCTAGTAGCTGCCTATTACCCCTCAGAGCAAATTTAAAGATCTTTGTTCTGCTTCTAAAGTCCTTCACCACCTGCTTTAAACCTATCTTTCTCACTTCATCATACATGATGAAGTACTGGGTAACTAAGTGGGATTGGCAGAAATAGTCTGAAGTACTGATAAGATTACATTTTGAGGCAAGCAGGAAAGAGCACTGATGATCAGCCCAACCTTACATCCCATGCTGATGGAGGTCTTGGCCAGTACCACTTTACTATATCCTATCAGAAAGCCAAGTTATGATGCAACTCTACTCGCCTCCCCCATCCCCAGATTAAAATTTCCCCTATAAATCAGTCTATGACTTACATACATCGTGTTTGCTGAATCTCTTTTGGATGAATTTGTCATGTTCTGCCTTGTAGTATCTTCTCATCCTGTCCCCTATACCTCATGCTGTCTTTCTCCTAATGATAGCTAACTCTTTTATGGTTCTAAGCTTCTCTATGGATTTAACCTGCCAGTCAATGCTCCACTTCATGGAGCATTCCCTTTTTCCTGGTTAATTGTGAGTTCTACTAGGGGACTTGTCTTTTCCATTATTAATTGTGAAATCCCTTTTCTATGATAACTATATAGTCTCCCAAATCTATTTCACATTTACCATTTCTGGTGTCTACTTTACCTCTTCATCTTGTCTGTAATCTCTTCTCATAAATAAAAATACCTTTTGGCAAAGACAAAAGCTATTGTGAATTTGTTACGTTATCAAACTACAATATTTGGTGTGCCTATACCACTCTCATGAATACAAACATGCCTCCCCTCTCTACTATGTTGACAAGCCAAACTGTTCTTCTCTTCCTTCTTCACCCTCTGTCTCCCACCTCTGAACCTTTACTCTGGTCATCTCCTCCATTTGTAATGTACTCTTTCCTTTCTTCAGTCTCAGAGACTCTATCCCTTAATTCCTTCAGGCTCAGAGCAAGAATCACCTTCTACTTTTAGTTTTTCTTGATCCTTTCTCTTGCCAAATGTCTTCTCTTTCCATATATACACCTTCCTTCCCCAATTCCCTTGTGCTTATTTTGTATGTGGTAATTTTGTCCACATCTATATGTACATAGTTTCTTTCAATAGACTATAAGCTTCTTGAGAGCAATGTCTGTTTCATTTATCTTTGTATTCTGAGTACCTAGTGCATTGCCTGTATGATGCTTGACTGATTTATCTTAGAGGTTCCTGATATTCAATTCGTGATATTCAATTCGCTAGCTTTTTCCTGTCTAAGGTTTTAGATTTTTGTTGCTTTAGGCAGAGGCAACTCTAGAGAGTTAGTAAGAGGAAAAACACTGCCCAGAGATAAAACTACTTCAATTCCCAATTGCATCCAATCCAACATGATTTATTAAATAATTCTCTTTAATTAGGGTAATATTTGCATAAAGCTAAACCTCTCACAAAACTCACATTGCTCAAGACAGATATTACTTTATTTTTCACAAAGGACCAGCTCATTAAAACAATTTATTTCCTAAATAAATTATAATGATAAATCAGCAATAGTATCTTAAATAAATATCCTCTTGCATTTTCCCTTGATTTCCATGCCCAAAGTGAACAACTTATTTCAGGAGGATTATTTCTGCTACCAGGGAAATTAAAAAAAATCTTTCAAATGAAGAAGACTTCCTGACAATGAAGGAATCTTTGAATTCTTGCCATTGTACATCATTTGATCACTGTCTAACACTGGGGGTTTCCTTACTGAAAGGAAATGTGCAGTGATAGTTGACTCTCACTATTACTAGAGGGTGTGCCCAGAAGCAAATAGCATTTGAGGGGGAGGGTGAAATATAAATAGAATACCAACAGATGCAGCCTGGCTTTAGGAAACAGTGTTAAATGCACAAGTTAAGGAAAACTACCATAGGTTTGCCTTTTTAGATTTTGGAGATGAGGGGCAACTATATATAGCTTTAATGTTTTAATAGAATCAAAGATTTAGAGTTTACTGGGATTTTAAAAGGCCATCTAAAGAAAGGAGGGAAGGGAACATGCATCTATTATGTTTAAGGCACTGTGCTAAATTCTTTCCAACTACTATCTCATTTGATCCTGATAACTGCCGCTCTAAGTAGGTGCTATTGCTATTCCTATTCTACAGTTTAGGAAGTTGAGGCAAACAGATTAAGTGATTTTGCTAAGATTACACATCTAGGTTGAATTAGAGGTCAGATTGAAACTCATGTTCTCCTGACTCCTCTGTCTCCTATGCCACCTAGCAGCACCTATCGCAATCCCTTTATTTTCCAGGTGAAAGAACTGATGCAGCAAAGTGAAGTGACTTGTTCAAGGTCATATAGACAGTAAGTGGCAGAGCCTAAATTCAAACTGGAGTTTTCAGACTTCAAATCCAGGATGTAACTTCAGACTGGGTTTGAAGTCTGAAAACTCTAGTTTGAACAATGATTTATGAAAATTACAAAAAACTCATGGTGGAAAATGCTATTTCTATCCAAAGAAAGAACTATGGAGTCTGAATGCTGATTGAAGCATACTATTTTCATCACCACCTCTTCTTGTGGTTTTCCCCTTTTATTCTGATTCTTCTTTCACATCATGAGTAATGTAGAAATATATTTAATTCTGATTGCATATATATAACCTATATCAAACTACTTACCATCTCAGGGGAAGGGAAGGAAAGGAGGAAGAAAAAATGGAAATAAAAATCTTATAAAAGCAAATGCTGAAAACTTTAAAAAAGAAATAAAAGAAAAGGGGAAAGACTTATGGTTTACAAAATGATAGCTACTGTTGTTTATCCTTCATTCTTGAAGAGGACCAATGACATAACAGGGAAATGGATTGACTTGTGGATCAATTGGATTTGAGTAAGTCAGAGTTGCACAAAATTAACAGCCTCACTCTCACCTCCAGAGTCATCAAAGTCCATTGGCAAGATAGAAGTCAAGACTACTAGTGATGACCCAAGAAGCAATGATATTTTTGCAATGGTAAATTAGGCCATCTTTTGTTTCAGTTCTTACCTAACCCGTAGACATTGACTGGTTATATTCTCAGACAAACTGAAACCTGGGAAAGACCTTCATTTAGAAAGTGTAACTATCTTCATGACAAATTTTATAAATATCATTATTCCATTTTTTTTAAGTTCAGGGAATTGATACTCAGTTCAGTGACATATAGTTGCATGGTTAATAAGTGTCAGAATTGGGACATGAATTCAGATCAATATTTTAGGAATTTGAGACAAAGAAATACTACAGATAAACTCATCCAAAGCTCTCATTTTATAGATGCAGAAGCTGAGAAGGGAAGTGACTTGGCCAATGTCACATGGGTCATTCTCCATTTTGATAAAGAAACCAAAATTCTTTGACTCCAAATCCTATGAACTTTCCACATTCTGCTACCTCTTTTATTTTTATTTAGAAGAGGTGTTTTGGACTAGTGCAGAGGATTATTATTTTGTGACTAATGGCACCCAGGAAAAGAATATTGTCTCCAGATAAGGGATCCTTAAACTCTTCTGTGCAATGGGCTTTTTTTGTTGGCAGTCCTGTGCAGCTTATGGACTCTTTTTCAGCATAATGTTTTTAAACATATAGTTTAAAATACATAGGATTACAAACGATATTATTTTAAAATGTAATCTCTTTTTCTCTCTCTCGAGACTGTCTCTGTCTCTGTCTCTGTCTCTCTTTGTCTCTCTCTCTTCCCCCTTCCCCTCCTCTTCCCTTTCTTCTGTGTATCTGTCTCTTTCCCTTCCTCCTTACCTCCCTCCTTCTCTCTCTTTGTCCTTCCTCTCCTTCTCTCTCTGAATCTGTCTAATTGTCCATCTTTGTGTGTGTCTCTGTCTCCCTGTCTGTCTCTATCTGCCCCGCCTCTGTCTCTGTATCAGTCTGTCTCTTTTTCTCTCTTCCTCCTTCTTTCCTTTCCTCCTCCTTTCTCCTTCCCTCCCTCTCTTTTTATTTCTCTCTTTCTCCCCCTTTCTTCTTCTTGTCTCTCTCTTCTTTGCCTATCTTTTTAAAAGCACACAGACTTTATATTAAAACCTTAGAATATGGAATCAGAGGACCATTGTTCCAAATTCTCTCTGAAACTTGCTACCTCTACATCTGGGCCAAGTCATCTAACTTTGTCTTAGCTTCAATTTTGTCATCTAGAAAATTCTAGATCCATTATCTTATAAATTACTTGATTCATATTTATTTATTTAAAGTAGCTGGAGGTTATTTAACAGAAAAAACCTATTAGTCACCTTGATATAAATCTATTTTTGTCTTCCATTTTCTTTGAACCTCAAGAGGATTAGAAGACTTTTTCCTTAGACATAGGAAAAAAAATTGTGATGACAGAGTATTCCCATAAATTTATTTGGAAAGTTGATGAAAATGTGAGAGTTCCTTATCTGAAATGTAGGAAATGAGTAAGCCTGTTGAAAAGATGAGGTGTGGTCACCTGTGGATAAATGTATGCTATGTTTCTGGAGTATTATTCAATTCAACAAATGTAGGTATTTGCTTACTTCCATGCTGTAAAATGATCTTTCAAGTTAACTCAGCATCTGTTTCAAAAATGAATTTTTTTCTTAACTCATGAAGTAATTTTCATTAAAATGGGAATTTAAGATATTGGTTTTGTCTTAATTTCTTCTTGTCCTTTCAAAGTAGAGTATCTAGAAGAGTTTCTTCTGCCACTAAATATAATAGAATCATTACTGGGAAAGACTTTTAAGGGTTTTGATATCATCTGGGCCTATTATAAACAAACTCATGTCATAATGAGGAATTTTATTGTAACAAAACTCTATTGTACTAAACTGAATTTAAGGATAATTGAGTTGCATCATTCCAATGAATGATTTAATTGAATTCAATAATATTTATTAAATGCCTATTCTATGTAAGACATCGTGCTAGATACTGAAGACACAAAGACAAAAAAAAAGTTCCTGCCCTCAAGGAGCTTAAGTTCTCCTTCAAGGATAGTATATGAACACAAATAAGCAAATATATGATATATTCAAAGTAACTTTTAGAGGGGAAAAGGGCTAATGATGAAGGGAGAGGAAAGATCAATGTAGCATATGACACTCAGGATGTGATTTGAAGGAACTAAGGATTCTAGAAGCCAGTTAGGTAGGTGGCACAGTGTATAGGCACCAGGGCTGAAGTCAGGAAGATCTAAGTTCAAATCTAGCCTCTGACACTTATTAACTATATGATCCTGGACATGTTACATAATTGTTTTTCTCAGTTTACTCATCTATGAAATGAACTGGAGGGGTCATAAAGAGTTGGACATGATTGAAAAATAACTAAGCAACAACAATAACAACAATAAAAAGGGTCCTACAAAAAGTAAGTTAGGAGGAAGGGCATTTCGGACTCTAGGGAATGACCAACACACAAGGGTGAGAGGTGGATTGTCATATATTAATACCAGCTATATCCCTATTTGACTAGAGGAGAAAGGTCTTGATACAGAGCAACAAAAAATTAAAGCTAGATGACTATAACATGCAAAAATATTATTATATGTGATATCCTATCCCTAAAACTATGTTGTGATTAATTGTATATACCTTGAACATTCATATTGGTACCTTGTATATAGATGATATTCAATAAATACTTGTTGAATATATAAATGACCAATTACTACTTTGATTAAGTGCATCATTATATGGCATGAAAATCTTTTCTAATACAAAGGAATATCTTTTATGATAGCATTAACAATGATTTACATCAAAATGTAGATATTGTCTTATTCAATTTGTAGAGATGTTAAGTGGATAGCTAATATGTAAGATGATAGAATCAGGATTTTAAAAGATCTTGTTAAGTTGTAATGGTGAGAAATTAGGTAAAATTTAATAGGAATTAATGTGAAATACTACACTTATGTAAAAAAAAAACTGTATTCGTGATATGATGAGGGAGGAGATAAGTAGAAAACATTTCCAGTAAAAAAAACCTTGAGTTTTTAGAGAATTGCATGATAGAAGCCAAAAATTAATGTGTCTAAGTTAACAGAAGCAGATTTTCTAAGTGAGGATAGTTATAGTACCTGTTGGCTGTCCTTGTTAGGTAGAACACATCTGGAGTTTTGTGTTAAGTTCTGAGTGTTACATTTTCTTTATCATCATCATCATCATCATCATCATCATCATTATTATAACTTTTTATTTACAAAACATATGCATGGGTAATTTTTCAACACAGCTATGCAAAACCTTCTGTTCCAACTTTTCCCCTTCTTCTCCCCACCTTCTCCCCTAGATGGTGGGCAGTCTAATACATGTTAAATATGTTAAAATATATGTTAAATCCAATATATGTCTACATATTTATAGTTATCTTGCTGTATAAGGAAAATCGGATTTAGAAAGAAAGAAAAAAACTGAGAAGGAAAACAAAAATGCAATCAAATAATAATAAAAAGAGTGGAAATGCTATGTTGTGGTCCACACTCATTTCCCATAGTTCTCTCTCTGGGTGTAGCTGATTCTCTTCTTTACTGAACAATGGAATTGGTTTGAATCATGTCATTGTTGAAGAGGACCATGTCCATCAGAATTGATCATCATATAGTATTGTTATTGAAGTATATAATGATCTCCTGGTCCTGCTCATTTCACTCAGCATCAGTTCATGTAAGTCTCTCCAGGCCTCTCTGAAATCATCCTGCTAGTCATTTCTTATAGAACAATAATATTCCATAACATTCATATACCACAATTTACTCAGCCATTGCCCAATTGATGGGCATCCATTCAATTTCCAGCTTTTAGCCACTACAAACAGGGCTGCCACAAACATTTTCTCTCTTTAAGATCTCTTTGAGATATAAGCCCAGTGGTAACTGAGTGTTACATTTTTCAAAGGACATTGATGAGCTAAATTGGTTGGTTATTATCTTTGTGTTTAAAAAGGACCAAAATGACATCACTATGTCAGGATAAGATATGTCCAACAGTGACTGATCAGACCAATATGAGTTCAGAAAGCTCTCCCACAACTTGTACACAAATAGTTGACATGAATATTTGGAATGGAAATGTCTCTAAATTTGTGCATTTTGCATTTCTTTTGAGCTGCTTTAATTCTGCTTTGTGTATGGAACACAACACCTTCTTTGATGTAAACACACCATGCTAGGCAGCTCTGTGTCAATTTCTCCCATGTCTCAAAATCCATTCCAAAGTTTTTTCAAAGAGATCTTGAAAGTATCCTTGTATTGCTTCTTCTGACCATCATGGGAGCATTTGACTTTTGTGAGTTCTCCATAATTTTAAACAAATATACATTCAAACAATATGAACACCCCCATTGGAGGTGCACTCCCTGAAGTAGAGTTTGAATGTTTGGCAGTTCAGTTTGAGAACATGTCCATTACCTTATTTTGCCAGGTGATCTTTAGAATCTTCCTAAGACATGGAAATGATTCAGTTTCCTGGCATTACAGACATACAATAAAGAAGTGAGCATAACAGCTCTGTAGACTTTCAGTTAGATAGGCAACCTAACATCTCTTGTCTCCCACACTTCTTTTTGGAGCCTTCCAAAAACTGAGCTATTTATGGCAATGCATTGCATCAATTTGTTCAGTATACTGCCAAGGCAAATGGAAGTAAAGCAAATTGGACACATTAGGCTTTTTCCCCCTAGAGGAAGTAAAAGAAAGATATTAACAGAAAAAATTAAATTGACTGATGAATCTCTTTATCAAATACTGAGAGTCAAAGAAATTTTACTAACCCAGATATTTGTACTTGACCAATATATTCATGGTTGGTTTATTCAAAGGTGCCTGTGATCTGCTTAGAAACAATATTGGTGTGTTTTTTTTAAGTGCCAGCTCATTTTGTCCTTTTGAGGATAATGCTCTGAAAGTCCAATGTTCAGGAGCCACTAAAGTCAGTCTGCAGCCCTGACTAGAATGACTAATTCCTGGACAGACTTCATGCGTGCTGTGGAATGTCCTAGATTGGGACAAAAGAGACCTAGGTCTCTGTGTCACAGACTGGTACATGACCTCATTGAGTTCTTTGTTTTAACATCAATAAATTATATTAAGTTCCTTGTAAGTCAGAGTCTGTCTCTTTTTCCTAAATCCTAAAGAATCATTGCAGGCAAATTTCAGCTTGGCATAAGGGGAAAAATCCTAACAGTAGGAGTTGCTCAAAAATAAAATAGCTGTTTCCAGAAATAGCAAATTCTCTACTTCTGGAGCTGAAAGGATAACCAATTTTCAGACATTATAGAGAGGATTCCTGGACTGGACTAGATGATCTCTGAAATATCTTCCACTTCTGAGTTTCTATGATTCTAGCAATCATCTATGCTGTCTATAGGAGTAAATTTAAATACTAGCTCACTTGAGTCTAGATGAGTAATTAATGACATAATATCCTGAAGGAAAGAGAATTAACTCTTCATTGGAATTCTTAGGACTTTCCCTACATTTTTCATATCCATTACTTCTTAGTACACAGTAATATGCCTGGGATGATTATTGTTTGTCCTCCATTCCCGAAGAGAACCTATATCATCAGGAAGGTGATGTCATGACTTTCAAGCAAAATGGATTTAAGTGAGGCTGGTAAAGTCAACAGCCCTTCTCTTTCCTTTAGAATCATTTTAGATTGGGGTGACCAGAAATGACCCTAGAAGCAGTGAGAGACCGTGGTCTCACAATAATATCCCTTTGCTTTCTCATGCTGTCATCGTGGGGGACTGGCCAATGAGACTACTGTCCTTAGATAGCAATCAATGTGCTCTTCCAAATGCAGTTCCCTACAGGGATAGCTCAGGTAATACTCAGGTATTAGGTGACCATTCCTATCCACTTACTCTAGGCAAAAAAGAGTCTTTTGATTCACTACTGAGAAAGAAATAAGCATATAAATGGCATTAACTGATCAAACTGGGATCTGGCCCAAAACCAGACTTTGTCTCCAGGTTTGCCTCAGTTTCCTCATCTGTAAAATGAGCTGGAGAAGGAAATGATAAATTATTCTAGTACCTTTGCCAAGAAAATACCAAATGGGGTCATGAAAAAATCACACAGTTGAATATATTTTGTTTCTGTTCTAATAATAATTTGTCTAAACATCTCTTTATAATTGGTAGTAACTGATCAAATGATAGTGGGGTAGTATTCATTGGTATTAATACCTATTAACCAATTGATGATTGATATTAGGAAGAACATACTAGAATGGAAGCTTAAACCAACAGCATTAGAAAAATGGTCTCATTCCCTAGATTTCTAAGGGAAAGATCAGCAAGGAGCCTACTAGGGAGTTAACTCAGTATAAGTAGAACAGCTATTTTGTGCAGTAAATAGAGCTCTATGCATAAAATCAGGAAAATCTTAGTTCAAATACAGCCTCTAACATTGTGCAGCTCTGTGACTCTAAACAAGTCACTTGATCACTGTCTCAGTTTCCCCATCTATAAAATGGAGACAATAGCATGGATCTGCCAGGATGGTTATGAGGATCAAATGAGATAATGATTGCAAAGCTCTTCACATAGTGCCTGGCACATAATGAGTGCTAAATAAATGTTAGTTATTATTATGAAATAGGACTGCAGATAAAGATCCTCAGAGCCTATTTAAGCTACATTACAGTTTGCTAAGCCATTCTCCAAAGGATGGCACCCACTTTGCTTCTAGTATTTTGAGAACACGAACAGTTCTATTATAAAATTTTTGCCATATGTGGGACATTTCTATCTTTGTCCTTTGCGGGATTTGCCCAATAATGGGAGCTCTGGAACAGACAGTATGAGAAATTAAGTGATTTTTTTCCCCAGGCTCTTTTCAAGAACACAAATCAATTAATATCTCTACCAACAATGTGTCCCTCTCCACAATTCCTCCATTTGACGATTAACTTTTGGGGGCAAATTTTTAGGCATTTTGGCATCTTCTCTATTTTATCAGTCTTATATTATACCCCCTCCAAGCAGTCCATCTTCATAACCAAAGTGGACTTCTCTTTGTAGGGAAGCACTGTATTCTCCCATGTATCTTTGCTCATTGTTCCCTATGTTTGAAATATCCTCCTGAAAGACTCTAGTAAGAGTTTGTACATTTTCCCAGGAAAAAAAACGATTAACCAGAGTGAGTCATACATCTGTAGATGTAATCATTGAACACCAGAGAAATTCTACCAACCTGTATATATAATTTTAATAGGATTACTTAGGATTATGAGATAGGTAGCTAGCTAGACAAGAGCTCTCTCTCCACATATATACACTTATATGAAAGTATATTACACATAAGTATTTAATTTTTCCACTTGAACATTAAAAGAAAATAAAAACAAAACTTGTCATAAACATACAATTAAGCAAAAAAAGTTTTGCATGGACCATGTGCAAAAAATATGCCTCATTCCATATAATTCTATATAATTGATATAGTTTTAAACACCTAGGGTTTTCGTCCTATAAACTTTTGCCTTTATAAAATATGCCTAAGTAGTTTGTTTTTTTTTTCTAAAACAGAAGAGAATATTGTCCAAAAGGAAGCAGAGTATAGTTCAAAGGGCATTAGATTTTTAGCCTAATTGCATGATCATGGATGAGGCACTATTTCCTCATTTGCAAAATTGGGATAAAACCATTGGAAAAGTATAATAGCATAAATAAAGCCTCTTCTATTTGCTAGTTGTCTGACCCTGAGACAACCATTTAATCTTTATATGTCCTAGATAACTTTTGCTATGTATTGGTGAAGGGAATTCCTATAAAGGATATTCCTTCTAATATTGATGAAACCATGGATGCTTCATATATTTGCTTTTAAAGGAATGTTGTCTTGAGAGGGTAGACAGTCACTCACAGTCAGTCTGCTATCCTGAGGCTGAAGTAGTCAGCTCCTGACTGAATCTCATTATGAGTTACTATACATTTGAGAATTAGCATGCAACATTAAGATCTAGTTGGCTGTGGACCACATTGGTACACGTTCTTGTTATATACTTTGTTTTCAGATAAAATTGTAGGTAGATAAATTCCTTTAGGAGAGGGACTGAACCTGTGGTTTCCTTATTAATTGGTATTAAATCAACACATATTAAAATCTTATTTGAAACATAATCTTAGAAAATTGCCTAGAATAGCAGTTCTCAAAATTTTTGGTCTTGGGATTTCTTTATATTCTTAATTATTAAAGACTCAATGGAGCTTTGTTTATGATCAGTATTACTCATTTTAGTAATTAAAACTGATAAAATTTTTAAATATTTAATTTAAAATAATAATAAATCCATTATGTGTTAATATAAATACTATTTTAAAAAGAATTTTAAAAGAAATAACTATATTTTCCAAAGGCAAAAAATATAATGAGAAGAGTAACATTGTTTGACATTTTTTTGTTTGTTTTTACTTGTTTTGCTGAAGCAGTTGGGGTTAAGTGATTTGCCCAGGGTCACACAGCCAGGAAGTGTTAAATGTCTGAGATTAGATTTGAACTCAAGTCCTCCTCACTTCAGGGATGGTGCTCTATCCACTGTGCCACCTAGCTCCCCTGTTTGATATTTTTGTAAGCTGATTTGAGGCCAAGTAGAATATAGCTGGATTCTCATATCTGCTTTGTTTTGGTTTACCTATATTAAAAACAACAACAACAACAACAACAACAATAAGAAAAAAACAACCAGCCTGATGCATATGTGGGAAGGAAGGGGAGGAATATTTTAGTCCTTTTTAGTGAATTGTAGACACTTTTTAATAATACACTCAAATTTGAAAAGTGGTAAGTTTTTTTGAAGGTTAATTGCAATGTGGAATCTGAAACAGCATCAATCAACTTTTTGTTCATGTTCTGCTACATGAAAATTCATTGACCTATTTTGTTCTCTGAATGGATCTTTTATTCATGCATGATTTTGTAACATCATACACTGGTCATTTGGAAAATATTGATTCACTGAATTACATAAGTCTTCCAATGCTGATACATTTCATTATGTGGTATCATTATTTAATGTTACCACATATTTCATTAGAAAAGTTCGGAAAGGCTGTCAAGTTTATGGTGACAAATACAAATTTTCTAAAATTTTAATTTTCATGTAAAAGTACAAATATTATCATTGGCAACATTGTAGTTGTTTCCTTTGAAGTGAGAGGCCCACCTTGTTCATTTTTGAAATACTGACAAATGCCCAAGATAGGATATTCATAGTTTGTCATATATTCTTTCAAGTAAAAATGGTGTTGCATAAAAAAAGCAATTACTTTAGTTCACAACTCAAATAAGCATAAATACTTTCCTTCAAGATTTTGGCATGCAACACAATTATTCTATGTGTACTTCTCATTTTTGTCTCACAGAATATTAAAAAAAAGATGTTTACTCAAGGATCAGGATTTAATAAAATTAATAATTTTTTACTGTTAACTATTAGGATATTTTTGGTGCTATTTCCTTCATTCCTTCTTTTGCTTTTTGCCATCAGTGTAGTTGTCAACACAGTTTTCTCAACTGTGAAACTATTTTATTCAAAAAAGTTATTCAATACTTTGCATATTTTAGCAATGGTGTAGGAAGAAAATCTAGTCAAGTCTATAGATTTGTTCATTTGCAAGGTAAAAGAGCAATTCTGAAGATATTACCTGAGTCTTCATGTTCACAGATAAATCTTTAATTTGCAAACCATGTGTCCTCTGGGAAACTCCATTGTACACTTATAAGAAAATGAGAGTGGAAAAAGTAATTGTATTTTAGTATTATCATGAAAATATTTTGACTTTGCAGATTCTCTGAAAGGGTTTCAAGGACTCATAGGGATCTGCAGATTGGACTTGAGAACTTACCTCAGAGCATTGAGAGGTTTAGTTATTTATTCAAGATCACATATATGGCTAATATGTATCAGAAAGATGACTTGGAGGCAGGCATTTGCTCTGAGGTTGCTATCCCACTATTGCCTTCAAATGCCCTCCAGCAAGAGCTAGGTGTCTCTTCCTTGAATTAGAAATGAATCATTACATCTTCCCATTTGCCATTAGAATTCCCATCCTTCTTTTAAAGTTCAACTCAAACACTTTCTCCTCCATGAAGCTTTTCCTTATCCCTATTTAGGGATAATTTTTTCCTCTAAGATCTAATAGTATTTTATTTGGTAGCTCTCAAATGCATTTATCAAGTGACTTTGAGTTATATGTTTCTTTTTTAAATTAAATTTTAAATTAAACTAGAAATTACATGAAGGGAGAGACTCTTTTAGCTAAACTTTGTATCTCCATCTAGAATTTAGCATAAATGGTTAATAAATGTTTGTTAAACATTGAATGGATTACACCAATATGTATCATGTAAGAACATTGCTAGAATAAACATATTGTCTAGGGGAAGCCTAGACTGATCATAGTGAACCCAAGGAATGTCAAAATAATATATTGGTCTCAACAGACCCACTTTCTAGTCTTCCTCTGTATCAGCATTATCCTCTATCATTTTTCTTCTTCACTAGAATTGTTTCCCTTTGTGCCTTTAAAAATGAATTATTGAACATCTTGCCATTGTCCCATGACAACTACTTACACATTTTTTTTTTTTGGTCCATGGGATTCTTCTTATCCTTCCTCTGAATACTTTAAAATTTGTTTTCTCAGAATTTAGGGTGTGTTTCAGACTTTGCCTGAAGTTCTTCTCCTTTTCTATCATAAGCTCAAGGAATAATAGTCACTTGCTCACAGGGTTTCTGTCATTTCTACATCAATTAATTATTTTCTAACAGCTCTATAGGTAGAGCCAGTACTAATGACTTCATGGAGCAAATATTTTGAATTAAAGTTGGACATCATGGAACATATAGTTCTTATCTTAGATTAGGAGAATATAGAGATATTATCTGGATATGTAAAATGGCAAGGTGAGACTTAGAGCCCATGGAATGTGAGGAACAAAATGGGAGATGGTCAGAGAGGGTGTGGGAAAGTTCTGTGGCTCCAAGAAGCTGAAATGTATACAGTGGTCAAAGCCTAGAAAACTATCTCAGCAAATAAACAAAAGCAGCCTCAAATATCAGCCATTCTCCAATGTATGATTATCCCAAGCTTATGAAGACTTCCCTGGACAGAATGAGTAGATGAGAAGAATTTGTTCCAATATCCATGAAGGTGGCTGAAGAAATGGCACTTCATCAGACATAAAAGACACCAAGGTCATCCACTACATCTTGGGCCATTACTAGTCATCTTGACTTTTCTTGCCACTGGATTTCAATTCCTCAGGAAGAGAGACTGAGGCTGATGCCTTTGTGCAACTCTAACTCATTTGAATTTAATTCATGCCCAAATTAAAATATTTCTGTTCATGAGTTCATGAATGTTTTTCTGAAAACATCTTGCTCATCATTTCTTCCATCATAATTACATACCACAGTTTATTCAGATATTTCCCAATGGATGGGCTTCCCTTCAATTTCCAGTTCTTTGCCCTGAGAAAAAAAGTTGCTATAAATATTTTTGTACATATATGTCCTTTTCCTTTTTAAAGAAAAATTTCTTTTGGGATTCATGCCTAGTCGTAGTATTGTTGGGTCAAAAGATATGAATGATTTTTATAGCCATTTGGGTATAATTGATTTTTGATTATTGATCAATTGAGGAATGGCTCTTTTTTTTTTTTTTAAATAAATTTGACTTAGTTCCCTATATCATGTAAAAATTTGTCAGGCAAAAGGAGGTCATGAATGGAAAAAAAATTTAAGAAGCTCTGATCTAAATGAGAAAGTGATATTTTCTAGCTGGTCCACTTGTAGTTAATATGGTCTCAGCACTCCACTCTTTCTGTTTAGGAGGGGGAAATGAGGAAAACACAGAACACTTATACTTCATGAATTAATACTTAGTAATTATACATATTAGTGAAAATCAAAAAAAGAATTTCCCTTTCTTGTCCTTAATTTTTTTATTGTTGTTGTGGCAATTGGAGTTAAGGAACTTGCCTAAAGTTAGAAAAGTAGTAAATGTCAAGTGTCTGAGCCTGGATTTGAACTCAGGTACTCCTGATTCCAGGGTCAGTGACATATCCATTGCCACCTTGCTGATCCTCCTCAACCTTTTAAATGATGAAATTATCATTAAAGTAAAAAATTATTAGCAGCTGTATCTTGGGAGATAGACAAAGCTATATATTTGTATATTTGAAGTACTTTGTACCTTCTCTATCATATCTCTGTGCTAAGCTTGTGATTTACTTTCCAAACTCCTCATCTCTTTTTTCTTTCTGTTAAGGTGGTCTGTAGTATTCTCAGATAACCAAATCTTTTCTCTTCTTTCTTCCATTTTCCTTCTTTACTCGAAGGCTCTCCACCTTGTTTCTCTCCTCTGGTTTCTAGATTTCTTCATATTATATACCTTTTTATATCTAATGCTAGCCTATTCTCTTTAATCTGTTTTGTTTTGTCATTACTGTTGTTTTAATTTTTAATAAGGGATGCCCCTCCATATTTATATTTTACATGGTATATATGTACATATATACATATATATATATCATCCCACCAAATCTCAGTGATCTTTATAAGATCAAAATTTTCTCTTTTATTGCAGCCTCTAGTTCCTTTCCCCCCTTAAACTTTAGACATTTGTGTATAGATATTCACACTCCCTACTGCTTTCTTTCTATTTGTCTTAATAATTATTTTTTTCATTGGAGCTATTCTTTATGACATCTAGATTAGGGAATATACATATGTAGTTCTTTCTTTCCCTCAACATTTTTAATTTAGCCTTTTGATTAGATTTGCAAGACATTGAAAAAGGTTTTGGTAATTTTTAATTTTAGGTTATATTGAATTCTTTTTTTTTTCGATATTTCCATATAAGTCATGTTGAGACACAAAAATCAGGACAAAAGAGAAAAACCATGAGAAAAAAAAACAGAAGAAAGAAAAAAAAGGTTAAAATATGTATTGATATACTTTCCGTCTCCATAGGTCTCTCTCTGGATATAGATGGCTTTTTCCATCCAAAGTTTATTGGGATTGCCTTGGATCACTGAATTGCTGAGAAGAACCAAGTCTAACAGAGTTGATCATCACATAACTTTGTTATTGCTGTGCACAATGTGTTCTTGGTTCTGTTTGCTTTACTCAGCAACAATTCATGTAATTCTTTCCAGGCTTTTCCAAAATCAGCCTGTTCATCATTTTTTATAAAACAATAATGTTCCATTTGTTTCACATACTATAATTTATTCAGCCATTCTACAATTGGTGGGCATCTATTCATTTTCCAATTCTTTGCCACTACAAAAAATTGCTACAAACAAGTTTGAACATGTGGGCTCTTATCTGTTTTTTATGATTTCTTTGGGACATAGACCAAGTAATGGCACTGCAGGATCAAAAGATATACACAGTTTTATAGTCCTTATGACATAGTTCCAAAATGCTCTCCAGAATGATTAGATGAGTTCACAACTCCATGCCCAATAGATTAGTGTCCCAGTTTTCTCACATCCCTTCCAATTTTTGTAATTTTTATTTCTTTTTCTGTCATAGTAGCCAATCTAATAGGTTTAGGATGGTACCTCAAAGTTGTTTTAATTTGCATTTCTCTAATTAGTAGTGAGTTAGAGCATTTTAAAAAATATAACTAGATGGTTTAAATTTCTTCATTTAAAAATTGACTATCAATTGGGGAATGACTTATATCCTTGTAAATTTGACTCATTTCTCTATAAATTTTAGAAATGAGGTCTTTATCAGAAGCACTGGTTATAAAAATTGTTTCTCAGCTTTCTGTTTCCCTTCTAATCTTGGTTGCATTGTTTGTGCAAAATCTTTTTTAATTTAATGCAATTATAGAGAAAATACATTCTTACCAGTCTTTGTGAGGCGAACTCAATTTCTGACCAGAAATCTTTCATTCTTCTGTTTTAAGCTATAAGTTCTTATAGTCCAAATCCCATTCTTAGGCAACATATTCTTAGCCTGATGTTCACATCCCAAAATAATTTCCTCTTTTGCATCCCTTGATTTCAATAGTTAATTAATTGTGAAGAAAGCACACCTTGTGCTCTTATGATCTTCAATTTCTTGCCCAAGAAAGACTTCATAATTATTGGCAATACTGTTTGGATTCCTTTTGACAGTATCATTTGTGCTAACATGAATCACCCAAAGTGAGTATCTTCCATTTTGATATATTGATATATCTTGAGAGGTTCTCTGTCATGTCTTAGATATGTGGCCCAGGAATAAAAGAGGCCTTTGTGTTATTTTTAGAAGGTAAACCCTGCTTCAGGACATCTGAGCAAGCAATACCAATTACAACTATTACTCTCAGAAATCTCCTGGATGACTTCTCATCTGATAGCTTCTGATGCTTTACTGTACAATTCTGGGTAGACCAAACAGCTGCATTCTGAAAATATCCAATTACTCTGGTCCCTAAAGTCCTCTTTCCACTCCCATGAAACCTCAATTCTTTTTCTTTTTCCTTGAAGAACCCTTCTTTTCCTTCAGGAAGAAAATAAGCCATAAAACAATCACTTTGTTGTGGCAGAAATGCAAGCATCACATCCTCAATATAAGTTCTTTTTCTCTATTTTTCATACTAGTTGAGAGAATAAAGTTCTTGGGAAACTTTAGCTTCATGAATGTTATTATTGGTCCTTCAAGGTTCTATGTTCCTCAAAAAAAAAAAAAAAAAAAAAAAAGAATCAAAGTATATTCCAAAGATGGTCGTTTAAAAAATTCTATCAGTAACTGTCCAGGCAAATTGAGTTATGACATTTATCTGTCAAGAAAATGTTTTTGGCTTCCACAGCAATACACAATGAATTTGTGTCTCTAATTCTTTAAGTGCATGGCACCATTTAGTTCCTCTGACTCATTTGTCCTACAGGGTGCCTGCCAGATCATCAATTAGATTCTGCATGACAATTATTGTGGGTTTGAGAGCCAAGTATAAATCCTTGATTACAAATTTGAAAATGCTACACTTCAAAAGCTTGGAATTTCTCCTTCCCCACAAATGTAACACGTATGTCTGGATATCCCATCTGAAAACCATTGAACCAGTGAAGTTTTTCACTGGCTTATGCAGTCAATCTTGGCATTCCATCTCTTACATTTGTCCTTCTGCAAGGGTTGTCTTACATGTGTAGAATTTATTCCCTAAAATCCCTAACTTGTTTCAGGATTGAAGTTTATATACCCATTTCTATAAGAAGACTTTCCTCATCCCCTTAGCTGTTAAAGTACATTCCTTCTTCCTCCCCCCCCCCCCTCTCTCTCTCTCTCTCTCTCTCTCTCTCTCTCTCTCTCTCTCTATATATATATATATTATATATATATATATATATATATATATATATATATTTAACTTTTATATAGGTCTTACACAGTCTGCATCTAAGATTTTGGATTACTGTTGTTTTGTGGTGCCTGATTCTTTTAGGGTTTTCTTGGCAAAGATACTGAAATGATTTATCATTTCTTTCTCCAGAACATTATATAGACAAGAAAACTGAGACAAACAGGATTAAGTGACTTGCTCAGGGTCACACAGCTAATGAATGTCTGAGTTCACATTGGAATTCAGGTCTTCTTGACTTTAGGCAAGGCACTCTCTTCTATTCATTGTGCCAGCTAGCTTCCCCAGACTTTGGGTCATCAATAAATTATATCCCACCTACTCCTTGCCCAGTCAAATTTATGGTCCTAAAAGATAAGAACTTTTCTCCTCAATCTTTATATTTCATCCCCAGTACTTAGTACATCTATACATAGTAGAGGCTTGATAAAATGCATATTAAATTGGATTGGGTGTTTATATTAAATATTTATATATATATATACGCCTCAAAATGCACTGGCCAATCATTTTTCTTTGTTCAATGTGAACTATTATCCAACTAATCCAATAGCTCATATTATTAAGAATAAGAAGTAAAAATGAAAATTCTTTAAAACTCCACCAACTAGATGAGAAGCTTTCACTTTTATAGAATTTCTCAATCCCCAGCCTTTTCCTCAAGTACTCTTTTCCCTTTTATGGATGAGCACCAGGTTCCAAGACAGAGTAAATAGAGTTTCCTGTTTCACGGAAATGCTGGATACTGCAGGAGCCCAGGCGTCCTTTGGGAAAAAGTTAATAAGAACTAAGAGATGTATGTGACCTGAGCCTCAGGAACCAACTGAGCCAGAAGTGAGGGAAACACATTTAACAACCCCTTTGTGCAGGGTTAGGTCCCAGAAGCACTTCTGGGAAAGTAGGTCCATTGCCATACACACACAGTCTTTCTAAAGAATGACAAGGGAATTGGGCCAGTGCCCTGCAAAAGTCATTCCAGATCAGGTTTGGACCTTGCCTCTTCAAGGTAACTTAGAGATTGATTCGTAGGGCGTTTCGTGTTTACAGGTCTGGTTATGATAAATAGATTAGAATACACACAATCACAAGTTGGCCTAGTAATAATTCACCTAATGCTACTCTAATGACAACTGTTATCAGGGAATTATGTTAAAATGCCCAGAATACCCACATAGAAGCCTACTTTCCTTCTTTCTTATAGATTTGATGTTTCTTCCATGTGTATTAACAAGAAAAATGGAGTTTGCAGCACCTTCCTTTCCAATAGTTTCATTTTGGGGGATAATTCAATTCGTTTGTATGGTACAGAAGAGTGAGCTCTGGATTTAGAATCTCAAGACCTGAGTTCAAATTTGGACTCTGCTACTGTATGATCCTGGGAAAATCACCACCTTTCTAAGACTCAATTGCTTACCTGTAAAATGAGTTGGATTAAATGGTATGATTAAATTAAATGGATTAAATTAATGAGTGAGTTGGATTAAATGTTTTCCAAGGTCCTTTCCAGTGCTAAAATTCTATGACCTTAACAAATGAATTCCTATTTTATTTAACAGATTTGACTATTAGCTTATAGGTATGGTTTATATTAGTAATGTATCAAGAATCTACTGGAACTGCAGCAAAAATACTATTATTATTGGGATCTCCTATGATTTCTTGATGGCCTTATGATTTTATCCTAAACCATCCACTCCATCAATACAGCACACCCCAGGATGTCACATAATGGTTTGAAGTATTTCATCTATCTCTGACCAAAGTCAATTGGGATTCCAGATGGATATATTTCAAGGGAACCTCCTGGCATGTCTTGATGGGATCATTTGGGAGGTAATTTTAAAAACTTTTAAACTAAGTCCCTTGTTCTAGCCAGAAAAAATATTGGGGAAGAGCAGAGCAAATTGAGATTTACTATCTCTGGATCTTTTTTTTTTTAATTTTCCAGACTTTGTTAAGTCTGAACAACTGGAAAAATATCATTTGCTCATGGTTAGGTGGAGCTAATATAGTAAAAATGATCATTCTACTTAAATTAATCTACTTATTTGGTGCCATACAAATCAAACTATCACAAATTATTTTATAGAATTAGAAAAATAATAACAAACTTCATCTGGAAGAATAAGAGATTAAATATCAAGGGAATTAATGAAAAAATGCAAAGAAAGGTAGCCCAGCCATACAAGATCTAAAACTATGTTATAAAGTGACAATTATCAAAACCATTTAGTACTGACTAAAACGTAGAAAGGTGGATTAGTTGAAAAGGTTAGGTGCATAATACAGTAATAAATGACTTTAATAATCTATTGTTTGATAAACTCAAAGACTCCAGCTTCTGGGATAAGAACTCACTATTTGTCAAAGAATTCTAGGAAAACTAGAAAATAGAATGGCAAAAACTAGGCATACACCAACATCTCACATCCTATACCAAGATAAGGTTGAAATGGGTACATGATTTAGACATAGAGGATAATACTATAAGCAAATTAGGAGAGCAAAAATAGTTTATCTGTCAGATCTTTGGAGAAGAGAGGAATTTATGGACCAAACAAGAAATAGAGAGCATTTTAAAATGCAAAATGGATAATTTTGAATACATTAAATTAGAAAGGGTTTTGCAAAAGCAAAACCAATGTAACCAAGATTAAAAAAAAGAAGTAGAAAGCTAGGAAACAACTTTTATGGCCGGTGTTTCTGAAAAAGGCTTCCTTTCTAAAATAGGTAGAGAATTCAGTCAAATTTATAAGGATACAAATCATTCCCCAGTTGATAAATGGTCAAAGGATACGAACAAGGAAATGACATGAATAGTTTTCAGATAAAAAAATTAAAACAATAATCACTTGAAAAAATGCTCTATATCATTATCAATTAGAGAAATGCAAATTAAATCAACTCTGAGGTATCACATACCTATAAAATTGGCTAAAATGACAGAAGAAGAAAACGATAACTATTAGAAGGGATGGGAGAAAACTGAGACATTAATTCATTGTAGAGAATTGTGAATTAATCCAACCATTTTGGAGAGCATAGTTCCAAATGCCCATGGGCTATGAAACTGTGCATACCCTTTGATACAGCATTGTCACTATTTGGTATATATCCCAAAGAGATCACAAAAAAGAGGAAAAGACCCACATGTATACCAATATTTATAGCAGTTTTTTTTTTTTTTTTTGTGATGGCAAAGAAGTAGAATTTGAGGGAATGTCCATCAACTGGGGAGTAGCTGAGCAATTTGTCTTTTATGAATATAATGGAAATCTATTGTTTTATAAGAAATGATAAGCAGTATGATTTCAGAAAAATCTGGAAAGACTTATATGAATTGATGTTAAGTGAAATAAGCAGAACTAGGAGAACATTGTAAATTGTAACAGCAATATCATGTGATGTTCAACTATGATTGACTTAGCTCTTCTTAGCAATGCTGTTCGGTTCTGCACACATATATTGTATCTAGGATATACTGTAACCTATTTAACATGTAAAGAACTGCTTGCCATCTGGGGGAGGGGAAAAATCGGAACAGAAGTGAGTGCAAGGGATAATGTTGTAAAAAATTACTCTGGCATGGGTTCTGTCAATAAAAAGTTATTTAAAAAAAAAGAAAAAAAGAACTATAGAGTTCTTTGAATATTCTTACTTTTTAAAAATTTATTTTTTATTTTTCCATTCTCATGGTATTTCCCCTTTGTTTTGATTATTTTTTGCACAAACTAACTTATATGAAAATATGTTTAACATGATTGTACATGTGTAGCCTATACTGGATGGATCTCTCTTGGAGAGAGGTTAGGGAAGGGAAGGAGGAAGGGAGAAAAAATTGGAACTCAAAATCTTAGAAAAATGAATGTTGAAAACTATCTTTACATATAATTAGAAATTTACATGTAATTATTAAGTGCAAAAATATTTTCACCCAGATTTTGGAGTATCTTTTCAATGAAGATGACTAGGTTACATAATGAATTGTAATTGGATTCACACTGGGTTTACATTTGGACAACCTTATGCCTTGTGACAGGAAGTGTTTTTTCACTAGATATTCAAAGAAACAAGAGGGGTGTGTGTGTGTGTGTGTGTGTGTGTGGTGTGTGTGTGTGTGTGCTCCAAGTTCCAATAGAAGGTTCGAAGTGGATGGTGGGAAAGGTCGTGATTACTACTATTCTACATCGTATTACTTTTATAAAGATCTCCTTTTCTTGAGTCAAGGTTTCTTTGAGGGGTACTTTCTTGTCCTCAGAAGAAAAAAAGCAATATCAAATTAACGCAGCTAGGTGGTGCAGTAGGTAAACACTAGGCTTGGAATCAGGAAGCCTCATCTTCATGAGTTCAAATCAGTTACAAGTGTTTGCTAGATGTGTGAGCCTGGGCAAGTCACTTAACTCTGTTTACCTTAGTTCCTCACATGTAAAATGAGCTGGAGGAAAAAAAAATGGCAAACCACTCCCGGATTTTTGTCAAGAAAAAAATTAGATGGGCTGACAAGAGGTTAGATATGATTGAAAAAACTCAACGATATCAATGTACCACACAAATGCCACTTTAGAAAATCCTCCTTTTTAAAAATGACAGAATGAGAGTGACATTGGTAAAAGGAAAAGAAAAGACCACAGAGAATGTAGGCAATATGCTATTTAAGTGACTAGTTCTACCACTAAAGGATTCTAAATCTTTCCTGATGGCAAACATTGTGGTCACAAGACTCAAGTTGTGGTCTTGGTGGACTGGAGTAATCAGAGATGAGAGATATTCATTTACAGGCATGGTTTCTCCACAAACTCCATGCTGTGGTATTACAGTATAACTGCTATCTATTCACGTGGAGATATGCAGTGAAATGACAAAAGAGGAAAAAAATACTGACATCATTTACACAAAAATCTCTGTAACTCTTGAGGAAGATAGACTGGATCAATGGCTAACTGCTTAATTTTTTCTACTTGTTTGCAGCTTTGGCCTATAGTTACCTTAAGTTTTTCACTTTTAAAAAATTGGGGTGAATTTACAGAAAGTTTTCCTCTTTCTTGTCACATGTTCTTGTTTTCTAGACTTTGAGAGTATTAGTGGGCATCCATTATGTCTTGATAGAAATGAGAGTGATCATTCACATTTGGTATTTTATAGTTTTGAAACTCATTTCCCATACCTTATTTCATTTGAAAACTCTCTCCCCTACACACATCTTTTAAGATATTTAGGGAAAATATTATTATACCCATTTTAGAGAGGAGAAAATCGGGGCTAAGATTACAGATAAATGCTGATATCCTAGAGTTCGTGCTTTAATTCTGTATCATTTTCTTATATTGGTATTTTAGACTTGACCCTACTAACCAATTTAATGATGTCAGATCCAGTGGCTATTAAAATAGTGTTGTAATACTTTCAAACATAGAACCATAGAACACTAATTCCTTTAAAGCTATCTCTAGAGATCCCTGAAACCTACCTTGTTTTCTTTCACTATCCATTGTATGCATACTTAATCCCAGTATTCCCAAGCATCATCACAATTAGCATAAAGGAAGAAGCCAGATTCCCAATTAAGAACTAAAGAGTTTCACTCTTAGATGGCTTGCAGTTTACTACCAATAAGGATAATGGAAGCTATCAACTGGGTTTTTAAAAGAAAACACAAATGACTTACTTAGTATCTTTTAAATCTTTGAAGGATTCTTACTATCTTGACTAATGACTATTTAATACATTTATTATATCCAAGAGACTACCTTTAATATCTTTGCAGGCATTTTTTTTTGACAAGATGAGCTGCTTGAGGGTAGCTGGAACTTGGGGAAAATAGTGTCTTTTAGTGATAATAGACTTTAGAAACCTAGTCTAATTAAACCAAAAAGAAAAGAAATTCTGAAAGAATAAAACAACATGGTACTAATTGTTATTTTTTTATTTATATACAGTACTTTAAATGTTTTTCATATTTTCATACTGAACTTTACAAATATTAAGTAAAAATTAGCATTCTTATACACAGTAGAACAGAAAAAGGAAGATTGTACATAAAGCATAAAATTACTATTAAAGATAGCTTATTTTTCTTATGAATATATACTCAATTCTAAATCAAAACTAAGGCATATCTATTTCTATTTGTATATCTGCATTTTAAAAAAAAAGGTTTCCTCTTTTCTTTTTTGTCCACTATTTTCTTATTTTGTCTCCTTCCCCATATAATAATTCTTCTCCCTCTCCTCCCCTCATTTAATAATTACAGCAACCTTGTGAGGTAAGTGTTCTTTTATTCCATTTTACAGAGGAGAAAACTGAGGCTGGCTGAGTGAAGTGAGGTGACTTGCCAAAAGTCACACAGGTAATCTTTGAATTCACTCCAAGTCTACTAAAAAAAAAAAAAAAGAAAGAAAGAAAAAAGAAAAACAAAGCTCTTGTAACAATATGCATAGTCAAGTCCTTTGAAGTTTACAAAGTTCTTTCTTCACAACAACCTTGTGAGGTTGGTAATGGCAAGGACATTGCTCTTTGGACTCTGGAGACCTAGATTTTAGTCCTAGCTAGTCAGTCACTCCACCCCTTTGGGTAAACTGGGGAGAATGATCAAACAATTGACTTTTTTTTTGAGTACCTGCAGAGTTAGAACCTATATATATATATATAGGTTCTAGTACTTCAGTCATAAAGGAAAATTTGACAAAGACTTCTACTCTAAAACCAAGGGTAAATAGTTACCAGTTTAGGAATAGATTATTTCAATTTTGAACACATTTTTGCCATAGAACCATTGTTATAAATGATAGTAAAGTTCCCAGGTTAGCCCATAAAGGAATATTTAAACGAAAATGAGTTAATTTAGTGGATAGATTGCTTGGTCTGGAGTTAGGAAGAACTATCTTCACTTACTAACTCTGATTCCGAACAAATCACTTAATCCAGTTTGCCTCAGTTTCTTCATCTGTAAAATGAACCAGAAAAGGAAATGGCAAATGGCACCCCAGTATCGCTGCTAAGAAAACTCCAAATGGGTCACAAAGAGTCAGAAATGACTGAACAATAATGACAAACAACATGGCTGTAAAACTAGCCTGAATTTGGGGCCTTAGGAGCGAGATGTCAAGAGGTCCAAGAAGATAGATAGAATTCCACTTCCTAGTGCCTCTGGCAAAATCCTTCGAAAGCCTTTATTTTGTTCTAAAGTTCCCACAGTGGCACCCCAACCTAGTCTGGTATCACCCCAAAAGGATCCAAGCTAATAAAACTACTTATTATTTCTCTTTTCAATAAACACTCTGGGTAACCAAAGGTGCTTCATAAATGTTGAATTGAATTAGTCTGGGTTCCGATATACCTAAAAGTTTTCAGTAATCTCTGCTAGTCTCTAGAGAGAAGGCCCGAGGCTAGCAAAGATGAAAGGAAATGACTAGTCTCACACTCCTAGGTGGTGAGGATTCTTCCTAGGGGTGAAGAGGGATATTGCTAGTCAATAGTAGCCTGGGGCCGAGTCAGACTCTCACATGCACATAATAGGATTCAATTCAATTCAGTGAACATTTATTAAAACCTGTAAGAAGGGGAGGGGGAATCTACTTGGGATTATCTCACTCTGCTGGGAGGGGAATGGCTTTACTTCTGTGCTCTGTGAGCACAGTTAGTCTTAAGAGCTAGAAACTTCTGACTCTTATGAATCAAAGCTGTGATAAAAAGTGACTGATAGGAATGGATACTCCCAGCCCACAAATTCTTCAGTTTTGCCCAGTCTTTTATTTTGTTATATTTCTTTATGGTGCTATTTGGTGCTTACCAATTCTTTTCTCCAAGAAAATTTTCATGATATAGAGTCTGGAGACTTTGGTGTAATCTACAAATCTTTGGTCTTTCCCACTTTCTGAGTGATATTTCCCATATTTACTTTTTCCAGTCTTTGAATTGAAGTGACCAAGTATCAAGTGTATGTTGGTTTAATTTGGAGACTCTCATTCAGTTCTCCAGAGAATTTCTCTTCCATTTCATCCTCAGCAACTGCAATATTTTCATGGTGGTTTTTCTTTTTTTCAAATACTCATCATTAATTGTTAGTCCTTTATTTTCAAAGAGGGCTGGGGTGTTGTCTTGACTCTCAGATGAATTGGATCTAAGTAAGGTAGAGTTGCACAAAGTCATCAGTTTCACTCTCTCTTCCAGTTATGGAAGTTCAAAAGCAAGACAAAAATTAAGTTGACTGGTAATGGCCTAGGAAACAGTGGATGATTTTGGAATCTTAATTGCCTGACCCAGTTCTCCAAGTGTTCCATAGTGCTTGCATAAGTTGCTTTCTTAGTCACTGTGGAACAAACTGTTCCCATCCATCCATTCCATTGGGGAATATCTTCATGTGCTTGGGTTAGACATTTCTTAACTCTCCAACTGTTTTGAGGCCTGTCAGTTATCCTCAAACTGGTTTAGTCTGTGTGGAATTTTAAAGTTTTACAATTTAGGGGATGTGGCAGCTGCATATGCTATCACTTCTTTGAGCCACAGGTGAGAATAAGTATAAGGTGGATGGAACCAAGATGGATAAGTAACCCTGAAAAGGAGTTGGTAAACCCCAGTACCAGACATACTAGGATTTCCTGAGCACTCATTGGTACCATAATGACCTTTGTTGCCTCTGGGCATTTGCTAAATTGCTAAATTGTCAGTTCCTTTTCTGCTTCAGGGAGTAAGTAATCCTTTCATTTAGTTGCAATTTCCTTCCTTTTTTCTGATTAAAAACAAAAACAAAAGCAAAATAAACTTTTATTATCAAAGAGACTTTCTTTAAAAAAAATTTAGTTTTTCTTTTTTTATTAACTCAAGAATAAGTTTCAACTTGTGAAAATTTTCAATCAAGTGCCCCAGGAATTTGTCCTAAGCCACTGAGTATTTAACATTTTTATAAAGGGTCAATTAAAACATACTTATCAAAATTTTGGCATTCACAACTTAGAACCTCCTTCTGTTATTATTCTTCAGCAATTGTTCCTCCTTCTCTCTCAGTCTATGCCAGCTTGCTCAGCTCACCCACCAGTCTCCTGGTTATGTTCCTTCCTTTATCAAAAAATTTGGCACCTGGCTTCTTCCTCTCAACTCCATTCCTTGATCTCTGACCTGGATATTTTAGCACATATTTGATAACCTCTCAATTTTTGTGTTTCTTCTCTTAAACACATCATTCTTAATATGAGTTCCAGTCACTCTTCTCCATCCCTCCTTTTCTAGCATTCCAATTTTTGAACCTTCAATATCTTTTCTGGTTTAACTTTATAATATTCTTGACCCCAGAATCATTTGCTTTTTGTCTTTTTTTTTTTTTTTTTTTACAGAATGATTTTGTTATTCTGTATTTAACTAACAAGGCTAACATGATCATATAAACAAAGACAGAAAAGGAATTTCATATGAAATTGTTAAAAGAAAAATTCTACAATGATCCAACACAATTCTAAAAGACTTGTGATGGAAAATATCATCTACTTCCAGAGAAAAAACTATGGAGTCTGAATGCAAGTCAAAGCATACTATTTTCACTTTTGTTGTTGTTGTTGTTGTTGTTTTTTTTTCTTTCTCATGGTTTTTCTCTTTTGCACATTTACAAAAAAAAGAAAAAATTCTTTGTTGAGGCTTTCACCCTGATTAATGAGGCAAAATTCATTAATTATTATTATTAATTAATAAAAGGACTTTATTAAGAACTATGTTAAGGTAGCACACATTGATAGGCTGATCACTACAAGTCAGCAAGGAATTCAAGATGGATTCCGCTTTTATTGATAGCTTTCATGATGAGATAAAGACAATTCTGATGGGCCCACATCAGTAATAGGGGATATGCCATTGCATCTTAGCTTCTTCCCAATTGCTGATACCTATGGCTAACAGGTAGGGATAACCTACTACATTCTGAATAGCAGGTAATATAAAAGCTCATAAGAACTTTAACATTATTTAGATAGAAGGATTCTATATAGAGAACATGGATGCATATCAATATTGGAATGATCACCCAAAAAAAGGAGGAATGAGAAAGAAAGATGCACTGTGAGAAGGGGAAGGGGAAAAAAATTGGGGAAAATTATCCCATATAAAAGAGACATACAAGGAAAAATTTTTAATTGGAGAAAAAAAAAGGTAGGATTTGGGCAATTCTTAAATCTCCTCATCTGAAGTAGGAAGGATATATACATACAAAAGTAAGGTACCTGTGTTGGGTAAAGAAAACTATCTTATTAAAGAAAACTATCTTATCCAAAGGGGAAATAGGAAGGGAAGGGGATAAGAAAAAAAAGGGGTGGGGGGGATAAGAGGGAAGGTAAATAAAGGAAGGCAATGATTAGAAGAAAACATTTCTGAGAAGGGATAAAGTTAGAAAAAAGAGAGAATAAAGGTAAAAAGAAGAAAATTGAATGGAGGGAAATACATGTAATCATAACTGTGAAAGTGAATGGGATGAATTCATCCATAAAATGGAAGTTGATTGCAGAATGGATTAAAAATCAGAATGAAGTGATACATTGTTTATAAGAAATACACCTGAAGCAAAAAAATACACATAGAATTAAATTTATGGTCTGGAGCAGTCTCTTATGTTTCAGCTAAAGTTAAAAAAGGCAGGTATAGTAATCATAAATGAAATAAAACAAAGTAAAAACAAAAGTAAAGTAGAAATAAAAATAGACTTAATTAAAAGAGATAAGCAGAAAAACTATAGCTTGCAAAAAACATAAAAAGAAAATTGTAGATCAATTTCATTAATGAATATGGATGTAAAAAAATCCTAAATAAAATACTAACTAGGAGATCACAATATATTACAAAGCTCATACACTATGACCAGATGAGAAT
Source organism: Antechinus flavipes (assembly GCF_016432865.1). Classification (NCBI taxonomy): domain Eukaryota; kingdom Metazoa; phylum Chordata; class Mammalia; order Dasyuromorphia; family Dasyuridae; genus Antechinus; species Antechinus flavipes. The sequence goes on along the minus strand of NC_067398.1, from coordinate 470,303,898 downwards.
TATATCAGGAATATAGGACTAATTCAATATTAAGAAAGCTGTAAGTATTTTTTTCCATTTTTATTTATTTATTTTAACACATTGCTTTATAATTCATATTGGGAAATAAAAATCAGAGCAGAATGGAAAAACCATGGGAGAGATAAAAAACAGAAAAAACAAGTGAACATAGCATGTGTTGATTTACATTCGATCTCAGTTCTTTTTCTGGATGCAAATGGCATTTTCTGTACAAAATTTATTGGAATTCTTTTAGATTACTGAACCACTGAAAAAACCCAACTCTTTCATAGTTGATCATTGCACATTATTGCTATTATTGTATACAATGTATTCCTGGTTCTGCTTGTTTTGCTCAGCATCACTTCATGTAAATCTGGGAAAGCTATAAGTATAATTACTGTATCAAGAACAAAAACAGTATCAATAGATGCTAGAAAAGTATTAGGTTTGTTTTTTTTTTGTCAAAATATAATATCCATTCCCATGAAAAAATACAAGAAAGAATAATAATAAATAAAACTTTTCCTAAAATGTAAGTATTATATATCAAGAGCAAGACTTCTTTGTAATGGGGATAAAATATAACCATTTCTAATAAAATTAGAGGTGAAACAAGGGTGTTTGTTACCTCTACTATTATTCAATATTGCATTAGAAGTGCAACAAGACAAAAAAATGAAAGAATAAGAATAGGAAATGAAGAAACAGAGACTATCACTCTTTGCAGATGGTATGATACTAAACCTAGAGAACCTTAGTGAATCAACTAAAAAACACATAAAACAATGAACAATTTTGGTAAATTTGCAGAATATAAAATAAACCCACAGAAATTGTCAGCATTTCTATATACTACCGATAGAACCAAACAGGAAAAGATGGAAAGTGAAATTCCATTCAAAATAACTGTAGACAATATAAAATATTTGGAAATGTATCTGTCAAGACAAAACCAGAACTATATGAACATAATTGCAAAACACTTTATACACAAATAAAGACAAACCTAAGTAGTTAGTTAGAGAAATAGAAATTGTTCATAGGTAGACTTAGCCAATATAATAAAAATGACAATTCTACCTATTAATTTACAAGAAATTCAGAACTCCTGAAAAGCAAACAATTCTTATAATTATATATATATATATATATGTATATATATATATATATATATAAATATATATAATTATATAATATACATATATAATTATATAATAACTCAGCTCTTCCAAATAGCAGCTCTGAGTGAAACAAGGTTGGTAAATAAAGGCCAGAGCTGGATACATGTTTTTAGGGAATAGTCACATTAATGGGGAGGGCTGTAAAGATTTTACAATCAGAACTAGTCTAATTAATAAGCTTGTTTACCTCCCAAAAGTAGAGATTTATGGCAATGTGATTGCCACTCGCAGGAAAGTGGCATATCACTTTTGTCAATGCATATGCTTCCACTGTGATGAATTCTATTGAGATCAAAGAAAAAATTAATGAAGATCTAAAGAAGCTGTGATTCTAAGTGACCCTTGGGAGGAATGGAGTTGGAAAGAGAAACAGCAATAGTCACTACTGTGTGTCATCATCTCATCATCAATACTGTCTTCTGTTATTTAAATGCAAAAAGTTTTTGTGAATGCACAATCTTAGCAAAGATTGACAATAGATTTTTGTCGTTGTAAGAAGAGACAGGCAAGGCTATATAGGGAACAGATTGCTGGACCAATCCTAAACTTATCCTCTCCAAATTGTATATTCATATTCAACCAAAAGCAAGATGTCTCCTGAAAAACTTAATGTCAAGAGATTAGAGCGTTTCTCCATACATAAACAATATGTTGCTACCTTGGAAAGAAAGATGAACCAACATATAGTTGATAACAGTAGAGCAAAAAAGGAGTTGGCAGCTTTCAAAGATTGGTGTACAACACCACATTTACTCATTGGGCCAGAACACTTCCAAACATCAAGTTTGATTTAGTCAGAATGATGGGAAAATTCTGAATCTATTGAATGAAAACTGAGAATTTTATATGATTTACCAGTAGGTAAACCTGCTCTACATTAGTCTTGTCTTGTAACTTTTTCAAGTTAAATAATTCACCATCAGTGTGTTAACTAACCTCAATGTCATTTTTGTCCCTATTTCAGGTGTCTGATAATATCAGTGAAAACATCATGTTAAAAAGTGTTGGAGCAAATTCAGAGTCTTACTTCACCATTGGTGACTGAGAAAGCAGAACATCCTCCATTATCCAGAACCCATGCAAACATGTGGTCATGAAACGGATGAACTTCTGCGGGCAAACAAGTTTTGCTTTGATCTTCTACAATCCATCATGACTGATAACATAAAAGGCCTTAGTTAGATCAAAAGTATTTCTCCCAGAGTTGTTGGGCAGCAAATACCAAAATGGAGAGAAAGAGTGTGACTTTTTGCTCACAGATGATTGTGCATTCAGTACAACTTCTAAGTCTGAGGTTCGACAAAGTATGGATTGAGTCTCTGCTGCGTATTGTACTAATTTTGGCTAAACAATTAATACCAAGAAAGTAGAGTTTCTCTACCAGTGAGCACCACACCATCAATACATGGAACCATAGATTTTAGCAAATGGAGAAATTTTGAATGCTGTGGATAAGTTTGGCATTTTGGCAGTATTCTTTCCAGGAACATACACACAGATAAGGAAGTTGATGCACACATTTCCAAAATGTGTTTGGTTTGGGGGAGATCCCGAAGGAAAGAATAGAAGAGAAGAGGTATTAGACTGCTTACTACACTGAGGGTTTATAGAGCTAGTGTGCTGTCCTCATTAGTAATAATAACTTCATACCAGGAAACTGAATCACTTCCATTTGAATTGTTTTAAGAAGATTCTGAAGATCACCTGAAAAAATAAAATACCAGACACTAAAGTCATTTCTTGAACTTAACTGTTCTTGTACTAAACTTGAACATAAAAAGAAAGTACTTGGGTTTTTTCTTTCTTTCTTACTCCATCTATAAATTATATATATATATATATAAATATATATATATATTAAATAAACTCTATCTATAAATTCATAACATTATACCAAATGTACACATGGTCAATAAAAAGGCAATTTATTAAGCACTTGCTATATGTCATGTTTTGTGGTAAGTAATGAGGAATCAAAGGCAAAAAACATTGCCTCTGCTTTTATTCTAAAGGAAAAAGTTAGACGTCAAGCAGCATCATGGACTTTAGCCTTTGTTATGAAGGAAAAAAAAAGGTAACCATAGCAAGAGCTCTCCCACAGAAGGAACTTAAAAACAAACAAACAATTCCCTCCCCCTCCCCAACTAAAGAATAAACCAACTGATCACAAAAACTATACTCATGTAAGCCAAACAAGTGTGGTGAATTGGGATAATTCTTAGTCTAAGTTAGCAACAGATTACTAACTGGTTATCTGGTTACAGTTATTAGTCTTTTTTATAAGCGGAACAATGGCATGGGTGATGTTTTGACTCTCTTGTAAGTTGGATTTAAGTGAGGCAGAATTACAGAGAGTTAACAGATTCATTCTCTCTTCCAAAGTCATCAAAGTCATCAAAGTCCAGTGGCAAGACAAAAATCAGCAATTTGTGATGGCCTGGAATGTAGTGAATGATCAAGCTCAAAATGCTTTAAATCATCTGTTTCAGCCTCCTTTGTAATTATTGGAATAAATTGTTCTCATCTCTCTATTCCACTGGGGGAAGCCTTCACATACTTCACATAGGGTAGACACCTCCTAACTCACCTATGTACCTCTTGATTATCCTCAACTTGGTTTAGTCTATCATCTACCAAAAAGGTTTTTTTTGAAGTGTGGTTACTGTGCATGCTATAGTTTCTTGGAGCTAAAGATATGAAATATTCAAGCCCAAACCTTGGAGACAATTTTTTTGCTAATTCTTGGACTTTGTTTACCCTGAAAATCTGACTCCCAACTGAACAATGATTTTGCGGTCACTTCTCCATTCTTACCCTGCTCCTCAAACTGGGGAGGCTCAATCAGAACCTTGTATCTCCACCATGAAAGACCTTGATGGTCCTGACCTTAGTTCTATTATAAAGTCCAAAGTAAATGATGTTAAACAGGTGTTCCTTGTACCGATGAAGTATAAAAACAAATTTAAATTAATGGTGAAAGTGTATGAAAGTCAAATTCACAAAAAAAGGATGTTGTATTTTGTCAATTAGAGAGACTAGTAATATTTAGAGAATGGTGAAAAAATTGCTATTCAACACATTTCATAATGAGGGAGACACTGAGGTTTTGTAGAAATCTTATGTAGAAAGACATTGCATATTGAATTAGGTGTCCTGGATTCAATTTCTAACCCTTTCATTTACTACCTTGTGAAATTTTTTTGCTTCTCTGGACTTGTTAATTCATCCAGAAAATGAGGAGACTGGATTAGATAACTTCAAAATTTCTTTTCAATTCTAAACCCAATAGCTTATGTGATAAGATAACAAACAAGTAAACCTACACCTCCTTTCCCCCAATCTATAAAATATTAGGGCTTTTGTTGTTCAGTCATTTTCAGTTGTGTCTCACTTTATGATCTACTTTGGGGTTTTCTTGGCAAAGATGCTGGATTATTTGTCTTTTTCTTCTCCAGCTCATTTTATAGATAAGGAAGCTGAGACAAACAGGGTTAAGTGACTTACCCAGGGTCACAAAGATAATAAAAGTGTCTGAGCCAGGTTTTAACTCACCAAGATGAGTTTTCCTGATTGCAGGTCCAACACTCCATCCATTGTGCTATGTAGTTGTGAACTCCTTGAGAACCTAGCCCTTAGCCCCACGCTTGGTAAATAGTAGATATTTAGTAAATGCTTTGTGGACTTGATTCGGGTCAGGATGTCTCAGAAATTTAAAAAAAAAATTCAATAGTACTCTATTTTTCCAAATACATATAAAGATAATTTTTAGTATACATTTTTGTAAAACTTTGTGTTCTAAATTTTTCCCTTCCTCTCTTAACCTCCCTTCTCCCCATCATAGCAAGCAATCTGATATAGGTTAAATATGTGCAATCCTTTTAAACATATTTCCATATTTGTCGTGTTGTGCAAGAAAAATCAGACAAAAAGGAAAAAAAAAGCATAAGAAACAAACACACAAACAAACACAAAAGTGAAAATACTATGTTTTTATTCATATTCAGTCTCCATAATTCTTTCTCTGGATGTGACTGGCACTTTCAGTCCCAAATCTATTGGAATTGCCTTGACTCAATACATTTATTGTTGAGAAGAGCCATGTCCTTCACAATTTATTGTCACATAATTTTGTTGCTAATGTGTACATTGTTCTCCTGGTTCTGCTCATTTCACTTAGCATTTGTTCGTTTAGGTCTTTCCAGGCTTTTCTGAAATCAGACTACTCATTTCTTATAGAACAATAATATTCCATTACCTTCAATAGACCATATACCATAACTTTCATTCCTCAGCTGATGGATATCTACTTAATTTCTAGTTCCTTGTGACTATGTAAAATGTTGCTAAAAACATTTTTGCACATATGGGTCCTTCCCCCTTTTTTATTATCTCTTTGGAATACAGACCCAGCAGTGAAACTGCTAGAACACAGCATACACACAGTTTGATAGCCCTTTGGGTATAGTTCCAAATTCCTCTTTAAAATAATAGGATCATTTCACAATTCCACTAACAATGTATTAGTTTCTACTTTTCCCACATTCCCTCTAACATTTATTCATATCTTTTTCTGTCACCTTAGCCAATCTGAGAGATGTGAGGTGATACCTCAGAATTGTCTTAATTTGCATTTCTCTATTGTCTCAGAAATTTTTAAAAATTATTGATGAATTGTTGCATTGACCATAAGTTGAGTGTTGTAGAAAATATTCATCAAAGATAAATTCATATTAAAAATTGTTATATTTACCCTAAGAATATAAATAGGATAGACATTTTTCTGAATGTGTTTTATGCTTAGCTATTTGACATTGGAAAAAATAGACTTTGAAAAACTTTTAAAAATTATAATCATGGGAGCTATTCTAGGGGCTTTTCCTTAGTATTAGTACTATGCCAAGTACTAAGAATAGAAAGACAAAAATTAAAAATGTTCTTGTCCATGATTATAGCTCTTTAAAGTTTTTCAGAATTTTCATTATCCCCTGTAAGTTTGGTGCCTTTTCTTGGTTGATTATTTCTAATTTATCCTGCATATAGCTTGTTCAGACATAACTGTACTTTGTTTCCCCCATTAGACTATACACTCAATGAGTGCAAGGATTATCTTTTGATTTTCTTTCAGCCTAGATACTTATTGCTTATTGACTTACTGAAACTTTCATGATGACATCATAACAACTGGAACCACATCATAATACCATAACTATATACCAACCATGAGATACAGAAATATCATTGTTCTATCATGTTTCCCTGATATATAAAGAGAATGGGTGACTTATTCAAGGTCACAAAACTCTCTTCATTCTTCAGGACTCAGCTCATTTCTCTGTGAAGCTCTCCTTGATCTTACCACCAATATCCCAAATTGTCAGCATTCTCTTCCTTTTCAAATGACCTTGTACTTATCTGAATACATGTTGTAACTCCTCTTCTACTCTCCTCACTTAAATAAACATTTCTAGAGGGCAGTGATTTTTTTTGGTTCAGTTCATTTCTTAGCATCATTCCTTGCACATAATAGGAAATAATTAAATGCTTATTGACTAAAAATGAAATTCAAAGCTTATTCTTCTGACTACAAATCTAACATTCTTTTCTTTTCACTATACTCTCTATCTATAGATCATGATATGGACTGAGTGTCAATAATACTTGTAGCTTAGAATAACTTTTGCAGAAGAGGTGTTGGAAGTGTACTAAGCCATTTAGATTTTCTTATTCCTGGCCTTCTTGGAATTAATGGTGTGCATGTGTGATACAGCTGGTAAATAGCTATGTGCTAAACTTTTTATTATGCTAATAGATTTTTGTGGCAACAGAATTTAATACTTATGATTTTCTAAGGAACTTACATTAACCAGCCTCAACTATGTCACTTAGAAAGGACAGCTAGTGGAGACAGTGAATGGAGTGCCATTCTTGGAGTCTGGAAGACTCATCTTCATATGTTCAAATCTGGCCTCAAACACTTAATAGCTTTATTACCCTAGGCAACTCATTGAACCCGGTTTACTCAGTTTCTTCATTTGTAAAATGAGCTGGAAAAGGAAATGGCAAAATCACTCCAGTATCTCTATAAAAAATGAGTCATGAGGACTCAGATAATAATGAATAATAACAACACACACACACACACACAGAGACAGAGAGACAGAAAAAGGGAATGCAAAGTGGGGACACCTGTGCTTTTTCAAAACCCTATAGGAGCCATGTATGGGATATAGCCTAGCCATATTCTGGAATTCTGAAAGGTATCTCATCCTTAGTGCTCCCCTATCTCCTGTCTCCATTTAATAGTTGAGATTAGTGAAGAGAAGCTGATTTTTAAATCTAGTTGAGTTTAGGAAAGTAATTGTTTTTTCCTCTCCTCAAAAGACCTTGAATTAAGAAGAAAAACAGTATAAAACCATTTGATGGTCACCCTTTCCCCCATCCCCCAGGGCAATATTTCAGGTTTATTAGACAATTTGTCTGTTAACGTTATGCACTTGAAACAAAACCCTGGGTGTGTGCTTTTTAGAGCCTCAAGTAAATCAACAAAGCTATACATAGAACAGTCTGATTTACTTACCAGCTGAGAGCTTTCCACAGATAGCGATTATATAGATCTTCCAAATGAAGAGAGGAAGCCTTGTGCTTCCTTAATTTTTTTTTTTAGACATGCTGAGCTTATAAGTCAATAAAAACTCCTTATACTCACAAGCTTTTGAAGTAAATATTGAGAAAGTCAAACTGATTCAGTGAATTGGTTTATATTACAGAAATATTAGTAAGACTATAATTTTAGCATTTAGTCAGTTCTTTTCAGAAATATCTAATTTAGTATATATATTCATCAATATAAAATTTCTTATTTAAACATCCTGATAACAGGGAATTCAATAGCCTCATGTTTCAAGAATGCACAAAGTATATCAATTCAGTTACATAAAATTTAAAAGCTTTTATATGAAAAAAATTAAAGCAGCTAGGATAAAAAGAGAAAATGTCAATTCATAAGAAATATCTACATTAAATGTCACTGATAAGAGTCCTATATACAAGAAAGATATACATAATATATATGAAATTAACAGCAATATTTAATTAATTAATTTAATATTTAAACACCAATGAATACGTGAACAAAAAAGATGAAAACATGTTTTCTAAATAAATTACCAATGACAATATGAAAACATATTTCAAATCACCAATAAGAATAAGAGGATATAATGATATTTCTATTTATTATATATATATAAAGTATAATATGATTAGGATATAATATACAATCATATCAATATGGCAACAGTGATACATATCAATATAATAAGATTAAGGTTATAAAAAGAAGAAGAGGAAAACAAATTTAAACAGATCTGGAGTTTTACATGTACCTAGCAAGTGATTAAAGATGACAATCAACATTGGGAAGGTTGTGGAAAGATACATAGGAGGATTACTGGAAGTAGTTATGAAAATGATTGTTAAATTTTCAGTGTGAATGTACCTCAAAACTCAACAAATGCCACAAATCAGGGTTTGATATGCCTTGCTGATTTTATAGATGGAAAGTGATGAAGAAAATGTCATATTGCAGATTAAATTTAAATATGTGTGTTTGGATTGTTAAAAATTTATTATATGTCGCTCATGCACTATATGAATAGGCACAACTATTCTGGAAAATAATTTGGAATTACATAAGAAAAGTCACTAAATTGTTTAAACCTTAAAACCTCATGATGACAGTTAATCACAAGGAACTAAAAGAGAAAGGTCTCATATGTGTTAAAATATTCACAGGTTCTTCTTTTTTGTGTGGTAGATCAAAATGATCTGGTTGAGTTTGGAAACATAAATGTTTTTTCCTCTCCTAGAAAGACCCTGAGTTAAGAAGAAAAACAGTATAAAACCATTTAATGGTCACCCTTTCCCCCATCCTCCAAGGCAATATTTCAGGTTTATTAGGCAATTTGTCTGGTAACATTATGCACTTAAAACAAAACCCTGGGTGTATGCTTTCTCCATTGATTGGAGAAATGATTTAACAATCAGTATTTAAATGAACTAGAATATTCTAGTAAGTAAAAAAATAAGAACATAAGGAATTCAGAGAAACATGGGAAGATTTATATAAATTAATGTAGAATGAAATGGGTTCAACAAGGAGGAAAAATATGTATTATACACACATACACATACATAATGTCTAACTGATATAAATGAAAAGAACACTAAAAGAGAGCTTAATTCTAAGTAATTTTAATGATCAATCTTGGTAGCAGAGAACAGATAATGAAAGCTAACTCTCTAAGGTTGAGATAGGAGTGCTACATATATAGAATTTTTGCTTATATTGCTTGATGTAATCATATCTTATTTTTTCTTAACTATCTTTTTTATTTTCCTATTTACAACAGAAAATTTAGTACTATGAATGGAACTATATGTGGAAACGAGTTTGATGCAAAAAGAGACATCAATATTTATCTTTTAAAAGAAATGAAAAGAATAGATTTTTTTTAAAAAGGCAAGAACCTCACTTTGGATTTCAAAAAGCTTCTCATCCATATTAGATAAACAAGGCATTTGTGTAATGCTCATTCTCTTATTTCCTTAATATTATTAATATTGGAATATGGAATGGAAATAGAGTCATCATTTCCCACCTACTTAACAAAAACATGTTGCTTCATGTTTTCTTCTGTTGTTCAAAAGTCATATATTCCAAATATTGTCTACCATATTTTGTACCAGTTTTCTGCCTGGTTGGAGAATCTTATTTTACATTATAGAAGCCATTGAAGTAGAATTTAAAATACTTTCTATTGCTAGAGGGATAGTGTCTGCACTTCTCAGAAACTGAAATTGCAAAGACTGAGAAGAGGAACAGGAGAGGAGAGAATGTCAGAATTATAATGTGTTCATATTATTTATGATTTTTCATTTTCCACTGATGTTTTCCAAATTATCTTTCCTTTCACCCACAAATACCTAGGATTTGGATTCAACCTCTCTTTGAAAAAAAATAAGAATGGATAAAATAGCATGTCTTCTTACTAATAGGAGTAGTAGCAGCAGCAGCTAACATTTATGTAGTGCTTACTATGTGTCAGGCACAGTGCTAAGCATTTACAATCATTATCTCATTTGATACTCACAAAAACCCTGGGAGCTAGATGCTGAGGCAGACAGAAGGTACAAGATTTGCTTAAGTACATAGTTACTGTGTTTCTCCGATAATAAGACCTATCCTGAAAATAAGCCCTCCCCTTACTGTGTAAGATTCCTCTAAAATAAACCCTCCCCTGAAAATAAGCCCTATTGAGATTGCTGCTGTAGTGAAGGTGATCCCTTGCGCTACACGCTACATTACGGTACCCTCTGTATGCACCGTCCCCTCTTCCCGCCCCCCTTCCCGTGTGAAACGCAGGCCATGCTCCGAGCTGCATCCAATCAGAGCTGCAGCAGTGAGCACGTCATCCTGTTCTTCCTTTTTTTTTTTTTTAAATAACTTTTTATTGATAGAACTCATACCAGGGTAATTTTTTACAGCATTATCCCTTGCATTCACTTCTGTTCCGATTTTTTCCCTCTCTCTCTCCACCCCTTCCCCCAGATGGCAAGCAGTCCTTTACATGTTGAATAGGTTACAGTAAATCCTAGATACAATATATGTGTGCAGAACCGAACAGTTCTCTTGTTGCACAGGGAGAATTGAATTCAGAAGGTATAAATAACCCGGGAAGAAAAACAAAAATGCAAGCAGTTTATATTCATCTCCCAGTGTTCTTTCTTTGGGTGTAGCTGCTTCTGCCCATCTTTGATCAATTGAAATTGAATTAGCTCTCTTTCTCGAAGAGATCCACTTCCATCAGAATACATCCTCATACAGTATGGTTGTTGAGGTATATAATAATCTCCTGGTTCTGCTCATTTCACTTAGCATCAGTTCATGTAAGTCTCTCCAAGCCTCTCTGTATTCATCCTGCTGGTCATTTCTTACAGAATAATAATATTCCATAACATTCATATACCACAATTTACCCAGCCATTCTCCAATTGATGGGCATCCATTCATTTTCCAGCTTCTAGCCACTACAAACAGGGCTGCCACAAACATTTTGGCACATACAGGTCTCTTTCCCTTCTTTAGTACCTCTTTGGGATATAAGCCCAGTAGTAGCACTACTGGATCAAAGCATCCTGTTCTTCCCCAGTGATTTGCTTGCTGGAGCCATTGAGAGCAGTGCCGCAGAGGAGAGCTGAGGCAGGACAACATAAAAACCCGGTATGTAAGCGGGAGTGAGGGGGCATGATGGAAGATAAAAGAAGAACTCAGCCAGCACTCACCGCGCTAAAGAAATGAAGAACTTCCTTTCAGAGAGAAGAATAGATCAAGTAATGATTCCTGCAGGAATGACTGCCTATCTCCAGACCCTTGATATTGCAATAAACAAGCCATTCAAGGACCATTTGTGGATGGAAGTCAATGATTACATTGAAAATAGAATAGAAAGAAATCAGTGTGGAAACTTTGTGAAGCCCTGTCTGCAAGAAGTCGTGACTTGGGTGAAGAAGTCATGAGATAAAATTACTGACAGCTGTGTCGCTACGACACTACGAGCAGGTTACCTGGACAAGACATGTTCATTTAAAGAGAGCTCTATTGCTGGACATGCAGATTGGGTTCACTTCTTCTGAAGGAAATAGAGGCGCAAGACATCCAGGACGGAATTCAGGGTATGGACACTTATGACAATGTTGTTGAAGAAGATGACATGATCATTATTGAATAAAGGTACTTTTTTTTGTTCACATTTACCTATTTATTAAAATTGCTGTCAATGTTCATTAAAATAAGCCCTCCCCTGAAAATAAGCCCTCTGGTGTTTTTCTGTCCAAAAAAATAATAAGACACTTTCTTATTATCGGGGAAACACAGTAAGTGTGTCTGAGATCTGATTTGACTCTAGACCTGGTGCCCTATCCACTGCCTTGCTTACTATTATTCTAAGGCAGTAGTATGCTTGTCAGAGACAGACTAAAGAACATCCTCATGGATAGTAGATGATGCTAAAGGGAATGAACCCAACGATTCCTATCTCCTATAGCTGTCTTTAGGTAGAATACCAGACAAAGTGTCAAGAAGGATGACCTTTGTTTTATTACAAGCTGCACACTCAATTACAGTCATATGAACTACTTGGAAAATGGATAGTTACTATTGGATTTTAGCCTAAGAATAGTTCAGGGTAAAAATAACACAGAAAGCTACCTTTCTTTTTAAGAAATAAGAATAGATTTTTTAAAATGGGATAGAAAACTGAAGATAACAGACTATAATTGTTCCCATAGAATTGTTTCCCCAATTAATGGCAAATAGAAACAAATGTAAAGATTTTGAAAGCTCTTATTTTCTTGACTTTATTCTTACTTAGCGAGGCAATGTGGCATAGTGGATAAAGAGCTCGTCTTGAAGCCAGGAAGACCTGAGATTTATTGCCTGTGTGACAATGCAATTTATGTAATTTCTCAATACTCTAGGCCAAATGTGCCAAACTCATAGGATGCATGTGACTCAGAGTACTCCTTCATAGTGCCTAAACCAAATTAAATTGTAATTGGGAAACATTTGGATTCAGAGATAGACTAAATAAAATAAAAGATAATAAAAGTATAATAAAACCTACATTATATTACATTTTAAAACCAAGTCAATAAACTGCCTGTAGAGGAGCCTCATGAATGGTTTAGAGGCCCCTATTTATATTTAAGCTTGATAACACTACTGTAGGAAACTCTTTAAGATTTTAAATATCAGTAAAAATCCTAAGCTTTTTTGGTAGGAGGAGTTTTCCTGTCTTTAAAAAGTTTCCAAGTCTAGTGAAATCTCAGGTTTAGTCTTTAACTCTATCCTGTACATATTGAATATTTCTCTCCCCATCAGTAACCTCCAACGATTGTGAGTAGGGATTTTGGAATCCCAATTTCTTCTCCTCCTCCTCCTCCTCCTCCTCTTCCTCCTCCTCCTCCTCCTCCTCTTCCTCCTCCTTCTTCTTCTTCTTCCTCTTCTTCCTCCTCCTCCTCCTCCTCTTCCTCTTCCTCCTCCTCCTCCTCCTCCTCCTCCTCCTCCTCCTCCTCCTCCTCTTCCTCTTCCTCCTCCTCCTCCTCCTCCTCCTCCTCCTCCTCCTCCTCCTCCTCCTCCTCCTCCTCTCCTCCTCCTCCTCCTCCTCCTCCTCCTCCTCCTCCTCCTCTCCTCCTCCTCCTCCTCCTCCTCCTCCTCCTCTTCTTCTTCTTCTTCTTCTTCTTCTTCTTCTTCTTCTTCTTCTTCCTTCTTTTTCTAAAATCAAAGTCTGAAGCAGTTTTAAAATGAGCAGTTATAAATGTGGGTCATGGGGGAAAGCACTGGGTTTGGAATCAGAGCGCTTGAGCAATCAACTTAGTAATGTCAAAAAAAAGGAAATTATTTCTAGTAAGACATTGTTGATGAAGTCATGACTCTGTAATCATTCCTTCCTTTTCTAGATATTCATTAACCATCTTAAAATAGAAAATTGTGATAATACGTGCACTTCTTTAGTCCTACAGTACTTCTGTTTTTTCAAATATCTTTCATGGTGGCTCAGGAATCACAACTGACAATTCTTTCTTTACTCCAATGATATAACACATCCAGGTCATGTGACCTGATTTCATTGAGTGCACTTCAGTGGTCATTTACTATTTTCTTACTTATTTTGGGTACCTACCCCTTTACTCATTTTGGTTTCATCCTTCCAGTTCATATGTAATTTCCCTTAGCACAGAAACAAAATTAAGAACTGAGATGTTCTGTACTCTCTCCATTGTCAGTTGTCATCGATCGTCCATCTAAGAAATGGTCCTAGACTTTCTTTGATTCTATTATTTTTCCAATTAAAAAAATCATTTTTATTGTGCCTAGCTTCCTTCTGCGCATTCTGAACCTTAATATTTCTGACCCTTATGTTACTGTGCTATGACTCTATATGCACCATATCAATTGTCTCACTTTCTTTCTCATAAATCATTAAAATACCTGAGCTCTCTGGGTCCATGTCAATCTCAATCTCTCTCTCTCTCTCTCTCTCTCTCTCTCTCTCTCTCTCTCTCTCTCTCTCTCTCTCTGTTTTTTGCTGAGACAATTGGGGTTAATTAACTTGCTCAGGGTCATACAGCTTGGAAATGTTAAGTGTCGTCTGAGGTCAAATTTGAATTCAAGTCCTCCTGACTTCAGGGCTGATGTGCTCTATCCACAGAACCTAGCTACTCCCCCCCCCCCCCATGTCAATCTCTTTAGAAAATTTCCATTTTTCCTCTTCTCAAAATTCTCTGTGTATTTTAAGAATTCCATTCTTTAAAAAATAATTTAATTCTTAAAAGTTTCTTATCCTTCCTCAATTGACTCACCTGTAGAATTTTTATCCATTTTACTCTACTTATCCTTCCTCTTAGTACTTTCAAATATATTCTCCACACATCTTGGATACACATCAGACTGTACCCAGCTTTCCCTTCTTTATTTATGCTCTAGGAAGTAGTGATCTCTTTGTTCAAAAAAAAATTTTTTTTTATCATTTCTACCCCTGAGACCAGTTTCAATCTTTTGGCTCACCATCAATAATAGATTTTTGGCTTCACCATCAATAATAGATTTCTCCTCTTTTAGTTCCTCTACCAAAGTTTAATGAAATCTCAGGTTTAGTTCTTAACTCTATCCTGTACATATCTAGTATTTCTCTCCCCATCAATAACTCCCAATGGCTGTGATTATAGATTTGGAATCCTCTACCAAAGTTTATTGAGTTGAATTGGTAGTTTGAAAAAAAGACTTGGGTTGAGTGTGTATGATCGGGGTCAATCTTAAAAACAAAACTATGTAGGGAGAAATAAAAAGGAGTAAATATCTCATACAAATGAGGCAAGAAAGGTAAAACTGATTTAGAGGAAACAAGTAGAATAGGGGGAGGTAGGTTAGTGCCTGAACCTTACTTTTATCAGAAATTCATAAAGAGGAAACAACATTCATGCATGTGTGTATATATGTGTAAAAGTCTTCTAAATTTAGAAAGAAATAAGGGGGAATAGGATAGAGTTGGAGGAGAGGATGAGAGAGGGACTCAGAGGAGTGGGTAAGTTAAGGAATTGGAGGGCTAGATAGTGGGTAAGAAGTAAATTAGAGAAGTGAGGAGGATTAAGGTAAATAGATGAACAGGATAGTGAGGAAGGAGAGAAATATACAAGTAATTATAGCTCAAAAAGTAAATAGGATTAATTTATACATAAAATGGAAATAGATAGCAGATTAAAAGTCTGAATCTCAGGAAACATAATAAAAATGAGAGATATATACAAAGATAGAATAAAGAGCTGGAGTAGAATCTATTATGTTAAAATAAAAAGCAGAAGTAATGATTATGATCACAAAGTTAATTCTAAAATAAATTTATTATAAAAAGAAAAATAGAAATACACTATTCATCACCAATATTACTCAATATTGTTTTAGATCATTTAAAATAACTAAATACTATAAAATGCCTTAGAGCATGCTTGCCAAACAGTCACAGGTATTCATGAATACAAACATAAATGCAAATCTGTACAAATAGAATCAGATTTAAATAATTGGAATAATATTTATTGATCGTGATTAGATAAGGGTCAATATAATAAAAATAAAAATTTTACCTAATTGATCTATAGATTCAATGCCATCCCCATTAAATTACTTAAAAATTATTTTACTGAGTTAGAAAAATAATAATGAAGTTCATTTGGAAGAACAAAAGGTCAGGAATTTTAAAGAGAACAGAGAAATAAGATATAAAGGAAGTACACTCAACAGTATGGAGGCCTTAAACTATAAGGCAAGTGCATAGTTAAAGTATATAAATTAAAATTTTCTTGCATAAATAAAATCAATTTAGCCAAGAATAGAAGGATGCAGAAAATTTAGGGGGAAAGCTTTCATAAGCAATCTTTCAGATAGAATATGATTGTATTGGAATTGTGCTGTAGTATAGGAAATAATGAGTTGGTTGATTTAAAAAAAAAAAAACACATGGAGGACTTGGAGCTAGGAAAGAAGTGGCTATCTACCTCCAGAGAAAGAAATGACAAGTGGAAATATGCATAGTATGGTCTTACAAGATGTGTAGGAGTATGTATGTAAATATATGTGTGTATGTTTATAGATATCTATGTATCTGTATCTATATCCACATTTAACTGTAGCTTTCATTAGGGAAGGAGAAGGGGAAAGGCAGAAAGAGGGAGAAAAAAAGTAAAAAATACACAGCAAAGAACAAAAGCAAACCTAAAAGAAAGGAAAGAAAAACTGGGTAGCTTTGAAAATAATGTATAGTATTTATTATATAAGTTTTCTTGAAGTGGAAATTTATTGATTTACATAGAATTCTCTCTTATGTTTAGCTCTTTAAATAGAAGTTTTTTTCTTTTCTTGTTTGGTATTTAAATTTAAAATAAATAAGAATTTTACCAAAAAAAAGTGAAAAAAATAAAAATAAAAAAACAATTTCCTTAGAGAAGCCAAGAACAGTACAGAGCATTAAAGACTTGTGGATTGCACAAAAGATAAATGATCATTTATTCTAAACTCTAATAAATCAAACTCTACTCTCAAATATAAAAATATATAGATTAGTAATTTTGCTACATAACTTCATATTCTTAGTATTTTTTCCTAAGAATTTAATTTGTTTCAAATTCATTGCCTAAGATTTAGAAGGGGATGGATATGATGAGGATATTTTCCAATTATATCTTTCTCTAAATGTTCAAGTGTAATGTCCAGGGTAGCTTTCTGGAGGATCTTGGGATCAGCTGGAATTCTTGGTCTTAGTAGAGGAGTGAAGAAGGCAGGAGGGCCATCACGAGACTGGTCAAAGATGGAGTACGGAGTCTGGAGTCTGGAACTTGAAGTCTTCTCTGTGTCTGTGGCTGAGAGAGCTGTGGATGAGAAAGTTTTCTGTGTTTGAGACTCTCTTAAATAACTACAGCACACTGAACATTGGCCAACTGTTAGGAGAGCTATCACATTACCAAATAGAAAACCATTATTCACACTGAGTAGGTGCTTAACTATAAGCACCATCCTGTCCTTGATTCAAATATACCTTTTCAGAGTTCTGGCCCTCTACATTCACCAAATTGGGTGAGTCCAATTTAGTTTAGATTTAAAATTTCCTTAGCAAATTGGAATCTCTGCAGTTGCTTCAGAACCATTTTGTATACCATACCTGGGGATGAAGATCAATTATCAATCCTTATATCAGCCCAAAATACTTGTATTAACTTAAGACTATTTAACAAGAAAATATGAGCTAGCCATACTCAAAGCCTACTGGAGCCAGATATCATAAAGAGCCAGAAATCACCTTGTTACGATAATAAATATATTAAATGTTTTAGCAGCAAAATCACTTATTTTATTTTGTTGAGCTTAATTATTTTTCTTTAATGCCATCCAGACAATAGTTGTAAATATATCCATCACATCTGCCTAGTATTTGATGGCTAAACCAATTCACTTGCAAATCAAGACATCATCTTTTCTTCTCATCCTCTTTTTCTCATCCTTCTCTCCCCCATCCTCTCCCAACTCCCATCTCCTCTTCTTCTTCTTCTTCTTCCTCCTCTTTTTTTCCTTCTCCTCCTCCTAGTCCTCCTTATTTTCCTTCTTTTCTTTTTCTCCTTCTCTTTTCCTTTCTTCCTCTTTCAAAGAAGTCTCTCCACCCTTGTGGTATCATACCCTGATATGTGC
The DNA here is from genome assembly GCF_016432865.1 of Antechinus flavipes. NCBI lineage: Eukaryota > Metazoa > Chordata > Mammalia > Dasyuromorphia > Dasyuridae > Antechinus > Antechinus flavipes. The sequence goes on along the minus strand of NC_067398.1, from coordinate 470,285,916 downwards.
ATACTCTGTCTAAAGGAATATAACTTTTAGTTCTATGTTTTGTCAGATATGTTGGGGTTTGGCAGCTAAATTTTTAAATTTTCTGTTTACTTAATCATTATTATTATTTTCTCAAGAGACTGGGACAATTTGCTTTTTGTCCTTGTTTTCATTCGCTTAATATTTCTTGAAATGTAGCTCTGAAAAACAGCCTTTTCAAAACCTGTTGTGATTCAAATGGAATTATTTGACTTTTATTTAACCAAAATCACTCTGGCTTTCACTGAATGGCTAATAATAGGCCGTAGCCCAAATCTTAGTTCTCATTGTTTGGGTTTTGATGTCTTAGAGTGAGTGCAAATTGCAATTTTTTTTTGGCCAAATCTCTGAGGGTCTTCACCTTCACTGATACTTTTATGATGATAATTGGGCTATCTTTTTATCTTTCAATTCTGACCTAATCCTTATGAGTATTGCCTCAGACAAACTAAGATTTGGGAAAGACCTTAATTTTAAGAGACCAAACTCACCGACTGCGTCCTCAGTTATTACCTGCCAGTCTTGCCACTGGACAAGGATGACTCTGGAGTTGAAAGAAAGAGTAAGGCATCTGATGACTGATGACTTTGAGTAGCTTTATTTAAACCTAATTAACTAACAAGTCAAGACATTATCCTCATGATGTCATTGGTCCCCTTCGAAAAGGAAAGACCAATAACAAAATCTCCCTAATTTTCTAGGTTTAAGTAAACATTAAGGCTACTGCCTAAGGCATTTATTAACTGTAAGATATATAAACAATAAAACAAAGATGTAAATAATTTCTTACAATGTATTAGCTATGAGAAAGATCACAATCAGAGTCCCCTTTTTCTATTACTGATACTGTGGACTTGTCCGCTCTGGAAACATAGTGTTATTACTTAACTGTCTCAGTTAATGTAATAATTAAAAATTTCCTTCTCAAGAATTATCTTTTGTATGTTTCTTCATAAAATAAGACTTTTAAAAGTTCTCTCAAGAAAGGAATAATTTTATTTTTTCTCTGTCTTCTCTCTAGCTATTAAAGTTTTTCTTTAAAAAATGACAGTTTAGCAATTTCTCAAGAATTTTTTGCTTCATGAAGGAAGCAAAACCAGGAGAATATTGTACACAATAATAGCAATATCATACAATGATCAACTGTGAATGACTTATCCTTAGCAATACAATGATTCAAGACTATTCCAAAGCATTCATGAGGAAAAGTGTTATCCACATCCAGAGAAAGAACTGACAAGAGTCTGAAAGCAGATCAAAGCATACTATTTTCACTTTATTTTTTCATAGTTCTGTTTTTTTCACAGCATGAATAATACAGAAATATGTTTTACAAGATTACACATGTATAACCTATATCAAATTGCTTACATTGCAGGAATGGGGGAGATAAAGTAAGGAGGCAAATAATTTGGAACTTAAATTTTTTGTTTATTTGTTTTTGGGGTGAGGTGACTTACCCAGAGTCACACAATAGTATGTGTTACTATCTGAGGTCACATTTGAACTCAGGTCCTTCTACCTCCAGGGTCAATACTCTATTCATTGTGCCATCTAGCTCCCTCAGAACTCAATTTAAAAAATATTTAAAATTGTTTTTACATATAATTGGGGAAAATATTATTTTTAAAAAGGAGTCTATTGCCTCTTAAAGATACAGTATCAATATCCATATTCTCTTCTGGGACAGACGATATTGTAGATGGTGTTACTTCATTCAGCAACCCAAAAGACAAAGCCCATATAGATATAGGATGTATAAGGCCACTCTGTATCCAAACCCTCATTTACCTATCCTCTTTCTTTTGAAAAAAATACACATATATGTATGTACATATGTTTATATTTTATAATATTAAATATCTCTACCTATATTATGCATGTTATTCTAAAGACTCAGAAACTACCTTACTAAATTCTTTTAATGAGACACATATGGTCTTTATAACAAAAGCAGAGAAAGGCAATGTAGAGAAAGAAAACTAGAGATCTGTTTTTACTATTTTCAATAATAGATTCTAGAATTTGCAAATAAAACCATTCCCCCCAAACTACACTAATATATCTACCAAAACTTTCACTGTGATACAGGGGAAACAAGAATAGTTCAACTTTAAGAATTATTAAATTAAAAAGCATCACACAAATGTTAATAATTATTCCAATAAATACAAAAAGAAAAGGTGAAATCTTACAAAAACACTAGTCCAGTCATGAATCTTTTCCTCTGTGAGACCAAGTTTGCTTATATTAAAACCCTCTAGTTTATCTGCTTTATTGTCTAAACTTTGTACATCTGTGTGCAGACATCTGGATTCTGGGGTTTGCTGTTGTTTCTTTCTAGAATTTGTTTCTTGTGAACATCTGTATATATCTCAGCAACTATTTTTTATCCTATAAGATACCTTTTCTCCATGTTATCTAGCTTTAATATACCTATGTAATCCCCCTGCCTTCCCTTTTCTGGTTTAAAATTGAAATTCAAAAGTGCTTCATAACCACTTTTAAATGATTTGCACTGAGATTAATTTTAAAATAGAACTTTCTTAAAAATGATGAAAATTGACATTACCTTTCCTATCAATAATTCCATTTTAGGGAAGCCTACAAAACACTTATCTCAGCCTAACAATATTTGAGGATAAGGAGAGCAGAGTTAATTACCTTTTAAAGAGGTAAGAAGAGATTTTAAAAACAGGGTGGAAAACAGAATAACATCCTAGAATTGTCGTCACAAAATTAACTTTTAATGCAGAGGAATTTGAAAGTTTCTATTTTTCTTTCCTCTTGATTTTATTCATACTTGACATTCCTTTTTTCTTCAGTAAAGGGAGCAGTTAGCACCCCTGCAATGTGTTTTGGCATTATTGATAGAGATGCTCCAAAATCAACAGATATTTTCTGATGTCGGAAGTCTTTCAGGTTTCCTTTTGATGCATTCCAGGGCTGAATAAAGACATGTTTGCCTAAACGGGCTTATCTCTTAAATAGGACTTTCTGACTGAAACTGGCCCATGGCCTCTGTTGCCAGGTGTTACTCAAACAAGAATCCATCTATAATCATTCATGAACTCTTTGAATCCTAGTTCCAACAAAAATTGAGTGCATTATATAGAATGTATATAATCTATATTATAGAGTAATTGCAAAAAAGTGAATATAGATATATTTTCAAAAAGATAGAAAATTGTAACACAAGATTAAGTTTTTCCAAAATGTGTTCAAGAACTTTTGTTGTGACACAAGAAAAGAGTGATATATTTAGATCGAAAAAAAAACATTTTAAGTCAATAGTAGCAACAAAATTCTTTTCAAGAGCAAGAAAACCACATATTTATAATACCTTGGATTGTGAATTACTTGTCCAGCCAAATAGGAGGTATGATAGGGTGTCCTTAAATGCAAGTACTTTTTGCTTCATCATAATTACAGAACAAAGAACTATATATATATTTACATAGTGATTAATTTACTGTACAAAGAACTATGTTGGTGACCAACTTGTCATTCAATTCTAGTTCACTAGTCAATCAGATAGTAAGCATGGCAATGCTCAAAGTATTTCAGAAAATAAAGCAGAAAAGGTCTACGTTGCCAGAATAAATTGAAAAGCTGAACATTGTTCATGTTCAAAGCAGACATCAAGTCTGGCTAGGTTAGACCCTAAGTTCTTTTTCCCTTTTCCTGAAGTTTTCTGAACTAATTGTGCAGGTGATTACAGAAACAATCTATTTTAAAATTTTGCCTCTGCAGACACATTCAGAGCATTATAGTCATTGCCAACATCGTCATCAAGACACATTTATTAAGTTTGTTATTTATTTTATGAATCTTTATTGAAAACTTCCTACATGCCTCACAGAATTGCTTGGCAATAACGTAAATTAAAATTTCTGGAAGAAATGAAACAAGAGTCAAAAAAGATGCTATAAATGACATAAATATTCTTGATCAGTGGTTCTCAACATTTTTGGTTTCAGGACTCTTTCTAAGTCCTAAGGATTTTGAGGATTCCAAAGAACTTTTGTTTAGGATTTTTATATCTGTTAACTTTTAACATGTGAGAAATTGAAACCAATAAATTTTTAAAATTATATTAATTTACTTTAAAATGGCAATAACAAACCCATTAGTTATATGAATAACTTTTTAATGTAAAATAACTATAACAAAATTTATAAAAGTTTATTAAGAGTGGGGGAAAAATAACTTCCTACATGTAAGACACTTTCCATACTCACATGCCTAATTGGTTAAACACTAGAGTTATACAAAAGAAATCCATGGATCTGGTCCTTGCTTTTAGGTAGTCCTAATTTTAAGGCAATGATGTGATTATACATATGTCAGACAACAGAATAAAATATACCAATACAAAAACTATCATTAAGGTCTCTGTATTTTGTGTAGATACTTTGAAAATATGCATTGTTGGGTACAGGGAGAGTACAGACAGTAAAGGGGTTGTAACACAATCATCTGGATCATTGAGACAAAATGATGTACTTTACCTGATAATAATCAACTGATTAATAAATAGTTTAATTCATATATATATAGTCAAAACAGTATACCTTTATCAGAATTTTCTAATCATCCACTTTATAGGTAATGCTATGTATCTTATACCTATTCTTATGTCAATCAAGAATAGGATTCCTTTAAAGGTCTCCAAACTTTCTCTGAATGATCCACCATCTGTGGGTCCTAGGTTTTCCACATGTAGCAGTTTGTTTTAAAACAAGAACAGAGAGAAAACAGCTTTGTCCTGAGACCAGAGTTCAACTGTTTTCTAAAGTGTTGTTCTCAATTACTCTTCCTGCTTAAACTCTGGACTCTAGCTACCAACATGTATTTACTTGATTTTGCTTGTTTTAGCTGATTTGCCTAGCTTCTCCTCTTAATCAATGTTATTTAGGCTTCCTATATCTCTAAGACACTTAGACTCTTGGACCTATCCCTACCCATCTAGGCAGATGAGTCAATCAGTTAGCATTTATTCATCATTTTCTTTTTAAAATAGTACTTTATTTTTCCCAATACATGTAAAGATAATTTTCAACATTCATTTTTGTAAGATTTTGTGTTATACATTTTTCTTCCTCCCTTCTTTACCTCCCCCACTTTCCCAAATCAGCAAGCAATCTGATAAAGGCTAAATATGTACAATCCTTTTAAACATATCTTCATATTTATCATGTTGTATAAGAAAAATCAGACAAAAAGAAAAAAAAAACATGAGAAAGAAAAAAAAACAAGCAAAAAACCTCTACTATGTTATAGTTTATATTCATTCAGCCCCTGCAATTCTCCTTCTGGATGTGATTGGCATTTTCCATCCCAAGTCAATTGGAACTGGCTTGAATCACCACCACACTGTTGTGAAGAGTCAAGTCCATCACTGGTTTGCTTTTTTTAAAAAATCATTTTCTACACACCAGACACTATGATTAGTGCTGGAGCTATAAAGAAACCTACCCAGCCCAATTTAAAAAGCAAAAGAAAACAAGATTCTACTTTTTGTGAACTCAAAATCTAATCCAATCCAGCCCTTTCTTACTGCTATTCTTTGTAATTTCTAAGTACCTTGAAGAACTGTACAGTTTGACAGTTTAACTCTAGTTATTTAGAAACAGCTATTTTAGCTTTTCAGAAGCAGACCTTCATAACTTGAACCTTCTCTTCCATCCTTAACAGTCATGATTCTGACCAGGCTTCTTATATCTTATTCCCCACCCCAAGAATCTGAGATCCTTGGATACTGACTTCCTTGCTGTTCCTTGAACATGACATGCCATCTTCAATTCCAGAAACTTTCATGGGCTGTCTCCTATGCATGAATGCTCTCCATCCTCATCTCCTGGCTTTCTTCAAGACCTAGCTAAAATTCTATCTTCTACAGAAAGATTTTCCTCATTTTTTCTTTTTAATTCTAGTGCCTTCTCTATGTTTATATGGTATTCATTGGTTTCAGTTGTATTCAAATCCATATGGGTTTTCTTGACAAAGATAGTGGAGTGGTTTATTATTTCCTTCTCCAGCTCATTTCACATCTGATGAAGCTTTAGCAAACAGGGAAAAGTGACTTGCCCAGAGTCTCACAACTAGTATGTATCTGAAGTCAGATTTGAACTCAGAAAGATAACTCCTGGACCCAGCACTCTTATCTACTGTGTCCACAGCTGTCCCATTTCTTGATAGTATAGATTGTCTTTTTATCCTTTTTTATATTCCAGATGCTTAGTATAGTGCCTGACAGTGCTTATTAAGTATTTATTGCCTAGCTGATTGAAAGCCATGATTATAGAAAAGATCTCTCTTAACTGACCACTTCTGATATAACATAATACTCAGAGATATCTATAATTGATTAGGTTAAATTTCTGTTGCCGATCACGTGTGGAAAAAAAAAAAGTCTACAGTAGCAAATTTTGTTATAGCAATGGGGTGAAAATGTGAGGAAACAGACAAGAGCTGTTTCAGGGGTCCTCAAACTATGGCCCACAGGCCAGATGCGGCAGCTGAGGATGTTTATCCCCCTCACCCAGAGCTATGAAGTTTCTTTATATAAAGGCCCACAAAGCAAAGTTTTTGTTTTTACTATAGTCCGGCCCTCCAATAGTCTTAGGGACAGTGAACTGGCCCCCTATTTAAAAAGTTTGAGGACCCCAGAATTTCTGGAACACGAGAAATCGAGTTGTGTCCCTTAATATTTGTGGGACACTAGATAAGTCAATTTAAAAAGCACAATTCTTTCTCTGTAAAATTACAAGGTTGTAGAAACTCAGCCATCTTTTTTTTTTTAATTCTGAAGCTGTGATTCTCATTTCTCCAGCTCTAATACTGCAAGATATTACAATATAATATTAGACAGTTTCGCCTTTTTTAACATGCTTTATAAAATAAGAAGCTTGGGTCCTGGTAACTAAGCCTGTATCTAGAAGGGGAGGAGTGTGGGTGAATCATTCCATTGTGTTACTATGAGGGACTTACTAAATGAACCTCAGAATGGGAATGAAATCTTTAATACTAGAAATATTAAATATTATGTGGTGACTGAACTAAATTTGTTTCAATGTTGAGGGATTCTCTCTATCTCAGCTTCTTTCCTAGCATTGCCTCACCCGTCAGACCAGTATTTCATTATTTTTAACTCACAAACATGTGGTCCCCAAAGGCATCAAGAGCTGTTAGTTTCCTTCCCGTGCTCCCTACAGTTATGGGAAACGAGCCCCCATTCCTTTTCCCCACCCTGCTCACTGCACACAGCACAGGGTGATATTCTTATCTACTGGAGTTCAGACAATGTCAGACAAAGAGAAAAAACAATTCCTGGTGTTGTCTGTCCATCTCTGATGGTCTGGCAGGCACAGAGGTTACTTTGAAGGGCAGGGAACTTGTCACATAGGATAGAGCTGTGGTATTTTTTTGGCTGTGCTCATTAAGAAAATATATGCATATTAGACACACACACACACACACACACACACACACACACACACACACACGTTTTCCACTCACCAAATCTTACTGTTGGCTTTTATACACCACAACTTCTGATATTTATTGTCTTTCCAGAACTAAGTAAAGACTGTGGTGGGCATACTGTGAAACTACAAGGACTGAATTTTCTTATCTATAATCCTTGTTAATTAAAATATATCCTATCTTCCTATTTCTATAGTATACTTCCCCCCCTTTTATAGTTTCAAGAGTCTATGAACAGGTAGGTATTTTTTCCCCCCTCATGAAATTTCTAAATGATTTCTAAATTTTGTTTCAATGGAATGAATTCTGATAGATCCCACACATAACATTTAAAAATATGGCCATATTTTAGGAACTCTAAATGGTCACATCAATGAATGAATCTATCAAGAAGTGTTATTGACTTTAAGGGAATTAGAATGATAAATGCACCTCCAGGTAGCCTCTCACTGACATTTTAACCCAGGGTTCAAAGCTTCTATTAAGGTGTAACTCTCCCAAAGAGCTTTGAAGTAGAATTTCTCATTCACTCCTTGTTTGCTGTTGTCTAAGCTATTTGCCCATGTGCTGCGGCATTTTTGGTCGAGGTGCCTAAGAATATAGCCGAATAATTGAGTTCAGATTCAGCTCTTTGATTTGAAATATTCAGATGAAGTGAATCATCTGAGCTCTGCTAGGAAGGTTTCTGTAAATTTCAGGGGTAGCACGAAGTACGATGCTGTCCTATTCCTCTAGAATATAAAACGGGTTTCTGTGTACTTGTAGATTCTGTTGAGAGCATAAATTGCTCTAAATGAGTCAGTTTTCTTAAGAAAAGAAGTTTGAAATGGCTGGAGGGGGAGGAAGGGAGGGAAAGAGGCAGTTAAAGGAGGAGAGAAATTCAAAGGTAAACAAAACAACACAATAAAGCCACACTAAAACAGGATTACAAGCAAAAGGTTGCTAGGTCACTACTGAATTATTTCTAAATGTTTCCCTCTTATTGCATGAAAGAAAACAAGTATTCTCAGCAAACTACAGCAGGATACAGGAACACAGTAACATGAGAGACCGAATTCAGTTCATTGAATTGAAAAGGAGTAATATTCCTTACACTTTACTGTTTGAAAGTGGCCCTAAAAACTGATCAGCAATTGCAATATATTCACATTTTTTCTGGAAATGATGGTGCCACATAATAGTTGAATGTATATATATATACATATATACATACATATATATATATATATATATATATATAAATTACTATGGAAAAAAATTTAATAGCATGTGGCTGGGGGTTTGGAGCTGATGTAAAAAAAATGAGAAATGAGTCCTGATCAGCTTTAGGATATTTACAGTTGACTTGGGGAGACCTGTTTTCAATTCCAAAATAATTACCAAGAGCCTAGTAGATGTATAGTATTTAGCAATGAGAAGGTAAAAGCATTTATATAGTGTATTACACATATCATCTAAGGAGATATAATAATGTAACACAGATCTTGATGTCAAGCAATTTGTAATCTAATGGGGGAGGATAATTTGAGAAGACTTGTATAGTATAATAATGGACAAAAGGAAATTAAGTCTAAGAGAGATCCAGGAAAAGTGCTTTGCAAAATTATAGGAGAAAATTGAGGATAGCTTTCAGCCTTTTCTTTTTGTAAGTTTTTTATTCATTTTAAACAAATACAAAATAAGAAAAAAAAAGATCATTTCCATATATACAGCTGAACATGAGAGGATTCAGTATAAAACAATAAATTTCCATTTCAAGAAAACCTACATATTAAATACTACACATTGCTTTCAAAGCTACCCAGCTTTTCTTTGCTTCCTTATAGGTTTTCTTTTGTTCTCTGCGGGGCATTTTAAACTTTATTCCTCCACCCTTCTACAAGGCTACAATTGAATGTGGAAATATATAAACATATACATAGATATCTATAAAAATATATACATATGTACACATCTCCATTTATACACATATATTTAAGATTGTACTATGCATCTTTCCACCTGTCATCTCTCTCTGGAGATGGATAATATCTTCGTTCATAGGTGCAATTATTAGCATATTTTCCAAATCAACTAGCTTATCATTACCTAACTTTAGGCTTTTATTGACATAAAAGGACACCTAACATTCAAGACTTCTTTTTTTAAGCAGACTTTTGATTTTATTGACATATTCAACTCCCAAATTAATAGTACAGAAAAACAGTTCTTTAAGTATTGATTTAACACTTAGTATTTTATTGGAATGAAGTAAGATATATTTGGATGAGATGTCCCTATTTTCATGGAACTTGCATTCTATTAGGCTATAAGTCAAAACAGCAACTTTTATTATCATTATTATCATTTTGTATTATTTTGCTACTTAATGTTTATTTTTTGAATATTTACTCTTCCCAAGTACATGTAAAAACAATTTTTAAACATTCATTCTTTTTTATGCATACATATTTATACAATTATTGTGTTACACAAGAAAAATCAAATCAAATTAGAAAAAAAAAAGGGACGCAAAATAAAATGCAAGCAAACAATAAAAAAGAGTGAAAATGCTATATTATGAACCACATTCAGTTCCCACAATCCTCTCTCTGGAGTAGATGGCTTTTTTCATCACTGAACAATTGGAACTGGTTTGAATCATCTCATTGTTGAATGAGATGTCCATCATGTCCATCAGAAATGATCATTGTATAATCTTGTTATTAATTATTCATTCTTTAAAATTTTGAGTTCCAAATTATCTTTTTCCCTCCCTCCCCTTTCCCTTCCCTGAGATAGTAGGCAATTTGACATAGGTTATACATGTGCATTCATACATAACATATTTCTAGCTTAGTCATGTTGTGAAAGAACACCTACTCCCCCTGCCTCCCCCACCAAAAAAAAAAAAAAAAACCTCCACTAAAAAAGGTGAAAAATAGTATAAGGATGAATTGTGAATGACTTAGGTATTCTTAGCAATACAGTGATCTAAGACAATTCTACAGGACTCATGGTCAAAAATGCTATCTACCTTCAGAGGAAAAGGAAGGACTTTTCAGATATAAGATAAAGTATAAGATATAAGATAAGATAAGACTTAAGATAAGGAGCAGTGGTTAGCAATATGTGTTCCCCAAAACACTTTTTAAAATGAACAGTGAGAAAGTATAGGGAATAAGGCCAGAGAGTAGTCCAACTGATTAAAGCATAGAATGTATAAAAGAGAGTGACATTAGATAAGACTGGAGAAGATGAAAGAGGGTCCTTCAAGATCACACAAGAGGAAGAGTTTGAAATATCTTATTAGGCTATCGGGAGTCACTGAAAATTCATGAACAGAGAGAGAGAGAGAACATAAATCAAATGTTGGTTTTGAAAGGGATCTTGGAGTCATCTAGTCCAGCTTCGTTCTTATATATAGCCCTGAAGGGTGATTATCTAGCCTCTCAGTGAACTCTTAAATACTTAAAATGCAAAAAATTTCATAGACCAAACAAGGGAGTGCTCATTATGGGATAGAGAAATCAGGGTAGGTATTCTGGAAGAAGTGAGGTTTGTACTAGGCCTTGAAAAAAGTGAAGGAATTAAACCAAGAAGGAAGTTATTTTAAATTGATTAAAAAAAAAAAAACACAGACACAGATACAGGTTATAAATAGATTGATAAGATGATATGAGGAAGGAGATAAGTTTTTCTATAATGCTTACTGAATGCCAGGTACGATGTTAAGGGCTATACAAATATTGTTTCAGACAAACAGACAGACAGACAGATAGATAGATAGATAGATAGATAATTTATTAGGTACTTAATATGTGTCATGCACTCTGCTAAGCATTACTTTGGGTTTTAGACAAGGGGACCTGGTATGAGCAAATCAAAGAGGTTGGATTTCAGTGTATAGTAAACCATTCAAACTGGAGTAGTGGGTCATAAAGTTGTAAAGCTATCTTTGGGTATAATTATAGATATCTTTAAAAGTTAGCCAAATGAACTTTTCCTTTAGCCTATAGACATGGGAAAACATTGAAACCGAATGGTATAACGTGAAATGTACTAGATTTTAATTAACATGGTTGGTTGAGGGATTATTACATCTAACTTCTTAATTTTATTAATGAGGGAACAGAAGCCTACAGACACACACTGATTTGCCTAAAATCACACAAGTGGTGAGCAGCAAAACTAAGATTTGAGCCCAGCTTTTTAAAGTCCAGACCTAGTATTTTTTTCCACTGTATGAAATATTACGAAAGGTTTTGACTACTATCAATTAATGTCTGGTTTTCTTGTTGTTTTTTCTATATATATTCTGTCAGGCCATTAGCTGACATGACCATTATTCTTTTTTTCTACCTACACCCGTTTACAGAGGTGTCAAATTCATTGACTTCAAAACTCCACCAACCAGATTAAATTGTAATTGGGAAATGTTTAACAAAATAAATTAAAAATACAATACAACATAGATAATGTTAATTTGTGATTTTCTAAGTCAATATGCATCCTGCAGGGATCTGTTTCTAATTGAGTTTGACACTGCTGCTCTAAAAGCCCTTTTTACTTCTAATTTGCTGCCCCTTACCCACCTCTTCTCATTTATAATTTGCTTTTGAAATCTACTGTGGAATTGGGAAAGATAGCTAAATCGATTAGAATAATATATAAAATATGAAAAAAATAGGCTCTGCGTAAAAACCAAAAAAGCTCATATATGAATAAATTTCAGAAAATGAGCATCATTCCATGGATTTTAGCTTCTCAGAGGTCTTTTTTGCTTGCTTCCTTATTGATCAAATGATTACTATTTTATTGTGGATTTAGTTTAGGAAAATTTCAGGACAAAAGTGTAGTGATCAAGCAAACCTGGTTTTGAATCTGATTCCAGATATTTGCTTTCAAATCATTTAACCTATTCCTGCCTCAGTTTCCTCATCTATAAAATGAGGGAGCTAATCACCAACGTCCCTTATAGCACTAAATGTAGAATCATAGGACCTTATAGTAAGTCACCTTGAGCCTTGAAGAAATGTAGAAATCAGAGGAGAATATAAAGACATGGGTTTGAGAAGAGTGGCAGATCTATACTGGAGGACTAGTGAGAGATAAGGTTAGACTCCTAGAATGAAACCAACTGATAAAAGACCTGGGATTCCAGACTAAGGACTTTAGACTTGGACCAATAAGCAATAGGAAACTATTCTGGTTTCTTGCTTCAAAAGCAAATGGATTCTTCCCTAAATTTCCTTTCAAATGTGAAGAAAAAAAGAAAAGAAAGAAAAAAAAAGAACATTTATTAATTGCCTATTATGTGCTAAGAGTTTTATAAGTATTATCTAATTTGATCCTCACATGTGAGGATTATTATTATCCTCATTTTATGGTTGAAGAAACTGAGGCAGGCACAAGTTAAATGACTTACCCATGGTTATTGCTAAGTTCTGAAATAAATCAAAACTATGAGTAAAGAAATAAATCATCTTTAACTGAGATAACAGGGTAGCAAATTTGTTACCCTGAGAAATGTCTAGGAATTACTCAACCAAAGTTATCTATGAGAAAGGTTTTATAGTTTTAGGAGGAGAGGAAGAGGAAAAAGCATGAAGTGGCAAAAGTGTGGTCATGCTAGTGGCAGTTAGCAATCCCAGCAAAGAAAGTTACTTCATTCTGGCTGGTTTGCCCTTCATACCATGAAATCTAATGGAACAGGGCAAGAAAGCCAGAAGTTGAAAGATCCAACTTGAGCTGGGCTCTCCACAAGACAATATCCCTAGATGGATGAGTACCTAGGGAGTGTTTCAGCTCAATCTAATCAAGAGTAATTATCTTAAGAGTAGGGATATGAGGACCTCACTGAAATTCTGGAATTAAAGGGATCATTTAGGGAGTGGATGTTCATATTAACCACTTCTGTCTTTATATAGTTAGGAAGTGTCAGAGACTGGATTTTAAGTCAAGTCTTCCAGATTTCAAGTTCAGAGCTCTACCTAATAGCAGTAAATAGGGAAAGCATATGAATTTTGGGGTTCTGAGTATATGTTCTCTTAGGGCTACACAGTTGAGTTTGTAGTGAAACAACCTGAGCTTTCTATATGTCATTAAGTAAGTCAATTAATCTCTCTGGGACTCAGTTTACTTATTTGTAAAATCAATTAGATTCTTCTAAGATCCCTTCCAAATCCATAATTATAATGCTATAAGAACCATTCATATAAGAAGAGATTAGAGTAATTAAGCTACTAATATTACAAGTATGTCATCAATTTAACCTACTTATTTATGTACCTTTCCCTATGGAATTCCTCTCTGTGATTTTCATTGTTATCCAAAGGAGTTGTGCAAAGGTAAGAAGAGTAGGGGTCTTCATGACTATCAAATCAAAATTTTCTATATCTATATCTATATCTATATCTATCTATCTATATATATATATGAGAGACAAAAAGGTATTTTGGCAAAAGAATAGATCTTGAAAACAGGGGAGCTGAATTGGAATCCCACCTCTGACAAAATTAGAAAATCTCAGCATTTAAAGGTACATATTGATGATTGACTATGATAGACTTACCTCTTCTCAGCAATGCAATGATCCAACAATTCTAATAGACTTGGGATGGAAAATTCCATTCGTATCCATGTAGATTGAAGCATATTATTCCCTTCTCCCCCCCCACCCTTTTTGTTTGCTTTTTATTTCTCATACTTTTCCCCCTTTTGGTCTGATTTTTCTTGTATAACATGATAGGATTATACATATGTAACCTATATCAAATTGCTTGCTGTCTTGGGGAGGGGAGAGGTAAAAGAGGGAACTAGGGAGAAAAAATTTGAAGCACAAGACCTTATAAAAATTAATGTTAAAACTATCTTTACATCTATTTGAAAACAAAATATTATTGAAAAAAAACCCAAAAGATGAAAGAGTGATTTAAAAATATATAAAAGATTTGCATCAAATGTAATATCTATTTTTTTAAAAAAGCTCATAGAATCCTGTTGGTTATATATCCTGATATTAGTGCCATTCATCCTCCACCCCATGCTTTTCAGATCCATATATTTTTGTTAAAAAAAATCTGGTTATGTATTAAGACAGCAGAATATTGGGGCTAGTGCTACCTGGGAAAAATAGGAAGTTGTTACATTTGGAATATTGTAATTACAATATAACTATATTTTCAGGATACAAATAAATTCAGGAAAATCATTTTAGTATATGGTTTAAAAAAGAAAAATGTATTTTTTCTGATCAAAAAATAATTTCTTGGGAATTTTGTAAGTTAGGGATGTTAGGAATCTTCTGTAGCTAATTCCCCCAACTTTCAGTGTCCTAAACTAAATGCACCTTTTTGATAACATTCTCAACTATAATACTAACTCTGTCCAATGACATATTACATTTTTCCTATGGAAGACAATTGTGCTGGTGAGAGACCTTATGCTTCCTAATTATCCTGTTCTCTATACCCTGTACTTCACTGCCACTCTGATATAAAATTTCATAATAATTCATATAGCAAAAGCAATAATTACCAGAATCCTGACTAAATGTCCAGTGCCACCTATTGGTGGACAAGAATACTGAATGTGATCTATCAAGAGTGATACAAACATTCCCACTGAAATATTAAGGACTGGAAGAATTCAATTCAATTCAAGAATTCATGAAGGCTGCATTACATGTCATTGGCAGGAAAAAAAATTATATGATGAACAAATTAGAAAATAAAGAAGCTGCTGGAAGTAATTAGCATCATTAACATCTATTTGAACAAGCAGAAAATCATAGTTCCCTTTCTTCTCCTCTCCCTCATTCTATATCCCCTCTTTTCAAGGCAAATCTAAGTGAATATATTTAATAAATGAGAAAGAAGTTTTTCTGCTAATCCTAAGAAAAATATGAACAAAAATATTAATCTAAACAACTCTGAGGTTTTACAACAAACAATATTCTAGCAAAGATGAGAAAGAATGGAATAGAAGGTATGGGAAGGGTTATGGAAGGATGGAAGCTTTAATGCCATGCTGGAGGAACTGTCTTTTGAACTAAATGTCCTGAAAAGCAATTTGAAATTGTATAAAGTAAGTGATTAAAATGACCATACCCTTTATCCCAGAGATTCCACTGTAAGGGTAGTCAATAAGAAAAAAAGCATGACCCATATACACCAAGATATTTCTACCAATTCTTTTTGTGGTAATGAATAGGAAAATGAAAAAATGAAGTAAGTAGCACCAGGAAAATAATATGCATAATGGCCACAATAACGTATAGGGAAAGCACAATTGAAACCAAATACTGTGAAAGTATAATGACTTAACTTGATCTCAAAAAAGAAATACGAGAAGGCACTTCTTCCTTCTTTGCAGAGATGGGAGATTATGAGTATAGAACATATTATGTAATACCATACTTTAAACTAAAAGTGGGTTAGTTTTGATGAAACTTCTTTCCTTCTTATTTTTATTCTTGGCTATAAAGGTTGGATCTCTGAGAGTAGGAGAGATGAAGGGCACACTAAGGGAGTGAAGGTAATGTAAAAAACAAGTATCAATAAATTTTATTTTAAAATAAATATTAACTCTTTAAAATTATATATCACATTTTGTTCCTTTATTTATACAATGGAAAAAATGCAATCCTGGTTTGGTAGTCTATAAATACATGTGTGTTTTTTTCCTAGATTTACGTGTAATTTTGTTAGTTTGTATACAAACTAGTTGTGTGTTACAGATATGCAACTCTTTTGTAGCCTAAAAGCTTTAAAAAGACTCTTGAGCTTTTAGAAATTTTCATGATTTACCCATAATCACACAATTGATATGTGCCAGTGATGAGTTTTGATAAAATGATTCCCCAGGCAAATTTTCTGTCTTTTATCCACTTTGTCAAATACTTGGTGCCTTTAATTTATCTTCTTCCTACATTAGAGCTATTGTAAGGACCATTACGTTATTCAATTTTGGGTTTAAAAAAATCCTATCTTCTTGACAGGCCAAGGAGCAAGGGATTGGGAGTATTTCTTAGACATGGCCACAGTTTCTTAGGATTTTAGTCCAGGGCAGAATCAAATGCAAAACCAGCATCTATCCATATTTATCCATAATATTAGTGGATGGAACTAGATCATCTAATGAAAATCTGAGTTCAACAAGACATAAAAATGAGGTGATCTACCACACCCAGTTACTTTTAAGTATCTTCCCTTACAACTGGAACAATGGATTGAAAATTATTTTCCACCATTCAGACTGAAGATAATATAAAGTTAAGTGAAAATTCAAATGAAGAGGACCTCAAAACTAAAAGTAATTTGCTACCGAAGATACAAACTTTTAAAAATGAGTCCCAATTAACCACAACTTTGTGTTTTGTTGAGGACTTAGACTCTTATTGACATATTTATCAAATTTCTCAAATGATAATTACTCTCTCAAAAGAAACAATAGTACTGAAAGAGTTGTTTAAATGAAGAATACTTAAGGAGTTAAGGAATAAATTATAACTTACTGGATTGTGCCATTGAAGTCCACCTTTTCTTAAACTTATAATCAATCCTGTTCTCTTTTTCCCCATTCCCAACTGACCAAATTTGATGATTATAAATCTATTAGAGGTTTAAAAAATAGCTAAGTATATTATTGATTGTATATGTAACTATCTCTTTCCTTCCCTTCCCTCCTTCTCTCTTCCTCCCCTACTCTTTTTTGCCCCCTCCTTCTTTCCCTCCCTCTCTTCTTCTTCTTTTTCTTATCTCTCTCTCCCTTTCTATCTCCCTTCCTCCCTCCTTCCCTTTTTCCTTCTCTCTCTCTCTCCCTTTCTCTCTTCCTCCCTCTCTCCTTCCCTCCCTCTTTCTTTTTTTTTTTTTTTTATTATTACAGCTTTTTATTTATAAGATATATGCATGGGTAATTTTTCAGCATTGACCCTTAGAAAGCCTTCTGTTCCAACTTTTCCCCTCCTTTCCCCCACCCCCTCCCCTAGATGGCAGGTAGACCAATACATGTTAAATATGTATCTATATAAATATAATATCTATATACATATCCATACAGTTATTTTGCTGCACAAGAAAAATCGGACTTAGAAATAAGGTAAAATTAACCTCAGAAGGAAATAAAAAATACAAGTGGACAAAAACAGAGGGATTGGGAATTCTATATTGTGGTTCACACTCATTTCCCAGAGTTCTTTTGCTGGGTGTAGCTGGCTCTCTTCATTATTGAACAAATGGAACTGACTTAATTCATCTCATTGTTGAAGAGAGCCACATCCATCAGAATTGATCATTATGTAGTATTGTTATTGAAGTGTATAATGATCTCCTGGTCCTGCTCATTTCACTCAGCATTAGTTCATGTAAGTCTCTCCAGGCCTTTCTGAAATCATCCTGCTGGTCATTTCTTACAGAACAATAATATTCCATAACATTCATATACCACAATTTATTCAGCCATTCTCCAATTGATGGGCATCCATTCAATTTCCAGTTTCTGGCCACTACAAAAAGGGCTGCCACAAACATTTTTGCACATACAGGTCCCTTTCCCTTCTTTAAGATCTCTTTCTTCCCTCCCTCTTTTCTTCTCTCCCTTTCTCCCTCCCTCACTCCCTCCCTCCCTCTTTCTTTCCTTCCTTCTCTTCTTCCCTTCCCCCCCTCTCTTTCTCCCCTCTGTCACTCCCTCCTACCCTTCCCCCTCTTTCCTTCCTTCCCTGCCTTTTTTCCACTCTCCCTCCCTCCCTCCCTCCCTCCCTCCCTCCTCTCTCTGTCTCTGTCTCTGTCTCTGTCTCTGTCTCTGTCTCTGTCTCTCCCCCTCCCCCTTCTCTTTCAAATCCTGACTGGACAAATTACTTAACTTTTCAGTCAGTGTTATCTCTCCCCCTCCCAATCCCCCCTCCTCTCCTTCCCCCACCCCCAGCCTCGGCTGCCCCAAGCAGGTAAAGATCTGTATTAGTGGAAGAAGTTCCTTCATTAGATGTTCCTTACACTCATGAAATCTGAAATCAATGGGCTAAGCCCTGTCTCCACCCACCCACCTCACTTACCTTCCCAAACTGTTTCAAGACTTCTGTATGACTGCATTCAACTTTTTTTTTTTAACTGTATAACCTTTGAGAAGACATTTGTTTTCTTCTACATTCATTTTACAGTTTTTATATTAAGAGCAATTCCATGTCTCTTCAGACTTTTGCCATCTGTTTTTATATTAATTGAATCTTCACTGAAACATATCTTTCTATATACAATATGATGGGATTGAAAGTTCCTGTCACCTCTGTGTGCAGATAGTCTTTTTAAAACTTTTTTTTCTCCCTCTTTCTGGAGAATGGCCAGTAAGATTATTTATGTCTGTTAGTCCCCCTCACACCTTGATAATACACAAGAGCAGTTTCCTTTTGTTTCCAATTTCAACAGTACAGTGGTTAAAAATTGGCTCCCATAAGAAAACTCTTTCTCCACCTCAACTGTGCAATGCTATATACATGATTAACCAGTACAATACATACAGTAAAGAAACCAGGTGAGAGATTTATTGATTCTGGCTGAAGTAAATTAAAAAGTAACCTTGAACACTTTGTGAAGTTCAAAATGAGATTCACAAATCACCACTGGGGCCAACTATGCCTGTCTTTATCTGAGGTGATATGTATGGGATTGATGTAACTTAAGAAAATCATTTAGGCTGAAAAAATGAAACAAAATGAGGGGCTGGAGACTAGACCTGTCATTTCCTTGGCACAGGAAACTCCTAGGTAAGGAAACTCTATCAATGCAGTTTGGCATTTCACTGCAACATATAGTCTTAGAGTTGTCCACAGCCTTACGTGACTAGCCCAGTCACCCAGCCAGTATGTGTTAGAGATGGTACTTGAACAGTGATATTCTTGTCTGTAAGACACGTCTCTCATCAAAAGAACTATCTTTGAACAAAATAACTCTTCTTAAAATGTAAAGAATAAATCTGATATCCCCAAAATATCATTGCTTATTATTCTCTTCTTCTGAATACTTAACTATCAAACGATACTTTTGAATTCTTTAGAAGAAGAAGGCTACAAATTCAGGTGGATACAACCATATTCGGGGCAAATTCAAAGCAAAACTCTAAAGTGGGTTGACTGAGACTAAGTTTGGCCTCATTGCACTTAGTTGAACAGATGATGGATGTTCAAATCATAAGGAACATTGAGGGGGGAAAAGCCTTTTCTTTGAATGTATCAAAAATGAGGTTTAGGAGCTTTAAGCGAGGAAACAGCACTAATGAAGGTGTGTAAAAGCCAACCCAAGATCAGCGGATGAGAGCTCAGAAGGTGATGCCAGATCCATTACCACCATATCCTTCTATGTGGTTTAAAATTCCCACCAACAAAGAAACAAGGTAATTCACTTCGAAACTGCCTATCAATTAGATCATCAAGGATCTTAGATATCTAATGGATATATTAATAAGATGAGTCAGCCACAAAGAAAAGTGTCGTAAGTTCCGAAGCAAATTCAGCTATGTGAACCTCTTTTGAATTCTTTTTAGAGGAATTGGGCCATCATAAGTATTATCATTTACTAGTAATAAGCAAACAATGGAATTCTATAACTGAAATTCTAAAGCTTTCTATTATCATGTATACAACTTTGTACTTTTTAGTCTTGTGCAGGTTTTTCTAAAAGTCTGAGTTCAGTTGTAAACTTTCATAGCTTACAACTATGCTGAGATTTTTTGGGACATGCTGTATATTTTAGTGTTCTTAAATAAAGCTAGCAATTTGTACTCAAAATATAAGATGATATATTAGCAAATCAAAACAATACACTGCAGAGGTACTGGGTTTAAATTCCCTTTGACTTGCTACTAGTTATGTCACTTTGGGGAGTTTTGATTATATATAAATAAGGATATTGTCCACAGATGATCTCTAAGGCAACTTTTAGCTTTAACATGATAGCTAAACTCAATGAAAAAACTCAGTTCTTAATTCTCTCTAGAGGCCATTTCTTTCTTATCTGCCCCATTGTCACCCTGGGCAATTTCTTCCCTTGGATAAATGCCCAGGGCTTTTCCCCTCTTTGGATTTTCCTCCCTGAAATCATCATTTTTGAAAGGACTGCGGCCATTTTCCACATTACTCTTACCATGACTCTTTCTTTCTTATTTGCCACATCATCTCCTCTTCTCCAATGGATATTTCCTGCCTCTTTCTAATACTTCTCTACACACATAGTTTTCCTTCATTACAATGTAAGCTCCTTGGAGGTAGCTTAATGTCTTGCTTATTTATATTTCTATCCTCAGCGCTTATAATAATTCCTGGCACAGTCAATGCCTGGTAAACACTTTAGTTATCTATATTGGAAATTAATTATTTGACTAGGACTTTATTAATTTTTTTTGTTTGTACAGCCTCCTCATTTCTAAATGTGCCCCTCTTTCCCCACTCTGAGGATCTGTCCCCTATAGCAAGGTTTAAAAACAAAAGAAAATTAATTTCAGCAAAGCTAACTAACATATCAATGAATCTAAGCAATTCCAAATTTCTGTGAAGAGGAAATTGGAGGGAGATGCATTACTTAACTCCTTTCCCAGACCAAGCTTAATGGACTATATTTGAAGAAGCTAAATTAAGCAAAAGTTTAACTTATATATGAGTAATTCAAATAATATAAATAGCCATCTCAAACCCTCCTTTTCTTCAATAGAGGGTTTTTCTCCCCTGCCCTCTTTGCCTATTTTTCTAATCTGAGTTACCAATTTCCTAGAAACTTAATGAAATGGCATTTCTTTGTGATTTTGAAGCAGAGGGGTGGAAAGTGGTGGATGAGTGCATTGTATTGACCATGTCCCAAAACTCAAACTTAAACGTAGTATTTTTCAAAATTAGGGATTGTATGAAGACAATCAAGTCTTCTTTTGAATACTTATTTAATAGTCAGAATACTTTTTATGGATCTACCATTAATCTGGTAAACAAACTCCATGTGACCAAGAGAAGTAGGCAAGAGTTGAAGAAAGCTTTTATTGGTTGGATCAGTGAATCATCTACTTCCACTTATCAAGAAATTTGATTCATGATACTACTGACAAACTAATCCTGCCCTCCCTCCCCCCACCAAAAAAAAAGACCCATAAGTCTTCTAAACTATATGAAGTAATAGATTTTTTATAAAGGCACAGTGTCCATGATAGGAATAATCCAAAAGGTAGAATGATTATTTTAAAAATCAGTCATTTTGATTATATTTCTTATATAGCTACAACAGGCATAACTATATTACAGATACTTCAAATTGGAACAAAATATATTGTAACAACCTAAACCTATCATAATTTAAAACACCTTTTTTTCCCCATTAAATGTTTCCCGGATGGCAATTTCTCAGTTGTAGAATATTCTTTTGGTTGGAGACATCAAAAAAAAATAATTCTTTTGGACCAATTGGCCAAAAACAAACAAAAACATCCCCAACACTCAACTTGTTGTTTTTTTTAATCATAAAATTGTTGGTGTAGCTGGAATATTATAGACATTTTCATAATTTCTGCTACTTGCACCTATATTCACCTGAATAAGCCTTATAATCATCATTGTTTTATACCTATCAGATAGGCTATTATGGAATCTCATGTTTAATTTGTGAGAATCTCTAGTTGGTTGAGAACTAGATTAGGCCAGGTATAAACATTTCATATCATTGTATCAATAATATAGTATTGGATACTTATAAATGTACAATGGAAAGCTTTTTTAAAAAATCACTTTTAATAATCCCTGGGATTTAAAAAAAATGACATTATGAAGTTTCACACTGTCTTAATATTATAGGAAAGTTACCTTTTGAAGTTGAAATATTTCATTACTAATGAAAAGATTTTGCCTTAAGTCCATAATCCCTTTCCAATAACACCTCCAAAGTTTAAACGACTTAAAAAGTTTTATCCATGCCTATTCAATACCTATGTTTCCTTTATATTTCTGCTTACAGTATCAAAACTTCCACTAAATATCTATTTCTTAGTCTTCCAGACTGAACAGGAAAAAAGATGGTCAGAGTAGACACACTAATAAACTCTAATCCAATTGAAATTAGGATAAAGGTGCAAATGTTAAGGGGATTTCCTTCTAACCCCCTGCCAGTGCCTACGTGCCATTTATAAACTTGATTAACTCAAGTTAAACTTTATCTTATCTTTCTAAAAAGTCCATCAGGGCCCCACACCAGCTAGATCTGTGTTACCTAATCTTGCTAACTGTGAGCAAGAAGGAAAGAGTGAAAGCTGAAGTTGTTCTCTGAACCATTTTATCCATTCTAATTAAAAATTGATCATAGTGCTGGGGGAGGAAGAAGAGCATCAAGTCATTTTATTTAGGATATTGAAATAATCTATGTAATACCGTTGGGGTAGGGTAGAGACTGCTTCAGAGGTGTTTTAAAGTTTAGCTTGAAAATAAGATAAATAGAGCTCAGCAGGTAAAATTGTAAGTCTTATTTACACTTGAATTTTAAGGGTCTAATTTTACAGATGTTAATTATTTTAAAATTATCTTATGTATAATCATGGATCACCTAGAAACACTTAAATGTGACAGACACCTTGATCACATCATAGACTGTGACTATTAAATACTCTCCCTGAAGAAAATCTACTTACTATAGGAGTGGAACATGATATTAGGGGGGAGGGGAGAGTACTCAAAAAAGTTGTCTTGATCTTTTAGCTGCATTTCCTGAAATCCTAAAGTTTTAGTGTCTTTAAAGAATCTTTCTAGAACATCTTTCCTGATTGCCCCAGATGTCTACTTTTCCTGCTTATTTGGTTGTCTTTCTTAATTAAAACCTGTTTCTTAATAAAAACTTTTAGTGTTTCTCTATACCAGATATATGGGAGGGGGTGGATGGCAATTCTTTATGAAACCTTGTATCTCCACATTTGGACCTATGGAAGAAAAAAGAAGTTTTTAAAAAGAGTATATTGAAATTCAGTGTCAAATGTATACATGATATATATAGGCTAACAGTTTTGATTCTATATCTAGTATTGTAATCATAGTGTTCTGCATAGTAATGCATAGAAGTGCCTTATGGCTTTTGAGTTAGAAATGAAGGTATGGAAAAAAGACATATTTATTTTGCAAATAATAAGAATGAAGAATTAAAGGATCCCTTTCTGAAGTTTTAGCTTACAAAGCTAGAGTTGGAAGTAGAATTGCAGCAGTGAAAATATTCTTAGCAGTTTCCATGTATATTTCTCAATAATTTTATATATATATATATATATATATATATATATATATATATATATAATTGTACTCTTTCAGTGTGAAAATGAATTAGCTAGTGTAATCTGGTTTTAAAAGATTTAAAATTTACAAAATACTATTGCACAGATTTTTTTTAAAAACTTAGCAGAATTTTTTTAAATTACATGTAAAGATAATTTTCAACATTCTTTTTTTTATTATAGCTTCTTATTGACAGAACATATGCATGGGTAATTTTTCAACATTGTCCCTTGCAATCATTGCTATTCCAACTTTTCCCCTCCTTCCCTCCACCCCCTCCCCTAGATGGCAGGCAGTCTCATACATGTTAAACATGTTAAATACAATATCTTAAATACGATATATCAATATTTATTTTTAAAAGACTTTGAGTACCAAAATTTTTTTCCCTCCCTCTCTCCTGCCCTCCCTACTCCTCAAGCAGGCAAGTGATCTGAACTGGGTTATACATGTGCAATTATATTACACTTACTTCCACCTTAGTCATCTTTTGAAAGAAGAAACAGAATGAAAGGGGGGAAACAACCAAGAAACTCCCTCCCCACCAAGTGAAAATAGTATGCTTTTATCTTCATACAGACTCCCTCAGTTCTTTCTTTGGATGTGGCTAGCATTTTCTATAATGAGTCTTTTGGAATTGTTTTGAATTATTGTATTGCTGAGAAGAGTTAAGTCAAACATAGTTGATCATTGCACAATTCATGTAAGTCTTTCAAAGTGTTTAAAAAAAAATTATCCTGTTCATTCCTTACAGCACAATAGTATTCTATTACATTCATATACTACAGCTTGTTTTATCATTCACCAATTGATGGTCATCCCCTCAATTTTCAATTCTTTGACACAATGAAAAGAGCTGAAATAAATATTTTTGTATATGTAGGTACTTTTCCCTTTTTATGATCTCTTTGGGATATAGATCTAGTAGTGCATTTGGTAGACCAAAGTGTATGCACAGTTTGATTGTCCTTTGGACATAGTTCCAAATTTCTCTAGAATGGTTAGATCAGTCCACAACTCCACCAACAATGTATGAGTATCCCAATTTTCCCACTTCTCCAACACTTATCATTTTCTTTTTCTATCATATTAGACAATCTGATAGTTGTGAAGTGTTACCTCAAAGTTCTTTTAATTTGCCTTTGTCTAATCAATAATGCTTCAGAGAATCTCTCAGCCAAGTATCATTAGCTATTCAATTATTTCTAAAAGTTATCTTCATAAAAATCCAGAACATTTTATTATTATTAGTTTTTGAATATTGATGGAATTTTTTATTTTTTTTATTAAAGGTTTTTAATTTTCAAAATACATGCATGGATAATTTTTCAACATTAACCCTTGCAAAACCTTGTGTTCCAATTTTTCCCTGCCTTCTCCCTCCCAGATGGCAAGTAATCCAATATGTGTTAAACATGATAAAAATATATAAAACCCAGAACATTTTAAAGGATATTCACATTATAATTAAATGTGTTTAAGTGAGGAAACAAATCAATAAGGAAAATTTTCCACAGTAGAGCTCTACTTCCTTTAACATATAGTGTTATTAATTACTTCAGTTTTCTTTAGGAAGAAACATGGGATCCATACTAGAGAGAAAAAAACCAATGGAATTTAATCAATATTAGTAAAGTTTTCTGTTTGAGTATAAGACTTACTCAACTTCAGGAAATTAATATTGGAGATAAAAAATACGAATGTAATGAACGTGGGACTCCTTTTGCTAGAGATGCATCTTACTTGGCATCAAAGAATGGAGAGGAACTTTATGAAGGCAATGGTTGAATCCAAGGCTTTCTTCAAGAGGAAACACCTGATTTAATGCAACAAGCTGTCCTTAGTGCTTGGAAGGCTCTCCTTCCCCATCTCTACCTCTCAGAACCCTTAGTTTCCTCAAAAAAATCAGCTCAAATACTATCTACCATGTGTGGTCCTTCCTGAATCCCCAGATGCTAATGTCCCCCAAATTATTTTGTATTTATTGTATGTCTGCGTATATGTATGTATATTTGCATATGCTCAGTGAATGAAACACTAGACCTGGAGACAGGAAAACCTGTATTTAAATCCAGCTTCAGACATTTACCATATGAATTTAGCAAATCACTTGATCTGTTTGCCTCAGTTTACTTAAGTGTAAAATAGAAGGAAGTAAAGCATATGCTATTATTGTTATTGTGAGAATCAAGTGAAATAATATGTATAAAGCTCCTTTGATAGAATATAAGAGAAAAGACTATTTCACTTTTGTCTCTGTATCTGCAATGCCCATCATAGCACCTAGCAAATGATAAATAATTAGTAGATGCCTATGGAAATGATTTGTTTGGAGAAAAGAACTTAATGAATATAATGAATATAGGAAAAAACCCTTTAGCTAATGAACAGAACTTAAAAGAACCTTGGATAATTCATGTAGTAAGAAGTCTTATGAAGGCAAAACCCGGTGAATTGTTTCTTAACAGTTGTTTAAAAGGTGCTTTGGAAAATAATAGATTCCCCTTTACAAGAGAGCTTTGAGTGAAGATTGGAGGACTTCAGAGGCTTCTGAGCTACTTTTTAATTTTAAGATATTATTCTATGAAAGCAGTATTGGTAACTTAATTTTTGCATATTGCAAGCAATTCAGGCTAAATGATTTGTCCAGGGTCCCACAGCTAGTAAGTGTCTGAAGCTGGATTTGAACTCAGATCCTCTTGACTCCATTGTGTTTTGTTGCTGCTCTGAGCAAATATTGAATAGACAGACCTATATGTCGACTTCTTAGTGTGAGAGGCTACAAGTTTCTAGGACCAGGCAACTGTGATTGCCCACTATGTTCCCTTTAATGCTTTTAGTGATGTTAGCATAGTTCAGTAATCCTCTCTGTCTCCTTGAGTTGAATCAGGGTTGGAAATATTGAACAAATCACTGAAAGAGAGTGACGGGGAAATTTTTATGATAACATAAACCTGTCTTTCTATGTAGATATGTTCAGTGACAAAACTGGACTTGAACATAACCTATTCCTTATTGGTAGAATTACCCCCAAAAGAATGGAAAAGTTGGGGAAGAATAGATTCCTTTTCATCAAAGATGGTAAAGTTGTGAATTGTTTCAAAATGAATTTCAACTTGTTCCAAGTAAAATTTCTTGTCCTCCAGTATAAAATGACATTACTAATATAATCAAAAGCATTTGAAAAAATGTTTAAGGACAAAGGTTATATAAGTTAGTAAAATTTTGAACAACTGAAAAAAAAGTGTTTTCTTTTCTGGTACTTATGTTGTCAGCAATTAGTTGTGTAATATTACTTGGCTAGATTCAAAACAAATGGATGTCATCATATTAAATGAATATACTGAAATTTTTTTCTTGAAAAAACAATTGTAAATAGGCAAAATATCTCCAGCTCACAGATTATGGTCTTAGAATTTAAGAAAGATAAATTTTATATAGAATAAAACATATTTTAGATCTCTGGCAAGTAAAATACAACTTTCTGTTATAACAACTTTAATCACTCCTACAGAGCAAAGTCTTCATCATGATAATATTTTATCAATGAGACAAAAAAGTTTTAGTGCCAAAATCAGTACTTTATCTACTTTACCATCCTATATATGAAACACCATAAGGACAGATGTATAATTTGGGAAGGGATATAGGTCTCCAGGGAATTCTGGGCAACCATGTCCTAACCATGTTAGTCGGAAGGCTATAAAATATGGCTGTAATTCTATTCCTCATCTAATTTTGTATTTATCTTTTGTATTTATTGTAACAATGGATAGTGTATTGAGTTTAGAATTTTAAAAAACTTGGACTTAAATCTTGCCTGTGATTTTGGGCAAGTCATTTAACTTTTATTAGAATCCAGAAAAAACACTGATAAATAGAAGTATGTATAAAATGATTTTACAGACATTCATATATATTTGTGTCTAATGGTAACCATTGCTGGAGTGTAGGGGAGGGAAAAAAAAGAAATTTACATGATACTTTGAAGACATAGCAAATTGTACATAATGAACTTGTGTTATGAGAATGCTTGTTTTATTCCATAAATTAAAAATAAAATTACAAAAAGAGAGTGTAATCTGTGAGGATATCTATAAACTTTTTGAGAGGAGGTTGGTTCATTTTTTGTTTTTATATTCTCTGTGCCTGGCATAGTCTAGCATATAGTAGATGCTTAATACATGCTTGTTGATTGGTTAATTGGTAAACCTCAGATTTCTCTCCTTAAGGAGAAATCATGACTACAAAACATACGTGAAAAACTGGGTTTGTTACAAGAAACATGAACATGCATGTGGAACCCTATGCAGAGAACCCCTTAATTATCTCTAAGACATAGACTAGATCAAGGCTGCTTAGACTTTTTACACTCATGACCCCTTTTCACCACAAATTTTTATGGGACTCTGTGTATATAGGTACATAAATAGGTATATAAATCAAACATTTACTAATAATAAATCCTAATTTTCTGACCCCCACACTCAGTTACAAGACCCCATATGGCATTGTAAACCACAGTTTAAGAAGCTGGGGACTAGATTAGATTAATGATTTTTAAGGTGTGGTTCAGGGATTCCTGTTGATCCCCCAGACTCTTGCTAGCAATCATGAGATCAAATCTTTTTTCAAAATAAAATACACAGATATTTTAATTTTTAATAAGATAAATATCAATAGATGTAACCCACATACACAAAAGCTCTTTGGGGAGTCCTAAATAATTTTAAGCATGAGACAATAACCTAAAGTTCCCTGCTAGCTCTGAATCAATGATTCCATGATCTAATGAAACATAAGTTACACTGTGTTTCTGTGAGTTTGGATATGGAGAATGAATTTTGGGAGTACCTTCCTGTTGATTGCTCAGGCAAGTCTCTGCCAGGAGCACTAGTGTATGAAAAGCACCAGGATTTCAAAGACAGCATTAAAGTTAACAGCATCTTAGTTCCAAGGTCCCATTTCATTCTCCCTTTCTGTCTTGAAGTTTGGACAGGAAAGGAAACAGACTATGTATTGGTATGTGTTTGGTATTGAAATGGTAACCTAAGAATCCCTGTGTGAAAAGTGTTCATTTAGTATGATTATGCCAAAACCACACTTGAGAAAGTAAAACTGATCTTCATAAAGTTGTTTAAGAGACATAAAATTGTGTATAAAAGCCAATGTGGCTTGATAGGTTAGGCAAAAAGCTAGGACTCTAAAACTTTGGTGTCTGGCCTTTTAGTGCCTGATGATAAAGTAATTGTTCAACACTGGACTTTGCTTCATCTTCTTTCATAAGTGAGATGGCAACAATAATAATTATTTGCTAGTGAGAGAATGGTTAATAACAACACATAATAATCACCAAATCTACCCATCATAAAACATTTTGCAAAATAATGATAATTCACATCTTTGAGGTACAAAAGAGTTTAGAAAAAGCACCACATGAAAATCTACTGTGAGACCAGTTCCTTCTCATTGGATCTTGTCTTTTCCAGTTCTTTAATCCCCTCAATGTAAAAACAAGAATGAACAAATCCCAGGAAAGAAATTCAGTCCTCAGTTCATCTCCACTTTCTGAAGTCTGGCAGACTCTGAGGTTCTATGATTAGCTGCCATTATCACTCAGTAGTCATTCCCTACTATTAAACTTTCATTTTGCTTTGGTGAATGTCCACTTCCATATGAGATAGCACTAGATTTTACTTTGATATCTGATTTTCCTACTTCATATTTTTATGCACAACTTTAACAATAGTAGTACCTACAATAGCAAAGGTAAAAGGCCACTCTGTCCCCAAAAGAACACATAAATAATTTAATCCTTATTCCAACTAGGTAGGTCATTTTCTTTCTAGAGATAGTAAACTGAGTGAAGATAGCTAGGGTGGGGAGGGTTTGCCTGCCTTCAGATCTTGCAGGTTGTTTGCAGTGGGTGTAGAGATCTTTCTTAGCTGAACTGCAGGTGGGTTGGCTAAGATGCCTTCTTTCCAGCTCCTGACTCCAGGTGATAGCTATTGTCTCATCCCTTTAGCAAATACCTTCAAAGAACATACTGCAGATATGAAGTGGGTAGGAAGATTGGCTTTCTCCAAACAGAGAGACTGTGTAGGGGGAGTAGGTGAAAATCATATTCTTAATCACAAGTAAACACAATTAACTGGCAACTGGATTAAGATACCTAATCAGTCAAAATTATTTGGAAGGTTCTTATGACCATTGATTACTCTGTGAGATAATGTCTGTTAATAAAGGACATTCTCTTGATGGGACATCTAATTTCAGTGATAATTCTTCAAGAGAAATATCTATTTGATTTCATTATGACCACTAAGCCAGGTTGGGGAACCTATGAGAAAGAAATATTTTAAATAGAAAGTTCAGAAATTATTGCAATAAATGAACTGATTCAGACTCAAAAATTATTCTACACACACACACACACACACACACACACACACACACACACACCCCACCCTTGAGTCTAGATCTTTCATTTTCTAGGTTAGGGAATTCCCAATGTGGAAATTGTATTATATTGGAGGGATCCATTAATAAAGATCAGCAATTCACCTTTAATTTCTCATTTCAGAAAATTTCCTGAGACTATTTAATAATTGAAATGTTAAATAATTTGTCCATTGATCTCACAGGTAGTATGTGTCTGAAGTAGGATTTGAACAAGGGTATTTCTTATTCCAGACTCTGAGTCATTGAGCCCAAACTGGTATCTCTAGTTTTAGGTACATGTGAAGCTATGTTAGATAGATAGCCTGTCTTCCTTCATGTCAAGAGAGTAATGAAAATTGGACTTGACTGGGGGAGAGGGAAAATGATCATCTTTATGTTTTATTAATCAGTGACATAAGAGGAGGTTAACATAGCTAGAAGAACAGTGACTTGGCACTGTTTTGTATTGGGATATTGGCAGGCTTGAAGAACGTGGAGAACTTCTCTGCATATCTGTAGAACAGTGAGTAATTAGAAATCTTGGCAATCTTATTCTAAGCTTGTTCCATTCTGGAGAGCAATCTGGAATTATGCCCAAAAAATTATCAAATTGTGCATACCCTCCCTTTAGTTTTAAGGAAGAGAGAGGAGATCTTATTAACTCTGACCCTTCTGTCCAACATTGTTTTAATGCATGATGGAAGCCAGATGGGAGTTCTATTCTCAGTGTGAAAGGGACTGGTTAAAGGTGCAAGACCTGGTACCAGGCAAGGACCTCTGGGTTTGGGATCAGAGGATGTGGAATCATTTCCTGCTTCTGGTGCTTATAGCTCTCAACCAAAATTTCCACATTTTTTAAAATGAGAGGTTTCAACTAAAGCTGAGATTCTTAATCCATGTTCTGTGAACATAATAAAAATATCTTGACAACTATTTCTATGCAATTAGTTTCTTTTGTAATCTTGTATATTTTATTTATGTATTTAAAAGCTTATTCTGAAAAGAGTACCATAGACTTAGACAAAAGCCAGAGTGCTAAATGGGCCCATGCCACAAAAAAGTTAAGACCTTCTGAATTAGAAGTTCTCACAAAGGTTTGTTTGTTTTTGGTTTGTGTTTTTTCCCTAGTTCTAAAAGTATGATTGCTGGTAACCATACCATGTATTGCTAATTCATTCAGAAGACTATATTAGTAGGTAATGAAAGTAGGAAGAAAACTGTATCAGGACAGTTTGCGTAATTGTGTGTGTATGTGTATTATATAAGAAATCTTCCTGAAATGGAAAGTCTTCCATGAGAGCAGTTTATCTGACCATTATTTGTTCATCTTTGCTAATGAAGAATGAGCCAGAATTCATAAGAATCATCCAATTTTCAGGACAAGTATTATTGAGTAAGGAGAAATGCCAAAATAGTACTTTTTGTTGTTCTTTCTTTGGATGCCAGTTACAAAATACAGCTTAAAAGGATAAAACATAAACATATTTCTTTGGTTTGCCAAATAATGATGAACTAGTGGTCTGAATTTTTGATAGTAAAGGAATGAGTTTAAGAGATCTAATGTTCATTGCTCTGGACCAAAAGAAAGATCTTGACTAAAACAGAGAAAAACTCCATGTAATTAAGGAGTGGCTAATAGCAGGGTAATCCTCCTTACAAGCCCTTTTAAAATGTTCTCTCAATTTACAAATGTATACTACTTATAATCTTCCATGAACTCAGAGTCACATCTAATAGTATTACTTGACACTTTTAAATGACAAATTAATTCAATTAATTCCTCATGTTTGTGGGAGTTAAAAATAACTATTAAATACTTCATGGAAGAAGGAAACGAAGGATTGGATAATGTAGCCTATTTGCCCAATATCCCATGGATTTCAGAGAAGCTAGAATTAAAATTCAGAGCATTTGGTTTCTGTATCAAGTAAACTGGCCCAGGTATGAAGTAGTGGTTGAGTGATTATATTACATGCATGTAGAACACAGATTCAAAAATAGACACTAGCTTATCAGCCATCAGAAAATGGATCAATGTTGACTCAGTAAGCCAAAAATCATGATATGGAATCAACATGCCTGACATTAAAGAGAAAGTCTAAAGGTAATCTTTATGGGTCCCTAATAAAAAAACTGGCATTTACCACAAGTTCTTTGGCATGTCCATCCGTTAACTACTTGGTTTTCCATCTTGGAGTACTTCTGTTTTGAGATGGAGGTTAGACTATTTTAAGCTCAGACTCAGGCAAATCTGATGAACATACTAGGTGGGCTTGAGAACTTAGTGGGAATCTTTGACCAGTCCCTGGATTTTACTGGGCCTCAGTTTTACCACTTTTTTTTAAGTGAGAGGGTAGGACTAGTTGATCTCTAAATCCTTCTAGCTTTGGAACCTCTAGCATAGTATTAGATAATGTTGTCCACAAAATAAAAAGAAGAACTTATTGGAAAAGATTGATATTGAGAAAGATTGAAAGCAAAAGGAAAAGAGGACAATAGAAGATGAGATAGTGTCATAAAAGCAATGAACATGAGCTTGGACAAATTTCAGAAGGTAGTAGAGAATAGAAGTTCCTGGTGTACTATGGTCCATGGAGTCATGAAGAGTGGGACATGATTGAATGACTGAACAACAATGTTCTCTATATGAGGAAGTGAGTTGTTTTTAATGGGAGATAAGATATAAGGAAAGAAATATATTTTGTTTTCCATAAGAAAAAGTCATACTTCATTCCTTCCCTGCATCCTGATATCAAGCCCCGATCACCAATACCATTCTTACTTCACAAAAACTCAAGGCAAAGTTATAGAAAAGGGGAAGGTTAGGATTAAAGCATCATCCTATCTTGTTCTGGATTGAGGTTTTTTTTTTTTTTTTTTTTTTTTAAGTGTTAGAATGTGCTGTATAGGACATATGGTGGGAAGACTCAATTAAATGAACATGACATTGATCTAAGAATCAAAGCAATTAGAACAATTTTTTTCAATGATTGGTACCCATGTAGATGTCTTGCACACAGTAAATAAATACATGTTTATTGAAAGAATGAAACAATAATGTAAAGCTCAGTTACAAGGTATAAAATAAATTCACATAAGTCTTTAGTAATTTTATATGTTATTGACAAAATCCATCAGGAAGAAGAAAAAGAAATTCCATTAAAATGATTGCAGGATATATTAAAATCTTGGGAATTTTCCAACGAATATATACATAGGAACTATATGACAACCCCAAACTCTTTACAGAAATAGAAACCTAAATAATTGGAGAAATACCAATTAATCATGATTGGACTGATTCAATAAAATAAAAATTATAATTCTACCTAAAGTAATTTACATATTCCATGACATGTTGTTTATCCTTCATTTTTAAAGTGGACCAACGAAATCATGGGGTGATGTTTTGGCTTACAAATGAATTGGATCTAAGTGCAGCAAAAGAAATAAAAGTCATCAGCTTCATTCTTCCTTCCAGAATAATTGAAGGACAAAAGTTGAGATTACTGGTAATAGACTAGACTGCAGTGGGTGACTTTGGTGTCTTGAATGTTTGACCAAACTCTAATCAATCCAAAATGTCTGCTTTAGCTACCTTCATGGCTTTTGGAACAAATTGTTCTCATCTGCCTCTTCTGCTAAGCTAAGCCTTCACATGCTTGGAGTAGACATTCCTCTAACTCACAGGCTTCAAATCTGTCAGTTAAGCCTAACCTGATTTAATCTATTAAGATCATTTTACCAGCGTATAGCCACTGTGTATGCTACAGCATCTTAAAGTCACAGTTCCATGATTTATACTGTGATAAATGAACTCCATGGTATATCAGTTATATTAGCAAAAGATTATTTTATAGAGCTAGAAAAAAATAAAAACAAAACTGATCTGGAAGAACAAAATGTCAAGAATCTTAAGGGAAATAATGAAAAAAAGTGAAAGAGAAAAAGGCCTATCAGTAAGAACTCTCAAGCTAAGAGCAGATGAAACAGTGTTTGGTAATTCCAAAGATGTTAGCTACTGCGTTCTGGGAAGATTAGAAAGTAATTTGGCAGAAATTAGGTTTAGTCCAACATCACAAAATCACATATGACGTTAACTCCAAATGAACATAAGGCCACATCATAAATAAATAAATTAGAGGAACAAAGAAGATATTATTTTTTGGATTGATAGATGGTAAAAAGTTCATGACCAAACCAAAAAAAAAATAGATAATGAGGATTGCAGATGATTAAATGGTCAACTTTCATTTCCTAAAATTTAAGTTTTGCAAATCAAAATTAGTGTAACTAAAATTTGAAGAGAAATAGTTGACAAAAAAATCTTTGTCGCTAATTTCTCTAATAAGAGTCTCATTTCCAAGATACATATATAATAATTGATTCAAAAATTAGAAGAATAAAAGCCATTCCTCAGTTGATAAAGAATATAAACAAGAAATCCTTAAAAGAAGAAATCTAAGCTATTGATATTCATAACAAAAACATTACATTAATTAGACAAATGAAAATGAAGGCAACTTTGAGGTTTTTTTCTCATAATCACCAGGCCAGCAAAAATGAAAAACAAAAGCAAAAACAAACAAAAGAAACATGTTGGAGGGGGTTATTGGAAAATAGAGCTGTGAATTGTTCTATCCATTTGGAATTATGCCCTCAAAGCTACTAAATTCTAAATTGTGCATATCCTTTTGTTTGTAAATAAAACTACTAGATCTATGTATCAAAGAAAGAATTGTACATAAATATGTATGTAATAGAATGTTAGAATATATATAGAAATATATATGTAAGAGAATGTAATAAGAATTCATGAAAGGGACTGTTTCAGAAAAATCTGGGAAGACTCATGAGCTAATGTAGAACAAAGTAAAAAGAATCAGAACAATTTATACAATAACAATATTGTAAAAAACAAACTTTTAAAGATTTAATTTTAATCAATTTACTGATCAACCTTGATTCCAGTGGATTGTTGACATAGAATGCTATACAAATTTTGACAGATAGACTAAATATGTAGAGTGGTACATGGATTTTTGGTGATGGACAACATGGGAATTCTTTTATTTTGACTGACTATAAGGATTTTGTTTTTCTGTTTATTTTGGAAGAGGGGGAAATTAATGCTTGTTCATCGAAAAAAAGTTAAGAAAACCACAGAATTACTTTGAATTTCAATTTTCCAATTTTGCACAAATGAGGTTTATAGCATTGAGGACTTATTTTTCTCCAAAGGAAAGTTACAATGCAAAAAAATGTTGAGACTGTTACATGGTATAAGAGAACTGGGGAAGCCAATTAGTGTGTCCTCCTTAAGACACACTGATAATAGTAGATGGCATTTTTATAATGCTTTGAAGTTTATGAGACGTTTCTCTCACAATAATCCTTTGATATAGGTAAGCATGATTACTGCCCATTTAAGCAACCACGAACCATAGAGGTAACAACTCTACATGACTACTCACCAGACTTTAGGAAGCACTGAAATAGGGCCTTAGGATTCAATCTATAACTTTGAGTCTAAAGTTTTTTTTTTTTCCTCTCCAGTAGTCTTTTCATTAAAACCATACTGTCCTTAAAAACTACGAAGGAAATCTTTAAAAGATTCTCAAGGAAATCTTAATGATAAAAGTAATTCCATTCGTCTTAGGGGGAAAGGTGCATATATACTTGTATAGAGTGTGACTTTCCTTATATTTAAGAATAGTTTAAATTTTGTCCTTATAGGTCTTCGGCTATCAAAAAAGTAAGGAATGATCAGGATTTTTTAGTTGTACTGAAATTTAGTCGTATCAAGTATTGCTTAAAATAAATAAGATAATAATAGCATGGATTTGGAATTGAATATGCCTTCGAGTTGGAGTCCATCCCTCATTTGCAGATGAGAGAACTGAAGCTTAGACAAGTTAAATTCGAGGATCACATAATTAGCTATCTAAGGCAGCATTCGAACTCAGATCTTCTCTAAGTAAGTGAGCCTTCTATTATAGAATCCCCTTCGGGCCTCAACCCACACCTCCTTTTTATATTGAGTGTTTCTTGGGACTGCCTGCATCCAAAATGTTAAAACACAAAATGTCGTGGATGTTGCCTGGGCATTTCTGAGACTTAGGAATTTCTCCCTTTGTTACCTCTTCTACTTCCACCCACTGGGCGTCCAAGCGAGTCTCTGCAAGTACCTGGCAGGGAAATGCAAGGCCGATCCGCTGAAGTCCACAGCTGGGAGCAACAGGGGAAGCTAAGTGGTCTATGCAGCATAGAAAGGCGTACACTTTCTCTCCCCGTTCCTCTTCTCCCCCCTCATCTCCTTATCCTCAATACTAAGGGATCAGGGGCAACCACAAAGTTTCCCAGGATCGTGTGTGTGTGTGTGTGTGTGTGTGTATGTGTGTGTGTTGATATAGGCTATGAGATGGTGAAAACCAGTCTCAAAA
The DNA here is from genome assembly GCF_016432865.1 of Antechinus flavipes. Lineage (NCBI taxonomy): Eukaryota > Metazoa > Chordata > Mammalia > Dasyuromorphia > Dasyuridae > Antechinus > Antechinus flavipes. Next base: position 470,249,265 of record NC_067398.1, on the reverse strand, counting down.
CTGAGAAGTTTCTGAGGGAAGCAGGCTGGAATAACTCACTTCCTGCTTCGCTAGTACAAGCGCCCGACCAACCCAAGGAGGAATTGAGGTGCAGACCCGTAGTCTCCCTTTGCAATTTCGGCCCAAGCAAAGGTTGGCAGATGGGGAGGGCAAAACAGGGAATCGAGTCAAAGGAAGAGCGAGCAAGACTGGGCTAGAGAGACAAGGGAAACAAACTGTGTGCGTGAGGGACAGTGAGCTATGAAATAAGGAAAAAGCCTCTGTGGCCTCTAAAAACTCGGAAGCTTAAGTAGAAAACTGAAATTGGTAGAAAACTTGAGTGCAGGATAGGGGTTTGGCGTGTGGATAACTGGAGAAAGTCAGAGATCCTGAGGATACCAGCCTCTAGTCAACAGAGGATTTCTCTTCTGTTTCTCCCACCTCCCCTCCCCCGGGTCAGCTGCCCGATTACCGCCTCTTGCAGTGAACTGTCGAATTCTGGAACTCGCACGCGCTTGCGTCTCTGTCTCTGTCTGTCTGTCTCGTAAGGTCTGTCTCTATCTCTGGCTCTCTCTGTCTGTCTCTTAAGGTCTTTGTCTGTCTGTCTGTCTCGTAAGGTCCGTCTCTATCTCTGGCTCTCTCTGTCTTTATCTCTGGCTCTTAAGTTCTCTGTCTCTCTGCCTCTGTCTCTGTCTCTGTCTCTGTCTCTGCCTCTGTCTCTCTGTCTCTGTCTCTCTGTGTCTGTCTCTGTCTGTCTCTGTCTCTGTCTGTCTGTCTGTCTGTCTCTCTGTTTCTCTCTCTCTCTCTCTCTCTCTCTCTCTCTCTCTCTCTCTCTCGTTAGGAGAGTGGGGTAGTCGATGAAGGAGGGGGCTAGAATAGGGAGAGGCGGGGCGCAAAAGGAGCTGACACCAGACGCCACCGCGACTTTCCACCTCAATACTCCCTTACCCAGGGCTGCACTTAGGCAACTGGCTCCTACCTGGAAGGTGAAGGAGACCATTACTCCGACCAGGAACCGCCAAAAACAGTCCCACACTTCAGCTAGCGCTCTCCCGGCGTTGTCCCCAAGAGATTGTTCATGCTTTGCTGAGGGGGAAAAAAATTCCACAATTTATAAACGCTAAAATCTTATTGTTTTACTTTCCCGAGAGGGCCATTGTTTATTCCCACGTCTGGGCTTGTTATGAAGCTGCTATGTAGCCTTTCCAAACAATCTTGAGGCAACCTCGCTCCCTTTACGGAGGTTAACCTTGCAGAGCTGCTTCTCTGTGCCCCTCAAAAGTACGGCTGCAAAAACACAAAATGTACCTAGTGTTCGTCATGCTTTGCTTTGTTTGGTCCTGAGAGAAGGGTAAATTCATGTTGGATTTGTTTCGATAACTTTTTAAAAACCTTTCTTTTGTCATTTCTCTCGATATTTAGCCGGGTCAGATGTGCACTGGGCTTTCCTCTCAGCAACACCGGTAGTTAATAGGATTGAGGTGATACTTCGAATAGGCATCCCTTTTCTTACAACTCTTTATTTCCCATACTCTGCTGCGGACGGCATATTTTGGCTGCGGCAAGAAGCAGCATTTAGCGATTTCTCCCATTGAGGAATTTGCGAAGCAACCTGCCGCAGGAGGGTGCAAATGGAAAATGTCCGCTTTTATTTGGGTATAGTGTATACTGTTCTTTACTTATGAAACTCCCTTCCTCACCAAAGAAACAAAACAAAACAAAACAAAAAATCCTTCGCTGTTGAGAAAAGCGGGTTTTCAGGAAGCACTCCGGATGTTTGCGGCTTTTCATGTGGCATTTGTGGCTGGCTGTGATAACACTTGACCACTTCCAACACTATGGTTAGCAATGAGACTGAAATAGAATTGATTCCTTGCAACAAACTACAGGGTTTGATAAGGTCTAAAAGAAACTGCGGTCCAGTTATCAGAAAGGAATTAATGCCAAAGGGAGCAGAGTTTGAGAGCCAGGCGAAACAGGCACAGGGAATTCCTTCCCAAAGATTGAATTAAAGCAGTGCTGACCTCTGGAAGAAAGATAGTGTTATGGGAAGGAGGTGAAAGCTGAAGATTTCGATCAAACTTTGGTACAGTAATTCCGTTTGATTTGAATTGCTTTTGTCAGTTGTCAAACTTGCCCTATCTCTCTTCAAAATTTTCCTTTCCATGCGGATTGCATTTTTTTTTTCTAAGAATGTTGAAGTTAGAGGATCAGAGTGAAGAAAATTTTCAAACATAAGTCAGTGAATATAAGAAGCTAGTATCTCATCTTGGAAACATTTATTTTAGATCACTTCTTTTAAAAGAAGGGATTATTAAGACAGCTAGCTAAAATGCTTTTTTTCCTTTCATGAATGCAGGATGAGATTTTTTTTTCCATATGTGTAATTTGCATAATTCTCTTTAGTTCATGTCCTAGGGAGATTTCCCCAGTTAACTATCATTATTCAGATTATGAACATCATGTTAAATTAAAAGCAACTGTATTTTTGCATTTTCACAACCTAAACAACCAACATTTCTTTAATTTCTAAAGGCCATAGTCAGAATTTGGGGGTCCCAGTGAATTTTTGGATGGCCAGCCTTTTTTAATCCTATCAGTATAGCCCTGAGAATGTTTTTAGGATTTGTTTCTCAGTTAACTTGGAAGAATATTTAAAATTTAATTATAAAGGCACCATTGTGAAATTTCTTTTCGAGACCATCTCTTTTCTAATTCACCTGGTTGAAATAATACTTCTGCAATTCTTTAAGTTAATGTTCCTAGTAGGGGAATTTTCTTTAGTGTTATGTTCCCCTTTGGCAATCTGGTGAAAACTTTGGATGACTCTAGATAATGTTTTTAAATGCATAAAATGCAATGCAAAAATTACAAAAGAAATAAATTATATTCAAAGTTGTCGAAACTACAACAACAACAACAACAACAACCAGGAACTACAGTTTAAGAAGCTAAATATTAATCTATTTGCTGTTTTTTTTTCCTATCTCTTAAGAGACATTTTTTTAAAGTCAGACTTGAACTTTCATCCTAAATTAGGGAGAGCAATGGGAGACAGAAGGCTGCTGGTGAATAACTCGAGTGAATTATCAACTGCTCAGAAGTGACACTTTTGCGATTGGAATACACGCAATTCTCCTTCTGAGAAGAGACTCTCTAAAGAAGCCCGTAGTTTTATCAAACAGAATTGAGGCAACGGAGCAAAAGTCCCTTACACAGTGTGGTGAGATTCGGTAGACAATCCAGAACAGTGAATTTCTTAAGCAGTGAATTGGGTCATCTCGTGGATTGTAACATCCCTGAAAACGGGATGACTTTTAACTTTTAGGCTGAAGAGCCTAAAGTACTTTTTTTCATTTCCAGAAGATATTTCACAAGCAAGAAAAAAAAAGCCCACTTTTCTTGAGATCAGTGTTAAAGTTGTTTGGGCAAATTGAAGCAACAGCTTGGGTTTGTGAGGCATAGACTCACCGGATCTCTAATTAAGACTGAGTTAAGACGCAGTATTAAAACACACACATACACAACCCTTTTACCCCTCCCCTTTATGTCCCCTCCCACCACAAATTACTTTTATCACCTTTCCTGAGTAGTTCCTGAATATAGAATTAAGAAATGCATTTTTTTTCCCAATCTCAAATTTCGGGTCTTGGAATCCCGACTCTTTTTTAGTTGTCATTTATTTTAACAAATGCATTCATATTTAAATACAGCCAAAAACAAAGGGTAGCAGACTTGGGCTGCTAGTCTGACTACTGAAAACCACCCAGAGTGCTAAAGTTAGTTTGTAATAACTGTAGTCCAAACAAAGCTGTCCTTACCCAAATAAGGCCCTCTGATCTCCTGTTTACACCTAGACATTTCCAGATAAGCAGTGGATTTATTAGCAGTCGGGAGTAAATTTTGAAAATATTCAAGCTTAGGCCCATAAAATTCACATCTTTGACCCAGTTTTCAGATACTAAAGGGAAGGTTTGCCTTATTTATTAGATACGGGAGAAATAGTTTGAAAATATAAATTTACATATAAAAAACACTTGAAACGATTTTCATGGCACAAAGGTTTTTCTACTGGCAAAGGGGCATGGAATAGTCTAACAATTTGAAACAATTTTTTTCCGAGTTTTGAATAACCTAGGCGCTAAATATATGTGTGTTTTATTGAGTTGGAAGAGAAAGATTGAAGTCGACAGAAGATTAATTTTTATTCTTTAATAAAAGTACTTATGAATCAAGGTGGAAAAAAAATCGAAGTGAAGCAACAAAAACTTAATTTGGAGAACCTTTATTTATTTAGTTTTGCGAGACTTTATTGAGGTCCGACTAAGCACCTTTGAAGAAGATACCTCTAAGAGAATGAAGATTTCCCGCAGTTGATCAAATAGATCATTTTGAACTTTACTTAAAAGAAAAATACGAGTACTTTTGTATTCTCATTTAAAAAAAAAGAGCTGAGGAGTTTTTGTCCAACAGCACTAGCATTTAAAGAAAAAAAAAAGTATTTCTAAGAGGGAACCTTTGAAAATTTTGCAGCTTGTGCAATCAATCCGATAACTGCGAAGTCTGAGGTTCCGATTTTCCGGTGCCTGGAAGTCTGGTTCCTTCCAGTTCACACCTGCTCAGGTAAAGCCTGAGCCGCTGCAGCGGCAGCTCTCAGCTGGGAGGTGGCCCAGGCCTTGGTCTGGGAGGTGGCCCAGGCCTTGGTCTGGGAGGGGCGTCTGACACCTCGTGGGAGCCGCCCCGCCCCCAGCGCCTCATTGGTTGAGTGGATATAGAAAGGGGAGCTGCTGCGGAGAGAGCGCTCGCACTTGGTCTGTGTGGTTTGGGAGCGTTTGTTCCCCAGTTGTCTTGGACCTGGCAGTGGAGGCTGGGAGTCAGGGCATCTTAATAGACTGATCAGTTCCCGTTGGCTACCGCGCTCTCCTCCCACCTTGGACCCTCCACTGAGGGAACCTTCGGGTCCCGACAGAGGGTGTGGGGACGGGGCGGGGTGCGAAGCGCTCAAGGTCTGGGCAGGAGAGCCATGAGCAGCCCGGATGCGGGGTATGCCAGTGACGACCAGAGCCAAACTAGGTCCCTGCCCATGATGATGGCCGGGATGGGCCCCTGCCCATGGGCAGAGTCTCTGAGCCCCCTGGGGGAGATGAAGGTCAAGAACGAGTCCGGTGCAGGTGCAGGGAACGGGGGCAGCGCGACTGCTGCAGCTGCTGGGACTGCGGGCCGTAGCAAAGGGGAGTCCCGTATCCGGCGACCCATGAACGCATTCATGGTGTGGGCCAAGGACGAGCGCAAGCGGCTGGCACAGCAGAACCCGGACCTGCACAATGCCGAGCTGAGCAAAATGCTGGGTGAGTTGGCATTTCAGGGTAACAGCAGGGGCCTCTACTGTATGCTTCAGTCGTGATCCTCACTTCCCAAATGGGAACCTTAAACTTCCAAAATAAAATTCTGTGTTTTGTGAGATGAGACTACACTTCCTCCTTGCTTTGTTTTTTCCATGAGTTTCTTCTTTTCCCATTTCCCTACCCACACCCATCCACCTCTCTCTCCCCCCCTCCTTCCCCGCCCTGATTGGCTATACCCCTCTAAACTGATCTTCCCGGTATTGTCACCCTTTTGTACCGCTATTCCCACTGGCCTTGTTACAGAACTCTTTGAGGGAAGCTACTTTCCGACAAATCTTTCGCGAGTATAGTTTTTGCTCGCTCTCCTATACTGGAAGAAGAAACTTATTTCCACGCACCCCTGGGCAGCTATACGGGAGAATTAAATGAGGAAAAGGGAAAGGATACTGTGTTGCAAACGAAAAGGCCAAAGAGTATTTGAGAAAGGGCGGAAGGGATGGAATTAAGGCGCTTCTCGGAGACTGAAAATTCAAGTGTTTTTATAGTGAAAGTAGTTATCTCTTTAACCTTTCATCACAGGTAGATCTTAGATGCCGCAATACTCTTTTTTTTTTTTTTTTTTTTTTTGCCGTTTCTAGTAACGGACTCATTTTAAGGTTTGGGAATGAGCTCTGTCAGCGGTGGAGAATGACCAAGTCTGTTCCCTCTTGTTTTTCCCCTTGTCCACATAGGGAAGTCTTGGAAGGCGTTATCTCTGGCAGAGAAGAGGCCTTTTGTGGAGGAGGCCGAGCGGCTACGGGTGCAGCATATGCAAGACCACCCGAATTACAAATACCGGCCTCGGAGGAGGAAGCAGGTGAAGAGGCTGAAGCGGGTGGAGAGTGGCTTCCTTCACAACCTCCCAGAGCAGCCGGGCTCGGGACTGGGTCCAGAGGGCAGAGTGTGTGTGGACAGCCTGGGACTGCCGTTCCATGAGCAGGCCTACCACCATGGCCAGGGGGTGCTACCTCCTCAGATGGGACACTATCGCGAATGCCAGAGTTTAGGTCCGGCCTCTCAGTTTGACAGTTACAATTTGCCTACCCCGGAGGCTTCTCCCATGGATGGAATGGAGCCAGATGCAGCTTTCTTCACCTCCTCACTCCAAGGAGACTGCCAGCCAGGACCCTATAGCTATCCTGTAGCCTCTGAGTATTCTGCACATCCTGACTCTCACTCAGGTCCTGTGCACCACAGACACATGCAGGAACCCCTGGCACACTCATTGCAGGGCCTGATGGGTCCCTCCAACCCACTGCATATGTACTATGGTCCCATGGGCTCCCCCCAGGCTGGGAGCAGTGTCCGTGGTTTTCAGATGCAGCATCAGCCAGGATCTAGTCAGCCCTCGCCTCCTCCAGAATCCCTAGCCTGTAGGGATGGCCTGGACACCAGCCAACCTGCTGAGCTCCTTGCAGATGTGGACCGCACAGAATTTGAACAATATCTGCATTTTGTATGCAAACCAGATTTGGGGCTAAACTACCAGGGACATGAATCTGGCCTTTCCCTACCTGAGAGTCATGGGGCCATTTCCTCTGTCGTGTCTGATGCCAGTTCTGCAGTATATTACTGCAACTATCCAGATGGGTGACACATCTACCACTCTCTTCCAGCCTGCGGGCCAGCAGCATAAACAGTGTTACACACTTCCTGCAGGAGCTAAGGAAATCCTTTCCCTCCCCCTTACCCCCCTTTCATTTCTGTGTTTTTTAAATTGAGAGTTGTCTTGGCACCTAATTTATGGTAATTTATTTGACTCTAATCTTAGCAATTTCCTAAAGAGGAAGTGGGGGTTTTGGGGGCTCATTCTGTCGGGATTTACTCTTAGTCTTGCCCCTAATTCTTGTCAAAATTGCCATTTGTAAATTGGACTGTACTTTTTCTGAGTAATGTGGCACAAAATGCCAACCATACTATGAAAGTTCATGTTTAATGAATTGGGAGGGATGGTTTTTTTATATGAATACTTAATAAAGCTTGAACTTTACTTTTCCATTGTTTGGATTCCCAGAAATTTATTAATCATACTACTAATTTAAGTAGAATTGAAGGATTTCATGTTATAGATGAGTATTCAGTACTCATTAAGAGTGAGTTTGTATGTATAATATATGTTGTCTTCAGTAAGGATCTGTAAAATCTAGGGTATACCATCAAATCAGACTGAAACTTTCTCCATGTTAATTTGAGATGCTAAAAGTAAAAACATTCATTTCATGATCTGCTGCTATTATGGAGATACTTTCCACTTTAAAAGTAAGAGGATAGTTTTTATTAATGAACTGATTCATGTTTTAAGTGCTTAGATTCAATTTTTAGTTCATTTAAAGTAGCTTTAATGTTAAAATTAATATGTACATTATCAATAAGTTGACAGGCATTTATTAAGTTCCTATTGAGTATCAGGAGCTGTTACACCACCTACAGATAACAATCTTGTTTTATTCACCAGAGTGAATATCCAAGCATTCTGTGTGTTCTCTTACTCTTTGAAACTGTTAAACCCAACTAATTTAAACCATATTTTTTTATTACTAGAAAGTTTAATTACACCCAATTATTATTGACCCAAAATTCCTTTAATATTGTTTTTAGTTCTCTATTTGAATGTTAAGTTGAGCTTTTTCATCCAACCCTTTTTGATCTGTAAAATTATTTTTAGCTTCTATTATTTTATGTGAAATGGCAACAAAAAATCATGGGAAGAACAGAACTAATGTTGAACTAAGGAGCTATGTGCAGTTAAGATCTGAACTGGGACAGTAAATCCCCCATGGAGAAGGGTGACATGGGATTGCAAAAAGCATTTTTTAGAGAACGGTCTCACAAAACTGACTTGAATTCTGCTTCTGGTGTTCTTGAACATACAGCTTCCTTTCTATGGAATTGGAAACATCTCAAATTTGATTTTAATTACTGGGAAAGAATAAAAAGAACAGAAGTGTAGGAAAGATGGCTGGTTGAGAAGAAACAAAAGAATGGGGAGGGATTGGGAGGGATTGGGGCAGCTTGGCGCTGCAGTGGATAGAACAGCAGCCCTGAAGTCAGGGTACCCCAGTTCAAATCTGGTCTCAGTTACTTAACACTTCTAGCTGTGTGACCCTGGAAGTGTTAAGTCATTTAACCCCAATTGCCTCAGAAAAAAAAAGGGTATTGGAGGAGAGGAGTGTTGTTGGTAAGCAAAAGAGTTCATGCTTTATTTACTTCCATTGGTCTCATTCTGTGTAATAATTGCTCTTCCCCTTGATGGTTCATATAGACACATATTGGATGACAGTACTATTCACCTAGATTTAGTCATGGTGAATTTAGCCATTCATTTATTTTGTCCAGCATGCCACTATCAAAACTAAGCTATCCCTATCTATGCTGGAGAGGAGGCAGATAAAATAAAACAGAGATAAAATGTATTATGGTAGGGAGCAGTCAAGAGGTTTAAAGTTTAAGCAAAGAGAGAAGTATACACTGCAATAACTGGCTCTGACTCTTTACCTTTAGGGATGGAAGTTAGAGACAATCTTATTTTAAAAAAAAATACATTCTCCCTCCCCTCCCCTTTTTTCCTAGGGAAAGGGATTGGGAAATGAATCTTAAGAAGGATAAGAGAAAAGGAAAGAATAAGCATTTATTTATATCTTACCATGTGTTGGACACTGTGTTAAGTATTTTTCATTTTATCACATAGGGCATGCAAAAATTCTCTTTCTAGATTTTGGATATTTTATTATTTGAAAAATGGTTTTAGCCTTAAGAAAATCAGTTGGAGAGCCCCTAAATGGCACAGTGGATAAAGCACCAGCCTCGTAATCAGGAGGATCTGAGTTCAAATTTAATCTCAGACACTAAATACTACCTAATTTGTGTGAGCCTGGACGAGTCACTTAACCTTAATTGCCTTCTCCTCCTCCTCCCCAAAAAGAAAAAAACAGTTGCTATAAATTATTTCTGTATATAGCAACCTGGAGACATTTAGAGGAATTAGTATGCACGAAGTCTAAAAAGTGTTCACTTGATAGGCCTAATTGACAGTTGAGGGAATTCTTCCTCTAGGGTCTATGAATTTATTTTAAAATATTTTGAGATATTTCTATATAATCGATTTCCTTTATAAACTGATGTATTTTCTTTTTTGAATTTAAAAATATTCTGAGAAGTGATCTATAGGTTTTAACAAATTGCCAAAGGGATCTGACAAAAAAAAAAAGTTAAAAAGCTTTTATAGGGAACTTCACTAAAGGCATGCCCCTCCTCTTCTGGAGGAAAAGATATTAAAAATTTGATTTATAATGTCAAAGAGGTATGTAAGAAGCAAAGAAAGAAATCATTCCTCTCCAACTCACTCCCTTCATTTTTTGTGTCGTCTTAATTATCATTTTTCCATTGCTTTGCAAGATCAGGAAATACAATATTTACTTTAGTGTTATACTATTTTGAAGGTAAGGAAAAGTATAGTACTGCTAATCCAAAACATAGTTACATTATTGTGTTTTATTTTGTTGGAATAAGAACCTTATTCACAGAGGAAAGAATGAACAGTAAATTCATTAGACTGGTTTGGGAATTGCAATTATACTTACTGAGAATAAAATGCTAAGTTATAATTATGACAACTAATGCAAAATTGAAAGTTAAACATGCCTTCTGTGATTTGTGTGAGATTATTAAATGATTCCACAACAACTTTCCATCCAAATGGATGAAATTACTCTATGGATGTTAATTTTTAAGGAACATCTCTAAATCTGAATTGAATAAATATTTTTGATTAAATTGACTTGGATTTCTCATAGACATTTTAAATTCAATATATTCAAAACTGTTATTTCCTCCCTTACAAACTTTCCTAATATTATAACTGGAACCACCATACTGCCAGTCACCTGGGGTCATATCTAGTTCTTCACTTTTTCATCTCCTATATCCAATTGATTGCCAAGTACTGTAGATTTTATTTTGACAATATCTTGAACACACCTCCTTTATGACACTGTCGTCATACTAGTGTGGGCTCTTATATACTCAAACCTGGATCTTTATAAAAGCCTGTGGGTTAATTTCTCTGTCTCAAAGTCTCTCCTCACTCCATTCCCCGCTCTTTTCAAAGTCCTCTTCCTAAAGCACAAAGATGTCACCAATCACATCTCTATTTAATAACTCTAGTGGCAGCCTATTACCTCCAGGATAAAATATAAAATTCTTTATCTTTTAAAACTCTGCATAAAGCTTCTTCCTCAACTACACATCCCAAAAATTTTAGTGAAGATATTTCTAGTGATGGAAAATTTCATTTTTTAAAAATCAAGATCAAATTAAATGACTGGAGCAAATTCAAAAGAAGTCAATTCAACAAACATTTATTAAGCACCTAATATATCTTGAGTGCTGGGGATACAAAGAAAGATTAAAGTTAAAAAGTCCCTGCTCTGAAGGAGCTGAGTCTGGTAAAATAGACATAACATGCAAACAATTATGTACAAATATGTATGTACAGGAATAATTAGAATCAACAGAAGGAGGCAAAACCGCTGAGAGATCTGGAAAGGCTCTTTATAGAAGGTGGTATTTTGAAAGAAATTTATCGGAAAGTCAAGGAAGGCAAAAGATGGAAATGAGAAGGAAGAAAATTACAGACATGGGAAAGAGCTAGTAAAGACACTTGCAGTGAGGAATGAGAGTGTCCAGTGTCACTAAAGCACAGAGAATTTGGAATGAAGGAAGGTTGGAAAAAACAGGAAGGGGCTAAGTTATGAAAAGCTTTAAAAGACAAAAATTGATAGGGAATGGTGCTAAAATAAACATGCAAAAAGTTAATAAAGGAATTTCTGTTAGAACTATGAGGATAACATTTATTTAATTTTTTTTCAAATTTATTCAAATCTATATTGACTATCAAAACTTAAGATCTAATCAATGAAGTGCAAATATGCAGAAAATACATTCATTTTCCAATGAAATAAGAGATTGATTTCAGGGAAGAGAGTTAGAAATAAAAATAGTTGATGAAATCAATGGCAATGACATTTTTTAATAATGACATATTAATGAAATAATATTTCAGGGGAATTCAATTTAACTAATCAAAATGTTAAATTGAGAAGTTCTAAATTTCATGGTTGACAATTTTTGAAACCTTTATTCTCAATAATGATTTGGAGAATAATTTTAACATTCATAGAAATGCATAAAAAATTCATATATTCTCCTCCTATAAGTACCTACATTTCAAAATGTGTTATTCATCAGATCTCCTCTGAATATCTCCTACTACAAAAATCCAAAAAAGGGGTAAGAAAGTGGTAGAAAAAAAGTTTAGTAAAACCAGTCAATCCATAGAAAAATCATCCCTTCCTTTCTTCAACCTGTTAAAAGAAGGAGAGAGGTGCTTTTAATTAATTTCAACAAAAATTTATTCTCCATTGTTGAAAAAGTGCTTTTGGCTACTTCTTTCTGAGTCCAGATTATTGAATAAAATGTTCAAAATCTTCCCACTGCTGCTGACTTGTGAATTGGATGAAATTTAGGGCATACTGTTTTCAATTAAATTTCATTAAAATGATAATGCTGTAGTTACTCCACTGAAATGTTTAGATCATTTCCAGGTAAAGAAGTTTATGCTCTATTTAACCCATGTCACATTGCTTGCTATCTTGGGGAGGGAGAAAATAAGGGAGGGATGGAGAAAAAAAAATGGAAACAAAGTTTTACAAAAATGAATGTTGAAAACTATCTTTACATGTATTTGGAAAAATAAAATGCTTTTGAAATGAAATAAAATGAAATATATATAGAAGACTTCTGCATGTAATTCAGTGGTATGAAAGGAGACCTATGTTTGGAGCTGGAGCAGATTTGTGTTCAGATTTAGCCTCTTAACTACTTGTGTGACCTTGAAGAAGCTTCCTGACCCTCAGTTTCCTTAAGTGCAAATGAGTAATGATACTTTTACTACCTAACTCAGGTAACCTGAGTTAGGTAGTGCAAGAGTCAAAGATGATAGTAAATCTGGAAGCCCTTAGATACACTAAAACATTATGTAAATGCAAATTCTTATTTTAAAACTCCCATATTTTCATGAGCTACTTAAATGTAAATAAAAATATCCCCATCTCCTTATAAATCCCACAAGTTATATTTATGTGTAGATGTATGTTTAAATTATAAAACTACTACCTATAATTACTATTTCAGCTTTAGCAGATAGAGTATTTTTATTTTTTACATTTGTTATTTTATTTTTACTCGATTATATGCAAACAAAGTTTTCTAAACTTTTTTTAATGTTGAGTTCCAGATTTTCTTTTTCTCCCTCTCCCCTTCCCCCCAAAAGTATTCTTAAAAATAAGGTTTTTGGTTTTTTTTTCTGTCTGTTGCAGGATTGGTAAAAATACCAAATTATTTTTAGTATAAGGAAAGATTGTAAAAGTCCAAATTTTGTCTTGATTTCAGTAGTTGTGTGACCTTGGGGAAAATCAATCTGTCTCTATGGGTCTGCTTCCTCTTGCAAAAATAAAAAGTTGGACAAAATTATCTTTAAGGTTCCAACCAGATTTTTTTAAAAATAGGATTCAAATATACCATCTGAACAAATTGGCAAAAACAAAACATGAAAATTTTGCATTTTGAAATTAAGAATATTGAAAACATGACCTTCCTTTTAAAAACCAAATTGTTTTGTTAATATAACAATAGGATTTTGAGGTGTATATGTTTTTTTTTAAGTTACCTTGGTTATTTTACCTGGAATCCTGAATTTAATATTTGTTTGAAATCTCTTTTGGTAGTCAGTTCCCCCTTTTTCTTCTCCTCATATCAATTCAGGTTTCTAATTTCCTATTAAAAAGGTACTGTCTTCTTACCCCCATTTCTGTCTTGTTTTCTAAACACTCTCCCCTCACTCTCCTCCCGCCTTTCTTTTCTCCCATAGCCTTTCCTCTACTTAGTACTAGAGGTTCCGTGCTGAGCTTAATGAAAAGTCAAAGCTCAGTTATGATCTTTTCCTGATTTTTGCTGTGTCAAAGATTTTTTTTTTCCTTCTGAATTAAAGAACTTCTGCCCCACAGTGGTCATTCTGGTTTATCACTGAGTTCCCTGCCACTTATTCCCTTTCTTCATATTCTGTGTACTTTGAAAATCTAGGAAAACAACCTAACAAGTCACATTTTTATATTATTGTGCATTTTATAAACATTTCCTCCTTTACTTGTTCTAATTACTTTCTTTCCTTTGGTAGCCAAAGCCTTGGCCAATCAATCCTCATTTTCTAGATAAATCAGTTCTGGGCATTAGAACAAATTTTTACTTCATTGATTTGGATCCTAGACTAAAGGAGCAGTCAATCCCCAAAACAAGAGTAGGTTGTTTGCTAGTGTTTGTTAGGGTGCTATTATTGTTTTTGTCTTTTCCTGAAGGTTGCAGATATATATATATATATATGTATGCCTGTCATTTTTCTTCTTAAAATACATACATACACATACATATCTGTATTTAAAGGAAAATCTTAAGGGAAAATGAGGATGAGTTCCCTTTTTGGAAGTAGGGTGTACAATTATCCTTTCTTCTCTCTGATGTAGTGGAAGGGGATGCATATAATGGAAAGAATATTGAGTTTGAACTCAAATTCAAATGTCACCTGCAGCAACATATTTCTGTGACTTTGGACATCCTCATTTGTAGAATAAGAAAGTTGGACTGGAATCTAGTGACTAGATGGCCTCTGATTCATTGTGTCCCTTCCATCTAGAAATTGATCTTATGAATTCAGAGGCTGTAGTTTATACTTAGATGTTTAGAGGACAGGGCTAAATGCTATTAATTGAACATTTAGTCCTCTAAAACTACAAAGGGCTTTACATGTTATCTTATTCAAAAGATTCAGATCCAGTTGTCTGTGTCACCTGTTAGTTGTCCTACGTGGGGGAGGGGAGCTGAAGAAAAGGGAAAGAAGTGGAAAGTATAAAAAGGAAAAGAAGGGGAAAAAGTTAGGGAAGAGGAGAGAGAAGATACAGTGAGGAAGAAGGAAAACAGATGAAAGAGAGTGGACAGAACAGGGACATAATGTCTCATATTCGTGTATGCATTTCTCAAACCAGTCCTCTTCCACACTTCTCAATTTTTTTTTCTTGTTGGCTTTTGTACCTAGTAATCACCCTGTCTCAAAATCCTTCCCATCCTTTAAGGTTCAACTCTGGAGTATAAAACAGTGGCAGTGGCATAGCAGCAGCAGCCTACAGAAGATGAGCTTACTTTCCAACACTTTTATTCAGTTACAAAAAAGGCAACATTCATCTATCTATACAATGGTCTGCCTTCATGTATCATTAAACGTAAAAGAACAATAGTAACAACTTATCCCAAAACTATTTCTGTCAACTCCATCAAATATAAGAATAATATTTCTATAATGACTGCCTCTAGACTCTTTAGAATATGAAACATTGGGTAACTCAGCCTCTCTGGACCTGTAACAGCAGGTTAACTTATTTTGGGGCCAAAGACAGCAGAAATGCTTCGATTTGTACTCTCCTCCCCCACTTTAAAAATGTGCTTTTAATGAGGGCCAGTTAAATCGGAGTAGTCTTGATAGAAATGCCACCCCTGCCAACACTCTTTTCCTGTTCAGACTTTCTTCCTGTCTCTGTCACCATTTCCCAGTCTCTCAGCTCCCGTATCACAGCTCTCCTAAATTTCTCAATAAAATAAATTGAATCTGACTGAATTCCTGGAATGACACAGGCTGAAAGAGAGGATGGAAGGACAGGCAAGGAATAGAAGTCCAGCTATTAAAAATTCCAGGAAATTCATAGAATGAGCATGAAGCTTTAAAAAACATTTAAAAACAATAAGTATTTTCTTCCAAGGGCTAGACAGGAGGAAAAGGAATTTTAGGTTTTTAGGATAGGCTGAACGACCTTGAACAGCTGAAAAACAGGAGTAGTGTTAAGGAAAGAACAGCCCTTCCCCGACCTTTTCTATCTAGCTGATTGACCTCTTCATTGATTATAGTGAATCTGCATGTTGGGGGAAAAGGTAAAGCGAGATTAGCGACTATGAAGTGGGGGAAGGGAAGAACAATGCATTTATAGAATCTTTTGACCGGAGCCGAGGGAGGGTCTGAGGTGACGGAAATTTTTTTTTTTTTTTAAATCGAACTGATTCGAAGCATTAAAAAATAAAGGATTTTAAAGTAAGGAGGGAGGAGTAGAAATAGAGGGGAAGTGTAGCAGGTCTTGGCTTTCAATTTCCGTTCAGCCAAACTATTTCTCTTCCCCACTTATCCCCCTTCCCCCCCCTCTCCCGTCCCTAAAGATTTAAAGATTTCCAGTATTTAAAAGCCAATGTTCAGTGTTTACACAAACAAGAGAATCCTGCGAGGAGGAAAATGAAATAAAATCTCTTAAAAAGCGCAAAGACCGTCAAAGTAGAGTGACCCAATACCTCTCTAGCTACTCTTGTTTCTGGACAAACTCCGGGACTTGATTCCTTTGTATTCCCTCAGACAAGTCAGAGAAGACCTAACTGAAGTAGGGTTAAATGAAGCGGAGAACCGCATCTAGGTAGCTCTGGGTTAAACACTGGGATTCACAAATAAGAAAGACTCTGGATGATTATATCGGACAGCGAAAGACTTTGTGGTGTGCTTCTTTTTTCATTGATTAAATGTGTTAACATTAGAAAGATAATCAGGAAGAGAGCTTGGTGAAATAAACCTTTAAATCCTTCGATTAAAAATGGCGCGTTTATACAGCTAAAGACGCGCCATTTTAATCGTAGAATTTAGAAGAAGGAACTTTAAAGATTCTCCAGTTCTATAGATGACTTAGAAAGATTACCTGGCTTTAGAGTTGGAATCTGGTCTCTAGACTTCACAGTTTCTGCTCTTTTCATTACACTTCTGATCTAGTAGTAATAATAATAGAATAAAAAACCGGGAAGGATGGGGAACTGGGGGAAGACCCGGGACTGAGCTTCCTAAAAGATTTGCTGCAGCCTAGAATTAGTAGTGTATGGGATGACTTGGAGGCAGAAAAATCAGTACCCAGTTCGAAGCGGAACTGAGAGCCTTGTGGAAGTCTTTGTAATAACAGCATACTGCAACTGGGAAGTCTCGGACCCTGGAAGGTTTCTTTCCAAATTCCTAGAGAGGAATATAGTGGGGGCACCATTCCATCCCCGAACAACCTCTGACATCTCGTGGAAGGAAAAGGGAAGAAATAAGGAGCTGTGTTTTGCATAAGCTGAAGTTTTTATATCCCTAGTAAATTTTACATATGGTCAATTTTAAATTCATTTAATTATGACAATTTTTTATCATAAGTCCTAAGCTTTTCATGTATATGTCAATTATTTATTTGATTTGGTAAAGTAACTTGACGTAAGGAATGTTATTTTAGTGACTTACAGAATTTTGAAATAAACTTAAAAAAACAGCATTTATGTAGCACCTGGAAGTATGCAAATATAAAGCACCTTACAAGTGTTATCTCAACACTCCTAAGACATAGATTTAATTATTTTCTCTACTTTACAGGCAGGGAAACTGAGGCTCAAAAAAGTTGCTGAATTGTCCAGGGTTCCACAGCTAGTTCAGTGTCTGAAACTGGATTTGAACTCAGGTCTTTCCGAATTTGAATTCAGGATGGGCACTTTATCTATACACCACCCATCTTGGAATTAATACTAAGACTTAAGTTTTTTTTTTTTTTTTGCTTGTTTATTTTGTTTTGTTTTGTTTTTGAGAAAGGTACCGGTTATGTTACTTCCTTAACTGGTTTGGGGCTCAGACATATTTACAAGAGTTAGGACTAGGGGAAATTTCAGTCAGAAACTCTTCCTTCTTGTCAGGATATGGGTCTCTTATTGGGGTAGTCTTTTTTGTATCATGAGTCCTTTAGCACTTTGGTGAAAATTATAAATCCTTTCTCAAAAAAAAAAAAGTTTTTATAACCATAAAATAAAATGCATGCTATTATAAAGAAAATCAATTATATTCAATGCAGTTAAGTATTTAAAGAAATAAACACATGCTTCCTCAGATTAAGCACCCCCATTTTAGGTCAATGGTATGCATCAGAGGTGACCAGGAGTGCAATATGTCCTATCGTCCAGAGACCAACCAGGTCCAGGGGGATCCAGTTCTTGCACTTCAGGTAACCTCCAGCTCCTAGGTAAAATTCGAGCAACTGCGCAGGTTGCTCCCGCAGGCCAGGGAGGGGAGTTTGACACCTCGTGGGAGCCGCCCCGCCTCCGGAGACCCATTGGTCGTGTGGATGTAGAAAGGGGAGCGGCTAGGAGGAGGGCTTACCCAGTGGGGCGGTGTAAATTTGTGGCTTTTCTAGGTGGTGTGGCTTGGACTTTTTTTCTGGGATTCAGGGTATCCAGATAGATCATCAATTCCCGTAGGTTACCGCGCTCTCCTCCCACCTTGGACCCGCCACTGAGGAAACCTTCGGGTCGAGACTGAGGTGTGGGGGCGGGGCGGGGTGCGGGTCGCGAGGTCTGAGCAGGAGAGCCATGAGCAGCCCGGATGCGGGGTATGCTAGTGACGACCAGAGCCAAACCAGGTGCGCACTGCCCGTGATGATGGCCGGAATGGGCCCCTGCCCATGGGCAGAGTCTCTGAGCCCCCTAGGGGAGATGAAGGTCAAGAACGAGTCCGGTGCAGGTGCAGGGAACGGAGGCAGCGCGACTGCTGCAGCTGCTGGGCCTGCGGGCCGTGGCAAAGGGGAGTCCCGCATCCGGCGACCCATGAACGCATTCATGGTGTGGGCCAAGGACGAGCGCAAGCGGCTGGCACAGCAGAATCCGGACCTGCACAACGCCGAGCTAAGCAAGATGCTGGGTGAGTGGGGCTCTGAACATTTACAGCGAAAACCAGAAGTATTAAGGGTATGGGGAAGAAGTCTCCAGTCTATGACAAGGATCAAAGAAAGTAGAGATTACTCTGAGAGGACTTTGAATTTTAATTCAGTGGCTTGTCCACAAGTGTCCCTATAACTTTTTTTTTTTCTCTTTTAATTGACTCTCTAATGGCACCGCGCTGATTATATGAGGGATGGTGGTGGTGGTGGAGGGCGGAAGGAGAAGAAAGGAAAATTCAGCTTAATGGGACCACAATCTTCTTAAGAGGTCCTCTCCACAGGGAAAACCTGAATACGCATCTATGTCAATTATAGCTTTTAATAACCTTACTTTCATTGCTGAAAAGTGGTTACTGAGAGTAAATCCAGGTTTAACAACAGTTTGGCTCTGTGGACCTGATTGTTGATCTCAGAACCAGGAAGTTCGGGGGTTAAAATGCCACTGTCTCTCAAATCACTTAGCCTTTAAATGTAAAAGTCAACGATTCTTCTAGAGGATACATTGTAGAAAAAGTTCTTGAAGACGTTGGTAGAGGTTAGAGAGTAGAGGCTGATGTATCTTTTAAAAATATAATCATAAGTACAGTCTCTTATGTCTAGGTTAGAAATGAGTTGTTAAGAAGTTGTTAAAAATGTTACAAATAAGTTGTTAAGGTGATTCTCTTAAGTAATTATTCCGGTGGGTCGGGCAATTTGATAAAAATTGCTTTAAAGATAAATCTGTCTATAACAAAAGCAGTAGTAGGAAGATGAATTCAATATACAAGTTTTCTTTAGTGAGAAGTTGAGAGATGAGAGTTTGCCACATTGGTGATTAAAAACGATTGGTCAGTGGTGACGATAAAATTATTTAAAAATGTTTCATCTTGTTTACAAATTTAAATTGTTACAGGCTGCTATGGAGATACCACATCGTCTCTCTGTGTGTCTGTACACACACACACACAACACGATCTAAGACAGTTTTCTGCCGGTACTGTGTGGAAGCAGCTGTGTGTTTAAAACGCTAACCTTTATTTTATGGTTAACCTTCTACAATTAGAGGCCGCATCGGTATAAGTGTAGTGGATAGCGAATATTCCTGGGGAACGGGAGACTTGAGTTCAAGTTAAGACCATGGCTCCTACTGGGTTAATTAACCTTGAGTAGATTGCTTTACCTCGTAATTGAGCCCCATTACTCTAAGGTAATGAATTATGGAGAAGGTGCTCATCTACTTTGTTTAGAAAAAAGCATCCTCTCCTCAGAGTAACCTAATTCGCTGCAATCACAGGTTCAGTCCCTAGCACTTTTTCCGGGTTTTTAATTTGGTTGGCTTTTTGTTTGTTTGTTTGTTTGTTTTTGATCTAGAGAGTTGGATAATTCCTAAAGATCAGGATAAATAAGTATCGGTTTCTGGCTTCTTCTTGAGGAAGACCACGATAAATATGTACCAGTTTCTAGCTGCTGCTTCTTTTTTCTCCTCCTCTTCCTCCTCCTCCAGGGAGATGGGGAGATGTTACAAAATAGTTTTAAAACCTCCTCAGTGATTCTGAAATGAGGAAGATAGACTGGTATGTTGTGAAAGTAGTATTTTGTGATGGAAAAGCACTGGTCCAGAATCCAGGAATATTTAGGCTCTAGATCAACCATTGCCACTAACTTAAAGCTGTTTAACCGAAAGAAAGTCAACTGTCAAATAAGGATTTAGATAAAATGATCTCCAAGGTCTCTCCCATAGAAATACTGCGAATGCAATGGTCTTGCATTACTTTTGTTAAAAAACATTCTGAAATCTTTTTGCCACGTTATATTACAATTGCCTGAAGAGATTATTTTTATTTTTAAAATACTATGAAAGATACTTTGCTTGTGCTGATTAGAAAGCTGGTGCAGTGCTATGGTGTCCAAGTTAAACTGAAGCAGATTCCTTCTGACTCCATTTTGACTAAGAGGACCACAAATTAACATTATGTTGTATTGTATTTTTATTTCTTTTAAATATTTTCTTACATTTTAATATGGCCATCGAGGTTGCCCTTGGGTTTTGAGTTTGACACCTGTTTAGCTGCTAGTGGACTGGCCTTTTGGGATAGAAAAATCAGGATTTTTAAGTCTTTCCTCAGATAATCAACCAATTGTATGAACACTGACATACCAGTCAAGCAGTATGCATGTATTAAGCATTTACTGTGTGTTTTAAACTCTGGGGATACAAAGACAGGCAAAAAAAATTGTTC
Source organism: Antechinus flavipes (assembly GCF_016432865.1). Taxonomy (NCBI): domain Eukaryota; kingdom Metazoa; phylum Chordata; class Mammalia; order Dasyuromorphia; family Dasyuridae; genus Antechinus; species Antechinus flavipes. Next base: position 470,228,820 of record NC_067398.1, on the reverse strand, counting down.
TAAAGGAGAGAAAAAACATGAAAATAACCATGACATATGCTTTAGACAGGAGAAAACATGCCTAGGTGCTAGGCAAACTAGAAAAGGCCTCCCTTAGCTGACATTTGAACTAAGTGCTGACGGAAGCCAGAGAAACTGAAGCATTGATAAGGAAGCAAAGGGGAGATTATTCTAGGCATAGGGGGTTGATAGTGCAAAAGCATGGAGTATTGGGAAGATGACTCAAGACAGGAGAATATATATTGCATAGACAGTCAATATGACTACGATATAATGTTGTGCTGTTTTGCATAAATTCATATGGCTTTATTTGTATTTGTGTTTGTATTTATTAGTCTTTTGCTACAAAGCATAAAACAAAATTATAAACCTATTTTACAAAATAGGAAATTTCCTTTTAAAAAAGTTAACCACCTGCAGACGTTCTTTATTACTATTTTGCATATTAAGAAAAAGAACTAAAGACCAAGGGAAAGGCTCAAAAAATTATGTTATCCTATTCTCTATATAGAGTACCTGGGAAATATTCTTTAGTAGAAAAGAGAACATGTGAGAGTTGTCTTCAATTCTTTCAAGAGCTTGTATGTTATATTAAATACCTTTAGACTTCTTTGGCCTGAGCTGAGAGGACTGAAGTCTAGCAGAAGAGACAGATTTTTGTTTGAACAGGAAAACTTACTAACAACTGTAGTCGACTCAAAGGAGAATGGGCTGCCCATATTTGTGAAAAAGTCTTGAGAGACCAGGTTGATTCTTTGTCAGGGACTAATTAGGTCCTATTCAGTTCTAACTTGGTCTAGATGAATTTTGAGAAAGTCCCTTCCATCTTTGATATTCTTAGATTCTTTGATTTGGAATTTAGGGGAAAAGATATCTGAGCTATTTCTAGAGACTGCTCTGTATAGTGGAAAGATAATTAGTGGTCTTGGATCTGAATCTCGTAAAATTTGGATAAGCCACTTCCCTTCCTTGGACCTCTAGAAAGGGCCTCATCTGTTCATTGAAGGAGTGAGAAGGATGCATGGGGCTTGAAGCTTCTTCAGCTCTGATTCTGTTTCACAAAACATCTTCTTAATTTGGTGGTGAGTCCAGTTTATGAAGAATCAAAACTTTGGGACTTTAGGTATTAGAATAATAAAAGGAAAGGGGGATTAAGGTCTAACTGTGTTTAGTGATTGAAGTTTTAATATGCTAATACTCATCTTAAATAGGTGTGTAGAGGATATTTTTTGGCTGAGAGATGCATACAAAGGAAAGACTACTTGACTGGAGACTTAGTAGAAGGTTGAATTTTATTGGCTCTACCCTGAATTCCGGAAGAGCTGAACCCAATTATTGTCTCTATTCTTTAAGCAATTAACCTTTTTTTTCTGCCTCTCTTTCCTACTTTTTAAAAGGGTTTGGCCTAGAGGGCCCCTAAGGCCTATTCCAGCTTTAGCTGGGATAATTATGCAAGGCAATATGTATTAGAAATTATCAATTAAGTTTGTTACAAAGTGAGGAAATGTGCTTTGGGAATTGATAGAAAGGGGGTAATTTAGAGAAAGAACTCTTCCTAGAGAAAAATTTTGATAAAAGAAGGCCTCAGTAAGTCATGGACAAAAATATGAAGCAGGCAGCATTTGTCTTTGGGTCCTTAGCCGCTTTTTCTGCTTAGTGCCCTTTTCTTCTTCCTGGAGCCCTTTCCCAGCTTTTCTTCTTTAGGGTATTCATCCCTTACCTTAATGGACTCAGGCTATAGCTGATCTCTGCTAAAGTGTGAATTGTTAGTGGAACTGAGGCTTAACATTTTTCTAGGGATTTAGAGGAAGATTTGAAATTAGAGTTGTAAGATGACAAGTTATGAGTTTGGTCTATGAGCGAATAGGGACAGCCTGACTCAGGTGTTTTTTTCCTGGAATAGAAAAATGGGGGAATCCTCGTGAGTGGAGAGGCTTTTGAGAGTAGGATGGTTTGGCATGACAAGGAGACCAATTAGGAGGCTTTTGTTCCAAACTACACTATCTGAATTCAAATATGCCTCTGGTTAGAACCTCATATTGTTCAATGCTTTGAACTTGTGAGAAACAAGATACGGTTTTTAAAAGGCCATATTTATGTAGCACTCCTCACAAAAAAAAAAAACCTCAAATTGGTAGTAAATTTTAAAAATAGTCAGCAAGAATTTATATGTCTGTAATTTGTTGAGGCCTGGGGATTCAAAGAAAGCAAAAGACAATTGGCTAGAATTTTACTCTCATTCTTAATCCCCAAACCAAACTCTTCATCCTGAAATACCACTTCAGCTGAGAATTCATACTTGGGAAGGATCCTCAGTCCCACTCCAACTAGGGATGGTTTCTTTTTGAACGGGGGGGGGGGGGGGGGGAATGGAGAGGGGAGTGGGGGGGAAAGACCTCTGGATCTGCCATATTTTTATTTCTCTGGAAGTCTGTCTTCATGCCCCCCAGCCAGATACTCCACCTCAGTAATTTTTATATATTGTCTTCCACTATTAGAATGTAAATTCTTTGAGGGCCGAAATTTTATTTATTTATTTGTTTGTTTTCATATTCTCAGAATTTAGCTCTCTGTGCCTGGCACATAGTAGGCTCTTATAAATGTTTATCAACAGATTTTCTTTTTTTTTAATGAGAAAAATAATGGTCACAGAGGTGAATTGGCTCATATAGTGTCTTTTTAAAAATTTAAAATTTATTTTATCTCTAATTTATGGGATAAAATAAGCCATTTCTGTTATGTAGCCTAATAAATACACACGAAACTGAAAATCTATATGTATAATTTGCTATAACATTTACATATATAATGAATATATTATATATATATATAGTATATATAATTAATTTTTTCTCCCCCCCCCCTTTTTTTTTTTTTTTTTTTTGGTCTTCCCCATGGTTTCCATTAGGAACAAATAAGTATATGTTTGTTAGTTCTTTCTCTGGGTACATATAGCATTTTTATTCACATATCCTTTGTAGTTAATTTGGTATGTAGAAGTCAAAATGGTTTCACTCAAAGAAGTTCTTAAAACAATAGTGCTGTCACTATATGCAAAGTTCCTTTGATTCTGCTTGTTTCATTATTATTTCATGTAAGTCTTTCCATGTTTTTCTAAGATCATTGAGTTCACCATATATATATATATCTCGTTTGGTTGGGACAATTGGGGTTAAATGATTTGCCCAAGATCACACAGCCAGGAAGTGTTAAGTATCTGAGGTCAAATTTGAACTCAGGTCTTCCTGACCTCGGGCTGATACTCACTCTACTCCACCAACTAGATGCTCCGAGTTCATCATTTCTTAAAACACAGTAATATAGTAATATTTCAACATAATCATATACAACAACTTTTGTTCAGTCACGCCCTCAAAACTTTTTGCATAGATAGAATTGGTTGGAATAATTGGAGAACTATCCACTGTTCATAGATATTCAGGGTCAATATAACGAAAATGACAGTTTTATCTATGCTGATTTTTACATTTGATGCCATTCTAATAAATGACTATAATCAATTTTATTGAATTTGAAAGAAGTAGAATCAAGAAAATCAAAGAACCAGTGAGGAAAAACTGTAGAGAAAGGAGGTTAAGCAGTACCAGATATTGGATTGTATTATAAGGCAAGTCAAGACTGGTATGGTATTGTCTAAGAAGTGGAAGGGTGGCTTACTGGAACAGAATACACATACGCATTATAATATCAAAAAAATACAATAACCATATATTTGATAGGCATATGGACTTGGGATAAGAATTCATTATTTGATGAAAGTTACTGGGAAAACTTGAGGGCAATGTGGTGGAGGTTAGATATGGACCAATGTCTTGCATCTCTTACCAAGCTGGAGTCAGGATACATATAAAGAGGCATGTGGCTAGAAAATTAGAAGAACATGGAACATTTTTGTTGTTTGAATGTTCATAGATTTAGATTTCATTATAGTTCAGGACTTTATTACCTGTGATCTAGGTTATGAAAATAACATGTTAATTGGTCTTCCTGTCTCTCCCTTCAGTCTCTCCATTTCAGTACCCTACACTTAGCTCAAAAAGTGATTTTTCCTTAATTGAAGATCTCTTTTAGTTACCTACTCAATATTTATTCTAGTGGAAGCCACTATGCTTCTAGGATAAAATAAATTTTTTTTCATTGAGCTTTTAATAATAGGTAGCACATTACATAGTACTTTAAGGTTTGCAAACACCTTACAGATGTTATCTCAATTGATCCTCACTACAACCGGGGGAAGATAAATGTTGTTTAGATTGATTGTACAGTTAAGGAAACTGAGGTAGAAAGAGACTTAATGACTTGTAATTGATCAGGGTAGGATTTGAACTTAGATCTTCTGACTGGTTCAACATTATAACTGTTGTCACCTAGCTGCCTTCACAAAAAAAGTCTTTTGTGGTTTTTTCAAAATTCAGTGGACATTTTCCCCCTTAGCTTTGGCCCAGTCCTGCTTCTCCTAAACACTCTTTCTTCCTTCAAAATACAAAGTCAGTCACCACTCAATACATTCTACCTTTTTTTTTTATCTCTCAACTGCCAGCATCTGCCTTCTCAAGCTACCTATATTTAATTACTTATTTATTCCGTGCCTGACACATAATTGGGTTAATAAATATGCATTGATTCTGTATTTCTAGTCCTTTACCTTTTTTTTTTTTGCGGAAGAAATAGGATTCATCAGTATATTGGAATCATGAATTGATCATTTAATAGAACAGAGTTTTTAAGGCTTTCAGAATTGTTTTTCTTTACATTATTATAATCTGTATACTTCTGCTTACTTCATTCTTAAATTCCTATCAGTCTTTTGAGGCTTCTCAGAATCTATACTTTACATTGTTTCTCATTGGGAACAACATTCCATTATACTCATTTGTTTAGCTACTTGTCTGATTTCTGGGTACTCACTTCTTTCAAATTCTTTTTACAAAAAATAATACAGTTTAAACATTTTTGTAGGTATGTGTCCTTTCTCTCTGTAGCCTCTTTGGGAGTATATAAAGCAGAATGGATTACTTTTACTGGTTTTCTTAGTTTAGCAAAACCTTTTTCCAATATACCATGCCCCCTGTCCCCTGTAAGTGACATATAGTGATATTATTTTTGTGGAATTGGTATTCTGAAATTTTTCATTCCAGGAATCACTTGAGTATTGTTAAGCTATTTACAATGGTGGAGGCTACTACCCATGAAGAGAATGGGGGAAAGACTGTGAGCATAGGGAAATGATTTTTGAAGTAGAAAAATGTAGTCTCATAATTTATTTCCTTTAGGGGGTTAGCTACATAAAAGTTGCTCAAAGCAATGTCAATTTGAACTTAAAACTTATCTTTCCTATAGAAATGGGAGGTCCTTAAATAAGCATTACAGTTATGGGAATGATCAGATAGTTTTAGTTCTTCTAACTCCCTCTCTCCTCCAACTCACTCTCCTCTATTCTTTGCCATATCTGTATTTATAGCAATCTCCATTGCGTTGACTATGGGGCCACTGGTTGATAACAGTGGATAGAACACCAGGCCTGAAGTCAGGAATACACATCTTTCTCAGTTCAAATGTAGTCTTTCAGTATAAATATCTTAGTCATTGAATTTTGTCTCAGTTCCTCATCAGTAAAATGAATTGGAGAAGGAAACCGGATCCTTGACAAGAGAACCCCAACTAAAGATTAGGACCCCAGTAACAAAACTGTATGGGTTTTCCCTCCCTCTGACCTCCCCCAAGGTTCTTTCCTAAGCCCAAATGATTTTCTTTTTTCTCTATAGTATCTCTCATGGTGATTTCATAAGCTTCTAGAGCCTTAATTACTGTCTTTATTCATATTATTCCCAGACTATGTATCCATCCTTAATCTCCTGAACATTAGTCTCACATCAACAAGTCTGGATATTTCTATCAAAGGAATTCAGTCATCTCAAACTTAAGAAGTCCGAAACAGAACTACTTGTCTTCCCCTTCTTTTTCTGAACTTTTCTATTATTATCAAAGGCAACACCATCCATTTGGTTGTCCAGAATTGCATTTTTTTTTTGTTGTCACACTTTTGATCTCTTTCATGGTACTCCTCCGCGCCCTCCCCTCCCCACCCCCACCCCCAATAATCTAGTCAGTTATCCAGGCTTATAATTTCTTTCACTACAACTATTCTCAAACATGGCCCATATACACATAACCACAACGGTGGTTCAGAACCTTATGGCTCACCTCTTGCCATGACTGTTTGAAATAGTCTCTTAATTGATCTCCCTCCTGATCCATCTTCTACAGAGCTATCAAAATGAAGTACCTATTGAATAGGTCAGCTCATGTCAGCCCTCTACTTAATAAACTTCAACAGCTCCAAGTCTATTTTACTTTTGTCATCAAATATAAATTCCTTTGATTAAACTTCTTTATAACCTTACTTCATCCATATATTTAAATGTATTAGTTCCCTCCATACATTTTATGGTTTGGCTTTGACAACTGGCCTACTTGAATTCTTCCCTTTTCTAGCTCTAAACTCTTTCTGAACCTTTGAATACTCTCACTCCTAACATTGTCTTTTAGCTTCCCCAATTTTAAGTCTCAGCTCTGTGACACCTCCTTCTGGAGAAACCCTCTTCCTGTTTCTCCAACTCTATTAGTGTCTTTTCCAAGGATTATCTACCATTTTCTATGTATTTATCTTGTATGTACTAATTTACATATGTATATTGTCTACATTTATATCTTTGAGGACAACAAGAGGTTTTATCTTTTCCCTTAAGTATGTAAACCTCCTCCTCCCCTAGTTTATCACATAATTAGGAGTTTAACAAATACTTGACAGATTGTTTTGATTGAAAGCTAGACCAATGATTTAGACACCTTAATCCTGGGATATATGTTACTAAAGTTGCTTCACTGTCATACAATATTGTTATTTTCCTATTTTATTCTGTTTCTAAGGGAAAGAAGAGAAGTAAAAGATGACTTTTTATGAGAATCTATTATTAAAATCTCTTGAGGTCATAATTTTATGAACCCTTTAAGGAAAGGAGTGTGCGTGTCATTATGGACTTTGTTGGCTTGTGGTAGCTTCCAAAAGGTGATATCTTTTGAGTATCACCAAATCATTCACCTGATGATATTGAAGGACATCTAAAGAAAGGACATAATAAAGGACCAAGTCCCTTTTATAGAAGAAGTCTTGAACTTGATTCCTTACAGAAGCAGAAGTAGTAACAACTATTCTACAAACAATACCTTTTAGTGAAGCTGCTTTAGATATGATTTTTAAAAAATGTTTTCATGATTAGTGATCCCCAAATAGAATGAAACTCTCACAATATACAGGGTGAAATACCCTTTGTTTTAGGATATATTATGAAAAGGGAGATTATTATTCTGGTTCTGCTATTGGTCTTAGATGACCTCTGACGTCCTAAGATAATAGTGTTAAAAGTCATCTAGTTCCCAGTTTCTTAATTCTCAAATCCATATAAGGTCTTGTAACTGGAATGTGGGAATTGTTAAATTATGATTTATTATCACTAAATGTTTGATTTGCATATTTATTTATATAATTAGGGTTATGTAAAAATTTCTTGGGTGGAAAGAGTTTGAGAAACCTTGATCTTAGTCCCAAATTCTCATTTTTCAGAGGAGAAACTGCATCAGAGTTTGACCAAGTTCTGGTTTGAATGCAGTGTTACTGATGTTAGAACAAATGCTCTTTCTACTGCATATTAGCTATCATCAGTTTTGAGATTTGTGACTTTATAAGATTAATTTTGCTCGTTAATGTTGGCAGGGAAGTCCTGGAAGGCGTTACCTCTGGCCGAGAAGAGGCCCTTTGTGGAGGAGGCTGAGCGACTTCGAGTACAGCACATGCAGGACTACCCCAATTACAAATACCGGCCTCGGAGGAGGAAGCAGGTGAAGAGGCTGAAGCGGGTGGAGAGTGGCTTCCTTCACAACCTTCCTGAGCACCTGGGCTCAGGGCTGGATCCAGAGGGCAGAGTGTGTGTGGACAGCCTGGGACTGCCATTTCATGAGCAGGCCTACCACCAGGGCCAGGGGGTGCTACCTCCTCAGATGGGACACTACCGCGAGTGCCAGAGTTTAGGTCCGGCCTCTCAGTTTGACAGTTACAATTTGCCTACCCCGGAGGCTTCTCCCATGGATGGAATGGAGCCAGATGCAGCTTTTTTCCCCTCCTCACTCCAAGGAGACTGCCAGCCAGGACCCTATAGCTATCCTGTAGCCTCTGAGTATTCTGCACATCCTGACTCTCACTCAGGTCCTGTGCACCACAGACACATGCAGGAACCCCTGGCACACTCATTGCAAGGCCTGATGGGTCCCTCCAACCCTCTGCATATGTACCGTGGTCCCACGGGCTCCCCCCAGGCTGGGAGCAGTGTCCATGGTTTTCAGATGCAGCATCAGCCAGGATCTAGTCAACCCTCTCCTCCTGCAGAGGCCCTGGCCTGCAGGGAAGGTCTGAGTGCCAGCCAACCTGCTGAGGTCCAAGAGGCTGGAATCCACACAGAATTTGAACAGTATCTTCACCATTTATGCAAAGCAGAGTTGGGGCTTATCTCTCCAGGTCATGATGGTGACCATAACCCTTCAACTGTTTCCACTGTCATGTCAGATGCTAGTTCTATAGTCTATTACCATAATTATGAAAACATATGAAGCTCTGTGTTCTTCACCGATTGAAGCCAGCAATACAAAAGTTGTTGAAGTGTCTTTGCCAGTGAAGGCAAACTAAAGATGTACTGTGCCCCATTTTTTTCCAGTTATGTGGGCATTCTTTTAGTTTTATTTAAGCTTATAAAGCCTTCACATTTCCTGTGGGTATTTGCTAAAGAAAATAATGATAAACCTGTACAATCATCTTTCTTTGTTAAAACATTTATATTTTCAGCTAGATTTTTTAGACCTTATTGAATGAATCTACAAATCAGAATGCTTTTTTTTCCCTCAAGGAAAATCTTGTTTCTCAGGAAAGTTGTGAGGTTATTTAGTCTGTTTAGTTTCAAAGGCTCTAGTTAAAATTCTTTGTAAAACATTTACATTTCTAACTATGTTTTTTAGACCTTATTGAATCTACAAATCAGAATCCTTTTTTTTTCTCAAGGAAAACCTTGTTTCGCAGGAAAGTTGTGAGGTTATTTAGCCTGTTTAGTTTCAAAGGCTCTAGTTAAAAGTGTTCTCTACCTCTAAAGAATATCACCAATGGGGGGAAAAATAATAAAACTTGATGAAAGGTTGTGGTGATTATCTCTATATGAAGTTAAATAATAATCAAGGTTTTCTTATGCATATATTCATGAATGTGATCTTAGGTATCATTTTACAATTTTGCTTTTTATATCATCTGCATTTTAAAATAGATGTCCCTTACATTACAAACAATGTAAAAGAGAATTTGTCGACATAATCATCCAAGTCTGCTATCATATGCTGTTTCACATCCACAATCTCCTATAGGGATTTGTCTTCCCATAACTTTCATAATTTATAAGATTTAGTTTTGCTCTTGTATTTTATTCTGCCATTAATTTTGTGGTAGTCATTGTATACATTGTTTTCCTGGTTCCTGGTTCATAAAATTATGTTTTATTTTGCATCATTTCATAGAAGTCTTTTTATGATTCTCTATTCTCAGTCATGATTTGTTCAAAGTAATATTCTATTGTATTTATGTACCACCATTCCCTAGCATATGGATAACTATTATTTTTTCTAGTTCTTCTTTTATTGAAAGTAAATACAGAGCTATTTTTTCTATCCCATGACCTTTTTGGGGTATGTGATTTTTTTGAATAAATTCTTTCTATTGGATCTTAGTGTCCCAGATAGGGGAACTTTCCCTAGAAATAAGGTATTGAATTTAGCTCCGTTAGGGTTAGCAGAGAATCTCTAGGCAAAATCTGTGGCACGTGTTGTTACTGTTGAGAATCCCTGCTATGATAATACCTTAGGTTCAGTCTAGCAGAAGAGTGGATCGATAGCTTTAACTAGGGGAGATCATTTGGGAAAAGAGTCCTCTGCTGTCAACACCAACAGCAACTGCTGACCAAATGACATGAAAGAGTAGATCAACCCAAGAACCCTGTAATGACTTTCCTCAAATTACCTCTGTTTCCAAATCAGACAGCATTTAAAAAACTTACCTGTTATGATGTTGTCTTGTTATTGAAGACTTAGCAAAAGAAAGTTATCACCATCACTAGAAATCCTCACCATTGTTAAATTGTCAAAAAACTAAGATTTTGTTAGTGAAAATAAAAAAAAAGTTATATCATCTATTACTTTGCGTTTCAATCCTTAAATATCAAAGGACTTTTTAAACTAGTTTATAGCTGAAACCACCTTCTATTTATATTCTTAGAGCTCAAAGTACTGGTTTGAACATATATCAATGCTTAATAAGTAATTTAAAAAAATTGCATTCGTGCAGCAGCTAAGGACTCACACAAGACATCCAGGGAAATACATATGTGGGATCAGTTAAAGTCAGAGAAATAAAATAGATCATGGTACTCCCAATTTTTGGAGTCTTTCTTGGCCTTTTGCTTCCACATATTATGGTAAATGGTATCAATTAACTGTTTTGTGTATACTAAGATTTCTTCTCCAATGATGAATCCATCTCAGTAATTCTTCAGTCAGTTGACAGCTATTTTAGATAAGAGTTTCTTGTTGGGTTCCTCTGCATCCTTTTCCTTTGATATCCTTCCTAACACAATGCATTGACAAATATTAAATCCACTATGTATAAAGTAGGTAAACGAGATGGTTACATGGGCTAGAGTTTAGGGCCTAAAATTGGGAAAGACAGTCAAAATCTGCCCTCTAGCATTTACTAGTTATATGACCATAGACAAATTACTTGAGCTTTAGTTTGCCTCAGTTTCCTCATTAGTAAAATGTTTTCTAGAGTTGTTGTGATGATTGAATGAGAATAGTGTTTATAGGCCATGTAACATAGACATTGGCACAGAGCTAAGAATTTGATAAATGCTGGTTTCCTTTTCCCTTTCCCCACTTCAGGATTTTGAGAGATACTGTCTTGCCTGTAGGAGATTTAAGATGATTATTTGTTGCTAAGAGAGATATAAAGGAGTATACAAAGTCATACTCTCACAGAGTTTAGAATGCAGTTGTGAAGAAGAAAAAAACTACAAAGGCAAAATGGGTCATGAAACAATTTTGCTATGTTCACAAGAAATTTAAGTACTGCAATTAAGAAGAGACACCTCTAAATTGAAGCAGTGGGAATCATGTGATTGGGTTTTTAGAACTTCTTAGAATCACATCTAGATCATATATTCAATTGTGTCCATTTCATGACTCCATTTGGGGTTTTCCTTGTAAAGATAGTGGAGTGATTTGTAGTTTTCCTTTGCAGGTCATTTAATAGCTGGGAAATTGAAGTAAGTAGAGTTCAGGATTAAGTGACTTTCCCAATGTCACACAACTAGTATCTGATTTTGATTTGAACTTTGATTTCTAACTTCAGGATCAATACTCTAATCATTGTGCCACCTAGCACCCCCAGAAACTTGCACAATCCCCTAATTTTACTGATTAGGATACTCCCATTTTCACTAGGCATCATCCATCCTGTATTTTCCCTCATCTCTGACTCATGGTTTCTTTGAATGTCAGATAAAATTCTACTTTTTGCAAGAAGCCTTACTTGATTTCCCTTAATATTGTCATCTTTCTGAGATGACTGATCTCCAGTTTATCCTGTAGGTATACTTTATACACAGTTGTCTGGATGTTGTATTCACCCATTAAAGTGGAAAGCTTTTTGAAGACAGGACTGTTCTATCTTTGTGTCCTTTCCTTCCTTCTCCTTTCCCTTCCCCTTCATCTCCTAATAACACAGTACTTGTCAAATAATAGACCTTCAATAAATATTGACTTGACCCAGAGAGGTTAAGCATGTTATTCGAGTTCATTCAGAACTTGAATCTAGGTCCACTGACTTCAGAACCAATGGCCTTTCCACTGTGCCAGGCTCCTTGGCAATAGTAATTTATTTAAAACAATTCAGGACTTGTAAAAACAATGTAATTTTGACAGATGGCTTACTGAAATCTAGGGAATCATTTTGTTGGACTCAAAATAGCTTAAATTAAAATGCTTTGATACAATAGAGCACATGGTCTGTGTTTAATATGCAGCTCTCAGTTCAAATGTCATTAGTCAGGTTATCACTTGAGTAAAGTTTGTGCATTACTTTTAACGTGCCACTTGGGTTAGCCAGGAAGCATTCATGAGGAAAAAAATATTTCTTTAGACTTCCAAATAAAGTGGCTTTTGTAGAGTGAATAAAGCAATTCATACGATAGAGAATCATTAAAAATGATCAGTTACCTTTTCAGCTAGTACCTTACACTGTTCATTCTTTTTTTTTTTTTTTTTAATAATAAATTTTATTTTATTTAATAATAACTTCGCATTGACAGAATCCATGCCAGGATAATTTCTACACGACATTATCCCTTGCAATCACTTATGTTTCGTTTTTTTCCCCTCCCTCCCTCCTCCCCCCCCCCCCAGGATGGCAAGCAGTCCTATATATGCTAAACATGTTGCAGTATATCCTAGCTACAATACATATTTGCAGAACCAAACAGTTCTCTTGTTGCACAGGGAGAATTGGATTCAGAAGGTAAAAATAACTCGGGAAGAAAATCAAAAATGCAAATAGTTCACATTCATTTCCCAGTATTCCTTCTTTGGGTGTAGCTGTTTCTGTCCATCATTTCTCCAATGAAACTCAGTTAAGTCTCTTTGTCAGAGAAATCCACTTCCATCAGAATACATCCTCATACAATATCGTTGTCGAAGTGTATAATGATCTCCTGGTTCTGCTCATCTCACTTAGCATCAGTCCTTGTAGGTCTCTCCAAGCCTCTCTGTATTCATCCTGCTGGTCATTCCTTACAGAGCAATAATATTCCATAACATTCATATACCACAATTTACCCAGCCATTCTCCAATTGATGGGCATCCATTCATTTTCCAGTTTCTAGCCACTACAAACAGGGCTGCTACAAACATTTTGGCACATACAGGTCCCCTTCCCTTTTTTAGTATCTCTTTGGGGTATAAGCCCAATAGAAACACTGTTGGATCAAAGGGTATGCACAGTTTGATAACTTTTTGGGCATAATTCCAGATCGCTCTCCAGAATGGCTGGATTCGTTCACAACTCCACCAACAATGCATCAATGTCCCCGTTTTCCCGCATCCCCTCCAACATTCATCATTGTTTTTTCCTGTCATCTTAGCCAATCTGACAGGAGTGTAGTGATATCTCAGAGTTGTCTTAATTTGCATTTCTCTGATCAATTACACTGTTCATTCTTAGTGATATTGCAGTGCACTAATATCCTAAGCTTAAAATTTTAAGAACAAACCTCTAACATTTTTCCCTCATCTTTTAGATGTGAAATCATTTTGTATTTCCAAGTGGGCAGAATTTCTATATGTCCCTATTGGAATTCCATCTTACCTCCCTTTACCCCATTATTCTGGTCTGTAGTGGCTCTATAGGATTTTGACTGTCATCCAAGACATGAGCTTTCTCTCTTAGGTATGAGCCATACAAATGCTATAGGCACCCAGGCAACTTGGGCAATTTTTTCCATGTCATTGACAAAAATATGAAGGATATATAAGGACAAGTAAAGTTGATGTTACTAAACGTTATTCTTTGAGTAGTTCCAAATCCACTTAATTGTATTATATTTTCTTTGTGCAGAGCTGTTTTAAGTATTTTAGTAGAGGAAGTTCCCACATTTCTCCAGTTTCTACCAGGACATCTTTATGCTTTGGCAACTAGGTGGCGCACTCGGCCTGAAATCAGGAACACCTGAATTCAAAAGTGGACCTTAGACACTTAAACCCTCTTAGCCTTTGTTTTCTCCCTCCATTTGTAATATGGGGATGATAGTTTTTGGTAAGGAAATAAAGAAATGAATATATGTGAAGCACTTTGAAAAACTTAAGACAATATATAAATTTATCATTTTCTAAATTTTAAGTATTTTCTAAAATGTTAGTAAAATACAATGACAATTCCCCTGATTTACCAACTTAACCTACTGGTTAGTCTGACCTGACCTCTTATTAATTAAACTGTGCTGTCTCTTTGTGGTGCCTTTTTTATTTTCCATAACCTTTTAGATTTCCCCGAATATTTTACAGCATACATTTGTTTAAGTACAGGAGAATGTGATCCATTTGGGTCAGGCATTTAGGTACTCCTTTTCCCCTTAGTTTTAGGTATCAGTTCCTTGCTAATGATTTTTGTTCTTTCATTTCCAGATCATTATCCTTGGCAAAGGAAACAAAAGCAACATAATGAATAAATAGCTCTCTGCCTTCTGTAGTTCAGTGAGTTTTGTTCCATCCAACTCAAAAAGCGATTCCATCCGACCTAAATTTTCTTCTTCAAATTAGGATCATTTTGAGTTCTAGCACTCGTGGCATTATTTCACAGTATCTTTTGTTTCTATCCTTTTTACGTATCTTTTCAAAATTTAATTTGATAAGTTGGCTGCGCATTCATATCAACTTCTTTGGACAAGTCACATTTCTAACGTGATTATCATTGTATCTTTAGAATTTTTTTCTCAGGAATTTCCTGTTTTTCCTCAATCAACTTCCCCAATACGAATTACCTGCCCTATCCATCCAGAAGCCATTCAGGGCTAGCAGAATGAATTACATTAAGAGCTCTCCCACAATCTTCCTGCTAAAGTCTTCCCTTTTTTTCTTCCTCTATTTTCATCCAACTTCTACTCTTTCCCCTTCCCACTTCCCTGTGAGGAAGAGAATTCCTGCTTTGCTAGATTCAGACTCACTTCAAGTCTTCCTATGGTAGTAGGCCAGGTTTCATTATCAGTTCTGCTGTTTCCTTACTTCCTTCCCCTGTAGAATAGACTTGAGTACTCATACCAGTTGGGTGAGTCACCAGCTTACTAAAGAAAGATAGAAAACTAATAGACGTTCCCATTTTATTGCTACTACATCTTTAAGGTCTCTTGATACTCATTATTTTTCTTGTTTCTATATCCTTCAAACCCTGGGCAACACCATTTAGCCTGTGTCTGCAGCCTAAGGATCCTCTGACCTTACTATCTGATCTGCCCACAGAATCTTTAGGATTTCAATCAGTCAATAAACACTTACCGAGTTCTAATGTGTGTCAGGTATCATACTAAGTGCTAACTATACAAAAAAAGACAATCTCTACTCTTGAATTTATAGTCTGATAGAGACAACATGCAAACATCTATATACAATCTATTACAAGATAAGTCAAAAGACAGAATTAAGGGGCTACGAAAAGCCATCTGTAAAAGGTGGGTTTTTAGATGGGATTGAAAGCAGCCAGGAGGAGTAGATAAAGGAGAGCCTGTGAAAGTGCCTGGAGTAGTGATCTAGGAACAATAAGGAAGTCAGTGTCACAAGTAGCCTGACTGAATTGATTGGGAGAGTATAAAGTATAAGAACTGTGAAAAGAAACAAAAGAAGGGAGAGCCAGGTTATGAAGGGTTTTGTATAATATTTGCATATTTGGTTCTTGAAATAATAAGCACTTGATTTTACTGAGTATGGGGTGGCAAGATCACAATGCAATTCCAGAAGACTACTTTGAATGGAATATAGACCAAAATGAGGAGAGATGTGATTAGGAGACAAACCCAATAAGATTGAAATATTTGGGATATCAGATAATGAAGATCTGCATCAGGGTAGTGAAAATGTCAGAAAAGAAAAAGAGGGTGATCTACTCAAGAATATTGTAAAGGTGAAATCAATAGGATTTAGGAACAATTTGGAATAAGGAATGAGACAAAGTGAAGTGTTGAGAATGACAACTAGGTTGTAAACGTGGGTAAGTGCTGATATGATGGTATCTTTGGCAGTAAAGATAGTGAGTTTGCTAACAAGTGGGC
Source organism: Antechinus flavipes (assembly GCF_016432865.1). NCBI lineage: Eukaryota > Metazoa > Chordata > Mammalia > Dasyuromorphia > Dasyuridae > Antechinus > Antechinus flavipes. The sequence continues at coordinate 470,212,839 of NC_067398.1, read as the reverse complement.
ATACAAATTCCTAGTGCTGTCCAAACCAGGTTAAAATGATATTGGTGAATATTTAATAAAATAAAAATATAAATGTAGATACTATTAATTTGTGATTTTCTAAGTCAGTGTGCACCTTCAAGGATATGTATCTTTGAGTTTGGCACAACTGCTTAATATAGTAATAGGGAAATTTTAAAGAAGACCTAGGGAAAAAAGGTAATGAGCTTAGTTTTTGATATGTTGAGTTAAAGATGTTTAAAGGATATTCAAGATATCTAATAGGCAGTCGAAGATGTTAGACACTGGAGGTGAATTCAGCAAAGAGGTTAGGGCTGCAAAACTACATCAGTCTAGAGCTGATAATTGAATCTATGAGAGTTATGAGATCAAATAAAAGAGTATGTGGTCATAGAGAAGAAGAGATCCCAGGACAAAGTCCTTTGGTATATCTGTGGCTATCAAGATGATTTGGATTAGAGAGCCACTGAATGATACTGAGGAAGAGGAGTCAGATTGATAGAAAGAAAACCAGAAGAAAGTAGTGTCCTGAAAACCTAGAGAGGAAAAGATCAGAAAAAAAGAAAGTAGTTAACAACATTAAAAAGTAGGGGCAAATGGTGCAATGGATAGAGCACCAGTCCTGAAATCAGGGGAATCAGAGTTCAAAAATATCCTCAGACATTTAAGACCTTACCTGTGTGACCCTGGGTAAATCATTTAACCCTAACTGCCTTGTCAAAAGGCAGGAAAAGTTAAGTAGGATGGGGATTGAGAAAAGGTTTTTGAATTTGACAAGTAAGAGATTGATTTCTAGGTCTTTTCATCTACCCTACAGGTGAAACCTCTATATTTCCTTCCCAATTAAAGTGTGAGTTACCCAAGATCAAGAAGTAGCCCATCTTTTTATTTGTGTCCCCAGAGCTTTGACACAGTCAATACTAAATAAATGCTTATTTTTATTCATTCATAGAATTTTTGTCCTTTGTAAGATCTACTTCATCTATCTCTTCTTTGAACCTTTTGAAGTCTCCTTGCCCAATATCCAGAGTCAATGCTATACTATATCCCAGCTTTCTAACCTTATCTATCACAAAATCTAGGAGAGATTGGTCACTTTATTTGAATGTTTCCATCATTCCCACCCCAGCAACTATTAACTTCTCAGTGAGGATCGCATCGAAAATGGTCTTTCCTTTTACTGGTTCCTTGACATTTTGAAGATAATTTAAAAATTTTTTTTTAGTTTTAAGTTTTTTAAATTTACTTTTTTATTATAGCTTTTTATGTACAAAGCATATGCATGGGTGAATTTTTCAACACTGACCCTTGCAAAACCTGTTCCAACTTTTCCTCTCCTTCCCCCCACCTTCTCCCCTAGATGGCAGGTAGTTCCATACATGTTAAATATGTTAAAGTATATGTTAAATAGAACATATGTATACATATTTATACAAGTATCTTGTTGCACAGGAAAGACCGGATTTAGAAAGAAGGTAAAAATAACCTGAGAAGAAAAAAAAACAAAAATGCAAGGAAACAGTAACAGAAAGAGTGGAAATGTTATGTTGTGGTCCATATTAATTTCCCAGTATTCTTTCTCTGTATGTAGCTGGTTCTGTTCATTACAGATCAATTGGAACTGATTTGGATCCTCTCATTGTTGAAGAGAGGATCATTCATCAGGTGATTATCATGTCCATCAGAATTGATCATCATGTAGTATTGTTGTATAAAGATCTCCTGGTTCTGCTCATTTCACTTAGCATCAGTTCATGTAAGTCTTTCCAAGCCTCTCTGTATTTATTCTGCTGGTCATTTCTTATAGAACGATAATATTCCATAATATTCATATACCACAATTAATTCAACCATTCTCCAACTGATGGGTATCCATTCAGTTTCCAGTTTCTTGCTACTACAAAAAGGGCTGCCACAAACATTTTTGCACATACAGGTCCCTTTCCCTTCTTTAATACCTCTTTGGGATATAAGCCCAGTAGAAACACTGCTGGATCAAAGGGTATGCACAGTTTGATAACTTTTTGAGTAGAGTTCCAAATTGCTTCCAGAATGGTTGGATCTGTTCACAACTCCACCAACAATGCATGATCAATTATTTTAATGACTTCTTTCAAGAGGATTCTGGGAAGAATAGGTCAGAGTAGGTCAAAAAAAATTAAGCTCTCCCAATTTTCCCCACAAACAAAACAAAATTGCACCTCAGAGTGAACATATACAGGTGAAAAATAAGAGTTGGGGCAGAATTGGGGTCCTTCTGGGACAACCCATGAAGACCACAAGAAGGAAGACCCCAGGACTAAGATTTAACTGGTGTGAAGTGCAAATGCCTGCAGGCTAGCTCCATAGAAACTGCAAGTGGGGACCCTTGGGACTTGCTGAGTTCAGAGGAAGCCTCAGTCCGAACCACAGGAACTTTTATCTGCCTTCAGCATCAAGTGAATCCAGAAGACTCAATTATTAGGAACGCCAGTCCTAGCTGTGCTACAGATATATGGTGAGAAGGAAGCACTATATCCAGTGATGTGGAGGTTGTGGGGCAGGGACATTGCTGACTGTGGGGACTTGCAGGAGAAGGGAGCTATGGATTTGGGGTTCCAGGTCAAAGGGGATAGCTGAAGTGAAGGTAGAGGCACTATGTCCCCATCCCAGGATTAGAGGTACTTACACTAATAGTTCTCATGAAACACACACACACACACACACACACACACACAGGAAAAGGAGAAAGAACCCAACCATAAATTTACTATGGAAACAGGGAAGACAGATTTTCAGAAGAGGATAATGAATTGTCTTAGGATGATGCTGAAAATCACCTGGCAAGATAAAGTGTTGGATACTGAGGTCCTTTCTTAAGTTGAACTGCCAAGCATATTGCAAAGGACACAACTCTGATAGATTAGTTATGTGGTTTGAATGCCAAACATATGTTTGCCTAATTGGTCTGATCAGCAGTCAGATACAATTTACCATGACCAACATAGTGATGTTATTTTGGTCCTCTTTGAGAATATAGTAATAATAATAATTATTATTAAAATGTAATAATAAATAATAATTACAAGAATATAATAATAATAAAAATTATAATAACCAACTAAACTTGTTTGATGTACAATGCTACCAAATAACTAGTAGGTCCTTAATACATGCTTATTGACTTAGTGATATTGCCTTTTCCTTTGCCCATCCTGTTTTTTTTTTTAAATAATGTATAGCCTACCAGAATCATGTTCTAATTAGGGCCCATCAAATCTTAGTGATAGCTGTAAGATAAAATTTATTCTTATTCATTTGCTCCCCAATGCTTATATTAAAATACAAGTTCTTCAGTCTGGCCTTCCTCAGTTTGTTATTATCTTGCATTTTGAGCCTTATTTTACATTATTCTATTTTGAGCACTCTATGTTCCAGGCAAACAGGAGTTCTAGGTAATCTGTATATTTGATATTTCATCTCTCATCTCTATTCTTTCAGATAAATTGTCTTTTCATTCCTGCCATACCTATGTTCCTATATCTTTTGGAATGCTTGTTTTTCTGTGAGACACATATTGTCTGTGAAGCATTCATGATCCCATGAATATCAACTCTCTTCCTCTTCAAATTATCTTATGACTATTTGCCTGTAAACATGTTGTGTCAATTAATGACATGTAAGTAATGATAGATGAGAAGATGCTATGTGGTGAGTTTTTTTTTTTTTAGGAACAGAAAGAAATTTTTATTTTATTTCACTATATATCTCTCTATATGTTTTTTTTTTTCTGAAGCAATTGAAGTTAAGTGAGTTGCCCAGGATCACAATGCCCAGAAGTGTTAAGTGTCTGAGGTAAAATTTGTACTCAGGTCCTCTTGACTTCAGAGCTGGTGCTCTATCCACTGAACTACCTAGCTGGCTCTATATTTTAAAACTAATAGTTTTCTATTTTCAAAATATATGCAAAGATCATTTTCAACATTCATCCTTGAAAAACCCTGTGTTCCAATTTTTTTTCTCCCTCTCTTCCTCCCATTACCTCCCCATGACAGCTAGTAATTCAATATATGTTAAATGTGCGATTCTTCTTTACATATTTCCATAATTATCATGCTGCACAAGAAAAATCAGATCAAAAAGGAAAAATAAGAAAGAAAACAAAAAGCAAGCAAATCACAACAAAAAAGATGAAAATACTATGTTGTGATCCATGGAATGTCTAATTCTAAATTTTGTTAGAAGCCAGTGTTAAAACTGAGTCTAGGACTAGAGAGGTAGAGTAGCAGTGTTGGTGGTATCTCTAGTGTATTTTGGGATCGAATCTCCCACCTTTCTGAGTCTTAAGACAATTAGTAACAGAGGACTAGCTAGGTAGGGTTAATGATATGAAAATCTTCTCTCTGCTTTCCAAGGCAATATCCACCCTTATGGATTGTCAAATGTAAGAATAAGTAGATGTCAATTTCACAAATATAATGATGGCTACTTTCCCCCCTGGGTCTTTAGGTCTATGAAGACTAATTTAACTTGATTTTACAGAAGAAACAAAATTTATTATAGGATTCCATAGGATCGTAAGATTTAGAGCCCCAAATAATTTTAGACATTGTGTAATCAAATCCAATTCATCTATTGATTTTTAAAAAATATTCAAGGAAGTTAGTTTGATAAAACATTTAAGTCAAAATCAAAGATTTGGTGACTTCTGTAATTTTAACAGGGATGAATTTTTAGGGATGATATAATGAGAAAGACCTCATTTTGAGGTTACATAAAATAAGAAGTTAGAAATGGAATAAAACTATTGCATAGCAGTATTGTTTTATCAAAGTCAGCAGCTATATAGGGAAATGTAGCTACAATTTTGCCTTTTTACAATTGAAGAAACAGTGGGGAAATGACTTGCTCAGAGTGACAGGGCAGTAAGTAGCATGGGCAAGATTTAAAACTGAGTCTTCTGACTCTAAATATAGTGCTCTCTCCACCTTTTTTTTTTTTTTTTTTTTTTTTACTGTACCTCAGATGTAACTTTGCTCAGTTATTCTATTATCTTCATTACCTATTCTAATTCCTTCAATTTCTTCCTTTATCACTAAAGCTAACATTTCTAATACAATCTTGAATAATAATGGTCACAATAGTCAACATTGTTTCATTGGATCTTATTGGTAAGGCTTCTAGCTTATCCCCATTACATACAAAGCTTGCTGATGATTTTAGATAGATACTACTTGTCATTTTAAGAAAAACTCCATTTATCCCTGTGTTCTTTAGAATTATTAATAGGAATGGCTGTTGTATTTTATCAAATGCCTTTTCTGCATCAATTGAGAAAATCATGATTTCTGTTAGTTTGATTATTAATATGACAATTATCCTATTATCAATATTAAGTGAGGCTTAAATAGGGGGATACAATGTTTGCTGCTGTCCTGTGCAAATCCAAATGGAAAGGAAATCACCTATATATGGGGTATTTGGATATATGGAACACACACACACATACACACACACACACACACACACACACACACACATGGAATCCAGATATTCCTGTTTAAGCATGACTTTGTTCTGACTTAATTAAGAGCTAGAACACTACAGAACGTCTCTAGTAAGATCCATGGCTTGTCAAAAAAGATTAGCCTAATAGTTTAACTATGAAAATCAAGAGGATGAAGGAGTTGAAGAATTTATATCATTCCATGTCATCCAGATTCTGACTTGCAAATAGATTAGCAGTCAATTGAATCAATTTATCATTACCTATATCTTGGCTAGGCATTGAAGATGGAACATAGATTATGCTTAAACCTAATTTAAAAGAGGAGAACAGGCATATGTGTCTGGGAAACTGTATAATTTTTTCAATGACCTCAGCCTATTAAAAAAAATTAATACTCTTTTAATGATGCTATGTATTTCCAAATCACGAAACACTATGGTCTGAAAAGAAATACAATTGCAGGTAATTCAATGAAAAGAGATGCATGGGCTTTAAGATGGAACATATTAGCAATGATGACTTTCTAAGACTTAATCAAAGATGGATTAAAACAAGCAATAAATAAAAGCCTGATTATGGAGAAAGAAAGAAGGTATCCTGTGAGTTAGAGCCTAGCTTCTTAAATTGTGCTTTTTTAACTGTAGGGTCTCATAACTGAATATGGAGGGATCACACAATTTTTAAAAAATATTCAAGGAAGTTAGTTTGATAAAACATTTAAGTCAAAATCAAAGATTTGGTGACTTCTGTAATTTTAACAGGGATGAATTTTTAGGGATGATATAAGGAGAAAGACCTCATTTGGAGGTTACATAAAATAAGAAGTTAGAAATGGAATAAAACTATTGCACAGCAGTACTGTTTTGTCAAAGTCAGCAGCTATATAGGGAAATGTAGCCTACAATTTTGCCTTTTTACAATTGAAGAAAGAATTGAAGAACACAGTGAAAAGGGGGTATGATTGAAAAAAGTTTAAGAAACTTTGAACTATAACATTGTGTAAACTGAATATTGCATTTGTATCCATGAAATATTAAAAGACTAAGAAGAAGTTTTCATTATGTAGGATAAATCCTTCTTGGAGGATTATGGAAGGAGAAAAAAGAGACTCTCATAGGTATGTAGGTGGACCAGTTTGCATGAGTAAAATCTAGGATCCATTGAATTATTAGAAAGTAACATATCCAGAAGTACAAGTTCTCTCATAAATGGAAGGGACCTGTCCTTGAAAATGTGCTGAATAAAGGAAGGGAAATAATCAGATGGCATTAACTCTAGAAGGTTCTCTGAAGAAGGTAAATTTTGGAGTAGCTACCTAATACAGACTGGTGGAACAAGGTGCAGAAAAGTCAGGAGGCCCAGTGAGGTACCAATTACCAGGTAAAGAACTAAAAGAGATAGGAATGTTACCAGTCATTTAATCAATTAATATTTATTACATACTGACTGTGTGCCAGACACTGTGCTAAGTGCTGGGATTACAGGAAGAGTTAAAAAAAAAAAAAGACCTTCTGCTCTCAAGGAGCTCACAGTTTAATGGGTGAGATAACTATGCACAAACAAGATATATACAGAATAAACTGGAATTGATCAACAGAAGGAATTAGAATGAAGAGTGATTGGAAAACATTTCCTGTAGAAGATGGAATTTTAAACCTTCATGGAAGCCAGTAGTCAGAGCTAAAGAGAGCATTCCAGGGATGAGGGAACAGTCAGAGAAAATGTCGAGTCAGGAAATGGAGTGTCTTGTTTGAGAAATAACAAAGACGGTGGTGTCAACCGATCTCATATATTTGGGGCTAAAATGTGAGATTCGAGACTAGAAAGACTGGGGGAACAGGTTATAAAGAGTTTTGAATACTGGAGAATTTTGTGTTTAATCATGGAAGTGCTAAGTAGCCACTAGAGTTTATTGAATATTGGGGGTGACATGGTCAAACAAGAACTTTAGGAAAATTATATTGACAGCTGATTGGAAGAAGGACTGAAGTGGGGACAGTGGCAGAAAGTGGCAGAAAGATCAGTCAGCTGACTGTTGTTATAGTCCTGGAGAGAAATAATAAGAGTCTGCACCAGAGTAGTAGCAATGTTACAGGAGAGAAGGGAGTATATGTCCTTTTTGGAGAAGTGAGTCTGGAAGTCAGCAGAAAGATTAGGGCTGGATAAATAGATCTAAGAATAATCACAACAGAGATGATAATAATATTTGTAGGGACTGATGAGATCACCAAATGAAATAGTTGAGAGGAAGAAGAGAAAAGGACTTGGGACAGAGTACTATGATATACACACTTTTATCATTCTGTCTTGGATGAAAATTCAGGAAAAGACTGAGAAGGAAGTTAGATAGGTATAAGAAGAAATAGGAAAGAGTAGTGTCTCAAAAGACAAGAGAAAAGAAAATAGCAAGAAAAGAGAGAACCAAGAAGATTGTTCCTTAAACATATGTGTGTGTGTGTATGTGTATGTGTATATATATATACACACATTTATTAATGTATATTTATATATATAATACATGCATATATAATCATGTATAATATATACATTGTTTGCATGTGTGTTTTATTTGTCTGTGTGTGGTTTGGGGAACAATGACACATACATACCTACATATTATTTTCAAAAATAGAATGCATGGTCTTTGAGGACAGGGTCTTTATTTTTGTCTCTGTATCATCAGCCCTTAGCACAACTATAGGAACATAGTACATAGTTGACTGATTTAAAAGCACATGCATGTGCATGTATACACACACACAGAGTATCTGGCAGAGGAAGAGGAATCTGCTCTAGATGGAAAAAAACTCATTTATTAAATATCTACTATGTGCTAGATACTATGTTAAGCTTTGGGGATATAAAGAAACTAATCCTTAACCTCAAGTAACTTACATTTTAACTGGGAATGGCATATATCAAGGTATGGAAGCAAGAGCAAGCTAATCATGTGTTGGAATAACAAGTCTATTAGTTTAGTTGGAATCAAGAGAGAGATTAAACCTCAGTGTTTGGGGGGGACCTAAGTGAGAGACACCTCTTTTAAAAAACACATAAAACCCCACCCCAAAACAACTTGCCTACAATGGTTTAAGAAAATAACAATTCAAAGAAATCTGAACTTATTTCCATTCTTTTTCTTATCACACTAAAAATGCATTTCAGAGGGCATTTCTTGAAGTTACCAAGGGAATAGAGTTATTGTTCATACTGAGGGTGGCAGCTCTATTTACCCAGGGAGAATCTATTTAGAAACCTGCAATCTTGGGCTCTTTCCAAGGCATTGTAGAATTACTCCATGGTGTCTGATTTACTTTAAAGCTTCTTGTTATTGCCACTCAGAAACAAAATTTATCCTGCACACATCCTGTTTAAAGCAGAATTTTCTTCACTGTTTGGCAGAGATAAAAAAAATACTAAAATACGCATTTCACCATGTATGATTGCTTTTTAGTATGGGCTGAAAAGGTAAACTAGTATTTGGTGCTTTCTCAAATTAGGCCAATCATTGGACTTAGGTACAAATCAAACTTTTATGTAATTACAATTTAAATGAATTGTCACCATATCTATTTTTAAATGATATGTTAGGGATTTTTAAGCACACAAATTGAAGGAAAAATTGATGTTTCAGGTTTCAGGCAAAACTTTGAAGTGCCATGTATGCATATATTTAATGACATCAGAAAAATTGGTAGCCTAGTCATAGAGAATGGAGAATAACAGATGGACAATGTGAATGGCATATTGGAATCCACAAAGGCTTCAAAGAACTCAAGAGAAAGCCTTCAATATGTTGGATGGATTATCTTTGAAGAAATGATGGAAGAACATGGATAAGTATTACATGGAATATGAGAAACAATGAGAGAATTTTAATTTGCATTGGTGGAAGAAGAAACCAATGAGATAAGTTCATTAAGGCATTGAAATCCCTATTCTTAAGCCATAAATCTTAACTTGGGAGTCAGTCAGCAAAACTAGGAGATATAAAGATTTATTGCCACAATGTTGATATAAGTCATATATGAAATATTTTTCTTCTGTTATTAGATAAAGCTTTTCTGAATTTTTACCATCACTCTATCCCCTATGATATGACATAGCTTTTTTGTTAGCTCATTAAAGATGTATTTAAATATCATAGGGGATAGAGCGATGGTATTGAAGAAAGAAAGACATGGTTTCAAATCCCACTGTGATGCTCACTAGTTGCAGGTAACTTAGCTGAGATTATATATGTTAAACACTTTGTAAACTTTGTAATTTTATATAAAATCTGCTTCTTATGTCTTCTTATAGGCATTAACTAATAACTGATTCATATAATGTTATGAGATTTTCAAAACAATTTATATGCATTAATTCCAATGATTTGTTCTGTACAACAACTCTTTGAAGCAGGTAGCCTTGATCTTATTATGCCCATTTAACCATTAAAGAAAATGATACTCAGGCAGGTTACATAAATTGCCCATGGTCACATAACTCATAAGTGTCAGAGGGAGGATTCCAGTGTAGATCTCTTTAAATTACAAAGACTTTTTCCACTCTTTCCACTATATGATTCTTCCCTAGGCATATTCTGAAATATTTATTAAAACATGTCTGTTACAAATATGGAAATGTTTAGAAGAATTGTATATGTTTAACCTATATTAGATTGTTTGGGGAGGAGGAAGGAAGGGAGGAGAGGGAGAAAAATTTGGATCACAAAGTTTTGCAAAGGTGAATGTTGAAAACTATCTTTGCATATATATCTTTACATGTATTTGGAAAAATAAAATACTATAAAAACATGTCTATTATATTCAAATACTTTTGATCATACATAGCATCCCAATATACTCAACTGAATATCCATTTTAATATTCTCATTGGATTTGACACGGGATATAACAACTAATATCCATTCTTAGACTCTGGAAGAGAGAACTTTGATTTAAAAAATAGGATAGATAAAAAAAAATGGAGACAAGTAGCTTTCATATTTTAGGTAGACATAGGGGAAATCAAGGTATCAATAGGAGACATGGTCAAGAACATTTGGGTAAAGATTAATGGAAGCTGAAACAAAAATATTATTGTCATCAGGTTATGATTTATAGTTAGCCTTGGACGAAAGAAGATGAGAAGTTCTGGAAGAGTCTGACATAGATGCATTATTTAGTAGTGCTAGGTGATTCACTTATCTAGACATCAGCTGAAAGTCTCTTTCTCTATCCAGAGCAAAGTTATGAATAATATCATGATTTTATTGAATGATAACTTCAAAAATGTGAGAATCTGATGAGGGTAACTTCTGTTCTCAGAGTGATAGTCACCAATAAGAATAAATTGTTTATTGAAGATAGAAATAAGGGAGACGTTGGTATATTGGGGAATATGAGAAACTGTTCACTGTAGTTTAGAGTTTGTGTTAGAGAATAGGAAAGCTAGGCATGTTCTGATATTGTGACCTGAGAGACCAAATTTCAAAGGGTGTAGAAGAAGGATAGAGAGGATCCCAAGGATGAAAATTCCACAAGAAAAATCTGGCTCTTAACCTAAATATTTTAAATGATTTAAAAAAAAATCACTTTTGGTACCTGACTTTCCTTTGTATCTACCATCCATAGATGGAAAACTCTCAGGTGAAATTTTGAAGACATAAAGAAAATTGATAGGGAACTAATAAGGCAGCAAGTATTTGTTAAATGCTGACTGTGTGCTAGATGATATGCTAAGTTGCAGGGATACAAACATAAAAAACAAACATAAATTTGGGCCTTGCCTTCAAAGAGTTTAAATTCTAATGGGGGGGAAAACAACACATAAAAAGGGGTAGAGAGAAAGTACCTACTTGGGTTAATTGTAGTAGAGTCAAAAGTATACTTAGAAGGGCAATGAAGCATTTCCATCATGGTTCTGTCTCTTAAAAGGAGACAGGAGAAGGATCTTACTAGAAGAAGGAAGAGACTGGGAATAATTTTATAAAAGAGGATAAGAAGGTAGCTGCTTCATATAATACCAAAAACTTAATCTTTATATGGCATTTTAAAAACTTCAAAATGCTTTCTGTACATTATTTCATCTGACTTTTTTAATACTCCTGTAAATTATCCACTATAGGCATTATAATCCCCATTTTACAGATGAGAAAAGTTAGATATGAAGAACTTAAATGACTTTCTCAGGACTGCTAATAAATTATTAGAGGTGGGATTTGAATTCAGTTTTTCCAGATACTGAATCCAGCATTTTATCCACTATACCAACTTATCTAATGAAATAGAAAAATGGAGAATAGTTTCAAAAGATCAATATGGATGTGTAGGGAACTTGCTGAGATTGAAAAATAGACATATACAAAAGATGGAAAGATAGGCAGATGATGGAGGATGAAAATCAAGAGCTGCATGTTCTTGTCATGTCAGTAAGTCAGTAGTGCTAAAGATAAGAAAGGATGAGACTGACAAAGAAAGGTAAAGACAACAAAAAAGCATTTTTTACTTTTTCCCTTAAGGAAAAAAAAAGATCAGCAAAGTGATAGGCATGATGACCAGTGATAGGGGACAGAACTGTTCATCTTTCATATTGCTAAGGAGATTTGTATTTGAACTAGAAAGAAATAGGGAAAAGCTGGATAAGGGACATGATACCTAAGATAAATGGAAAGAGAATTGGAGGCACCTAGCTGTTCTTGACAAGATAAGTTACCAGTACTATATGAAATATATCTTTGGGGACAGAAAAAACTAGATTTCTGAAATACTATTGTTGATTTTTTAATACACTGTTGAGAAAGGGAAAGGTAATGTGTTTGAAAAAACACAGATTTTTATTTTTTATTTTTTAAAGAAAAGATAACAGAGTATGCAAACTATAGGCCAGTGAACTTGATTTTAATTCTTGGGAAATTTTTAGAATTTATTAATAGAAGTATGGTGGCAACTAGGTGGTGCAGTGGATAGAGCACCAGCCCTGAATTCAGGAGGACCTGAGTTTAAATGTGACCTCAGACATTTAACACTTCCTAGCTGTGTGACTCTGGGCAAGTCACTTAACCCCAATTGTCTCAGCAAATATATACCCACCCCTCCCACATATATATGTATGCATGGCTGTGAATCTCTAGCAAAGGAAGTAGTTATCAAAAGCATGACTTCCTTAGGAACAGCTTATGCTAGACTGATTCTCTGTTTTATTAGGTGAGAGAGCACAAGAATGCTATATAATTCACTCGGACTGTGGCAAAGCATTTGACAACTATTTAATGCTATTATAGATTTTTATGATGGAGCCATATAGGATAGGATATAGTATATGTATGTGAATTTCAAACTCTGAAGTCATTGGTTCAATGTCCATTTGAAAGTTATAGCTCTAATGTTAAAAGGGATGTTCAGATCTCTTCATTTTACGAATGAGGAAATGGAAGCTCAGGAAATGAAATAATTTGTGTAAGGTTACAGAGTTGTATATGTCAGAAATGAGATTTGAACCAAATTCTGTTACTTATTTGAATGATTATCCTAAAGAAAAGAGATTGGATTTGGTCTTTATGATTCCAGAGGGCTGAATTTGGAGTAATGAGTGAAAATTGCTGACAGATCATATTATGTCAGGAAAAAAAAAAAACTTTTAGAGTTTTAGAAAAAAAAAACATTTAGAACAAAAGAATTGTGCAGCCTTGAGAGGTGGTGGGGTTCCTTTTATTAGAAATCTTCAAATAAAGGATGTGTGACCACTTTTGTTGCTGAGAACATTCTTATAAATGTCTGGATAGAACCAAATAGTTCCTGAGGTTGTTTCCATTTCTGGGATTCTTTCCTTTTGTGGTTCAATGTGCCATGTTTGGATGAATTAGCATCTAAGAGGTTAAATAGAAATGTAGGAATTGCTTAAATGCATCAGTTCTGTAGTTCATATAACCCAATATTCTTTGCACCTTGAGAGATACACAGTGAGAAAACAATTGCTTTTCCTGAAGTCAGCCTAAAAGAGTAGATGTATCTGAATTTCTTTTAGTATCTACTTTTAGTTTTATCATTTTATCATTCTAGTACTTTACTACATTAGCGTACAGGACAAGGATGATGAATCTACAAAGTATTTTTAAGGTAAATGAGCCATCGATTAGTATAACTGAGAGGAGAATAATAGCTAGTGATACTTCATATGAGATTGTTTGTGCAACTACTTGTAAGGCTCTGATTAGAGCATATTTTGAGTTGGACGCTCACCCTGATCATAAAATTGAGTAAACTGATACTCTATATAGAAGATCTGGTTTGGAATGGGGAAATAATCCTTTTTGAATATGACTGGAAAGTAGGATTCTGAAACTGGGTGATAGAGTTAGTTTCTTTATGGATTCGTAGAACTATTAAAAATAATGTAATAATCCATTGTTGGCTTTTGTCTTCTTAGTATTGACTCTAGTTAACTAGCTGTATTATACACTGCCATCTAAGTTTGAATCTCTTATTCTTTTGTCTTTTTGCTGTTTATGTCTTGCCCAACCCCAAGCCTTGGTTATCCTACTATCTGTTTCTTAAGTGCTAAATCTAAATCTAGGAGTCTTTTTTTCTGTTTTCATTCACCTTGATCATGTTATAAAACTTTCTATTAGACAATATACTTTCTGTGGGTTTTCATAATGCTGTTTTCGCTTTGATTTGCTCCTATCTGTTTGTTATCTCTCAGCATCCTTTGTAGGTTCATCATCCTTGTCCTGTACCCTAATTTAGGAATAAACCAAGGTTCTGTCCTGAACCTTTTCCTCTTCTCTTTCTATACCCTATAACTCTTGGTGACCTCATCACACAGTTGGTATGTGTCCTCCTTAGAGAAAAGATAAAGTACTAGAATTTAGGAACCAGGAAGAAATGTGTTTTTAGTGAAGAGCATGATATCTCTTCCTCTTAGAATTATAAGAAAGGTAACAAGGATAGCTATAAAGTGACTGATTCATTAGCAGTGAAAGTGAGGTAATTTATATTTGATGTCCTCAATGATCCATATGATATAGAACAAAACTTTTTAAACTGTGCATTGCAACCCTATATGGATGTAACCGAATATGGAGATCACAAAATTACAATTTATTATTAGCAAATGCTTAATTTGCATACATATTTTATATACCTATATACATAGGGTTTACTTGGGTGAAAAGGGGTTGTAAGTGGAAAAAGTTTAAGAAGCCCTGATACAGGAGATCAGGTACAACCAAAGATAAAGGGAGGGAAAGTAAATGGAGAAGTCAGGAATTTAGAGAAGAAGGTCTGGAACAATTTCTGAGCAATCAATTTTGGATACATTTATGTATTTTAAAGTAGCTATTAAATAAGTATGTTCCAAGTGCCCTGACAATGAATGCCTCAAATCATCTTGAAAATGGAACTAAAATTCATTTTTAATGATCCCACCTGACTCTGGCTTATGGAGGATAGAATGTCTCACTTGGAGAATTTTTGTCAGAGATATTAGAAACCCAATCTGTAGTTAGTATTTTAAATAATGAAAAGACCTTTGGGAAAGAGATATTTGAAACTCTACTCCTTCTTTGTTTGCTTCCAGCCAGAGAATTAAAATGTGTATTATTTTACTATTTTTTTCTTCAGTTATTTGTGTGAATGTCAAGATTCTCTCTACCTGGTAAACAAACTTTGTATTTGATAGCCTTTTCCCACCTACCTACATCAGAACTGATGAACCCAGTTTATTTTAAATTTATTTTTATCACTAATTTTTAAAACTGAGTTTTGAAAATTTTTAAAAGTGAGTTTCAAATTTTCTCCCACTCTGTAATCCCTCCCTTCACCATTGTGAAGGCAAGAAATGTGATGTGAATTATACTTATAAAATCATGTGAAACGTTTCCATATTAGATTGCAAAAAAATAAAGAAAATGAAAATAAATTATGCTCCCATTTATTTTTAGACTTTATCCATTTTTTTTCTGTAGAGATAGATAGCATTTTTCATCATTTGTCTTTCAGAAGAGCTAAAATATTTATGGTTGATCATCATACAATGTTGTTGTTACTCTATACAATGTTTTCCTGGTTCTTGATCCTAATTCTCTAAGACTGGTTTCTTTTACTTTTTAGCTATGGGAGAAAGAGAGACTCCAGTTGTTTATTTGTTCTATGATCATTTCTGCTACAGAAATTGTTGCAACCTATGAAGCAATCAAAATTTTGGTACTCTTTTAAGTGGAAAGGTGACTTTTTAGGAAACTTGCTGTCCCTATGTTCCAGGCCTATTCTATAGGTACACAGAAAAATGGTGTGATGAAGGCCTGGACCTTTCCATTCTTTTAGTTCTTGGGTTTCCCTGCAGGTAAATCTATACTAGTACTCTAGTTTTTATAAGAATTGGTATATGCAGTCATGGATCATATAATTTATTTTTAAATCAAAATGTATTTTTAGAAAGTGTTAAGAAAAATGTCCTTGAAAATCATTAGCTGAAAATAGAAGAGATAGTCAGAGGCAGGGTTTCATAGGCTCAAAGGCCCTAAAGCTAGAAAGGGCTTTAGTCCATCTAGTTTAGCTTTGTCATTTTTCACAAAAGGAAACTGAGGCCATAGAGAGGAAAGGACTTGCATAAAATCCTATGAGTAACAGAGTCAAGATTTAAATACCATGCTTAAAAATTCAATTTCCGAATAACTAGCTGCTAATTGTTATTAAAGACAACCAGATCTGCCTTCTTGGATCATAGAACTGGAAGAGACCTTAGATGTCATATTGTCTAGCACCTTATGAAACTGAAAGCTCCTTATTAATTTCCACTGTTATTTTGCTTTTTGGAACAACAAAGAATAAATCTAGTCCTTTCCTTCCATGACAAGCTTGCAATTTTTGAAGTTATCTATTGTGTCCACATAGCAAGTCTATAATAGGACTGGACTGGAGTCCAGGCTTCCTGTCTCACACCGATGTACCAATTTCTCCAGATGAGGCAGTGTGATGGAGACACCTGCCAAGCGAAAAAGTGGCAATAAAATTGAAAGTTCTGGTGCTGATGGATGATAGGAAACTATGTCAGGTCTGCTTCTGCATGCCAAGGAGGAAACAGGTGAGAAGGCAGGCAAACTCTCTGCCACCCCTCTATTCCTGGTAAGAACTAAATTCCTTTTAAAAACAAATACTTTCAAAATTCTCTAGCTTTAAACAGCATTAGTTTAATTATACTACTTAAGATAATCATAATATAATCAAATAATATGTCATGATACTGCTTTTTAAATGAAAATAGAGAAGATATTTCTAATTTTCCTATCCTTTATCTTTAGTAAAATAAGGGCAAACTTAGAGAGGAGCTCTGAAAAATTATGGACCTTTTAAATTAATTGTCCATGGAATCTCCATCTATTACACACTAATTCATTAATGCTATCTTTTCCCCTCTTGAAGAGCAACATGCTATAGAGGAAAGATACTAGTCTCTGATTTTGGATTTCTCACTGATTAGTACTGTGATCTAACTTATCCAGGTCTTGATTTTTTTAATTAAAAAAAAGCATTGTTGGACTGGGCAATCTAATTCCTTTCTTGCTTTCTGATTCTATGATTTTAGAAAGGAAAGTTGAAGATGAAATTAATAAATATTTTGGTTATGAGATGGTATAATAGCAATTATGAGACTGAAGAAACAATTGATCACCCAGTATTTATTAAGCTCCTAAAGTTTGACAGGTGCCACAATAGGCTATGATAATATAAAGACAAAAATGAAACATCCCTGTCTTCAAAGATTTGCATTCTATTGGACAAAGAAATATTCCTTAATATATACATACATATACAGTTTTATACAAAAATATCTGAAATAAGTACAAGTTAAAATTTTTTTGAGGCAATTGGGGTTAAATGACTTGCCCAGAGTCACACAGCTAAGGAAGTGTTAAATGTCTGAGGTCACATTTGAATTGGGGTCCTACTGAATTCAGGACCAATGCTCTATCCCCTGGACCATCTTGTTGCCCCCACAAGTCAGATTTTTAAAGAGGAAGGATATTACATGAAGCAAGCACTCCCTATTCTTTTTTTTTTGATAACCAAGATCTTTTCCAAATGGAAGCATACCATTGTTAAATCAAGAAAAGGAATTTTCTGATTCTCTCAGTTGTAAGGACTCACTTATTTTTATTTTTGTATGTATCTTGGTGTATAGTAGTTGTTTAATAAATAAATGTTTGTTGAGATTATTTAAATCATTTCTTTCATGTCCAAAGGAAAGTTACTTCTCCTTTCCATTTCTCTTGGAATATGTATCATGGGCTAAGAAGACCTAGGTGTTTTTGTAGCAGAACAGAGAGAGCAAATTCTGCCAAGCAAGTATTCCTTAGAAAATCTAACCAATGTCTAACAGATCCCAGATTGAAAACATTGTTCCTTTCCACTTAATTCCAATGCCCTTTTCCTAATAGTCCTAGGCAAGGAGAACCTGCACTGATTTGCAGGGCTGTTAAAGAAAGACCACCTAAAGTTGAGAACAATGATGCACTAAAGATTCATTCTACATTTCCTTGAGACTCAAACTTCTATTAACCCCAGTGGGAATTCTGAGTCTGGGATGAGAGAGGAAACATGGGCCCTTATAGAGTGCAGAGCTTCCTGTAAGGCTACCTGCTGTGCTTGGCTTTAGGCCTGCCTCGGAAATTGTGCCAAGACCGGAGATGGCTGTGAAATCATAAGGCCCCAGGGATGTTTTCTCCTCCAAAAAAGCAGGGTGGGGAGCCTCGGTGGCAATTTTATTGGAATACTTGGAGCAGACCACCAAACATGGCATCCATTCCTTTATGACCTTTTGGTTATAATCTTCTGTGATCTTGGGTTCAGCAGATATTCTGAATAGGGAATATGTAAACATTTAGGGGATTTAGAAAAATATATTATTTAAAGCAGAGATTCTTAACTTGAGGGTCACAAACATATTTAAAAATATTTCTAAAAAATTTTTGCATTTATGCATTTAAAAATATTATTTTGAGAAAGGCTTCACCAACTTGATTTGGGGTCCATGATACATAAAGCTTTTGAGTTAGATAATGCATAATAGATGAATAATAAAGGAGAATTTTTTGGTGTGTTTTCTGAATGTCTTGACCATTTAAAAATAAAATTGTTGGATCCCATTGAATTTGCTAAATAAAAATAAAAATAAATAAATAAAAATAAAATTAGATAAATTTTAATTTGTTAAGAAATTACTAATTATATGTAATAATTTCTTCTCCTTCAAGGACAGTAGCATGATTTCCAAAGCTGCTGGCAAATGTTATTATCTCCATTTTGGAGCTGAACAGCTCCTGAGGCAATTGTTACAAAAATTAAGGCTCTAAAAGTTTCTTTCCATCAGATGGATTTATATATTTTCTGGAAAGATGCTGTCTCTGATTTTGGATTTCTCACTGATTAGTACTGTGATCTAACTTATCCAGGTCTTGATTTTTTTAATTAAAAAAAAGCATTGTTGGACTGGGCAATCTAATTCCTTTCTTGCTTTCTGATTCTATGATTTTAGAAAGGAAAGTTGAAGATGAAATTAATAAATATTTTGGTTATGAGATGGTATAATAGCAATTATGAGACTGAAGAAACAATTGATCACCCAGTATTTATTAAGCTCCTAAAGTTTGACAGGTGCCACAATAGGCTATGATAATATAAAGACAAAAATGAAACATCCCTGTCTTCAAAGATTTGCATTCTATTGGACAAAGAAATATTCCTTAATATATACATACATATACAGTTTTATACAAAAATATCTGAAATAAGTACAAGTTAAAATTTTTTTGAGGCAATTGGGGTTAAATGACTTGCCCAGAGTCACACAGCTAAGGAAGTGTTAAATGTCTGAGGTCACATTTGAATTGGGGTCCTACTGAATTCAGGACCAATGCTCTATCCCCTGGACCATCTTGTTGCCCCCACAAGTCAGATTTTTAAAGAGGAAGGATATTACATGAAGCAAGCACTCCCTATTCTTTTTTTTTTGATAACCAAGATCTTTTCCAAATGGAAGCATACCATTGTTAAATCAAGAAAAGGAATTTTCTGATTCTCTCAGTTGTAAGGACTCACTTATTTTTATTTTTGTATGTATCTTGGTGTATAGTAGTTGTTTAATAAATAAATGTTTGTTGAGATTATTTAAATCATTTCTTTCATGTCCAAAGGAAAGTTACTTCTCCTTTCCATTTCTCTTGGAATATGTATCATGGGCTAAGAAGACCTAGGTGTTTTTGTAGCAGAACAGAGAGAGCAAATTCTGCCAAGCAAGTATTCCTTAGAAAATCTAACCAATGTCTAACAGATCCCAGATTGAAAACATTGTTCCTTTCCACTTAATTCCAATGCCCTTTTCCTAATAGTCCTAGGCAAGGAGAACCTGCACTGATTTGCAGGGCTGTTAAAGAAAGACCACCTAAAGTTGAGAACAATGATGCACTAAAGATTCATTCTACATTTTCTGGTTCAGAATCAGAAATCTTTATGAGTTCTCATGATTCAGTTGAAAGTAAAAGGAAATGAGCTTCAGACGTTTTCCTTGAACACTCTGCTTGTGAGCAGGAAGTCCAACAGTGTCAACTGAAAACATGGACGTAGTCAGATCTGGGGGAAAAAATAAAAAAATAAGGCCCCAGGGATGTTTTCTCCTCCAAAAAAGCAGGGTGGGGAGCCTCGGTGGCAATTTTATTGGAATACTTGGAGCAGACCACCAAACATGGCATCCATTCCTTTATGACCTTTTGGTTATAATCTTCTGTGATCTTGGGTTCAGCAGATATTCTGAATAGGGAATATGTAAACATTTAGGGGATTTAGAAAAATATATTATTTAAAGCAGAGATTCTTAACTTGAGGGTCACAAACATATTTAAAAATATTATTTTGAGAAAGGCTTCACCAACTTGATTTGGGGTCCATGATACATAAAGCTTTTGAGTTAGATAATGCATAATAGATGAATAATAAAGGAGAATTTTTTGGTGTGTTTTCTGAATGTCTTGACCATTTAAAAATAAAATTGTTGGATCCCATTGAATTTGCTAAATAAAAATAAAATTGTTGGATCCCATTGAATTTGCTAAATAAAAATAAAAATAAAATTGTTGGATCCCATTGAATTTGCTAAATAAAAATAAAATTGTTGGATCCCATTGAATTTGCTAAATAAAAATAAAATTGTTGGATCCCATTGAATTTGCTAAATAAAAATAAAATTGTTGGATCCCATTGAATTTGCTAAATAAAAATAAAATTAGATAAATTTTAATTTGTTAAGAAATTACTAATTATATGTAATAATTTCTTCTCCTTCAAGGACAGTAGCATGATTTCCAAAGCTGCTGGCAAATGTTATTATCTCCATTTTGGAGCTGAACAGCTCCTGAGGCAATTGTTACAAAAATTAAGGCTCTAAAAGTTTCTTTCCATCAGATGGATTTATATATTTTCTGGAAAGATGCTGACTTTGTTTTTAGGCCAAGTAATGAATAGCAATATTATGGTATCTCATAAACAAAATGCTCTTAGGTTGTTTGGCTCTTCATATTTCCTAATTTAGAATTGCCACAATATCCAGGAATTCTCATTTTCTGGTTCAGAATCAGAAATCTTTATGAGTTCTCATGATTCAGTTGAAAGTAAAAGGAAATGAGCTTCAGACGTTTTCCTTGAACACTCTGCTTGTGAGCAGGAAGTCCAACAGTGTCAACTGAAAACATGGACGTAGTCAGATCTGGGGGAAAAAATAAAAAAATAAAACCTGGGAGTCTAACAGATTCTTTGTCTTCTCCTGTATGCTCTCCAACCTTCTTTAGCATTCCTTACTTAAAAGGCAAATTGATGAGAAGAAAGCCAAGAAATAGATGAAAACACAGTCAAAATGATGGAATTTCAATACCAAATTTACATAGAAATTAAACCTTCTCGAAAGAGCTATAATAATCCTTTATCCAAATATAATTAACAATTATTGCTTTACTACTTTAAAAGGGTGATAGAAGTGTCAAGGATAGCATGGCTTAAAAAATAAAGAGATTTAGCTTCTGGATATATTTGCTTCTATCTCTGACTTCTTATGTGACCTTACACAAATAATACCTCTATTCTTATCTCTAAAAAGGAATTCATTTTAGCATTTTGTAAAATTAAAGTAAAATAATACATTTGAAAAGTCTGTGATGCTTGGTTTGAAAATTTAAAAGGTTTAGGCAGTAGTATGTAAATTTCAGTGATGATATATTCCTTTTTTTTTAATAACTTTTTATTGACAGAACCCATGCCAGGGTAATTTTTTACAGCATTATCCCTTGCACTCACTTCTGTTCTGATTTTTCCCCTCCCTCCCTCCACCCCCTCCCCCAGATGGCAAGCAGTCCTTTACATGTTGAATAGGTTACAGTATATCCTAGATACAATATATGTGTGCAGATCCAAACAGTTTTCTTGTTGCACAGGGAGAATTGGATTCAGAAGGTATAAATAACCCGGGAAGAAAAACAAACATGCAAACAGTTTATATTCATTTCCCAGTGTTCTTTCTTTGGGTGTAGCTGCTTCTGTGATGGTATATTCCTAGTGGAAAACCTACTATGAAAAAATTTTTTTCAGACTCTTTTGAGCAAGTTTCACTATTCTACAACTATGATTTTTGTCCTCTACTTCATCTCTTGTACATCTAATAGCTTAATGGTAACCTGGGTTCTCAAAGGTCTTGCCAAACTGGAACCATCTCCTAAAAGACTAGAATGGGTTCTCCTTTGGTGGATGAAATTACCAATGTTGTTTTGAAGTTTTGTTCTTCAGTTTTTAAAATGTCCATTCATTTGTGGGCTGACATTGCCTTTTAAAGATTTTGTCTTGCTTTCAATGATCCCAAGCTGCTCCTATGATATCAAAACCCATTTCTTTGACATCAGTATATTTCCAGCGATATTGTGTGGTTGAGGATGATGAAATAAATATGAATTCTGAAGAATTAAATTATGAGTGACTCAAAGAGCAACGGAAAATACCTGGCAGGCATAAAGATGCTACAGCATATTGCCAATGATGATTTGCACACAAAATATGCTATAAAAGACAGCATTCAGGAAAGGTGTCATTGGAAAGAGAAATGGGATGTTTAGTGAAAATAAAGAATAGCAGTTGAACAGAAGAAGATTTCTATTAATTTTTCTAGGCAATGTAAAGGAGTGGACTGAGAACTGGCCTGTGTGACAAGGAGAACTAGATTCAAATCCAATTTCTGAAACACCATTGGTAAAGGATCCCAGACAAGTCACTCTATCACTCAATCTCCTGAACAAGTCTCTAAGAAGTTGGGTGCTGTTAAGCAAGAGGAAGAAAAAGTTCCTCAACAGGGGATCCTTTCATCAATGAAATTATAAGTCTAGTTAAAACAAAAACAAAAAAGAAAGAAAGAAAAAGAAAAGGAAAACTACTTCCCAGGATTACTGGAAGATTCAAATGATATAAGATAACATGTAAAGTGCTTTGTGAACTTTAAAGTGCTGAAAAGTTAGCTTTTATTTTTTGTCTAAGAGTTTATGAGAAAGAATAGGCAAGAATTACATTGAAAAAGGAGGCATGGATAAATTGCAATGTGAAATGGTAGAGAGGTTAAACCTATAGGTAAAAATTCAGATCAATAATGAAATACGTTCATCCTTAACACAGAACATATTTCTGGTTGTCTACTACAAAGAGAACTTATCTCTAAGATAACTATAAAGTAGGGAAAGAAATGGTCCCTGTCTTGAACAAATTTACATTCTTCATAAGAGTGACTGTGTGTATAGTGGATAGAGGTCTGTGTGACCATTGGCAATTTATAACCTCTCAAGGTTTCAGGCAAATCTTTAAGATGATAAGTGCCAGGTAATTTGTAGTCAGTGTCATTGGAATAAGTTTCTATACAGAGTATTCCTTGTATCAATTAAATAATGTGATAGGTCTGAACAAAAATGTGAATGCTATTTACGTTTTATTATTCTCCAAAGGAATAGTGAATATTATGCATTTGATACCCTACCTTATCACATGATTGAAATTAATCATTTTTTTCTTACTCATTGTACAATCCTGATTTTAATTGTAACAGATTCCTTTGGATATCATGATGCATTCCTTAGAAAGGAAGTTTAAAAGGACCTCTTTTTGCTAGATTGCTGACCTTGACCTCCTGGGGCAAAAATTCCTGTTTTCCTATGTTTTTAAAGGAAACACGTTTCAGAAAAGCTCTCAATCCCTGTTACAGTGGGGTTTCTTAAAATCTGTTTGGAGAGACAACAATGGAATTCTGGGAAAAATCTGACATAAACCATTTTCATCCGATCTCTCATCAGAGAGAAGTGTTTGTTTATTTTGCTCTAGGCACCATATTCCTATGTATGTGCTATTATTAGATTCCTTTGAACTAGGAGAGAACTATCTCATGGAGTTTGTTGCATTAGTAAAACTTTAAGATTGTTTTCCTGACACATATTCAAGAACACATAAAAAGGAGAAACAACTTTCTGTTGAAATTGATTTTAAAGACTTGCAGAGCAAGTTTTTAAATACACTGCATAAATAATGAAATTTGTTTATTTTACTGTGTCTTTCAAGTGTCTTTAGACAAAGAGACTGTAAAAGGAAATTTGACTGCATTTGACATCCAAGTAATTTATATTGCTTCTGGATCAAAGCAATAGAGAAAAGACAATTGTTACTTAGCTCCACTGTCCTGCCCTATTCTTCCTCTTATCCATCTCTTGTTGAAGGTAAATGTGTGAGAAGAAAGGGAAGTATCAAACCAACCTGGCACACAGCTGAGGATGCATATTTCCTGCATTTGATTGCTTCAGTGGAATTAAGTAGGGAATGAAAGAATAAGGAAAGATTTTTTAAAAAGCTATAAAAGTAAAAAAAGGTGGGGGGAAGATTCTATTACATTCAAAACTTGCTTATTTTGATATTGGCCTCCAAACTAAAAAATTTAGTCATTCAGAAAAAATAATCAGGTTATGGAATTCCAGTAAAATTCTTAATTTTTTCCAATACATTTTTGGGGTAGGTGAGATGGGAATAATCCTAATAATCCATTAAAATAGTTATCACGAGGTGATACAGTGTTTAGACTGTTGGACTTGGAGCCAGGAAGACCTGTATTCAAATTGTGCCTCAGAAACTTATGAGCTTTCTATTTATAGGCAACTCATTTAACATATAGCCGCCTCAGTTTCCTCATTTATAAAATAGCACTTATCTCCAAGGGTTATTGTGAGGATCAAAAGAAATAATATTTGTAAAACATGTTGTGCACTTTTAATCACGGTATAAATGTCTTCCTTATCATCCTCCTCATCATCTCCCTCCTTTTTCTCCTTTTTCTCTTCTTCTTCCTCTTCCTCTTCCCATTCTCTAGCTGAGGAAGCTGAGGTTCCAATGACAGGCTAAATTGACTTGCCCAATTTCCTCATCTATAAACAAGAATCTCTACATATGTAAACTGAAGCTCAAAGATTCTCCTCATTGGTAGAATTTGATTCTCTTCAGAGAATCCTAAAAATGATATATTTTCATTTTAACTTCATAACTCTGGAAGATAAGTAAAATGAGATAAAGTAGTAGCTTTACTACCTTAGTACTACTTAATACCACTACTACTTGAAAACCTTGCAGCATTATGTAGATGCCATTTGTTAATATACTGATGAAAAGATAAGTTATTAATATGAAAATGTTTTGAATTCTTAAGGAAAGTAATAAAACTATATTATAATTCACCAAATATATTTTTGGGACTTGGAGTTTTGGCACATATGAAGCCCAAATAGTTAAAACTACTGAGTTGGACTTCAGAAAATAAAAATAGAAGGTACACAGGTGTGGAACATTGCATATATTTTCAGATTTTTCTATATGTTTATTGGTTTATGCAGGTACATGTACTATGATAGAGTGCTGGACTTGAAATCAAGAAAATCTGAGTTCAAATCTAGCCTCACTCTACTCTCATCTATAAAATGAGAATAATAATAGTACTTATATTTCAGGGTTGTTATGGGATCAAATGAGATATTTGTTAAGTGCCTGGCATATGATAAATGCTTAGTAAATATTTGTTTTTTCCCTTTATAAGTTTTTCTTTTGAAAATATTATTTTTGTATTGATTGTCTCCTTAAAAGAGGTGAGGGGAAATTTAGGTGACATAAAAGATATCAATTCCTTTTTGGGAGAGGCAATCAGGGTTAAGTATCTTACCCAGTTTGTAAGAGTCTGAAACTGGATTAACTTCTGGACCAGTACTCTATCCATCCCACTCCCTATCACTTCCTATAAAATTTACTTTTAAAACTATGACAATAGATCAAGAGGAAGATGGTGATGGATAGTAAAAAGAATGGAGAGGAGGAATGATGAATTCTTTTAAAAAATCATTTGTTCCATAAATATACAAAGTAGGAATACCAAAGTCTCAGCTCCTACATAATACAAAGTTCTAATAGTAGTCTAAGAAAATAAAATTCCTGTACTTTGGCAGTTCAAAGACTACACTGACAATTTTAGAATAACTATGACAGAGATGGGAGAAGAAGCATCTCCAAATGATGACAATAGTGCCTCAAGTATCTATGCTTGGCATTTGTCCAACATTTTGTCAGGGACTTGGAAGAAAAATTTATCAACAATTTTTTTTTCAAAAAAAGAAAATAAAAATTATGGAATTATTTAATATCTTACCTTATACTCATATGACCTATCTTGTATGGTTGTTTTGAAGAAAGTGTTTTGTAAATCTTAAAGTGCTATAGAAATGGAAGTTATTATTTCATCCAAAATAGTTTCCAAAATTGTGATATAATTCAAATCAAATTAGGCCATTCTTTAAAATGAGATAAGAAAACTTAAAAATTGGAGTTGGAGATGGGAATGGGTTTTATTCCTAATTGTTAGTACTTCTATAGAAAATACAATTTTTCTTTCTTTTTTTCCCCTTAAATTCTCTGTAGTTCTGAAAGTTCTCTAAAGCAATAAATTATAGATCAGGTTGCTGTTTACATAAGTAGCATTCTTAAACTAAGATTTCCTACCCTGCTAAAATTTCAGGCCCTTGACCTATCAACATACTGATGTATTCTTGCTGATGGACTTGAAAGTCCATCAAAGAGGGACAAAAATGGCATATAAGCCTGAAAAAATATTAGTACATGTTCTCTATAACCTTCTACGTGGGTCTCAATAGATCTGCTCAACCATATGATCTAATGATATAATTAGCATTTATATAATATATAATATAAATTTTGTAGTGCTTTGTCCATATCTCATTTGAGCCTTACAATTCTGAGGTAGGTTCTGCAATTATTTTAGCTCCATTTTGCTAAGTAAATGGAG
This sequence comes from Antechinus flavipes, assembly GCF_016432865.1. NCBI lineage: Eukaryota > Metazoa > Chordata > Mammalia > Dasyuromorphia > Dasyuridae > Antechinus > Antechinus flavipes. The sequence goes on along the minus strand of NC_067398.1, from coordinate 470,185,961 downwards.
ACTTAAGCATGGTATAATTTCCATTATCATACTATAAGTAATTATGAATGTGAAGATTTGAGCATAGATATTCCTGTCTGTAAAACAGAAGTCCTATAGTCAGGAAGACTTCATGTAATGAAGATCCTGATAAATATCAGGAAGTTTTCCTGGCTCTGAACAATCTACAACTATATACACATCTGAACTGGAGAAATCTAGCCTGGACCCTCTTGATCTTTTACACATAGTTCCAAGAATTCTCAAGAAGTTGGTTTGTGGCTTTTAAGGAGTTCAGCAAAATTTTGATATAAAGTTTAACATATACCATTGAGACCACCTTGATAGAAACAAGAATATGACCTAGAAAAGTCTTAACTGCTTTGGATCCATTTTAATTTATGAGGAATGAAAACTAATTCTATCTCTCAGGGGCTATTTTCTAGTACAGCCCTCAGAACCCCAGAAATTAGCTGGACAGAGCAGGATCTTTCTTTTTTTTTTTAACATTTATATTTATATTTTTATTTATTTTTTTATTATGGCTTTTTATTTACAAGATATATGCATAGGTAATTTTTCAGCATCGATAGTTGCAAATCCTTTTGTTCCAAATTTTTCCCTCCTTTCCCCCATCCCTTCCCCCAGATGGCAGGTTGACCAATACATTTTAAATATGTTAAAGTATATGTTAAATACAATATATGTATAAATGTCCAAACAGTTAATTTGCTATATAAAAAGAGTCAGACTTTGAAATAGTGAACAATTAGCCTGTGAAGAAAATCAAAAATGCAGGCAGATAAAAATAGGATTGGGAATTCTATATAGTGATTCATAGTCATCTCCCAGAGTTCTTTCACTGGGTGTAGCTGGTTTAGTTCATTACTGCTCTATTGGAACTGATTTGGTTCATTGTTGAAGAGGGCCAGGTCCATCAGGATTGATTGTCATATAATATTGTTGTTGAAGTATATAATGATCTTCTGGTCCTTCTCATTTCACTCAGCATCAGTTCATATAAGTCCAGGCTTAATATTCCATAATATTCATATACCACAATTTATTCAGCCATTCTCCAATTGATGGGCATCCACTCAGTTTCCAGTTTCTGGCCATTACAAAGAGGGCTGCCACAAATATTTTTGCACATATGGCCCCTTTCCCTTCTTTAAAATCTCTTTGGAATATAAGCCCAGTAGTAATACTGCTGGGTCAAAGTGTATGCACAGTTTGATAGCTTTTTGAGCATAGTTCCAAATTGCTCTCCAGAATGGCTGGATGTGTTCACAATACCACTAATAATGTATCAGTGTCCCAGTTTTCCCACATCCCCTCCAACATTCCGCATTATCTTCCCCTGTCATTTTAACCAATCTGACAAGTGTTTAGTGGTATCTCAGAGTTATCTTAATTTGCATTTCTCTGATTACTAATGACTAGGAGTATCTTTTCATATGGCTAGAAAGTTTCAATTTCTTCCTCTGGGAATTGTCTGTTCATATCCTTTGACCATTTATCAATTGGAGAATGGCTTGATTTCTTATAAATTTGAGTCAATTCTCTATATATTTTGGAAATGAGGACTTTATCAGAACCTTTGACTGTAAAAATGTTTTCCCAGTTTATTGCTTCCCTTCTAATATTGTCTGCATTAGTTTTGTTTGTACAAAACCTTTTTAATGTGATATAATCAAATTTTTCTAGTTTGTGATCAATAATGATCTCTTGTTCTTCTTTGGTCATAAATTCCTTCCTTCTGCACAGGTCTGAGAGGTAAACTATCCTATGCTCTTCCAATTTATTTATTATCTCATTCTTAATGCCTAGGTCATGAGCCCATTTTGACCTTATCTTGGTATATGGTGTTAAGTGTGGATCAATGCCTAGTTTCTGCAGGGCAGGATCTTTCAAAAGAACATTTCTTTTGGACTTATCCAAGCTTTTTGTGCCATGTCACTCATGTGCTTCCTGATCAGTGTAAGTAATAGGTGATTTGTACACTTAGCAGTAGTTATTTTCTCAGTTTCCTCAACTGTAAAATGAGGTTAATAATAGCATCTACTTCTCAATTAGTTGTTGAGAGGACCAAAAAGATATCTGGCACATAGTAGGTATTATATAAATGCTTATTCCTTTCATTTACCTACACTTTTTTTATTTGAACCTCAAAACAATCTTTGTGATGTAGGCACTATTTTTTTTATCACCCCCATATAACAGATGAGAAAAAGAAGACAAATAGAGGCTATGTTACTTACCCAGGATCACAGAGCTGGTAACTGTACAAGGCAGGATATAAATCTAGATTTTTCAACATCAAAGTCTATTACTCTGTGCCAAATTGGCTGCTTCTCAAACTCTTCCACTTAAGTCAGATTTATGGAAATATGCCATTTAGAAGATGATTCTCGGTATAGAGTTTATGATCTATAAATGTTTACCGAGAATACCAAAAAAAATATGTTCAGCTTGTGAATATAAACAAAGAAGCAACTTTGGAACAAAGCAAATAATATAAAGGAATTAAAAAAAACCCTAACAGCTTTCTTTGCATTGCTGGGGGGCAGATTTTGCTAGTTTATCCAGGTAATTGGACTGCCAGAAAAATTGATCCTTAAAGTACACACACTGATGAGAAATCCTTGCACCTTAGGGCAAAGAAAGAGGATCCCCTATAATTGGTGAGAACCTGGAAAGAAATAATATTGGCTGGTCCCCAGACCTTGTCGTTGTGTTTTCACAACTAATAGCTCCAAAATTGTTGACTTTAACCTTTTTTCATCATTTAACCCATAAGGTTGGGTTTTTAGCTTTCAAATTCTATAAGTACTTTGCAGCGGTTAGCAAATCCTCACACTAAACAAACCAGCTGATTTCTAAAAGCACAAGGAATTGGGGAAGATGCTCAGCCCTCCCTAATTGGAATTACTTTTTAGAGGATGTTTCCTCATGGGATGTTTATTTATAACAATCAGACAACCTCTCTCCAGGAAAATGAGATAATTGAAACATTTTCCAGGATTATGAAAGCAGAAGCACATTTAGTACAGTTAGCAAAAGAGTCATGTACATCTACTATAGGAAACAATGAAAATAATCCACAAAAGATAGGGTAAGAAGGCAAATCAACTGGGAATAAAGGCAAAGTTTTTCTTTAATGAAATGAGATAGAAATATCTCAACCCAATTTAGTTTTTATGTTTTAAATTCCAAAGTCATACTTCTTCTAGTGACCTGTAGTCTTTTCTTATTTTCTACCCTAGAGAATTGCTTTTTACCCAACATTTTAAAGAGCTTCACAAATTTGATGATTTCCCTGAAGTTACATTGTTAGTTTAGCAGTTACAATGCATAATTTCTAGTCACCTAAAGTTATCATTTGGAAACTTGTAAATGTGATAGGAAATTGTAATTGGTTTTATTTTTGAGGACATTTCAGTTTTAAAAGTCTCAGATTCTTTGAGTGAAATGAGTTTTATATGAAATAACTTCATGTGCATTGAACTGAATGCACACAACAAATAGCCCTCCATTCAAAGTCAATTCTTTTCCTTTGACTACAGATTTACTGTGCTCTATATAAGCAACCATCATGCAACAGAATGAGGTTGGCCACACAGCATTCTTGTTTATCCTTACCTAGTAGGCATTTTTAATCTCTAATCCTAAGTAAATCTTTATTTAACCAATCCAAACCTGCTGAGCCCTTCTCCTCAGGTATATAAATCCAGAGACTAGTGGAGCCTGTGAGATCTCAGGTACTGGTGGGTTTCAGAAGTAAACTTCTCAGGGAGATTACTCTTAGGTGGTTTTGCTAATTAACATAAAACCAACAATCCATCCAGAGGACTGTCATCCTGGCAAACTGGGAGGAACAGTAAAGCATACAATACAACAACACATCCACCTTCCCTAATGAGGATGACACAGGGAAAATCTAAAGTGTGGTCAATATCATGTAATCTTTATAAAATTACCCATTCATTTCCCAGAGTTGCCCTATCAGTTGCCAATTCATCTATCTGACATAGGCTGCAATTATTTTTTTTCATGAGCACAGCTGTTCTTAACATTGAAAAAAAATGTATGGAAGTATCCTCAAGAGTTGGTTGAATCTAATGCATGGATTATCAACTCAATACATGTTTATATTCTTAACTTGTTTCTTTGGGTTCCATGAACAAGGTATATGTATTCTTATTACAATTAAGGAGCTTTTAAAAAACTATTTGGGGTCTACCTAGAAAAGAAATTTTTTGTGGAGGGCTGAAATTTGACTCAATCCCTAAGGGTTCCTTAGTACTTGTCAATATATTGATTAGCTTTTTGAGCTTGAAGACAATTAGTAAAGCAGTTGAAAATAACAGAATTAATAAGAATGTTCCAATAATGGAGGATCATCAGATGGTAGGGCAGTAGAGAAAATGGCCACTAAGTATTGCAAAAACAACCTATAACATATAATAGCAATGCATCTGCAGCAGGAAGCCCAAGTGGTAACAGAGGAAATCCAGCTAAGATCTTGGAACAGGAACATGTGTTGTGATGACTACATGTGTTTATTTTTGCATTTATTCTGCCCCACATGTATGTTCTTTAGTCATGTATGTTTTCTGCATATATGTCATATTTCCCATTCATGTTTCTGACCATACTTATTTTCTCTTCAATTGGTTATATGAGAAGCTAGGGATTATGTGTAGAGGGGATGAGATTTCTTTTATAATTTAATGTTTTTAAATTTTTATTTATTTAATGCATTGAATTGCCTTCTATTTACCTAGGATTTTGGGGCTGGTCAGCCATATATTTGAGTAGACAAGCTGATTTGAAGTATACATCAAACCTGAAATTGTTTTTAAGAAAGAGAGTTCTGTCATACATGTTTTTTAGCCTAGTGCTAAGCACATAATAAGGTGTGGCTAGGTGGCATAGTGCTGGGAGTGTAGTCAGGAAGATTCATCTTCCTAAATTCAAATCTGGCCTCAGATACTTATTAACTGTATGACTCTGGGCAAGTCATTTCACCTGTTTGCCTCAGTTCCTCATCTTTAAAATGAGCTGAAGAAATAAATGTCAAACCACTCCAGTATCTTTGCCAAGAAAATCTGAAATGGGATCATAAAGAGTTAGATAAGACTGAAATAACTCAACAATAATTCCTCAACACTACTCTCTGCTCCTTTAATTAGAGGTTAGAGCCATGAACTCCCCAAAATCTAAATATCTTAGCACAACTTTAATTGTTTAAAACTTCATTAAGGCCTTTGGGATACCCTGCTTAATGGCTGGATTCTCTATGGCAGATTTATGGTCAAGAAATTCACAGAATAAGAAGATCTAAAGAAGTATAATCTGTATTAGTAGAAGTACCCATTTAGATGTGATCAAGTCATTAATGGTTCGAAGAATATGGAATGTAGATTGCATGGATGTCTTTGGCTTTCAGGCAAGATGGGAAATTTCATAATAAGAGAATGTTAACTTTTGGAGGGTTAAAACTGTAATATTAGCATCTTTTGTGTTTATTTCTGAATATATTTGATCCCCAGCCCATTGAGTCAAAGATTGAAAAAGAGAAATAAAGTAGTTCAGCAAAACCACTTAATGCAGCAATATCTCTGACAGTAAATGAAATATTTCACACCCATAATCTACCACCTCTGCAAAGAGAGAAGGGAGGATCTATGTGACTTTTTAAAAAATGGTATTTTCATTTAATTCTAAATTCATTCATTGACTCATTATCAAACATTCATTGAGAACTTACTATTTTTTTTTTTTTTTGCTAGAGAATTTAGTTTAGTATGGAATAAAGAAAGAACCCATTCATTAATTCCCCCTCTAAAATCAGACATTTTTAAAATCTAAAAACAAACAAATAAACAAACAAAAATGTTTGTTTGGTTCTAACCTTCTCACACAGACCACCTGTCCTTGCTTCCTCACCTTCTGACCTTTGTCTGCCCTGTAAATGACAGATTAGTGGGGAACATCCTTTATAGAAGGAAATGGGGTTCTATAAAATTTGCACCAGGCTTTCCAACTTAGTATCATCCAAGTCAGGACATCCTAAAATAAAATTTGTCTCAAAAATAGACATGTGAAGGGAAAATGCTGGGGTTGAAAGCAAACAATTAATCCTCGTATGTCACTTGAGTCTGTGAGAAAAACCTGAACAACAATAACAACAAAAATGGTTCCTATTCAGGTGCAGTGATTTTGCTGATGGAAAAAAAAAAAGCATAACAAAAATAGTGCAGTCAATGAGCCAAGTGTGATAAAAGATACCACAGAGCAAAACAGGAAACTGTGTTGTTGTTGTTTAATGGAAGGGCATTAATTGACCCCTGAATCTGAGTCTTACCTCCAAAGGATCTTAACAAGACAAAATCAAACTTTTTTTTTTAAAATAAATGATCAGAATCAGAATTTAATCTCTCTAAATAGTTATCCACTGTGATCAGGTCAATTGCAGACACACCATTCCAAAGACTACCATAGCATCAACAAAGATAAGTTATTTCCTAGCAGGATTTCTTCACCTTTTTTGTGTCCTGGAGTCCTCTGGTAAACTGGTGAAACCTAGAGACTTCTCAGAATAATGTATTTAAATGCATAAAATAAATACATGGATTTACAAATGAAATCAATTATACTGAAATATAGTTGTCAACACACACACACACATATATATATATTTAATAAGTAACCCCCAGGTGAACCCTGGCTTTACAATGATGTTGTTTTGCATGACTAAAATTTGTCATTTTATTCTAAAATGAAGAAACAGGATATGGAAATAAATTTCCTATCTTACATACTAATAAATTTACCTCAAAAATGTGTTTGTGTGTGTGTGTGTGTGTGTGTGTGTGTGTGTGTGCGTATGTAGGAAAGTGAGGAAGCAAATTTATATTAGATGGAATTTTACTGATTCCTAAGCCAAACTATCATACCGTAATTGACTCTCCCCAATTGTCCCAACCCCAAATCACAGTAAACATCCCAACTACAACATTTAGTCTCAGCTATCCCCATCCCCATTTCAACAGTTAATTTAAATTGTTTATTGAAGGGAAATAACTTAAAAAAAAACCCAACCAAACACATACACACATCATTTTTAATTTATGGAATAAAATGAGAATTTCCATAGCATAATATAATAAAGAAAGATGATTGCATATGAAATGGCAAATCTATTATGTATCAATTGCTATTCTCTTAAATATATGATAAAATTACACAAATTTCTTTTTCCCCATTTTTCTTCTCACCCTAGAAATAGCTACTATTAGACATAAATATGTATTTATATCTATATCTCTCTCATTCTATACATACTTCCATTTATCAGTTCTTTTCCCTGTCCTTTGTAGTTAATTTGTATTAGTATTTCAAGGGTTAAGATGATTTAATTGTTCAAATTTGTTCTTAAAACAGTATTGGTCTTACATTAATACAGTGTTCCCTAGGTTCTGACTATTTCACTTTTCATTATTTTGTGTATTCATGTTTTTCTGAGATCATTGGATTCATCATTTCTTATAGCATAATAATATTCTGTCAAAATCATTGTACTATGAATTGTTTAGCTATTCCCCAATTGATAGACAACTCTGCAATTTCTAATTCTTTGCTACCATGAAGAGAGCTGTTACAAATATTTTGGAATATATAGGTTCTTTCCCTTTTTCCCTATTCATCTTTGGAAATAGGCCTAGTAGTGGTATTTCTTTGGGTGTTATTTCTGATTGATTTCCAAAATGGTTTAGATCAGTTTACAATTCCACCAAGAATGAATCAGTGCCCTCAATCATTTATCACCTTCCTGTTTAGTCATTTTAGCCAGTCTTATAGTTATAAAATGATATCTCAAGATTATTTTAATTTATAATTCTCTAATCAATTGATAATGATTTAGAACATTTTTCATGACTTTAAATTGTTTTAATTTCTTCTTTGAAAAATTGCTTGTTCATATCCTTTGACCATTTATAAATTGAGGAATAACTTGTATCTGTATAGATTTGATGAAGTTCTTGATATATTTGAGGGATTGTAAAGGGCTGAAACTCTGAATAGGTGCACTGGAATCAGACAACTGAACACTTAAGGTTAATTACCTACCATGTTTTCCCGATAATAAGACACTGTCTTATTAGTTTTTTTTGGACAGAAAAACACCAGAGGGCTTATTTTCAGGGGAGGGCTTATTTTAATGAACATTGATAGCAATTTTAATAAACAGGTAAATGTGAACAAAAAAAAGTACCTTTATTCAATAATGATCATGTCATCTTTTTCAACAACATTGTCATGTGTCCATACCCTGAATTCCATCCTGGATGTCTTGCACCTCTATTTCCTTCAGAAGAAGTGGACCCAATCTGTCATGTCCAGCAATATAGCTCTCTTTAAATGAACATGTCTTGTCCAGGTAACCTGCTTGTTGTGCCTTGGCGACACAGCTGTCAGTAATTTTATCCCATGCCTTCTTCACCCAAGTCAAGACTTCTTGCAGACAGGGCTTCACAAAGTTTCCACGCTGATTTCTTTCCATTCTATTTTCAATGTAGTCATTGACTTCCATGTGCAAATGGTCCTTGAATGGCTTGTTTATTGCAATATCAAGGGTCTGGAGATAGGCAGTCAAACCTGCAGGAATCATTACTTGATCTATTCTTCTCTCTGCAAGGAAGTTCTTCATTTCTTTAGCGCAATGAGTGCTGGCTGAATCCCAGATTATCAGACCTCTTTGGTTACCTCGCATAACAAGTGGCAGCATTAAATCAACCCACTTTCTTATAGTGGCTTGTGTACATCAGGCTTTTTCAGTTTCAAGAACGTAAATGCCTGATACACGTTCAATCTTATCTTTCTTGCCCTTACTGATGATTAGAGGTGTGGTTTTCTTTCCATCCAAAGGAATTGCCAAAACACAGGTGACCCGTGCAGACAGAATAATAAAATTATGACCATCAGTCCTTCTTTTCACTCCATCATGCCCCTCAATAATGTTTTAACCCCATCATGCTCCCTGAGTGCTCCTTCTATCCTCCATGATGCCCCCTGAGTTCTTCTTTTATCCTCCATCATGCCCCTTTTATCCTCCATCATGCCCCCTCACTCCCACTTACATACCGGGTTTTTATGTTGTCCTGCCTCAGCTCTCCTCTGCGGCACTGCTCTCAATGGTGCCAGCAAGCAAATCACTGGGGAAGAACAGGATGATGCACTCACTGCTGCAGCTCTGATTGGATGCAGCTCAGAGCATGGCATGCATTTCACCCGGGGGGTGAAAGGGGTGGGGATGGTGCATACAGAGGGTACCATAATGTAGTGTGTAGCGCAGGGGCTCACCTTCACTACAGTAGCAATCTCAATAGGGCCTATTTTGGGGGGAGGGCTTATTTTAGAGGAATCTTACACAGTAAGGGGAGGGCTTATTTTTGGGATAGGTCTTATTATCAAGGAAACACGATATTGGACAATAAAATTAGCATATGCTTGGAAAAATGGTCCTTCTCACTATTCCATGCTGGCTCGATCTTTTGGCATATACAGATAATTGTAGGAGGGATTAGGGGGTGGAATGAGATAGGCCAGAGTCACTTTGGAGGAGGACGAGGAGAAAGGAGGTTGGTGGAGAGTTTGTGGCAGTTGTGTCCATTCCCTTCACTTCTCCCCCTAAAGACCAAGGACTTGCTTATCCTGTCTCCGGCTGCTTCTGAGACCACCAGGGAACTATCCCAGAACTTACAATGGATGAGAACTTTATCTGACAAACTCTATAAATTTTCTACTCCTAATTTTCTGCTTTCCTTCTGATCTTGGCTATATTTGTTTTATTTGTACAAAAACTTTTAAATTAATGTAGTCAAAATTATCTACTTTATATCTTACTCTGCTGCCTATTTCTTGTTTATTTATAAATTTTTTTTTGTTTGTTTTGTGGGCTTTTATTTTTTTAATTTTTTTCATTTTATTTTATTTTTTTGAAAATTTAATTTTATTTAATAATAACTTTGTATTGACAGAATCCATGCCAGGATAATTTTTACACAGCATTATCCCTTGCAATCACTTATGTTTCGTTTTTTCCCCTCCCTCCCCCCCCCCCAAGATGGCAAGCAGTCCTATATATGTTAAATATGTTGCAGTATATCCTAGATACAATACATATTTGCAGAACCGAACAGTTCTCCCGCTGCACAGGGAGAATTGGATTCAGAAGGTAAAAATAACTCAGGAAGAAAATCAAAAATCAAATAGTTCACATTCATTTCCCAGTGTTCCTTCTTTGGGTGTAGCTGTTTCTGTCCATCATTTATCCAATGAAACTCAGTTAAGTCTCTTTGTCAGAGAAATCCACCTCCATCAGAATACATCCTCATACAATATCGTTGTCGAAGTGTATAATGATCTCCTGGTTCTGCTCATCTCACTTAGCATCAGTCCGTGTAGGTCTCTCCAAGCCTCTCTGTATTCATCCTGCTGGTCATTCCTTACAGAGCAATAATATTCCATAACATTCATATACCACAATTTACCCAGCCATTCTCCAATTGATGGGCATCCATTCATTTTCCAGTTTCTAGCCACTACAAACAGGGCTGCTACAAACATTTTGGCACATACAGGTCCCTTTCCCTTTTTTAGTATCTCTTTGGGGTATAAGCCCAATAGAAACACTGCTGGATCAAAGGGTATGCACAGTTTGATAACTTTTTGGGCATAATTCCAGATTGCTCTCCAGAATGGCTGGATTCGTTCACATCTCCACCAACAATGCATCAGTGTCCCCGTTTTCCCGCATCCCCTCCAACATTCATCATTATTTTTTCCTGTCATCTTAGCCAATCTGACAGGTGTGTAGTGATATCTCAGAGTTGTCTTAATTTGCATTTCTCTGATCAATAGTGATTTGGAACACTCTTTCATGTGAGTGGTAATAGTTTCAATTTCTTCATCTGAAAATTGTCTGTTCATATCCTTTGACCATTTATCAATTGGAGAATGGCTTGATTTTTTATAAATTTGAGTCAGTTCTCTATATATTTTGGAAATGAGGCCTTTATCAGAACCTTTAATTGTAAAGATGTTTTCCCAATTTGTTGCTTCCCTACTAATCTTGTTTGCATTCGTTCTGTTTGTACAAAGGCTTTTTAATTTGATATAATCAAAATTTTCTATTTTGTGATCAGTAATGGTCTCTAGTTCATCTTTGGTCACAAATTTCTTTCTCCTCCACAAGTCTGAGAGATAAACTATCCTATGTTCCTCTAATTTATTTATAATCTTGTTCTTTATGCCTAGGTCATGGACCCATTTTGATCTTATCTTGGTATGTGGTGTTAAGTGTGGGTCCTTGCCTAATTTCTGCCATACTAATTTCCAGTTATCCCAGCAGTTTTTATCAAATAATGAAATCTTATCCCAAAATTTAGAATCTTTGGGTTTGTCAAACACTAGATTGCTATAGTTGACTATTCTGTCTTGTGAACCTAACCTTTTCCACTGATCAACTAATCTGTTTATTTATAAATTGATGACCTATCCATAAGCCTGATAAATAGTATGTTCCATGTTCTTCCAATTTTCTTACCTCTCTTTAAACTTAGGTCATGTGACTATGTTGATAAGGTATCTTGCTAAATGGTATAAGATATTGGTCTATGCCCAGTTTCTGATATACTGCTTTCCAGATTTCCCAACAATTTTTTAACCACTAGTGAATTCTTATCCCAAAACTTTGTTTTTACATTCACTAAATAGATTATTCATATTTATTTGATGATGTAAATTATATGTTCCATTGATTTACCTTTCTGTTTATCAGTACTAGAAGGTTTTGATATTGTCTTATAATATCGTTTAAGATTTGGTACTGCTAAACTTCCTTCTTTTATATTTTTTCATTATTTCCTTTGATATTCTTGACTTCTTGTTTTTCCAAATGAATTTTATTATTATTATTTTTTAATTCAGTCAAATATTTTTTGGAACTTATTTGGGATAGCATTGAATATATTTTAGTTAGATAAAATGTTCATTTTTGTCATATTGGCCCTGCCTAACCATGAACAATTAATATTTCTCAAATTATTTACACATTAACTTGGAATTTCCACTTTGTCACTACTCTTTGTTCTTCTGATTGGAGGGTGGAGTCATGAACTTCCGAACCTCCATTTAAGGAAGGAGCTTAGTTCAGAAATTGCATTTATTACCTGGCTACACCATTCTAGGATTTGCTTCACCATCTCTGACCCACTGTGGGTAACTTCTCCTCTCACTTTTTCAGGTTTTTGTAAGTCATATTACCCTATTCCATTGTAAGCTACTTAGTTTAGCAAGTAATAGGCATCTAATTACTCTTTATTGACTATTGACAAAGAAGAGTTTTGCTTTCTTAATCCTTTTTGGGCTACGAAATTTTTCTTGATGACATTTAAATTGCAACTAGTTATTGGCTAGTCAAGGAGAATCCATGCAGATGGGAAACTTTTTTTTTTTTTTTTAAGGGTATCCTTACTGTATCTTGCCCTTACTGGGCAAGAGTCCCCAACTGTATTTTAAATAAGATTTCTTGTATTTTCTATTCAATATGAAAGGAAATAAATTCTAGTGCTTGGCATGTCTGTGTCCATAAGAAATAAAATTGATTCATTTTATGTGAAAACAAATTTTCACTAACATTTATTTATCAAATATTTCCTGTATCCCCTTGACAAGATTCTCATATCTCCTTGGTCTATGTATGCCCTCAAGTGGAAATCCCTGCTCTGGAGAAGGGTCAGTAGCTACAATTCTAAGAAGTGAGACAGCGAGTGCAGAAAAGAGAATCAGCTGTGGATTCAAAAGAGATTTAATATTGGCAATTGGGAATGCAACAGGCCCAAGTAGCTCATGTGAACAACTTGTCCAACAAGAAACAGTGTGAAGACACCACCAAAAAATAGAAAAGAAGGCACATTAGGCCTTTATTGTATCAGAGGCAAGAACTACCTGGCTATTTGTGTTTCAAAGATACATGCTATCAGTGTATTCTAAGTGTGTGCCTTTCTTCCTAGCAACATTGTAAATGTGAGTGTTCCCCACCTTGGGAGGGTGGAGATGTTTTTGTAGCTGCTGTTCTCATAGTGCTTTTTTAGTAAATGTTTTTGTTTTTAGCTAAATTGTATCCACTCACTGCTAAAGTTAAGAATGTATATCGCAGAATATCTTTTTATTGCTGTTTGTTTGTTTTTAAAATATTAATTTATTTTTTCCAATTTATGTAAAGACAATTAAAAAATTTTATTAAATCTTTTTACTTTTCAAAACATATGTGTATACAATTCTTCAACATTAGCTCTTGCAAAATCTTGTGTTCCAATTTTCTCTCCCTTCCCTATGCCCTCCCTTAGATGGCAAATATATGTTAAACATGGCAGAAATATATGTTAAATCCAATATATGTGTGTGTGTGTGTGTATATACACACACACACAACACACACACACAATTATAGTGCTGCACAAGAAAAATAAAATCAAACTAGTAAAAAAAAAGGGGGAAGCAAAATAAAATGTAAGCAAAGAACAAAAGAAAGAGTGAAAATGCTATGTTGTGAGCCACAGTCAGTTCCCACAGTCCTCTCTCTGGGTGTAGATGGCGCTTTTCATCACTAAATAATTGGGACTGGTTTGAATCATCTCATTGTTGAAGAGAGCCACGTCCATCAAAATTGATCATCATATAGTCTTGTTGTTATGTAAAATGATCTCATGGTTCTGATCATTTCACTCAGCATCAGTTCACGTAAGTCTTTCTAGGTCTCCCTGAAATCATCCTGCTAGTCATTTCTTACAGAACAATAATATTCCATAGCATTCATATATCATAATTTATTCAGCCATTCTCCAATTGATTGGTATCCATTCAGTTTTCAGTTTCTTGCCACTACAAAAAGGGCTGTCACAAACATTTTTGCACATGTGGGTCCCTTTCCCTCCTTTAAGATCTCTTTGGGATATAAGCCCAATAGAAACACTGCTGGATCAAAAGGGTATGCACTAAAGAAAAATTTCAATATTTATTTTTTGAAAGATTTTCAGTTCCAAATTTTTCTTCCTCTCTCCTTCCCTGCCCTTCTCACTCCCTAAGATGGCAAGATATAGATATTATTGCATTATATGTAAACACATATTTACATTTGTCATGTTATGAAAGAAGAAACAGAACAAAAGGAAAAGAAAAACATGAAGAAAGATTGAAAATAATATGCTTTTGATCTGCATTCAGACTCCATCAGTCATCAGTTCTTTCTCTGGATGTGGTTAGTATTTTTCCTCATGAGTCTTTTGGAATTGTCTTGGATCATTGTATTGCTGAGAAGAGCTAAGTCAATCATAGCTGATCATTTCATAGTGTTACTATTACTCTAGGAACATTTGAACCTGTTAGTTACCTCCTAGGGACCTAATCATCAGCCTGGGTGTGCTGAGTTGAAGCTGGCTAATGCCATAAACATTGTCATAGCCTTCAAGAACTTAAGAGCTTCTCTCTGGCTTGATGAGGCACCAAAAACAGACATTTATCAGTTAATTGCTAATTTTTCCACTTTACGTAATCTAGACTTGTCACTTCTGGCTTGAGCAGTTAGATATGATCCATAGATACCATTTGCATTGGTTGCTGGCCATTTCATTTGAAAATAGAGAGATAGAGATAAGAGAGACAGAACACACACACACACACACACACACACACACACACACACACACACAGACATACACACTCACAGAAAAAGAGATCATAATTTCAGGGTAGACTTTTAGATATATTTTTTGGACTTGGCCATTGTATTTACTTTGCTTGACCATAAATGTTTGTTGGACAATTAGGTGTTAGAGTAGTTAGAGCTCCAAGCCTAGAGTCAAGAAGATTAAATTCAAATTTGGGCTCACATTACTAGCTGTGAAACCTTGAACAAATCACTAAACCCTATTTGCCTCATCATAAAATGAGCAAGAGAAGAAAATAGCAAATCATTCCAGTATCTTTGTCAAAAAACCCTAAACAGGGTCACAGAGAGTTGCACATAACTGAAATGATTTAACAATGAATATTTGTTAAAAGGATTTTTGTTTCTCTTTCTTTTTTTGTTTGGGAGGGGGGAAGTGAAAGGGAGAAAAAGTAGGTATTCATTAATTTTTTAAAAAAAGAACTTTACCTACAACTTTCATAATCATGCAAAAAAAAATTAGGTAGAACAATAACAACTAGATTATTTACCTCCAAACTTCTATATCATGCAAAAGAAGATGTGGAATCATTCTGACATTCTGACAAGCACAGTGTCTGGCACATAATGGGCACTTAATAAATGTGTGGCAACAATAAAATTATGTGATGATCAACTGAGCTGGTTGTGGCTCTTTTCAACAATGAGGTAATTCAGGCCAATTTCAAAAGAATTGTGATGGAGACAGCCATCTGCATCCAGAATCCTCTGATTGTAGGGATTGAATGTGGATCACAACAGTATTTTCACCTTTTTTGTTGTTAGCTTGCTTTTTTTTCTTTCTCATTTTTTTTTCTTTTTGATCTGATTTTTAATTGTTCAGCATGATAATTGTGGGAATATGTTTAAGAGAATTGCACAGGTTTAACCTATAATGGATTACTTGCAGTCTAGGGGATGGGGTGGGAGGAAGAGAGGGAGAACAATTTGGAACACAAGGTTTTGCAAGAGTCAATGTTGAAAACTATCTTTGTATGTATTTTGAAAATAAAAAGCTACTTTTAAAAAAATGTAAAAAAAATAGGAATTTTTTTGGGGGGGAGAGGGTCAAATAAGATTTTGTGATATTCTATATCACATTGCCTTGGCACAACTATAAATATATGAAAGAATGTGATTAAGATTTATTCCTTGATTTTCAATTTGGTAGCATGGAGTCCTTGTAAAGCAAGATATATTTAAGAGAAAAGGCTATGCAAAGTCTTTCCTGTTTCTTCAACTGTTAGTGCTTTATCCTTCCTTCATCAAAGATTACCTTGTATGTGTTTGTGTACATTTTGTATATAGCTGGTGCTATATATATGTTTCATCCATATATTACATATGCATGTATTGGCTTTCTCATTAGAATATAAGCTCCTTAAGGGCAGGGGTTTTGTTTTCATTATTCTATCATCCCTAGCACCAAGCATAGTCTCTGGCACATAGTAGGTGCTTAATAAATGCTGCTGGCTTAATAGTATGTTATGTCCTAGGGATGGAAGGGAGGGAGGGG
The DNA here is from genome assembly GCF_016432865.1 of Antechinus flavipes. NCBI lineage: Eukaryota > Metazoa > Chordata > Mammalia > Dasyuromorphia > Dasyuridae > Antechinus > Antechinus flavipes. The sequence goes on along the minus strand of NC_067398.1, from coordinate 470,169,690 downwards.
GAGAGAGAGAGAGGGAGAGAGCGAGAGAGAGAGAGAGAGAGAGAGAGAGAGAGAGAGAGAGAGAGAGAGAGAAAATGTAGACCATCTATGAAGCTAGTTAGAACCACTTTAAGGAGAAAACAGGCAAATATCTTCATTCTCTTCCAGGCTGCCTGGCTGACTTATCTCCAAAGGACTTTGTCACCCATGTCATAGAATCCTCTTCATCTTAGAAATTTACTCAAATCCTCAACTACTTTATTTGATAATACCTTGGGATCCCGAGGCTTTTCCTTTTGATTGACTGATTTCTATCAGAACCCTTCATTGGAGGAAGAGGCTTAGGAAAAAGATGTCTTCATTCCTCTCCAGGATGCATAGCTAATTCTTCTCTATAAGATTTTCTTACTATGCTCCTTTACCCCCTTACTTTTTAGTTCCTTTTCATGTGTTATTTTTCTCCTTATCATAATGTAAGCTCCCTGGTGACAGAGGTTGCCTTTATATTTATATTTTTATTGCCTCAGCAGAATGCTTGGCTCACAGGAAAGACTTACTTTGGAAGTAAGTAAGTGGAAGAAATAATTATCTGAGGAAATCTGAGATTTCTAAAAAGAAAAGTGAAGTATAGAAAAAATATATTTATTTCCTTCATAAATACTCAGAGAAATTTTTAGGAGAAAGAGACAGAAATAGAAAGAGAAGGCATAGTAAATAGATGATCCTATAGAAAGTCAATCTTAGAATCATGAGCTTATTTTGGCTTTCAGTATAAGATGTTAGTCTACACTTAGTTTCTTCCAGACTGCTTTCCAGTTTTCTCAAAGGGTATTTTTTTTTAAATATCAAATTCTTGGTTTTATCAAATATATATGGTCATTACTCTAGCTTGTTTCTATATATGGTGTACCTATTCTGTTCCATTGATTACTATATCTTAAATTGTTTTGATGATTATTGCTTTGCACTATAGTTTGAGATTTGCTATTTCTAGGCTCCTTTCTGCTCCATTCTCCCCTCCCCCCCATCAATTCTCTTTATATTCTTATCCTTTTTGTTCCTCCAGATGAATTTGCTATTACTTTTTTTTTTTAGCTCTACAAGGCAAACCTTTGGTAGTTTGATTGGAATATCACTGAGTAAGTAAATTAATTTAAGTAATATTGTCATTTTTATTAAATTGGCTTGGACTATCTGCAAAAATATTTTTTATTTAGATTTGTCTTTATTTGTGTGAAGAGAGTTTTGTTGTTGTGCTAATATATTTCCTGTGTCTATCATGGCAGGTAGACTCCCAAATATTTTATTTTTTTTCTGTAGTTACTTTAATAGAATTATTTCTCTTTTCATGTCCTTTTCCTAGATTTTGTTGATAATATAGAAAAACATTGATAATTTGTGTCAGTTTACCTTTGCTGAGGGTATTGTTTCAATTAATTTTTTGTTAACTCCAGGGTTTTCTTAGTAAACCATCTTATCATTTGCAAAAACTAGGCATTGACCCACATCTAATACCCTATTCCAAGATAAACTCAAAATGGGTTCATGATTTAGACATGAAGAGTGATATTATAAACAAATTAGAAGAACAAATGTTAATTTACCTCTCAGATCTGTGGTGAAGGAGGAAATTTGTGGTCAAAGAAGAACTGGAGTACATTACTAAGTGAAAAATAGATAATTTTGATTAAAGTAAATTAAAAAGTTTTTGTACAAACAAAACCAACACAGACAAGATTAGAAAGGAAGCAATAAACTAGGAAAACTTTTTTAAATTCAAGCATTCTGATAAAGGCCTCATTTCTAAAATATATAGAAAATTGACTAAAATTTATAAGAATTCAAGCCATTTTCCCAATGATAAATGGTCAAAGAATATGAACAATTTTCAGATGAAGAAATTAAAACAACCTTATTACCTTTTTGCCTATACTTATTCTCTATATTTCTTTTTCATATAATATTGTTAAAACTAGCATTTTCTAGTAGTATACTGAAGAGCAATGGGGACAATCGACATTTTTGTTTTACTTTTGATCTTATTGGAAAAGAACTCCAGTTATCTCCTTTACAGATATTGCTAGTTTTTGTTTTTAGATAAATACTATTTGTCATATTAAGGAAAGATTTATTTATTTCTGTGTTTTTTAGTTTTTTTTTCCAAATAGTAATCGGTGTTGCTCTTGTCAGATTGATGAATATAATCATATGATCTTTGTTGTCCTTGTTAATAATGTTTAATAATATGTTTAATAATTAAGTTTTCCATTTTTCTAATATTGTGCTAGTCCCTACATTTCTGAAATAAGTCCAACCTGATTCATAGTACATAATCTTTGTGATATGCTATAATCTTCTTTTTAATATTTTAGTTGAAAATTCTGTGTCAATATTCATTAGGGAAATTTATCTTTAGTTTTCTTTCTTTATTTTTACTCTTATTGAGATATCAAAACCACATTTATGTCATAAAAGGAATTTGATAATATCTTTCTTTTCCTATTGTTTTAAGCAGTTTATATAATACTGGAATTAATTTTTCCTTCAATGTTTGAATTTACTTTTTATTTTAAAAAATATTTGTTTTAATTTGTCAAGATCTATCTTCCCATTCTCCTTTCTCCCTCTCACCTCCATTGAGAACAATTAAAAAAACCCTATTACATCCTGCATTCTGAATGTTTATTTACCTCTGCATCAGGATGTGGGTAGCAGGTTTCATTAATCCCTTGCAATTATTGCTAACCATTACACTGATAACAGCTTGGCACTATAGTATTTTATCATATTTATATCTCATGACTTGTTCATCCATTTCCCAATTTATAGACACTACCTCAGATTCCCCTTCTTTGACACTTTAAAAAAGGCTATAAATTTTTTTTTGTATATCTTTAGTTTGTTTTGCTTAGGGCTAACATCTCCTTTAACCTACCCTCCTTTCCTTTTCCCCTCCCATTCCCTTCTATTCCCTATTGAGTTAAATGTGTTTCTGTATCCAATTTGTGTGTATATATATATATGTATGTGTGTTTTTTCTTTTTTTTTGCCAGTTCAAATGAGAATAAGGTTTAAGTGTTATCTGCTCCTCCCACCCCTTCCTCCTTGTTTATATAGATTTCTACTTGTGTACCTCAATTATGTGAGATATTTTTCTCCATCCTTCCTCTCCTTTTCTTCTCCCTTGTGTATTCCTCTTCCTCTTTCTCTTTATTTTTCTTTCAAGATTGTGAAAACATAACAGAACCACTCCCAGATCCTCTATTTAATTAGACTACCTCTGTGACCCCTAATGATGATAGAATTCTGAGGGAACAGTTTATCACCTCCTGGCAGAAGAATGAAAGCAGTTTATACTTAGTTCCTTATGATTGCTTGCTCATGTTTATATTTTTCTTTTTTTTCCTTTTTTTTTGGTTTTCTTGACTCCTGGGTTTGTATTTTAGATAGCTGTTGTCTACCAACATCTAGGACACTCCCATTTTTTTCTCAATGACTTCAATTCCTGGCTTCTCCAACTTCTGCCTCCATTCTGGGGAACTTGAATATTCATATAGACACTCCCTGAAATATCCAACTCCTTCTCACTGCCTTAATTTACTTTACATATCCTATTCTTCCACTCCTTCTTAGCCACACACAAAGATGGTCATAAACTTGATTTTGCTATCATCTACAAATGTACCACTTCCATGTTCATAAACTCTAAAATTCCTTAATCTAACCACAAATCTGTTATTATTCCATCTCTCTCTGTGTCTTGAAACCCCTACAACTCTTCTTTCTCTTTTCTATGACCTCCTATCCCTCTGCTCCTCATTCTTTTCAGGCCATCAAATCTGCATTAGCTACACTCTCCTTCCTTCCCCATACTGATCCCAACTCTGAACCAGTTCAGGTCTACATAGTCCTTTCTCTCAACTTCCTTATCCTCTTATGTTGTTGTGAATCCTCAACCTTCTATCATTCCTATCTGCTTCCTTAGTTCCTATTTACATGCAAAAGACTCTTTATTTTACAGGAGCTCACAGTCAAAGTTCCAGCTAAAGGAAGCTGGAGAAAATAGTGAAATTATACTAACTGGGTCTATTATAAATTTATTTTACATAATCTTAGTTGGACCCTTACTATAGCAAAATAATCCTTTTATATGTCCATTATTAACTTAGCAGCCCATGCACCACAGTGACTGTTCTAAATCTTTAAATATCTCTTCAAACCTCTCATGGTTCTCCTTCCCACCATTTCAGCTGATATTCTTGTATTTCACTGAAAAAATTGAGGCTATCCTGAAAGAGCTTCTTATTATATTATGTCATCCAGAAATCTTCTGGTGAAATCTTCTCTTTCCTTTCTTTTCTTTTTAAATTATGAGATCTTTTTTTCAAACAACAAAAATCTTTCTTTTCAGTTATCCTTTCAAACCTCTTGTCCCTCAACTGGGAACAAAAGAAAAACCAACTCTATCACAAACATATGTAGACAGTCAAAACCATTTTGACCATTTCAAAAAAAAAAGTCTTTGCCTCATTCCACATTTTGAATTCTTTATTTCTTTGTCAGAAATTGGGTAGCATATTTCATTATTAGATTTCTGGAATAAGTCTGATAACCTCTTTGGAATAGAGGTTGGTCTTCATGTTGATAAGAATTTTTACTTCTTTCAAAGTTGTTTGCCTGTACTATATTGTTGTCATGATACAAATTGTACTTTTGATTCTGTTTACTTCACTCTGCATAAGTCTATATAAGTATTCCCAAGCTTCTCTGAAATCATATCCATCATTTCTTATAGCACAATAGTATCTCATCATATTTATATGTCATAGTTTATTCATTCATTCTCCAATTTATGGACTACCCTTTTCAGATTCTTTGCCACTTCAGGGAGAGTTATAAATATTTTTATACACCCTTAGAGTTTATTTTGCTTAGGGCTAATCCCTCCATCTCTCCTCTATCTAATTCTCCTTGCCCTTTCTCACTTTTCTTTCCTCTTTCCCTGTGGGATGAAATAAATATATTTCTGTACCCATTTGTGTGATTGGTATTCTTCCTTCCTTTAACCAGTTCAAATGAGAGTGAGGTTGAAGTGTCAACAACTTCCCTCGTTCCATCCTCCTTGTTTGTATAGATATCTGCTTGCATATCCTGATATGTGAGATAGTTTATGTGACCTTTTCCTTCCCCTTCAGTGTCTTCCTTTTCTTCTCTTCCCATTTTTATTTTAACACTATCAAGATAGAACAGAACTACTCTGAAGTTTTCTGTCTAATTATACTTCCTTTATAATTTTTCATGATGATAAGAATCAGAGGGAATACAGATATCATCTCCATATATTTGAATGTAATATAATATTTGCTTAGTTCTTTATTAATTTTCATTCATGTTTATTTGTTGATATTTCTCTTCACTCATGTTTAAGCTTAAAAGTTTTTACACATCTGTGTTCTTTTCATCAAGCATGCTTGAAAGTCCTCTATTTCATTAAAGATCCATTTTGCCCCTCTCTAGAGTTATTCAGTTTTTCTAGGTAAGTTATTTTTGGCTGTAAGCCTCAAATATTTTGCTTTCTGGAATATTACATTCCATACGTATACTTCCCCTCATTCCTGTTCTGAGGTCTGTAAGTTCCCAGCCAGGTTTTGGGTTTAAGCAATAGTAAACTGCTGCTGAACTCAGTCCCTGTCAACTAGGAAAAACGCTGCTGGTTCAGAGTGACAGAATTGCAGACTTTTCCTTTGGTCTGGAATTCCTGTCCTGAGTTTTTTCCCCCCATGTTTTAGATTAGACTAGAAGCTGGAACTGAGCCCCAGTTTCTATTCATGGGATCAAAGCCATACCACTCTTATTTGATTCTAAATGTCCTCCTTCTTAGTACATTGTTTAAGGTCTTTACTGCTCCCAATTCTGGGCACAAGTGCCCTTCTTAATCTGTCCTGAATCTGTCGTCCAGAACTGAATAGGTGTTAAAGCTGTGAGTTGGTCATCTATCACCATCTCAGTACCCTAGTATGTGTCTGAGGGGGTGGACTGGTAAGAGTCTGGAATCTCTCTTGCCCTATGTCACAATTTCTTCCTGAATATCAGAGGACTTATTGGGCAGCCTACTCCTGGCCAAATATCATTCCCTATGTTCATAGACTGCCCCAACTTTCTACACACACACACACACACACACACACACACACACACACACACATGTGTGTATGTTTATGTATGTATATATAGCATATAAGTACTGAAAAAAAAAGCTTGCAATCTAGGACAAGAGATATTGTCTTACTTTGGAGCACTATCCTTAGGCACTAAGACATCTAAAGCACACTTATGATGTACTTAACAGCAGCCAGTTAGCACCAGTTTGGATACTATATGAAAAGTCTGACCCCTCTTTGTGGATCTGGTACTTCTTTTTACCCTGAAAACATTTGTTTTGTTGTTATTATTCAGTTGTTTTCAGTTATGTCCAAGTCTATTACCCCATTTGAAGGATTCTTGAAGAAATACTGGATTAGTTTGTCATTTCATTCTCCAGATCCTTTTGGAGGTGAGGAAACAGAGGCAAACAGGGTTAAGCCCAGGATCACACAGTTACTAAGTGTCTGAGACTAGATTTGAACTTAGGAAGATGAGTCCTCTTTACTTTAGGCTCAACATTCTATACATTGTGCCAGCTCATAGTTTCTCCCTGTCTTATAATGCTACAGGTAGAACATCTCTGGTCAGACCTGGTTAAAGTCTGCAGACCCATTGTAACCCCAAGATATAATAAAAGAGGGGAAAGGACCCACATGTGCAAAAATATTTGTAGCAACCTTTTTTGTAGTGGTGAGGAACTGAAAATTGAGTGGATGGATGCCCATCAGTTGGGGAATGGTTAAACAAATTATAGTATATAAATGTAATTATTTAAATCATTAAGGGATTTGCCCAAGGTTGTCCAGGGAGTAAGCCTCAGAGAATGGATTTGAACTCCAAACCTTTGACTCCAGAACCAGTACTCTTTCAATCCCATTATTATATCTCCTACATAGAGTGGGACTAGATTGAGAAGGTTTTCATTACCACACAAAGGAGTTTACATTTGATTTTAGAGGTAATAGGGAATTACTGGAGGTTATTGAGTAGAGGGTGACCTCATCAGACTTATTCTTTAGGGAAATTACTTTGGCCAATGTATGGAGGATGGATATTTGAGACAAGGAGACCAATTAATGCATAGTTCTTATACCAAGTGATGAGAGCTGGAACTAAGGAATAAGAGAAAAAAGGATGAATGTGAAAGACATCATTGAAGTGGAAATGACAAAAGTTTGACAATTGATTCTTACATGGAATGAAAGAGAGTCAGGAGTCACTGGTTTTGACTGGATTGTGAACCCTCATGATCAGAATGTTGGCAGCTTCCTTTACAGAACGGAGAAATTCAGAAATGGATGAAATTTGGTAGGAATGATAATGAGTTCTGTTTTGGATATATTGTATTTGAGATATTTGAACAACATTTAATTTAATATGTCTAACAGTTATTAGTAATGTGGTACTAGAGCACAAGAGAGAGAATATGGCTGAAGATATGTATGAGAAGTTGAATAAGGTACCAGCTTACTGGTTTTGAAAATGGAAATGTTTCAGGAAATAATAGGACTTTTTCATGATGATACCCATTTATTTAAATATTCAATTTTTAAAAGAAATGGTCACGAGACTTTTGAGTTGGAAATTACCTGAGATTAGGATTTTGGGGATATTTATCATTCATTGTTCACCTACTTCCTAAATTGAGATATGGATATCATTGTTAATTTAATGGCCAACATGAAAATGTGAAAAAATAACATGTAGATACATATTGTTTGTTTTTCAGGTGCCTTGGGTAAGGAAGACATAGGCTTTTGTTTATTTGTTTGTTTGTTTTTTTTATATTAGCCACTGCTTGTCCCTTAATAATGTTCACACAAAATTTAACATTATATATACATTTATAGATATTTTGTATATATGTAGATATACACCCATGAACATAGATGTATATATGTTGAGGATAGTCAGCTCATCAAGTTGGCCAAGCTGTGAAATTCTGAAAGTTTTTAGATTCCCAAGTGAATCTTCCTGGTTTCTCTCAAGGATTATTTGGCAAATATTTGAGCTGGAAAAGATTCTCAAGCTCAGCCTAGGACCTGAGCTCCCCCCAATGGGCATCCCTCTTTTGGTTGTTTTAGGGGTTGTTTCCTTTTCATTCAAAGCCTGGTTATCTGACCTGACCTTGCTTTAGAAAGATTATCTACTTGAGTTAAATCCCATCAAATGCAGATGTTTTGAAAAGTAGTTAAATCTGAGGCTTATCCTGGTGCTCTCCTATTGCTTTCAAAAAATCTATATCCATTTTGGTTATAAGTAGTAATTCCAATAAGAATAAACAAAGGAATTACAAAAATAGCTATACATTTCAGAGGAATAAAGATCCTGGGAATTAAATAATTGCCAAACCCTGGGTTTAAATTATCTACACTGAAATAGCAAAGAGAGGAGAAATTTCACTAATTTTAAATGAATAAACATCACATGCCATGATCAAAGCTCAGGGAAGAAAAAGTAGGGTTCATTTTAGATACAGTGACTAGAAGCATGGATGGCTTTTTGAGAATGTTATTCTATAGGTTATCCATACTTTAATAAACTTGGGACTCCAGTGAAGACCTTCTCTAATGCCTCATTATGGTGAGTAGGTGACTCAAAATCTTAGTGAAAATGTCATCAGAGTATTTAATGGCCATTAATGGCCAACATAAAAATGTGAAAAAATAACATGTAGATACATATTGTTTGTTTTTCAGGTGCCTTGGATAACAGTTTAGAAGGGCTTCATATAGAGCCCTAGACAATCTGTAATTTGAAATTCAGCCTTGCTATCTTCAGAGGGGCTTTCCCCCTTAGTGGGTGATGGGTAACCAGTGTTTTAGTCACAAAACCTGTCAAAGATGACATTAGAAGGAGACATACATTTTAGGGAAAGATAATAAGCTTAATTTTGGACATGAATTTTAAGAACTAGTGGGATTCTGAAGTGGAGATGCAACTAGGGGACTCAGAAGAGAGATAAGGACTGAGAATATAGGTTTAGGAGTTATTTGTTTAAAGGTGATATTTAAAGCCACAAGCGTCAATGAGACTGCCAAGTAAGCAAGCAGAGAGAGCAATGAGCTGCAAGAAATGAGAAAACTCTCTTTTTTAGTTGAGAATGAAGAAAATCTGCTTAAGATTTGAAGGATGTTTGATGAGTAGATAGAATTAGAGAAAGAAAGAAAGACACTATAGGAATAGGCATTCCAAGGTGGCTGATGGGCTCACTTCTGCTGGTCTGGGCTTCTTCTATGCCATCCAATGCTTAAGATATATTTTCCTCCCTTTAAGTTCTTCTTTCCTTTTTAAAAAATAAATTCCATACACACACATACATACACACACATATTTAACAACACATATATTTTCCCTTCTGTCTTCTTTTTGTTTAAAAAAAATTAATGCTTTTTAATTTTCAAAACATATGCATGGATAATTTTTCAACATCAATCCTTGCAAAACCTTGTATTCCAATTTCCTACTTCCCTTCCCCTCCACTCTCTCTCCTAGATGGCAAGGAATCCAATATATATTAAATGTGGTAAAAATATGTGTTAAATCCAATATGCGTATATATATTTATACAATTATCTTGCTGCAGGAGAAAAATCAAATCAAAAAGGAAAAAAGTGAGAAAGAAAATAAAATGCAAGCAAACAACAACAAAAAGAGTGAAAATGCTATGTTGTGATCCACACTCAGTTCCCACAGTACTCTATCTGGGTATAGATGGCTCTCTTCATCTCTGAACAATTAGAATTGGTTTGAATCATCTCATTGTTGAACAGAGCCATGTCCAGAACTGATCATCATATAATCTTGTTGTTGCTGTGTACAATGATCTCTTGGTTCTACTCACTCCACTTAGCATCAATTCATGTAAATCTCTCTAGGTCTCTCTGAAATCATCCTGCTGATCATTTCTTATAGAATAATAATATTTTATAACATTCATATACCATAACCATATTCAGCCATTCTCCAAATGATGGGCGTCCACTCAATTTCTAGTTTCTTGCTCCTATGAAAAGGACTGCTACAAACATTTTTGCACATGTGGGTCCCTTTCCCTCCTTTAAGATCTCTTTAGCTATCCTCTTTTTCAATATGATAATATGTTATCCTCATCTTGTCCCACCTCCCTTCTTTATTACTTTGAAGCACTGTGATATAGTAGAAAGAATATAAAACTTTGAGTGAAGATAAATTTGCGTTCAAACCCCAGCCTTCACATTGAATGTCTGAGTAACTATTGTTAGTCATTTGAAATAGCTGAGCCTTACTTTTCTTATCCATAAAATGGCAATTATAATATTGGTAGTGATACCCTCACAGAACTCTTATGAGTATTGAATTAAATTATGTATGATATGTATGTACATATGTGTATAAAGCACACTATATATATGCACATTCAAATACTTAAATAGAGTAGCAAGTAGGTGAAGTTCATAGGATTATAGGCATAGTACTTAAAGGGATCTTAGAGGTCATCTAATCTAATCTTTTTATTTTACCGATGATGAAAGGAAGCTCAGAGATTTGATAAAGAGACTCTACTCAAAGGCAGTGGATAGAGTAATGGGTAAGGATTGAGGAAGGTCTGAGTTAAAATATGGCCCCAGAGAATTTTGTGTGATTGAGCAAGTAACTTAAAAGTTGTGTGACTTATTTTCTTCATCAATAAAGTGGAGATAATAAGAGCACCTTATTCCTGAGATTCATGTGAGTATTAAATGAGATTATATATATACAATGCCTTACAAACATAAAAACACTATGTAAATGTTAGGGGAAAAGGTATGTGGCTTCCAGGCATTCTTCTTTCACCTGATTTTTCATTTCTGGATTGTTATGTCAAATAAATGTAAGATGTAACATAAATATCAGTTATTATTATTGTTTTAACAAAAAGTCCCCAATGTATCAGGAAGATAATCTTTATTATATTTAAATAACACCTCATAATCCTCCTCCCCTCAGAAGAACATTTGTGTCCATTATTTCATTGACTCTTTACAACAAAGTTGTGAATTAGTCAGGGTAAGTATTCCTATTTTCCCAGATAAACAAATTGAAACTCCTAAAGGGTTAGATGACACCTAACTTCTGCATCTTTCTCCAATGATTCCTACTTTTTTTATTACAAATCATTAGGAATTTTTGTATATTTCTCCTTGTTGCAGTGAGTTATTTTCCTGCTACAAGGTAGAAATTAGGGATTAATGAAATATGTAGGAAGCACAACAGCTTTAAGGAAAAGCAAGTCTAAGGAGATTAGGGAACCAAGACCTCCATTTTCTTCCTTTCCTCCTTTCCTTTGGGGATATTCTAAAGTGTGCTAACAGAAAAGACCACTGAATTTGGAGTGAGAAATCTGGATTCAAATTCTGCCTTTACCTATATGACTTTGGGCAATTCAATTAGGGCCTGATTTCATTATCTGTGAAATAAGGACATTGGTCAATATTATTTCTAAGGTCTCTTCCAGCTCTGTCTATAATCCAATAAACTTGTAAAAGACAATGTCATAGTACTCGCAGGTCTACAGAAATACTCTTGCAAATTAAAAGAACGTGTGTATATATGAGAGTGATATGAATTTTATGTGTTTATAGATATGTGTTCTTGTGTGGGAACATATAAACCTTTTTTTGTAAAAATTATAAACAAGGAAAATCTAGGATCATTAAATCCTTGGTGTAATTAGAGCTGGTATGGATAGGAGAAAAGGTTTTGATCTCTTTGGAGACATAGGAGACAAGTCTCTTATTCAGCTTGGGATGAAGAGTGGGAGATCTGGATAGAACCCATTTGTCAAAGAGATTTACTCATAGCACCCTCTGAGGCATACATAGCACTCTAAACAGGAGAGTCTAGAAGAAGGGTCATCATATTTTTTGTCTGTCTCTATTTCCCTTCCTCTTCCTTTCCATCCCTTCCTTCTTCCCTTTCCTGCTTTCCTCTCTTTCTCCTTTTCCCTCTCTCTCTTCTTTTCCCTCTTTCCTCTTCTTCTCCCTCTCTCTTCCCCTCCTTCTCCCTTCTCTGTCTCTCTCCCTTTCTGTCTCCTCCCCCTTCTCTCTGCTTTCCTCCCTCTCTCTCTCTCTTTGCTTTCCTCCCTCTCCTCTCCTTCCTTCTTCTCTCCTTCTCTCTCTCTCTCTCTCTCTCTTTCTCTTTGTCTCTCTCTCTCTCTCTCAATACACATACACACACACACACACACACACACACACACACACACATAATCAGTCTAAGGAAGATGAGCTTTTGAGGCAAATGTAAGCTTTATCAGGTGGGACCAATCTCCTGAGGAGAGTTTGTATTCTAGAGTTAGTGCTGTCCCTCATATCTCTTACTGGTAGGTCACCCATGTTTAGGCAGCTGTCTCCTCAACTTTCCTTACACCCCTTTATCAAAAATGTGTAGGAACATTTTAGTCTATGGTCAACACTACCATTACCATGACCATACTACCCCTAGGGTGAGCCCTATGCTAAGGTTTCTGAAAATGGCTGGCATCCAAAGACAACTTGACTTTGGTAAATTACTTTTCTTTTGAGAATGGAATAATAGTTTGCCAGGAATGTAACTGCTTCCTTCCTTTGCCACTCCACTTCAATGTACCATTTCCCAATAACTAAACTATTACCTACCACTTTCTTTGTTCTGATCATTGGTATCTTTATCCAGAAAATGAGAGATTAAACTTGGAAATGTGCCTTAGTACACTCAGAGAAGAGTTAGTGACCCATAACATCTCTTATATTTCTTTAAAAAATTATCTCTGTAATGCTAAATTCAATTCTCACGGGCAGTTTGGGGTGGAGATGCTTTGATGTGGTAGTTTATATAAATGATAATTGCCAAGGGTGGACCTCATTTTATAATACTGATGTCATGGTCTATTGGCAGATAACATGACCTCAGGAGATACCTTCCTGTCTGGTCCCTGGGATCTAGGAATGAAATATCTTTCTATGGTTTCAGTCTTTGTTAGTGCTTGTTAAATACTTAAACATATTTTACAGTGAATTGATTTCACACTGGCATTTTTTTTTTTTTACTCTTGCTATAATTTTCATATTAGTGGTGACAACCTGGGATATTTAGGAGAGGATTTAGCAATTGCTGGTACATCCCAGCAGGGAGATCATCCTAGTTCTTCTTCCATTGTAACCCTGGGAGTAAACAGTTTCTTAATTTGTCTTTCTCTTTTTTCTCCTTTGTTCAGCCTTTCTCAACTCTTTCTTCTTTTATATTATAACAGCAGTTGGATTTTTTTTTTTTTACAACAGTACTGAAAAGAAAGTATATATATACCTATCTTTGAAAAGTATACTTTTAATGGAATTTTGTAAAAGTAACATCCTATGTCATTTCATTTGTTTCACTATCAATTTTTATATACTATGAATCTTTCTGACTGATCTTTAGCAACTGACACTTTGTTATCATCTAATAGACAGAGGAGGGATGTAAGAGATGGATTAGGGGGACATCCACTCCCAGCATTTGAAGACTTTTTCCAAACAATTTGTCCCATTGGCCATAGTGCTGTGGGACACCTAGAGCTTGGTTGGATATTAAAGATGCCAAGATCATCTACTGAAAGGAACTAGACATAATAGTTCAACGCATACAATTTAAAAAGGGAGATTACCAGCAGTATTGAGGGGTATCAGGAAAGACTTGGGCAACAAGAGAGTATCTGACTTTCATCTTAAAGGAAATAAGAGATTCTCTTATGAGGCAGAAGTAAAGAGGAAGTGAATTTCAGACATGGAGAATGGGATTCAGGATTGAATGTGGGAGATGATGAAGAGTGAAGGGTTGAGGATAACTCCAATATTATAAACCCAGGAAACTAAAAGGTTGTTGGGAAGAAGTTTAGAAGCAAAGTGTGTTGAGGAGAGAGGGAAGAAAATGTAATCAATTTGGGGGCATGTTGAGGCAGAAATGTCTGAAACATCCAGTTTAAAATGTCCAAAAGTCAATTAAGGACACTACGCATTGGTGATATTAGTAGTGAAGCCATTTCCCTGTCCAGGGATTTAACTTTACCCATTGTCTTTCCAACTCAATTTCATCTCCTCACAATATGACTCCTCCTTTCCAGTTTGGACTCTACATTGTGATTTCTTAACTTGTGTGAATTTTCCTTGGCTGTCAGAATTTCTAGTTATATCTCTGAAGCAGAATACTATTTCACAATCAACATCACACTCTGAGATTTACTGATGCCTACTTCTGAATGATGGGAGAATGAGAAAGTAAGAAATTTCATTTAAAAGAAAGTTTTAAAAATTGAAGTGCATGAAATTATTTAAAAAATATTTTGATAATTATTTCAATACAATTCATATGCATTTCCTGTATGCATTTAAGCATATTATTCTGAGAAGAGATCCATAGGCTGGCTATACCAGAATGTCAGTGAGGTTCATGACACAAAAAAGTTTAAAAATCCCTGATCTATAAAGACTTTCAAATTCTTAAAAATTTTTTAAATAGCTTTTTTATTTATAAGTTATATGCATGGATAATTTTACAGCATTGACTATTGCCAAACCTTTTGTTTCAATTTCCCACCTCCTTCCTCTCACCCCTTCCCCTAGATGGCAGGACAACCAATACATGTTAAATATATTAGAGGATAAATTAAATACAAAATAAGTATACATGTCCAAACCTTTATTTTGCTGTACAAAAAGAATCAGACTCTGAAATATTGTACAATTAGCCTGTGAAGGAAATAAAAAATGCAGGCAGGCAAAATTATAGGGATTGGGAATTTGATGTAATGGTTCTTAGTCATCTCCCAGAGTTCTTTCACTGGGTGTAGCTGGTTCAGTTCATTACTGCTCCATTAGAACTGATTTGGTTCATCTCATTGCTAAGGATGGCCAGGTCCATCAGAATTGATCATCATATAGTATTGTTGTTGAAGTATATAATGATCTCCTGGCCCTGCTCATTTCACTCAGCATCAGTTCATGTAAGTCTCTCCAGGCCTTTCTGAAATCCTCCCGTTGGTCATTTCTTACCGAACAATAATATTCCATAATATTCATATACCACAATTTATTCAGCAATTCTCCAATTGATGGGCATCTACTCAGTTTCCAGTTTCTGGTCACCACAAAGAGGGCTGCCACAAACATTCTTGCACATACAGGTCCCTTTCCCTTCTCTAAGATCTCTTTGGGATATAAGCTCAGTAGTAACACTGCTGAGTCAAAGGGTATGAAGACTTTCAAATTCTAAGGAATGGGGGGACACTTTTACTAAATTACAAAATAATTTGTAATTGGCCAAAAAAACAGAGAATTTAAATCTGAAAGAAACCTTCAAGATTGTCTAGTTTAACTCCTTCATTTTTCAAATGAAGAAACAAAATCCTAGAATAGTAACATTACTTGTTTGAAATTCTATTCAAAGATAGGAAGAAGGAAAATATAGATTACAACTCAGGTTCTTTTATTCCATGTTTTATATTCTTCACTTTATACTACACAGCTTCTCAGCAGATGAGATATTTGCTTTGAATGAAAAAGATGCATTTATTTCTTTAGATATTGAAGAAAAGAATAACTGCTTTGATTTTAATTTTTTTGAGGGGGATGGATGGGTGGGTGATGGGAAGGAAGAGGAATCAATATGACAAACAAAAATATTGTACATGTGGTACTCTAAAAACCATGGTTTTGTCACGTTAGTGACTTTAGCCAGCAGATGGAGCTCTTGAGGCAGTTTATTTCTTAGTTTCATCAAGAGTTACTCTCCTTTTAAGCCCTTTGAAAAAAGGCTGGCTGGTGTTTTTTATGTCCAGCATTGGAGAAACATAGATATAAATGACATTTATGCGATTGCTTTTACACTATGCTTGTGAGGAAAGTTCTGTGCTTAACTCCTGGTTGTTCAACATTTTTAAAAAATCAATGCTTTAGATTTAGATTACATTAAAAAGACATACTTAAGAGATTTACAAAGAAAGATGTATAATACATCAAATTGCAGAATCAAGACTCAAAAGTATCCCCAGAAGCCTGGGATGCTAGGCTGACACCAAGAACATAAAACTGGCAGGGTCAAATGTCAGTCCTGTACTTAGTTTATAAAATCAGCTATTAGAGGATAAAGGAGACTTGGCTTGATAGTAATTTTTGTGAAAGTTCTCTTCCATCAAATTGTGAACTAGTACAGTGTGTGTGTGTGTGTGTGTGTGTGTGTGTGTGTGTGTGTGTACACACATGCGCGTGCATACAGGATTCTCAGGTTCTTTAAGACAGAATGACATGAGTTCAATTCCAGCCTCAGAAACTTACTAGCTGTATAATCCTGGATAAGTCACTTAGCTTGTTTGCCTCGGTTTTCTCATCTACAAAATGGGGATAATAATAGTACATATCTCCCTGATTGTTGTGAGGATGAAATGAGATTATAATTGTAAACTGCTTTGCTCAGTCATATGCAAATCTTAGCTATTATTATTATTTTAGGAATAATGTTTTTAAATATCTTAAACAAAATATATAGGATTACAAAGGAAATCTATCATATTGGAATTCAGTTACCAAACCATAAATAAATAAAGAAGTTCATGGTTCATAGGTTAAGAATTTCTGCTTTATGCTATCTAATTTGGTAATCTACTAAACTCTCACTGGTTCAATTATTATCTCTATGAAAATGATTTTTAGGTCTATCTATCAGTCTAGTCTCATTCCTGAACTCCAGTTCTTTGGGTATCACCTTTTGAATATCTTGAATTGTATGTCTCTTGAAAATTTCAAACTCAACATGTTCAAAATAAGATTCTCATTTGCCCTTATTCACCCCACATAGCCAATCTGTTAACAAATCTTGTCTTTTCTCCTTTATACAATAGTACACACAAGTTCTCTTCTCTCTACCCACGCAAACATCACCTTGCTTCAGGGATATATCACCATTCACTTAAACAATTGCAACCTCTTTTCCCTTGTGTTCTTGCCTCAACTCTCTTCGCTATCCAGTCTATTCTCCATTGCTAACTGCCAAAGAGATTTTCCTAGTGTGGGTACAGGAAATCTAACCACGTAATTCCTCATCTCCAGCAACTCTTTATTACTTCCAACATCACTCAGTCAGTAAACAAGCATTTGTTGTGTCTAACACTGTGCTAAATACAGTGCTTCTGATCTGGCATTGCAAAGTCCTCCATAGTCTCTAATCTTACACTTACCTATGCATATTCTGTGATCTAATTACACCGATTTCCTTGCACACAAATTTTCATTCCCCACATCCTTGTGTTACTTCCACTGTTTTCTATAACTGAAATGCTTTTCCTTCTCACCTTTGCAACTAAGTCTCTCTGGCTTCCTTCAGGACCCATCTTAGATTTCATCTTCAGCAGAACTTTGCTGGTACTCTCAGTTGGTAGAGCCTTCCCCTTCCTACTCTGGATAGTTTGTATGTACCTAATTATTTACATATTATCTTCACCACTAGAATGTGAGTTCCTTAGGATCAAGAACTTTTTGCCTATCTTTGTACTCTTGGGCATAGGACTGTGCCTGAAATATAGTAAAAACTTAAAAAATGCTTATTGATTGAAAGAGATCAGTAATAGTAACATGATTCTAAGAATGACTTTGAGTAAATAAGTTATTTTGTCTATTATTAATACCCAAATTGACTATAAAGGATATATAAAGAAAGATGTTATCTGCATCCAAAGAAAGGACTGATAAATAGAAATATGTATAGAATAATTTTACACAAATATACTTATTTGTGTCTCATGATAGCCATCTGTAAGGCAGGAGGAGATGGGAAGGAAGAAAAAAAGAAAAAATATGATAATTTTGTTTTATATTTAAAAGAAATAGCAAGCTGTACACAGTAGATTTTCAGTTTTATGTACTGTTGTGATGAAAATACTTGTTTTTATTCCATAAATTAAGAATAAAAAAGTTTTAAAAAAGAAAGAGATCTGGAGTTTTAGTTGATAGCAAATTCAGTATGAGTCAACTATGTAATACATGGCTGTCAAAGAAAAAAAAAGACCCCAGCCAAATAAAACCACAACTCACAACTAATTTAATATTGATAGTGTATATAGAAGTACAAAGCCCAGAATACAAGTAATACTATTAACTGGATTTTGTGCTGATCTCAATATACCCAGAGTACTGAATTCAGTTCTGACCATCACATTTAAAAAAAAATTAATAACTTTTAATCTACAAATTATATGCATGGGTAATTGTACAGCATTGACAATTGCCAAACCTTTTGTTCCAATTTTTCCCCTCCTTCCCCTCACCCCCTCCCTAGATGGCAGGATGACCAATACATATTAAATATATTAGAGGATAAATTAAATACAAAATAAGTATACATGTCCAAACCATTATTGTGCTATACAAAGAGAATCAGACTCTGAAATATTGTACAGTTAGCCTGTGAAGGAAATCAAAAATGCAGGCGGGCAATAATATAGGGATTGGGAAATCAAAATAATGGTTCTTAGTCATCTCCCAGAGTTCTTTTGCTGGGTGTAGCTAGTTCAGTTTATTACTGCTCCATTAGAACTGAATTGGTTCATCTCATTGCTGAAGATGGCCAGGTCCATCAGAATTGATCATCATATAGTATTGTTGTTGAAGTATATAATGATCTCTTGGTCCTGCTTATTTCACTCAGCATCAGTTCGTGTAAGTCTCTCCAGGCCTTTCTGAAATCATCCTGTTGGTCGTTTCTTACCGAACAATAATATTCTATATTATTCATATACCACAATTTATTCAGCCATTCTCCAATTGATGGGTATCCACTCAGTTTCCAATTTCTGGCCACTACAAAGAGGGCTGCCACAAACATTCTTGCACCTACAGGTCCCTTTCCCTTCTTTATGATCTCTTTGGATATAAGCCCAGTAGTAACTCTGCTGGTCAAAGGGTATGCACAGTTTGATAACTTTTTGAGCATAGTTCCAAATTGCTCTCCAGAATGGCTGAATGTATTCACAATTTCACCAACAATGTATTAGTGTCCCTGTTTTTCCACATCATTCTAGTCAGTCTGACAGGTGTGTAGTGGTATCTCAGAGTTGTCTTAATTTGCATTTCTCTGATTAATAATGACTTGGAGCGTCTTTTCATATGGCTAGATATAGTTTCAAAATCTTCATCTGAGAACTGTCTATTCATATCCTTTGACCATTTATCAGTTGAAGAATGGCTTAATTTTTTATAAATTAGAGTCAATTTGCTATATATTTTGGATATGAGGCCCTTATCAGAACCTTTGACTGCAAAAATGTTTTCCCAGTTTGTTGCTTCCCTTCTAATCTTGTCTGCATTAGTTTTGTTTGTACAAAACCTTTTCAATTTGATATAATCAAAATTTTATATTTTGTCATTAGTAATGATCTCTAGTTCTTCTTTGGTTATAAATTCCTTCCTCTTCCACAAGTCTGAGAGGTAAATTATCCTGTGCTCCTCTAATTTATTTGTAATCTCATTCTTTATGCCTAGGTCATGGACCCATTTTGACCTTATCTTGGTGTACGGTGTTAAGTGTGGGTCAATGCCTAGTTTCTGCCATACTAGTTTCCAATTTTCTCAGCAATTTTTGTCAAACAGTGAGTTCTTATCCCAAAAGCTGGGGTCTTTGGGTTTGTCAAACACTAGAGTATTAAGGTTATTGACTGTTTTGTCCTTTGAATCTATCCTATTCCACTGATCAACTAATCTATTTCTTAGCCAATACCAAATGGTTTTGGTGACCACTGCTTTATAATATAATTTTAGATCTGGTACAGCTAGGCCACCTTCATTTGATTTTTTTTTTCATTAATTCCCTTGAAATTCTTGACCTTTTGTTTTTCCATATAAACTTTGTTGTTATTTTTTCTAGGTCATTAAAATCGTTTTTTCAGGGGGGAGTCTGAGTGCTGACCATCACATTTTAAATGATTATTGACACCAGGTGCTTCCAGAAAAGGGATAGAATTGGAGAAGGCAACGTGTACTGCGAAGAATCCAGGATTGACTATGCTTCTTATTACTTACGTCAACCTGAATTCAAAAGAAGACAGCCGACTTCCGGTTAAGATGGCGGAGAGGAGGCTCACAGTTGCATAAGCTCCGCGCTTTCTCTCACTATCCACTTCATTACAAGCCTCTGAATCAATGCTTGACTGAAAAAAACCCACAAATAGTTACCAAGAGAAGCCATCCTTGAGATCCGCCAAGAAAGGTCTGTCTTTACTGGAGGGCTGGGGCGGTTTTAGATCGGGCGCAGGCTGAGGGCAGCGGCAGTGAGAGCACGGGAGCAGACTGGAGAGGGGGTGGGGAGCGATCGCAGCCGTCTCTGCGGGGAGAGCTTCGCTACAGGTTTGGAACCTGCAGCAAGTCAACAGCCCAGCAGAGAAGCTAAAAACACCGGGGTTGAAGAACACAACCGCAAACAGCTGGAGTCTCTCAGGACCTGGCCGCCCCTCCCTTCCCCCCCCCTCAGTGACTCAGCACGCTTTGGGATCTCAGAGCGCAGGCGCAGCACAGTCCTGCTAGTGCCTCACTGCTGCCCCCTGCAGTCTGTAGAGGAAGCTCGATAACACACCCAGCCCCCCCCCCCCCCCAAAGAAAGACTCCAGTTTTTTCTGTTTTTCTTTGGTAGTTTGTCTCTGATTAATAGACAGAATGAGCAAGAAGCTGAAGAGGACTTTAACCCTTGACAGCTTCTACACAGATAGAGAGCAGACTCTAAATCCTGAGGAGACTAAAAACAGGCAGTCCCCAGGTGATTCCCCAAAGGAGGAGATCGTCTGTTCCTCAGCACAGATGAACCTCATAGAAGTGATTAAAAAGGCTCTCACAAGGGAGCTAGAAGAAAAATGGGGAAAGCAGAGTGAGGCTTGGCAAAAGGAGAAGGAAGCTTGGGAAAAGGAGAGGGAGGCTTGGCAAAAGAGCCTGGAGAAGTCAGTTAAAGAGAGAGTGGATAAAGAAGTAAAATCCTTGAAAAATAGGATTAGTGAACTGGAAACAGAAAACAGCTCTCTAAAAAACAAAATTGGCGAAATGGAAAAAAATTCCACAGAACAAAAGAACTCAATTGGACAATTAGAGAAAGATTTTAAAAAAGTGAGTGAAGAGAATACTTCACTGAAAATCAGAATTGAACAAGTGGAATTGAATGACTCGAGGAGACAAGAAGAATCAGTCAAGCAAATCCAAAAAAATCAAACAATGGAGAAAAATGTGAAATACCTTCTGGGGAAGACAACAGACCTGGAAAACAGATCCAGGAGAGACAATCTGAGAATCATTGGACTCCCAGAAAAACATGATGAAAAAAAGAGCCTGGACACTGTCTTCCAGGAAATTATCAAAGAGAACTGCCCAGAAGTCATAGGAACAGAGGAAAAAATAAACATTGAAAGGATTCATCGATCACCCACTGAAAGGGATCCTAAAATCAAAACACCAAGGAATATAGTGGCCAAATGCCAGAACCCTCAGATGAAAGAAAAAATATTGCAAGCGGCTAGAAAAACCCAATTCAAGTATCAAGGAGCCACAATAAGGATCACCCAGGATCTGGCAGCATCCACATTAAAAGATCGAAGGGCCTGGAATATGATATTCCGAAAGGCTAAGGAACTTGGTATGCAACCAAAAATAACTTACCCAGCGAGAATGAGCATCTTTTTCCAGGAAGAAGATGGACATTCAACGAAGTAAGCGAATTTCATCTATTTCTGATGAAAAAACCAGAACTTAACAAAAAGTTTGATCTACAAATATAGAACTCAAGAGAAATCTAAAAAGGTAAAGATTAATCTTGGGAACTATATTTTGACTATATAGATGTATAAAGAATACATGTATACCTTGTTCTAGAAATTGATGTGGAAAGGACATTGTACCAGAAAAAGGGTAAAGTGGGGGTAGTACATCTCATGAAGAGGCATAGGAAACCTATTATATCTGAGAGAAAGAATGGAGGGGGATGAATATAGCGGGTATCTTACTGCCTTCAGAATTGGCTTTAAGTGAAAAATCTAAGACATATTCAATCTATGGTGAAACTTCTCCCATCTCATTGAAAAGTGAGAAGGGAAAAGTGGAAAGGGAAGGAATAAGCTAAGCGGAAGGGAATACGGGAACTGGGAGGGAAAGGGGTAAGATAGGGGGAGGAACTCTAAGGCGGGGGGAGGGACACTAAAAAGGGAGGGCTGTGAGAAGCAAGGGGTGCTCACAAGCTTAATACTTGGAAGGGGGGAAAGGGGAAAGAAGGGAGGAAAGCATAAACCGGGGTTAACAAGATGGCAAGTAATACAGAATTGGTCATTCTAACCATAAACGTGAACGGGGTAAACTCCCCCATAAAGAGGAAGCGGTTAGCAGAATGGATTAAAAGCCAGAATCCTACAATATGTTGTTTACAGGAAACACACCTGAAGCGGGGAGATACATGCAGGTTAAAGGTAAAAGGTTGGAGCAAAATCTACTATGCTTCAGGTGAAGTCAAAAAAGCAGGGGTAGCCATCCTGATCTCAGATCAAGCTAAAGCAAAAATTGACCTAATTAAAAGAGATAAGGAAGGACACTATATCTTGCTAAAGGGTAGCATGGATAATGAAGCACTATCTATATTAAACATATATGCACCAAGTGGGGTAGCATCTAAATTCTTAAAAGAGAAACTAAGAGAGCTGCAAGAAGAAATAGACAGTAAAACTATAATAGTGGGAGATCTTAACCTTGCACTCTCAGAATTAGATAAATCAAACCAGAAAATAAATAAGAAAGAAGTCAAAGAGGTAAACAGAATACTAGAAAAGCTAGATATGATAGATCTCTGGAGAAAATGTAATGGAGACAGAAAGGAATACACTTTCTTTTCAGCAGTTCATGGAACCTATACAAAAATTGACCATATATTAGGACATAAAAACCTCAAACTCAAATGTAGTAAGGCAGAAATAGTAAATGCATCCTTTTCAGACCACGATGCAATGAAAATTACATTCAACAAAAAAGCAGGGGGAAGTAGACCAAAAAATAATTGGAAACTAAATAATCTCATACTAAAGAATGATTGGGTAAAACAGCAAATCATAGACATAATTAATAACTTCACCCAAGAAAACGATAATAATGAGACATCATACCAAAATGTATGGGATGCAGCCAAAGCGGTAATAAGGGGAAATTTCATATCTCCAGAGGCCTATTTGTATAAAATAGAGAAAGAGAAGGTCAATGAATTGGGTTTGCAATTAAAAATGCTAGAAAAGGAACAAATTAAAAACCCCCAGTCAAACACTAAACTTGAAATTCTAAAAGTAAAAGGTGAGATCAATAAAATTGAAAGTAAAAAAACTATTGAATTGATTAATAAAACTAAGAGTTGGTTCTATGAAAAAACCAACAAAATAGACAAACCCTTAGTAAATCTGATTAAAAAAAGGAAAGAGGAAAATCAAATTGTTAGTCTTAAAAATGAAAAGGGAGAACTCACCACTAACGAAGAGGAAATTAGAGCAATAATTAGGAGTTACTTTGCCCAACTTTATGCCAATAAATTCGACAACTTAAATGAAATAGAAAAATACCTCCAAAAATACAGCTTGCCCAAACTAACAGAGGAAGAAGTAAATATCCTAAACAGTCCCATCTCAGAAAAAGAAATAGAACAAACTATCAATCAACTCCCTAAGAAAAAATCCCCAGGACCAGATGGATTTACATGTGAATTCTACCAAACAT
Organism: Antechinus flavipes; assembly: GCF_016432865.1. Lineage (NCBI taxonomy): Eukaryota > Metazoa > Chordata > Mammalia > Dasyuromorphia > Dasyuridae > Antechinus > Antechinus flavipes. The sequence goes on along the minus strand of NC_067398.1, from coordinate 470,145,820 downwards.
TTAAAGAACAATTAACTCCAATGTTATATAAACTATTTGAAAAAATAGGGATTGAAGGAGTCCTACCAAACTCCTTTTATGACACAGATATGGTACTGATACCTAAACCAGGTAGGCTGAAAACAGAGAAAGAAAACTATAGACCAATCTCCCTAATGAATATTGATGCTAAAATCTTAAATAAAATATTAGCAAAAAGATTACAGAAAATTGTCACCAGGATAATACACTATGACCAAGTAGGATTTATACCAGGAATGCAGGGCTGGTTCAATATTAGGAAAACTATTAGCATAATTGACTTTATCAATAACCAAACAAACAAAAACCACATGATCATCTCAATAGATGCAGAAAAAGCATTTGATAAAATCCAACATCCATTCCTAATAAAAACACTTGAGAGCATAGGAATAAATGGACTTTTCCTTAAAATAGTCAGGAGCATATATTCAAAAGCATCAGTAAGCATCATATGCAATGGGGAAAAACTGGAACCTTTCCCAGTGAGATCTGGAGTGAAGCAAGGTTGCCCACTATCACCATTATTATTTAATATCGTATTAGAAACACTAGCCTCGGCAATAAGAGTCGAGAAAGATATAAAAGGAATTAGAGTAGGCAATGAGGAAACCAAACTATCACTCTTTGCAGATGATATGATGGTATACCTAGAGAACCCCAGAGATTCTACCAAAAAGCTATTGGAAATAATTCATAATTTTAGCAAAGTAGCTGGCTACAAAATAAATCCCCATAAATCCTCAGCATTTTTATACATCACCAACAAAACCCAACAGCAAGAGATACAAAGAGAAATTCCATTCAGAATAACTGTTGATACCATAAAATATTTGGGAATCTATCTACCAAAGGAAAGTCAGGAATTATATGAGCAAAATTATAAAAAAGTCTCCACACAAATAAAGTCAGACTTAAATAATTGGAAAAATATTAAGTGCTCTTGGATCGGCCGAGCGAACATAATAAAGATGACAATACTCCCTAAACTAATCTATTTATTTAGTGCTATACCAATCAGACTCCCAAAAAACTACTTTGATGAACTAGAAAAAATAACAACAAAATTCATATGGAACAATAAAAGTCGAGAATCTCAAGGGAATTAATGAAAAAAAAATCAAATGAAGGTGGCCTAGCTGTACCTGATCTAAAATTATATTATAAAGCAGCAGTCACCAAAACCTTATTGGCTAAGAAATAGATTAGTGGATCAGTGGAAAAGGCTAGGCTCACAAGACAGAATAGTCAATTATAGCAATCTAGTGTTTGACAAACCCAAAGCCCCTAACTTCTGGGAAAAGAATTCATTATTTGATAAAAACTGCTGGGATAATTGGAAATTAGTATGGCAGAAATTAGGCATGGACCACACTTAACACCATATACCAAGATAAGATCAAAATGGGTCTATGACCTAGGCATAAAGAACGAGATTATAAATAAATTAGAGGAACATAGAATAGTTTATCTCTCAGACTTGTGGAGGAGAAAGAAATTTGTGACCAAAGATGAACTAGAGACCATTACTGATCACAGAATAGAAAATTTCGATTACATCAAATTAAAAAGCCTTTGTACAAATAAAACTAATGCAAACAAGATTAGAAGGGAAGCAACAAACTGGGAAAACATTTTCACAGTTAAAGGTTCTGATAAAGGCCTCATTTCCAAAATATATAGAGAACTGACTCAAATTTATAAGAAATCAAGCCATTCTCCAATTGATAAATGGTCAAAGGATATGAACAGACAATTTTCAGAGGATGAGATTGAAACTATTACCACTCATATGAAAGAGTGTTCCAAATCATTATTGATCAGAGAAATGCAAATTAAGACAACTCTGAGATACCACTACACACCTGTCAGATTGGCTAAGATGACAGGAAAAAATAATGATGAATGTTGGAGGGGATGCGGGAAAACTGGGACACTAATGCATTGTTGGTGGAGTTGTGAACGAATCCAACCATTCTGGAGAGCAATCTGGAATTATGCCCAAAAAATTATCAAAATGTGCATATCCTTTGATCCAGCAGTGTTTCTATTGGGCTTATATCCCAAAGAAATACTAAAGAAGGGAAAGGGACCTGTATGTGCCAAAATGTTTGTAGCAGCCCTGTTTGTAGTGGCTAGAAACTGGAAAATGAATGGATGCCCATCAATTGGAGAATGGCTGGGTAAATTGTGGTATATGAATGTTATGGAATATTATTGTGCTGTAAGAAATGACCAGCAGGATGAATACAGAGAGGCTTGGAGAGACCTACATGAACTGATGCTAAGTGAAATGAGCAGAACCAGGAGATCATTATACACTTCGACAACGATATTGTATGAGGACATATTTTGATGGAAGTGGATTTCTTTGACAAAGAGACCTGAGTTTCAATTGATAAATGACGGACAAAAGCAGCTACACCCAAAGAAAGAACACTGGGAAACGAATGTGAACTATCTGCATTTTTGTTTTTCTTCCCGGATTATTTATACCTTCTGAATCCAATGCTCCCTACGCAACAAGAGAACTGTTCGGTTCTGCAAACATATATTGTATCTAGGATATACTGCAACATATCCAACATATAAAGGACTGCTTGCCATCTAGGGGAGGGGGTGAAGGGAGGGAGGGGGAAAAAAATCGGAACAGAAATGAGTGTCAATATAATGTAATTATTAAATAAAAAATTTTAAAAAAATAAAAAAAAAAAAAAAAAAAGAAGACAGCCAAAAAATTTGAGGTCTTTAATTAGGGTAAGTGCCTTGTAACTTGGGGTGCTACCCAGAAAGTTCTGGAGTCCTTAAAGAGTAAATTGAAAACAAGGATTATTTAAGATACTAAGACAAGGGAAATGGTCAGGCTGCAGGTGGGAGGGATTAGGAAAGAGTCACTTTTCCACAAAGTAAGTTGTTTTACATATCTAACAAAAGTCTGTAGAAAAAGTTTGGGAATTTTTGGAGGGCTGATTTGGGGACATTTATAAAATTAGTCAGAGGCTGAAAGAGAAAATGTTGGGTCATTCTTTGGGAATTCATGGTCTGGGAATGGGGACAAATTCAGATTTAGTCAGCTGAGTTTGATACCTATAACATCTTACCTAAGTTAATTCACATCTTTTGGTGAATTTTTCTTTTTATCTGTAAAATGGGAAGGTTAGGTATGGAACCTTTCCAGGTCTGAATCGTATGTTCCAAGGGTGATGAAGGATCTCAAAACCATATTGATGTGGTTTAGGAGAACAATTTCTGGTTCCAAATGATGTGTTTGGGGTTCAGTACCAAATGAGATTGATATAGGCACCAAATGTTAGTATTTGGTCATGTGAAGAATTCACAATGGCCATTCTCTTTGGCAAATGGTAGATTTATTCAGGAGAAAAGGCTACAGACAAAAATGAAAAGATACAATAGATACCAGGAATGGTAAATATGAAATAGAGTTGGGAGAGCATATAGTTAGCAAGGAAAGGCATTTTAGAAATTAATGATGGAAAAGACAAGTTCCCTAGTAGAATTTACAATTAACCAGTATAAAGGAAACAATCAATGAGATCGGAGTACACCCTTTATTGATAGGCTAAATCGCAAAAGAGATTTAGCACCCCAAAAGAATTAGTTAGCTATAAGAAGAAAAGAATAGTGGCAATGTAGGGGATGAGAGAAGAGACATCAAGTGGCTGATGAAGGAATGAGGGAAAAGACATGACATGGCAGAATGTTGTTCTGGGTGTAACCCAAAGGGGTTTAGCCAACATGTCCTGAGCCATGGACAGATATATATAGGGGAAATTTAACTTCAGGGGTTTGACATAACTTGGATTTCTGTCTAGACATAGCAAGGTGGGGCTATAAAGTAAAACTGATTCCCATTAGTGTCACTACCTGTTTGCCCTGGAAGTAATTCCATCAATACTTTAGTCTTTCTCTGCCAATTGCAACACCAAATTACTCAGGACTTCAATATTATACCAGGAACTGGAATATTTAGCTTGAAAAAAAAATTCCAATTAACAAGACCCAGCCACAACCAAGCAGGGTAAAACAGGTGTCATGAAATATTTTTAAGGGCTGTCCTTATGTTCTCTACCAGGATTCCTTGATGTAGGATATATGAACTTATTTTTTAAAAATATATTTCTACAGTGGTATTTCAGTGTAATTGTTTTCCTTTGCAACCTATGTATTTTATTTTATGCATTAAAAAACATTCTTCTTGGAAAAAGAATTTCTTTTCTTTTGTTTTTCTCCTTTACCCACTCTTTTTTTATTATAGCTTTTTATTTACAAGATATATGCACGGGTAATTTTTCTGCACTGACAATTGCAAAACCTTTTGTTCCAATTTTTTCCCTCTTTTCCCTCATTCCCTACCCCAGATGACAAGTAGACCAATACATATTAAATATGTTAAAATATATGTTAAGTACTATATATATATATATATATATATATATATATATATAATACACACACACACACACACACACACACACACACACATACACACACACATATATATATATATATACACATGCCCATACAGTTATTTTGCTGTACAAAAAGAATTGGACTTTGAAATAGTATACAATTAACTTATGAAGGAAATTAAAAATGCAGGTGGACAAAAATAGAGGTATTGGGAATTCTACGTAGTGGTTTACACTCATTTCCCAGAGTTCTTTTGCTGGGTGTAGCTGGTTCAGTTCATTACTGCTCTATTGGAACTGATGTGGTTCATCTCATTGCTGAAGAGGGCCACATCCATCAGAATTGATCATCATATGGTATTATTATTGAAGTATATAATGATCTCCTGGTCCTGTTCATTTCATTCAGCATCAGTTTATGTAAGTCTCTCCAGGCCTTTCTGAAATCTTCCTGCTGGACATTTCTTACCAAACAATAATATTCCATATTATTCATATACCACAATTTATTCAGCCATTCTCCAATTGATGGGCATCCACTCAATTTCCAATTTCTGGCCACTACAAAAAGGGCTACCACAAACATTCTTGCACATACAGGTCCCTTTCCCTTCTTCAATAATTCTTTGGGATATAAGCCCAGTAGTAACATGTCTGGATCAAAAGGTATGCACAGTTTGATAACTTTTTGAGCATAGTTCCAAATTGCTCTTCAGAATACCTGGATGTATTCACAATTCTACCAGCAATGTATCAGTGTCCCAGTTTTCCCACATCCCCGCCAAAATTCCGCATTATCTTTCCCTGTCATTCTAGCCAATTTGAGATGTGTAGTGGTATCTCAGAGCTGGGAAAGAAAGTTTCTTGAAATGTGTTTGCTTTTACTTAACTTATTTAAATAAGGATTTAGATTTGTACTGTATAGCTCTAAAGGGTGAAAGTTAGAAAAGTAAATTCTGAAACTATATACTGCTTTTCTGGTGGTAAGGGCTGCCCAACAATAGAAAGAAGGGCTTAATTTTCCAGTGAGTTGCTTGTAACTAAAAGTATTTAAAGGGAAACCTGATAAACTCAATGTCAGGAATGCCATAGAAAGGATCCCTGAAATATACCTCTGAAATCCCTTTTAAGCCTAACATTCTTTGAAAGTGCAGGTTTAACCATGTTTTCCTTCCCCACCTTCAAGCCCCACTTGCTCTATAATCTCCAATGGCTCCCTCTATCCTCCAGTATCAAATATAAAATACTCTATTTAGTATTGAAAACCTTTTATAACTTAACCCCACCCCTACCTTTGCAGTCTTTTTAGATGTAATTCCTCCTCTGCTGCATTCCCCCACTCCCCAAATACTCTTTGATCCAGTAACATTGGTTTCCTTATTGTTTTTAGAATAAGATATTACATCTCCTCACTTTGGGAATTTGCTTTGACTGTCCCCAGGCTTGGAATGCCCTCCCTTCTCACCCCTGCTTTCTGGCTTCCCTGCCATCCCCCAAATTCCATCTAAAATCCCACTTTCAACAGGAAATCTTTCCCAATGCTCCCTAATTCTAATCATTATTTTTTATTTATAGTGTACATAACTTGGTTTGTATATATTTATTTGCATGTTGTCTTTTGCATTAGATTGTGAGTTCCCTGAGGATAAAGGCCATTTTTTTTTTTTTTTGGTCTTTTATTTCCAGTATTTAGCATATTGCCTGACACCTAGTAGTTACTTAATAAATCCAAATTGACTGACTGGGAATTTGAAGCAAAGATGAACCTAGAAAATTTTAGAAACTATAGAACTTTAAAAATAGTAATAGTATTTGATTTTCAGGTCTGAACACTGCTGTATCCCTCACTGGCAATATTAATTTTAAGAATTCTTTGAACTCATTTTCAAATATTTGGTTACTAAAAGACAGAACCTGTAGAAGAATTATTTTCCCTCATCCTTTTCCCTCCCACTTTGGGTTGAACTGGCCCATCATCAGAGGGAGAGGCCCTGGAGGAGGAAACAGCCTTTGTGGTGGATGGACTCCTCCCAAGTTCAGTAGAAAACCTCCCTGACTTGGCATCTGCCAGATTTTCTCCTGCTTCAAAGGGATGGGGGAAGGCAGTGATTCTACCCAGCCCATGAATTTGTATAGAAAATATAGTCCCTTCTCTGCTAATAGCCTAACTGGCCTGACCTTGAGCTTATGGGAAAACCCCCAGTTCTTGATATTCTGAGCTGGAAGGAAGTTCTTGCCCAGCTAGCTTTCCTCCCTCCCTGCCTTAGAGAGGACTCCTGGGGCACTGATGTCATTGTGGGTGATAACTCTATTCTCAATCTTAGTCAGGCAGGGAGGGGATAGAAAGAAAGCCAGAGGACTGGCCATATCCTTTCCTCCTCCCATAAGATTGGAGAGGAAGGGGTGGATAGAAATCATTGGCCTGGGAGGTGTCAGGGTTAGGGCATATAGCTATTACAGTAATAAGGAGGTATAGATGAATAGGGATTTAGGGAATATTATGGAAGAATCAGAAAGAGTAGTTGTTAGAATAGATATGGGGAACAAAGGGGTCAGAAAAGTTAAAAAGGATCCCAAGATTGTGTGCTTGAATGTGTAAGAGGGGGATGGTGTCATCAAAATGATGAGGATTGTAGGATCATATATTAGGAAAAGAAAGTCAACTAGTATAATTATTTCATTTTACAGATGAGGAAACTGAGACCTGAATAGGTTACATGGCTTTCCTTAGGTCTTATCAATAATAAGGAATTGTAGCAGGATTAGAACACAGATTCTTTGATTCCACATCGAGCAATCATTCTACTAGCCCTAAAGATAAGTAATCTGGGTCTGAGTTCTTGAACTTTTGTGTGTCCTGGTCCTCATATGAAGATTGATGAAATCCATGGACTCCTTCTGGGAAGAAAGCTCTTAAATGTGTAAAATAAAAAAAAAAAAGCTCTTAAATGTATGAAATAAAAAACAGAATCACAAAAAAATGAACAATATTGAAATATAGCTATCAAAATATTTTTAAAAATCTAAATTCATGGATCCCACAAAGCATTTATTCATCATGGGTCTGTGAATCCCAGACTAAGAACTCCTGATTTAGAAGCTGAAGGAATGTCCAATACATCATCAGAGAGAGCTAGAAGGAATTTTTAGATATATCACATTCCAATTCTTCATTTTACAAGCAAGGGGAAAAATCACTTGTAAAAGGAGAGTGATGGTGGATCCTGCTAGCATTGCTCAGGTTTGAAACTAAAGGTTCAGAGATGTTTTGCTATGTAGGACCAATGAAATCATTAGGACAGATGAGAATGTATTGATGTTAGTATTAATCTTGTTGTTGATTACTGTGTGCCTCTCACTGTCAAGTTCAGAGACTGGTAGCTAAATTTGTTTACATGTGAGAGTCAGTCTGATGGCTCTTAAGATACTAAGCCTCTGCTTTATGGTTCTTCATAATTTATTCTTATCTTTTGATGTTTCAGAATAAGCTAAACCTCTCAAACATAATTAGCATATTTTAGGTGGTTTACTTTTGTAGAATTAGAGAAATAGAAGTAGACAGATATTTTGCTTTAAAAATGACTGTTCACACTACCAAATTGAATCAGAATTTTATTTTTAAGTTAGCAAATGAGTGTAGTTGAACTTGTTTTACACTAATCTCCTGTACCTGGAATATACAATCTGCTCTCTCTCTTCTCCCACTATACCTCTGCTTGTTGAAATCCTTCTTTTTCAAAACACAGCTCAGATACTACCTTCAGCAAGGCTGTTGTTGTATTAAGGGCTCCCTCAACCTTCTCAGCTTTCTTTTCAGGTATCCCCAAGCCTTTCTGAACCAAAAGTTATTTCCTTCCTCAAATCTCTTAGCACTATATTTGTATCTCCCATTTTGTTATTCAGTCATGTCCAATTCTTCATGATCCCATTTAGGACTTTCTTGGAAAAGATACTGGAATGGTTTGCCATTTTCTTCTCCAACTCATTTTACAGATGAGAAAACTGAGGTAAACAGAGTTTAATACATGCCCAAGGTCACACAGCTAATAAGTGTCTGAGGCTGGATTTGAACTCACCAAGGTGATTTTTCCTGACTCCCCGCCCACACAATGGATTGAGCCACCTCGCTGTCCTTCTATACACTTAATTGAAATATAAATTAGAAGTGACTCTAGGAAAAATAACTTAAATTCTCTAATTGTCATTTTTATCATCGAAAATTAGCTTAGTAATACAGTATTGCTTGTCTCACATGAGTAGTTGTGAGAAAAATTCTTGATAAACTTTAAAGTACTATATAAATGTAAATAATTATTATTAATGCCTAACATTTATTTATACATCTCATTTTCCTCCTACATTACACATTTCATAAGTGAAGACCCAAGTATTAATTTTTGCTTTTATTTCTCTTAAGAATTAGCATAGTATTTTGTATAAGTAGATTCTTCATAAACTTCATTTAATTGCATTCAGAAAGGAAAAGAATGGTTAATATATATTCTGTAAATAAATAAAATGAGCAAGAGACCTTTGTGCAAAAAGGCACATTTGACCTCATAGCTATCATTGATATTTGAGGGGATGTGACTCATGATTGGAATGCCTCTAGAAGGGGATGTCATATTCAAAAGAAACAGGATAAGTAAAAGGGGTGAGGCGGGCAAGTATTGTATTTTAAGAAAAATACTCATGTGAGGAAATCCCGGAACCAGAGGGGGAAACATGGTGAGAACATTTGGAAGGTCAAAGAAGGTAGAAACAGAAGTGATTTTAATTACTGAATTATATAATAGATTACCTGGACTGAAAGAAAATGGATGAGAAGCTCAGGAAACATATCATAAGCTGGCTTAAAGGTATTATATAGTAGAAATTCAGTTATCTGCACTTTTGCTGAAATTTTCTCTTCATAAAACAGACTATTTCTTCATAAGTGAATTTTGACTTATTTTCTACACATGTGTTCTCCTTCTAAAGTATTTACATACAAAGAAGTGGTATCTTCCACTTGACAATGATAATTTTATTTTTAAAACGTGGAAAATCAAAAAAGGAAAAATTATGGGTCAAATTCTCATTAATATGGAACAACTGGTTTCTGGGAGTGGAAATAATGGGAACTTTAAGGGAAAATGAGCATTCTATTTTTATTTATTTATTTGAAAATGAGCATTCTATCTCAAAATTAGTGACAAAAGAGGAAAGTGCAGCAAGAATTTAACATATACCCTAGATTGGAAGGGAGGGGGAAGAGTTCAATGGACTCAGGAAAAGTGTATTTATGATCTTCAGCATTAAACTGTTATTAGGAAAGTCAACTTAAAAAATGATGGAGTGTTCTTAAGAATGAAATTCTGAGGATGAAAAAAAAGAAACTTTGATGATAAGGAGAAGAAAAGGGAGATTGTTTAATGTGTCCAATGTGAATAACTAGGGAAGTCATTAACTAATTTAGAAAAAAAAAAAGACATATATGAAATAGAAGGGTAAGCAACAGAAGATGATAATAAAGGTAAGGCACGTATCCGTAAAACTAATATTAAAAGTTTTAACCCTCAAAGAGATCTAGACTTGCAAAAAAAACTAAGCTCAACCTAAATGGGAGTTAAAAATCATACGACAAATAAGAGAGGGTCAAAGAAAAAATAGGACCAATGCTTAGGGTGGATGGGATATGATAACTCATAATGAATATAAAGCAGAGATGCTTGATTAATTTTGATTCTGTTTTCCCATGTAGTGGAAATGATTGGAAAGGACAGGATAAAAATAGCTAGTGGAAAAGTAAACCAGGATAAGTAAGGGAGCACTTAGTTGATATTGATGAGCTTAAGTTATTTAGCACCGATTAACTATGTCCTTGGAAACTGAACCAACCAGCAGATTGTGATTGCTGAATCACTGAGATGTGTGATATCTGAAAGATTATAGGGAACAAGAAACATGATATGAGATTGGAGAAGGACAAATGCCCTTAATTTCAAAATAGGAAGAAAAATAGCATTTGAAAATTATAGGTTGAGGGGTTGGACTTTAATTCTTTCTAAAACTATAGAACATAATATTAATGAGATGACTAATTAACAGAAAGGAAATAGTGTTCACAAAGAATCAGCATGATTTCATTAAGAAAAAGTCATTTCAGTTTAATATTATTTACATTTTGAGATTAAGGAAATAATATAGATATTGTTTAATTGTATGCTAGCTAAATATTTAACCAAAACTCATTATTCTTGCAGAAATGACTGAGAAATGTAAGCTATGCATAGTATGATTGATTAAGTAGATTTAAAACTCTTGAATGTCTATACCTAAAGATTAGACATACATTTTAATTTCAAATTGGAAAGTTATCTCAAGTAAAGTGACCCAGGGTTCTATGACTGACTATGATATTTAAGATTTTTAGCCAAAAGCATGTTTTAAAAGCTAAAATTTTCAGATGATACAAAACTGAGAGGGAAAGGATACTTCAAGTGCTGTATGACAGTCAGTATCCAAAAAGAACTTGACATGCTAGAACATTGACCCAAATGGAATTCAATGTGGATAAACTTTTAACTTGTATCAAAAAAAAATAAGCTTCATAAGTACAAGATAGGGAAGTCAAGCTTAATTTGTCTGAAAAAGACTGAGGAGTTTTAGTGGATTGTAGGCACCAGATGAGTGAACAAACTAATACAGCAGCACAGAAAGCTTATATAGTCTCAACCTGCATTTAGAAACATACATTTCCAGGAATAAGAAGGTGATAGTCTTTTTATTTTTGATTTTGATTAGTCTACATTTATAATATTATGTTCAGTTTCAAGTGCTATATATTAGGAAAGATATTGATAAGCTGGAATGTCCAGAAGATGGAAAATAGTAAGGTGAAAATACTTATAATTTTATGTCATATGAGGATCACTTCAGGATACAACAGGCTGAAGAGTGTCTATGTTGTTCAGTGGAGGCTGATGATTCAGGATGAGGTTTTCTGAGTTGCCTTGGGCATCTACTGTTCATCAAAATAGTAAGTACAGTTTCTTGGGGACATAGCATGAGTGTGAGCATAAGAAGTTTTAAGTATGAACTACTATAGGCCTGCTCATCTGTTTCTGATTGACCAGAAAGATAACTCCTTGAAGAAGATATATATATATATATATAGTGATTGTAATTTATGAGTTACCAAATGCTAAATCTGGGAAGACTTTATAAACAGAAAGAAAGACAACTTTGAAAGTCTTAAGAAACTTTATCAATACAATGACTGACCACTGTTTCAAAGGATTCATGATCACCTATGTTACTCATCTTCTGACAAATGGGTCAAGATTCTTAATAAGTAAGTTGAGGAATGGTAGAGAAAGAAGTCTGGGAGAGGAACATATATATATATATATATATATATATATATATATATATATATATATACACAGATTATATATATATATATATATATATATATATATATATATATATATATATTTGGCGTATTCCAACACCAAATGTTTCAGGTATATATTATATATAGAGATTTTCCTTATTGGAGGGGGTAATGACCATAGCTTTTCTGGTTCTGATGATATTTTCTTCATCTTTCTAGTCTCTCCTCAAACATCTTACTCCTTTCTCCTTTTTCTTTCAACTGAGGACTTCCTTTTTGTTTGTTTTTTGTTTTTTTGAGAAAACTGAGCCATTTGAAGTAAGCTTTTTCTTTTCTTCATTTCAAAAACCTTTAACATTATCCTTCACACTCTCTACTCCATTCCTCCACTCCTTCATAATGTAATGCCCTCTTCTTTAGGGAGGTGAACTCCTCTGCATCTCCTATATTCTCCAGCAGATTGCTCCTATCACACCCTTTCTTTCCAATTTTTAATCTCTCCCTACCGATTGGTTCTTTTAATACGGTTTTAACATAAGTTCAAGTGCCTCCCATTCTTCATACTTTCATTATATTCTATAATCTTGCTATCATTCTCCATGTCTCTTTTTCTCAGCCAAATTTCTAGAAAAATCTGTCTACATTTGTTGACTTCATTTTCTTTTTTTTTTTACTCCCCAACTTCTTGTATCTGCCTTCCAACCTCGAATGAAAATGTTCTTGTCAAATTTACCAATAATCTCTTAATTAATTAGACAATTAATTACCTTAATTAATAGAATTGAATGATCTTTTTTCATCCTATTCCTGACTTCTGAATGCGTCATTATTGATCATCTCCTCCTGGATAGTCTTTCTTTTTCAGGTTTTTGTGACATTGTTCTCTCTTGAGAGCTCAGTTTCCCTTGATGACTCATCATGCACTTAATGACTCCTAACTCTACAAGTTCTTGGTTACCCTTCTTGATGACCTTATCAGTTTTCATATTACTTAATTATCATCTTTATATGATTCAAGTCCTGCCTCTGACAAATACTTGCTGGGTATCAGACAGGTCACTTTACCTTTCATTTTTCTAAGCAACTTTTAAGTTGCAAAGAAGATGTTGACCTGCATTAGTAAAGGTAGTTTTTTTATCTGGGATTTAGTTATGCTAATCAAACCACAAGTCTAGTACCTAACCTAAGTCCTGTGTATATGTCTCATAGCTTCCTATATTCAGCCCCAGTCTCTCCCCTGAGCTAAGGATTAGACATTTCAACTGGGGACATTTAAAATTAAATATATCAGAATTGAACTCATCTTTCCCACCACTCCTTTCCCAGACTTCTGTTTTTCTGTAAAAGATATCACAAGCCTTCTAGTTTCTTAATTTTAGAACCTTGATATTTTCCTTAACTTCTATTTTCCTTACTTTTCAATCATTCGCCACAGCCTTCTACCTTCACTACATCACATTTAACCAATTCTTTCTTCTTTTTCACACAGTGTCATCATTACTTCTTAACTATATTAGTGTTGTGGCCTTCTTTTTCTCCATGCTAATTTAACCTGCATACTGCTGTCAAAGTAATTTTTCTTCAGCACAGATATGACTGTATTATCCCTTGCTCCTCTGGCTCCCTATTATTTCTAGGATAAAATAAAATTCCTTTGTTATTTTTTAACATTCTCCACAATCTGGCCCCAACCTATCCTTCCAATCATATTGGACATTTTTTCTCCTTCTAATAATCTGTGATTTAGTAAAACTGACCTTTCCCCCCTATTCTGTAGACATGTTATTCCATCTTTCTCCTCTAAACCTTTTTTATTGTCCAGCCTCCATGCTTGGAATGCATTCCCTCTTTATCCCTGTCATATAGATTATCTGTTTTTCTTCTAGAAGTGGCTCAGACATCATATGAATGAAACTTTTCCTAATCCCTTCCATCATTAGTGTCTTTCCTTCCAAACTATCTAGCTTTTACCTGTATTTGTTTTCTTTATATTTACTTTTTCTTTATATTACATTTATTTATATCTGTAATAATTTCCTCTGTATTTATTTGACACATACTTTCATATGTGCCTTTTGTCTCTACTATTAGAGTGAAAGCATACAAATAGCAGTTGTATTATTTATTGTATTTGAACTCGTAACACTCCCAATGTGACTGGCACTTAGTAGGCACTTAATAAATACTCATTGATTGATTGATTGGAGATTGAACACCTTCAGCATTAACCTTTCAGATATAGTGTAGGGGTACTGATTAAAGGACAGAGAAGACAGCTCAGTGAGGGACTTGAAGATGGTGACCCTATAGTAATTACCTATATCTTTGAGGATGAAGCTGTGAATTCAACAGATATTTATATAATCCTTTGATATTTATAAGCCACTTTGCATGTGGCCACATTATCTTGTGATTCCTTTTATTCATTTTTTTATATTTATTTATTCCTTTTATTTCCTTTTATTCCTATTTTACAGACAAAGATTTGACTGTCTCACAGCTATGTGGATATGAGTTTTTTCCTGATTTTATGTTCAGTGCGTTTTCCATTGTACCATCCTGGACTGAAATTGTACTAAATGAGAACAAAAACCTGATAGATATTTATAAAGCTATTTAAGTAATAAAATGTACTTTAAAATTTTTTCTACATAATCTCACTTGATTCTCACCACAAGTCTATAAAATAAGTGCTTTGAGTATTATTGTAACTTCCTGATCATTATATAGCTAGTGGGATGTATAGAGTGTCCAGGGAGAACTAGTATTTCTGGTGTAAGGGCTTGCTGAACACTTTTCAACAAGGATTGTTTCAGGAATGCTTATTTATCTTTGGTGTCAATCCTCACCTGTGACTCCAAGAAGTGATAGCATGAGTAGTGACCATCCTTCAGTAAAATTGTCTTGGAAGACAGGTTAAACCATGTTGATGGTAACTGACAGATCTTAAATCTATACGTGAGTTAGGGGAATGTTTACCCCAAGCATATGAAGACTTCCCTCAGTGGAATGGGCAGATGAGAACAATTTGTCCTAACAGTCATGAAAGCAGTAAAGCAGGACTTTGATCAGACATCAGATGCCAAAGGCCATTGCCAACCATCCTGACTTTTGTCTTGTTGCTAGACTTTAGTGATTCTGGAAAAGAGAGTCAGGCTGACAACTTGGTACAACTCTTTAAATCCAATTTATGTGCAATTAAGACCATTCCATGATGTCATTGGTCTTCTTCAAAAAATGAAAGACAAGCAGCAACAACATATCTAGTGTTAGAAGAAAGATTCAATGTCTTGTCTGGCTAACCCTCAAAAATTCCTATTGAGCTAGGCATGTGGCAAATAAGAACACGCCATTGTTAGACCACTGAAAAATCAACTAAAATAGCAACATGATTTGCAAATGGCATACCTGAGATCAAATCCTGAGTCTAATAGTCATGATTATATAACCATGGTCAAGTTACCCAATCTCCTGGTCTTTCATTTACCTCATTTCTAAAATGAGATATACTATAGGTTTATTTTTATGACATATTGATTAGTAATCAGAAGTACCGACTCTTTTATTAAGTTGCCTAAACTCTCTAAACTTTACAAACCACCTTTTAATTTTAGTCTTGAATATAGTTTTCTTGAGACGTGGGATATTAAGGGACCAAGACCTCAGAAAAAGAGCAGAGAGATTCTCCAGAAAACACTCTTACAGTCCTTTAGGGAAGAATGCTAGACAACTAGAAGGGATATTCTTACACAAAGAAAAGGAATTTTAAACATGCACTTTTTCTTCTATCTCAACTGAAAATTAATCAGGTTGATTTAACAAGGTTCTTTACTGTGGGCCTGTGAAGTTAAAATTATTATTTTTTTTGATAACTTTTTTTCAATTATTGTTTTCATTTGTGATCCCATGAATTTTCTCTTATGCATTTGAAAACACTATTCTGTGAATGATGATGTAAATGACTGTTAAAAGAGTCTATGTTACTACAAATGTTAAGAATCCTGGTATAAAGAAGTTAATGTCATTCACAGAAGGAAAATTCTATTATTATCTGATGAGTTTAGCTCAGTAAACAAAAATCACAAAACTGTTGGGAAGTACTGATGATACAGTTAAGGTCTGGGAGTTTCTCTTTGATGACATGGAAAGGCCTAAACAAGTCATTGAACTAATTTCCCAGTGGGCTGGGAAGTATTTTATTTCATCCCTCAAAAATGGATATTTATCCCTCAAATAGAGTTGATGGCCTTATGTAAAACTGTGTAAATGGAAGGCTTCTTAATTTGGATAGTATTGTCACAAAATCCTTTGTTTTGTGGAGACAGCATTGTAATTAGAAAATGATGATATGTAAAATTTTTAGAAAAATATGTCTAAGGCCTCTAGGTGGTGCTGCTTAAAAATAGTTTCTTCTTGTAATAACCTGATTCTAAGAGCCTCTAGGGAATGTGTATTTAAATACAACTTTAATACAAGGGCTCTAACGGTTTTTCAAATGCTTGTATGTCTGGTATGTATGTCTTGTATATCTATGTCCAGTGATATTCACTGGACACAGAAAAAATGAAGCTCAAATTTTTGGTAAACATTGGTTTCAAAGTTCCATATTGTTTACAATGAGTTTGTGGTTTGTATATATCCATCAGTGGAATCAAGAGCATTCAGTGTTTCTCTCTTTTTGTTTTTACTGTATCCATGACTGAGAAATAAAGCTTATGTAACATGATTTTAAAAACTAAATAGGTATAAAACAAATGAAATAAGAGAAGAGAGAACAAGGAGGAGAAACAGAGAGGGAAACATGGGAAAGAAAGAAAAAAAAGACAAAGATAAAGAAAAGGGAAAGGGGGCAAGAGAGAGACACACACACAGACACAGAGACATAGGGACAGAGACAGACAGAAACAGAAACATACAGAAAGAGTCAGAGAGACTTACACAGAGAGACACAGATAGAGAGAGGAAGTGGAAAAGAAAGAATAAAGAGAGACAAAGATAAAGAAAAGGGAAAGGGGGGGAGAAAGAGAGGGAGACAGACAAACAGAGACAGAGACAGACAGAAAAAGAAACACAAAAAGAGTTAGAGACAGAGACAGAAAGAGAGAGGCAAAGTGACACAGAGAGAATGAAACAAAGAGAAAGACAGAGAGAGAGACACACAGAGACAGGAAGACAGAAAGAGACACAGAAAGAGACAGACACAGAGACACAGAGAGTCAGAGAGAAATAGAGAGACAGAGAGAAAGAGAGACAGAGATAGGGAGAGACAGAAAGAAAAAGAGGACAGTGAAATAAGTAAAATATCCCTACTCTATGCCATCACAGTAGCCTTTGGAAGATGTAGCAAGGATGCAGTGCTTCAAAGTTAGTTACACACACACACACACACACACACACACACACACACACACACACACTTTTTTATTTATTTTTCTCCTTCAGAGTCAGTGGATCTTGAATCAAATTCCAATTCCCATAGTTAATAATCATATGACATTCTGCAAGTCACTTAAACTGTTTGGGCTTCTACTTCCCCATCTGTAAAGTGGGAACAATACTTATCCAGGTATATCTTGCTTTGTTACACTTCACAAATATTGTATTTTGCTAATATTACATTTTTAACAAATTGAAAGTTTGTAGCAATCTTCCCTTGAACAAGTTTTTTGATGGTATTTTTCTTGTTTCTTTGCAAGGCAATGAAACTGGATTCGAATTTAGGTCCTCCTGACTCTGGAAAGAGAGCTCTATCTACTGTGTCATCGAGCTGCCCAAGTAGCATTTTTTTTTTTAAATAGCATGTGCTCACATCATTTCTTTCTGTCTCATTTTTGGTAATTCTTGCAATATTTCAAACTTTTTCATTATTTTTATATTCATTTATGGTGATCTGTGATCAGTGGTCTTTGATGTTACTTTTGTAATTGTACGGAAGCATTATATAGAACATATAGAACAGTGAACTCAATAAATGTTGAGGGTATTCTTGTAATGATGGGGAAACTGAGGTAAGGTAGCGATTAGAGAGTTTTTAATACTTTATTTGGGTTTCTGAGAGGGAGAGATAGCCTGGAAGCAGAGCAGAATCCATTCTGCCTCCAGGACTGAATTGGACTTTCATCTCAAAGAATCCAGCATGGAATGTGAGATTCCAATGAATTATACATGGCTCTAAGATAGGGGAGACAAAGGCAAGGGGTAGAGTCCCAACACTAGTAAACAGCCGGAATTTCCAGGCCTGACAGGTTGGAGGTAGGGCTATAAATTTGGATAAATTGATAGTGAAGGGAGTAGTTACCTAGAGACAGAAAGTCTCTCTTAGTAACTTATCTGCAATTTATGGCTCTGTGGAAGGCCAATGGTCAGGGCTCCCAGTCCTAATTATCGCAGTCCTAAAGGTCAGGTGCAACCAGCGGGATTGAGGAAGAATAATTCAAGAAACTGAGGTAGAACAATTTAGGGAAACTGAGGCAGGACAGTAAAAGGAAACTGTGGCACAGTTTTTGCTCTACCGACTCTCCCTTTCCTCAGACTTCCTTATTCCTAGACACAACAATATTGAAATTACATCAATTTAATAACCCTACTATGGCCTCTACGTGTTCAAGTGAAAGGAAAAGACACGTCTTGCACTTTAAATCAAATACCAGAAATGATTATACTTAGTGAGGAAGGCAGATCAAAAAATGATTATGGCCGAAACCTAGGTCTTTTATACCAAACAGTCAAGTTGTGAATGAAAAGGCAAAGTTCTTAAAGGAAATTAAAAGTGTATTTTTCAGTAACTTAAAAAAACCAAAACCAAGATATGTACTTTTATGGTATATACTTAAGTGTGCATACTTAAGAGACTACAGTATTGGAAAATCTAAAACTTCAGGTGGTTTGCTTTATTACAACAATTGCTTAAATGTATTGGTCTGGAACTGAACCTTCAACATTTCCAAAAACATGCTTGCACTATCTATTAAATACACTTCATATGTTTATGTAAGGAAAGTGGTTTGTGAACTATAGACCCGATATTAATGTAAGTTCTTGTTATTGTTACTATTTCTGGGCAAATTTTCTTTTAGGATATTTCCTGAAAAGAATGAAAACTATCCAAAAGCTAATCAAAACACATTGGCACATTTAAGATTTATTTATATTGGGATCATCCAAGTGACAGGGATGGTTTTTTTTTTTTTCACCAAAATATTTCAGACAAAACCCCATATTCTGTTGCATAAACTTGTTCCCCATCTCCAGACTCCCACTAAAAACCCCAAGGGGACCCCCCCTCCAACAACTATTATTTAAATCATATCAGAGCTGGCAGGGAAATTTGAAGAGAGTTACTCCAAACTGTATTTTAAAAGATACTTCTTTTCCATTTGTAGATCTCTAGTGAGGAAGAACTGATTACCTCTATAGATAATTTATTCTGCCTTAGGATAACTAAAATGTTTAGGAAACTTTTTTTTTTCTAGTCAAGCATAAGCCTTTCCAGTTCTGCCCTTTGACGCCAAACTGATCAAATCAAAAGCATTTTTCACTGTATTGTCCTTTAAATACTTGAGGTCAATTATGTCAATTGAAATTAAGAATAATTATTAAGAACCACCAGTAGTGTAAGACACTGTGTTAGAGGGTAGAAATTTAAAGATAAAATGCTATAGATTTCTTCTCTTCAAGTAGTTTATGAGACAACCCCATGGCAGAGTAGAGCATGCACAGGACCTGGAGTCCCAAAGATTCCAGTACAAATTTAGCTTCAGACACTGACTGGCTGTGTGACTGGATAATTGACTTGTCTGCCTCAGTTTTCTCATCTAAAAAATAAGGGTAATAATAGCACTTACCTCCCAAAGTTGTTGTGGGAATTAAATGAGATAATATTTGTAAAGTACTTTGTAAGCCTCAAAAGACTATCTAAATGCCAACTATTGTTATAAACATAGTAAATGAGGCAACTTACCCTTTCATTGGCACTTTTTAAACAGAGGCTGCATAATTATTTGTCCCTTGAATTGCATCAATAAATGAATGAAAAAACAGTAGTTAAGTGCTTATTATATATCATACTGTGTGTATCATATTGTGCCAAGTAATGGGTATTTAAAGAGAAAAGTGAAACAATTTCTACTCTCAAGAAACTTATATTAAAATTGGGCAGATGGCTATCTGCAGATGGCAAGGTGTGGTCCAGAAGATACAAAGCAAGTCTGATGACAATGTCCATAGGTCTGATCTTTCCACAGGTCTAGGGAGTTTAAATGCTGGCAGTTAATTTCAATGGTCTAGATAGTAAGTGATTCAGTTTGGCTGGAACTTTTAAATGCAAATTGGAGCCAATTTTTTTGGGGGGTGGAGGAGAAAAAAAGGAAATAAGAATTTATTCAACCCCTGCCATGTGCTAGACACTATTCTAAGTATCTCATATTTGATACTCATAACAACATTGTGCTATAAAGGTGCTATCATCATTCCCATTTTACAAATGAAGAGACTGAGACAGGCAGAGGTTAATTGATTTGCTCAGCACTACAAAGCTAAGGATCTGAAGCTGGATTTGAAGTCAGGTCTTCTTGACTCCAGGCTCAGTACCATATCTATCCACTTCAAAAGCTGGGAGGATGTGAGCAGTGATTAAGGTCTGAATTAAGTAGCAGTCTGGATGGAGAGGAGGAGAAACATTTGAGAGAAGTGTTGAGGAAAAGCCCTGGTAGACATAAAACATGACCATCTTTGTTATTCATTGACATTTTTTTTTTTTTTTTTTTGCCCTTTATGTTTTCCAAGACCAAGATCCTTAATTTTCTGTCACTCTTGCAGCTCCCCTTTGGTGCTAATTGCTGCGACAAACTACTAACATCTTACCTATATCTGTTCACTATTGTGGTTTGTCACTGAGGGATCCTCAATAGGACTTCAGTTAATCTTAATTTCTCATGCTTTTTATGGGATTTTCCTATTCTTGAAGATGTCCAGACTAGTTACCCAATCACTTAGATGTTTCATCTGCATATAAAGATTTCTTGCCAAAGCTTTAATGCAAATAGAAACTCCTCTATGCTGTACATAAAAACTAATCCAAATTTTACCCACCCCTGCTTCTTCCTTTATCTTCTTCAAACTCAGTGTATAGCAAACTCTAGCCACCAGTTTCTCTTTGCTTACCTCTTTGCTGGAAAAGCATAGGTCTCATGACTCAATGTGATCTAATTGCTGTTTGTACTTGATTTTAAAAATTGGTTTATTTTTCAACAATTTCAATCTAGTTCTCTCCTTTCTTTTGCTGCTAAAAAAATAACACCAAATGTATGGAGTGGTCACATGGCAAGGATGAGAACAGACAGCCTGAATGATTTCCTATTACTAATGGAATATTTAAAATCCTTCAGAGATTTCCAGCATATTGAGTAGATACTTTAACAAGGATTCCTGTAAAGACATGGATAAAGATTATACAGGATGAAAAGTTGTGCTTGGGTTGAAATCTTTGCTATTCAAGCATCATAAATTTAGAATTGAAAATGACCTTTTAGGTCATCTAGTCTAATCCTTTCATTAAATGAAAGAGGAAATAGAACCAGAGAATTGTAATTTGTCTTGGGTCACACAGCTAATAATGTCTGAAACAGGATTAGAATCAAGGTCTTCCTTACTCTTTGGCACTCTGTCAACTAATCCGTGCTGACTTCTATCCCTTGGGAAGTACTCACAGATCCATGTTTCCATTGGAACACTGAAGAAAGAGGTAGAGATATTAAAAATGACAGGGGGAACTGTTGGGCAATGTTAATGTTTGTATTTTCTTTGGCTTCTTGTTAGTGGTTTTCTTTGTTGCTTTATATTATCGATTCTCAAATGGGGCTCTGTCCAGAGTGGTTCTAAAGCAATTAAAACCTTGTTATAAGTCCTGCTCTGCCTTTTCAGTTTTATGACAATTCTATAGGGTATATATACAGAAATTAGTTGCCTAGCCCTATAGCGAGGAAGGTCTTTTTCTTTGTTTCTTTCCTTCCTCCTCCCTCCCTCCTTTCGTCCTTCCCTTTCTCCCTCCCTTTCTCTTTTCCTCCCTCCTTTCCTCCTTTCCTCTCTTCCTCCTTCCCACACTCCTTTCTTTCCTCCCTTCCTCTTCCTCCCTCCCTCTATTTTTCTCTCCCTCCCTTCCTCTCTTCTTCTTCCTCCCTCCCTTTTTCTCTCCATTCCTCCCTTCTTCTTCCCTCTTTCCTCCCTCCCTTTCTTCCTCTCTCCTCCTTCTCTTCTTTCTCCCTCTCTCCTTCCTTCCTTCCTTCCTTCCTTCCTTCCTTCCTTCCTTCCTTCCTTCCTTCCTTCCTTTCTTCCTTCCTTCCTTCCTTCCTTCCTTCCTTTCTCTTTCTTTCACTCTCTTTTTCTTTCATTTCTTCTTTCTTTCTTTCCTATTGTATTGGATAACTTACTGAACTTGGAAAACAATCTCTGCTAACTTACACTATGTGCTATAATCTTGAATTAGAGTGATATAGATTTTTGAACTAGAATGTGGTTCTTCCATTCCCAGTTTTATAGACTTAGTAGTTAGGTTGGTTGCTAGAGAGTTGTTTCCTTGTTGAAAGATTGTAGGGTTTGTTAATGCTTCTTAGCAACGAGTAGTAGTACAATGGCACTAGTGGTTTTGGGACTTGATCCTAGGAAAGAATTTCTTTGTAA
Organism: Antechinus flavipes; assembly: GCF_016432865.1. NCBI lineage: Eukaryota > Metazoa > Chordata > Mammalia > Dasyuromorphia > Dasyuridae > Antechinus > Antechinus flavipes. The sequence continues at coordinate 470,123,314 of NC_067398.1, read as the reverse complement.
GTATATAGTTCCTCATACTTTGGGGCATTGAAATAGAGACTAGAGCTGTTGCTTAAACAGCATGTTCCATAAATGCCATATTACTGTGTTGTAACATACGTTACATATGATATGTGAGCATATGATTTGGTTGTTTGATCTGTGAGATTTTTAAAAGTCAGAAATTGCATGTAATGTAATAGTACTTTGAAATCATGTTCACTTGGCTCTCAAAGAGTGCTTTGTAGACTTGAAGGTTACACTGACAGCCCTCCAGGAGGTTGTTGAAAGAAAAGGTAATGCAGAGTGTGATACTACATGAGGTATTGGAATTAAATTAATTTGAAGGTACTCCCTCAAAAAAAATTAAAGAAAGCATACAAAAACATGTATTTCCACTGTTTTATGGTAATTTAAAAATTGATTTTATTTTTCAGATAACCACAGACAAGGCTAAACTATTTTATTCTTTTTGTGGGCAAGAGGATTTTTGACAATATAGAAAAAGTCTCTTGGGTGGAGCACAAGAAGAAAATTAAGGGAAAAATTAAGGAGGTCACTTGTATTTCCATGCATTCTGATTCTTGGCTTATTTTGATGTCTCAGTTACTGTGAGCCTTGAAAAGTACTAGGTACTTGTAGTTGACTTTCCTGACGGCCTTCTGCCTAGCAATCCTTGCCTCTTATGTCAAAGATCTTTCCTTGACAAGCCTCAGATCACTCCTACCACCTGTTGCCATTGCTAAATGAAGTTGGAGAAAGTAATAAAATCATATTGATTAGGTCCTTCAGAAATTTATGTGAACATAATCTCAATTGGGCCCTTGATATTTCAAGCCAATCCTTTTATAATTACTCACTATCCCAATTGCCACAGCCGTTTTTCCAAACCTTTTTATCTTTCTCCAAGCTGCCCAAGACCCTTCTCCCTCCCTCAGTTGAGAACCTTGCTTCTTACTTCACTAAAAAAAAATTGATTTTATTTCAATTGAGCTCCCTTTTCTCCTTCCCTTTTCATCACAAATCACTAAGGTGCTTTCTACTACTTTCTCCTTTCACTTTTTTCTCACATGAAGAGGTGGTCCTTTTCTTTGACAAGCCTAACACCTTGGCACAAGCAGTCCTATTCCATTTCATCTTCTCTAGAAGTCTGATTCTTTTATCATCTCCATTCTCTTCATTTTCCTCCTATCTGCTGCTTCTCTACTGTCTAAAAACATGGCCATGGCTTCTTTATCCTCCAAAAAACCTTACTTGGATGATCCATCCACTGTGCTAACTATTTTCCTATATCTATTCTCCTCTGAGTAAGTGCCTTCAGAAGGCCATCTGGAATTGATGCAGTTGATGCAATTGATCTTCCCTTTCTTTCCTTTCACTCCCATCTTAACTCTCTACATTCTGGTTTTTGATCTCATCATTCAAATAAAATTGTTCTCTCTAAAGTTACCAGTGACTTAGTGAACTAAGTTCAATGGTATTAGCAAACTTGAGCCCTATCCTTCTTGAACTCTCTGCTGTCTTTGCAATCTTGGTCTTTATACTTTCTTCTCTATCTGGTTCTCTTAAACATTTGATCATTTCTGTTCAGACCCTTTTGCTGGATCTTCATCCATCCAGGTTGTACTGATTGATCATAGATATCCCCCAAAGCTCTACCCTGGTTCTTCTTTTCTTTTTCATTTATGCTATTTGACTTGGTGATCTGATTAGCTTTCAAATTTTAAACCATCATCTCTATGTAGATAATTCTCAGATTTATTTATCTACCCCTAACCTCTCTCTTGATTTCTAGACTTTCATCTCCAATTGATTTTCAGGCATTTTATCTTGTAAGCATCTTAAACTCAACATGTACAAAATTTAGTTTGTTATTTTTCTGCCCAATTTCTCTCATATTTCACACTTCTTTTTTAGAGTGGAGGGTACCATCATCTAGTCTCCCAATCTCCCAATCTCCTAATTGGAATGTCATCCTTAATTCTAAATGTTCTCTCTTAAGCATCCCTATGTCTAATTGGCTGCAATGTCCTAGAATTTCTACTTTTACAAAATATCTCTTATTATACCTTCTTCTCTATTCTGATACAGCTACCACCCTGTTTTAGTTCCCCATCACTTCTGTGTTTTGATTATTTCAATAATCTGCTGATTGGTTTGCCTACCTCAAATCTGTCCCCACTTCAGTCTATCCTCATATTCTCATTTGTCAAGTTGATGTTCCCAAAGTGCAAGTTTGACCAGATTATCCCTCTATTCAGTCAGCTCCTGGAACTTTTATTTGCTGATCCTCATACCTGGAATTCTGTGTCTCCTCATCCCCTCATCCTAACTTCCCTGGCTTCCTCTATGTCTCAACTGAAATCCTTCCTTATATAAGAAGCTTTTCCATCTTAATTCTCCTGCCTTTTCTCTTTTCATTATCTTCAATATATCTTGTATATCTTGTTTGGACATAGTTATCCTATTAGACTCTGAGTTTCATGAAAGAAGGGACTAGTTTTTGGCTTTGTTTATTTGTTTTACATTTTTTTGTATCCTTAGTGTTTAGCACAGTCACATATGTGACTGACAGGTAGGTGCCCTACAGGTTTAGATTGTTATACTAGTATTTAGAAAATGGCAAAGGACACCTTTTTAGTTATTTTGTTTGGGGCTTTATACTCCCATGAGAGAGTCAATTCTTTGTATTGAATGAAAAAACAGATAGATCCACTCTTGTTCCCATATAGTATAATTAATACTAATTCTTAAACAGAAGGTTCTAGTGACTATAATATAGAAAAAAAAATGAGTACAATAATCTATTTATTTAAATGATTAGTTTATTAGTTCAAGGAAAAATTAAGTGATATGAAGAACAGAAGAATTAGTTAATGAACAAACATTCAGCAAAAGTCTAGTATGTGTTCCATGCCATGCTAAGCACTTCAGATGTAAAGAAAAGCAGAACTGTTTCTTGCTTTTAGGATCCTTACATTTTCCCAGAAGGTACAACAAATTCAGATGATGGAAGAAAGCAATAGTAGGTCGGGGCTTTTTAAGAGGCCTCATGTAGAACGTGATGCTTGAGCTCATCTTTGATAATGTTTAGGCATTTTCAGAGGTTGAGTTAAGGAAGGTGTATCTTCCAGACATGAAAGAAACTCTGTACAAAAATATAAAGATGGCAAATCGGATGGTTTAAATAAGAAATGATTTTTAAAAAAGGATACCTTGAGTGAAGTCATATTGTTTGTGAAGGGGAATAAAGTAAACAAAAATAAGTGGATTTGAATCAAGTTGTACAGAAGTTTACATGCCAAGTAGAGGAATGAGTATTTGCTCCTAGAGATAATAAGGAGTCCCTGCAGTTTATTGGGGTGAAGGAGGAAGAGAATAAACATTTATAGAGCACCTATTATGTTCCAGGCACTGTGCTAAGCACTTTTTATTTTACAAATATTATGTTTTTTGTTCATCGTAACAACTTTGAAAGGCAGATGCTATTATTATTAACTTCATTTTACAGTTGAGAAAACTGAGGCAAATAGACTTAAGTGACTTTCCTAGGGTCATACAGCTAGTCAGACTATAAGGCTGCATTTGAACTGAGGTCTTCTGATTCCAAGTTCAGTGCTTTATCCACTGTACTATTAGCTAGTTCACTGTACGAAGCAACATGATCATCCTCTTGTTTTATGAAGCAACTGTGGGAGGATCAGTTCTTCCTGCCATCCTCCATAAAGCAGCATAACAAAACTGAAATGGATGACTTAGAGATGCAGTATCTTCTGTGAGTGCCGGAAGGTAGAAGCAACATGAGAAAAAAAGGTGTAAGCTGAAGAGAAATTTGTCAACAATAGAATGAGATTCTAGAGAACACAGTGGAAGAGGCAGACAGAATTGCATTGGGACATAGGAGAGATAGAATCAGGTTTGTACTGATGAATTTTTAACAGTTGGCCAGCTATATGGAGAATAGATTGAAGGAAATATAGATAGGAGAGAAGAAGGCCTGAGATAGGGTTACCAGTGGGGCTATTGAAGTGAAGAAGAAAAGGGAGACAAGAAGGGAATAACCAGAAAGTTTAATAATGTCTTTGACAAAAACAGGACAGTCTGAACTTGGGATGGGAGAAGATAATAAGCTCAGATTTGGACATGCTGAATTTAAGAAGACTATTAGGTATGCAGTTGGAAATGTCAAATATATTGTTGTTGATTTGATAATAGAGAACAGGACAAAGACTAAGACTAGTAATATATGGATTTAGAATTCATTAATCACAGGGTCAAGATTAGGAAGAATGGCTGTGAAACCAAAATAGGGGTGATGGCTTGGATGGTGGAGAAATACCTATTAGTTTCTCTCACCATATGAGCTGAGCTACTAAGAGGTATTTAAACTAGCCTTGACTGGTTCAGAGGACTAAGGCTGAGTTTGTTGATATGGCTTCCTGATCATTTGAAAACAAAAAGCCATAAAGAACTCTTATAGGGCTCTGAGACTTAAACAAAAGGCTTTCACTTGCAGTAGGCAAGTAAACCTCCTTTAATAAACTGTAAAATGGACTACAAATGTCTTATTTAATTCCAGTATGCAAGAAAAGTAGTTGTCTTCTTACAGGTTTGGCAAGATCTGGGAAACTAAAGTTTAGCCCAAGGAGATAGAAAAGGAAAACTTTATTGAGGGGGGACATACTCTAAGAAGGGGGCAATCAGGAACTATGTTCTCTGGGTACCAGCAGTGAAAGGAAGTACCCTGCTGGACCCTGAGTGTGAAGGATGTAATCCTGGGACTGGTGGCTAATTCATGCTATGGGGGAAACTGGGGAACACTACACTCCTCAGGAGCTGGAGGCTGGTTGATATTCAATCCCTCTGTCAATAAAAAAGGAGTTTTTGTCAGTTTTGACAAGGTAACTTAGGGATTTGAGCTTCCCCAGTTTTCCTCATTTAGGAAGGTAGGGAAGCTTTTGAAGTCCTTGGAGGTACTGATGTAATAGGATTCTGTGTCTCCCTGATCTTCGGTGGGGTAGACCTGGATTGTAGAAAAACACTGAATCTGGGAAAACTACTTGGTTCCCATACTTAACTCCCACCTCCAATTAATCTGGGAATCACTTTGATCTGGGAAATAATCATCACCCTTATTGATTTGGAATTTAGCCCCTAATTGTATAATGCTGGAGAAACTGAGGCAAGATAGAGATTAGAGGTTTTAAATATTTTATTAGAGGGAGAATTTGGACTGGAGGCAAAACAGGATCCATGTTGACCCCAGCTAGTTGAATTAGACTCTTGTCTCAAAGTACCCAGCCCCTTGAATGAGGGATTCCTGAGACTCTTATAGGGTTCCAGGGATCAGGGAAATAAAAGCAAAGGCAGAGTAGAGCACTGGTGAGTAGGAAGTTCTAGACAAGGACTATAAATTCAGTTCTGACAGGTTGGGGGTAAGAAAGGATCATAAATTCTGATAAGTTGGGAAGAACCTAGGAGCCACTAAGTCTGGTTCAGAAGGTCCCATCTAGGTATCTGAGATAAGCCATCTGCAGTTTTATGATTCTTTGGAATGCTAGTGGTCAGGGTTCCCAGCCCTAATTATTTCAGTCCTAATGGCCAGGAAAGGGGGTTGCCACCACGGAGACTGAGACAGAATAATTCAAGGAAACTAATGCAGGAAAACTGAGGCATAACACTGCTAATTCTTTTGCAAAACCTAGGACACTGGTCTGGGGACACCCATGGCTGTTAGGGTATCCTCACCTCTCAACAATACCAGACTGATTTCAACTCTTTCCTGGCCATTATTTGAGGGTCAGCATAAGAAATTAAATGGGAATTTGGGGGGAATTTTTTGGAAACAGAAAATGATGCAGAGCCTATGCCCAAATAACCCAAATTTTATAATAAAATTTCTTCTCAAATTCAAAGGGAAGGCCAAATTTTTTATTTAGATTTTCCAGATTGTGGCAGCACTATCTATATCCTTAGTTCCCCTGCATGTGGAAAAGATAGTTGTACCAAGGGGTGGAAGTGTTGTGGTTTGGGGGTTAGACCCCAAAATATATTGGTCTCTCAGGCTGCCATTGTGATTCAAAAGAATTTGTAGGTTTAGACCATCTCCAAATCAAGGGACAAAGATTTTATTATGCTGCTGACAGCAGGCTAATTTCCAAGAAGGATTTTTAATCATTAAGGGGGAAGACACCAGGTTGAGGTTAAGCTCCTAAAGAAATGACATTGCCATAAGGTGGGCTAAATTCCTAAAGAAGTTGAGGGGATTATGCCATTAACAAGGTGGCTAACCGTAAAAATAATTAACAAAGAAATGGGATACCATTAGATTCTTTTTAATGGGAGAAAAATAACCTCTGGATTGACATCATAACTTGGTCTTCTGAATGAATATAGTAACTGTGGGGTCATGATAATTTTTTAAATGCAAGGAATTCACAAGGAACTTAATAAAAGCCTATTGCAATAAAGTTCCACTTAAGAACAACAAAGAGGCCCACTTAACCCCCTCCCTGCTTGCCTGTGAGAGAGTTGTGGGAATTCTGTCAGGGAACAAAGGCTCACTTAAATTCCACTTATGTTCAACAAAAGCCTTCTTTAGTCAACTGACCCTCCCTAAAGCTCACTTGGTTACTTTATTCACCCTATCTGGGGTAGAGGCCATGATGAGAATAAAGAATAACTTTTGAAAGTGTTGTGCCACAGTTCTCTTTTATTTGTCCTGACTCAGTTTCCCTAATTGTCTTGCCTCAGTTTTCCTGAATTGTTCTACTTCAGTTCCTAATTGTTCTGCAAAACCACCCCTACCTCCTAATCATGATGATCAAGATAATGAGAAAGACTTTCTATCTTAGACATCTTCAGAATGTTGAGTGCTTCTCCATATTCTGCAATCCCAATTTATCTGAATGCAAACAATGTGAGTTCACAATGACGTATATACATATGGCTCAGACTCAGGGTAAACTGAGGCGGGGGTGGAGTCAGGGTGCAGTCCAGGATTATTGTGAAGATCAAATGATGCCATATTTATTAAGTGCTTTGCATTCTTTAAAGCTATATATAAATGCTAGCTATCATTATCATTAATTATTATTATTAAATTACCACCAAAATGAGTGCTATTGTCATTGTTGTTGTTATTGTTTGTTCTTCATTCTTAATGAGGACTATGACATCAGGGAGGTGAGGCCTTTGATGAAGTTCTGGGTAGCTGGGTGTTGTTGGCAGAGAAAGATTGAAGTATTGCCCTGAGGCAAACAGGGGAAGGCACTAATAGGATTAGTGTAACCTTACAGCCCTACCTGCTGTGTCCAGTCAAGAAATCCCAGTTACTTCCCTGAGGTCCCTATAAATCTGCTTATAGCCTATGGCCATCTCTGCTTTCAACTTCCACCATGCTTAATGGTGTCTCTCCTCTCAAATTCCACTATGCCTTTTGATATTTTTCTCTTTCTTATAGCTACCTAACTCTTTTAGGGTGCTAACTTCCTTTTAGGATTTAGCCTCCTGGCTAAAGGTATGCCCCAAATCTCATGTTTCCTTTTTCCTGGCTAACTGTGGGTACCACTAGGCAACTTGCCCTTTCCATCATTAATTGTTAAACTCCCTTTCTGGCTAACTATATGCTCTCCCACTCTATTTTATATTTACTATTCCTGATATCTACTGTATCTTTAATTTTGTCTGTAACTTCTTCTTAAATAAGCTTACCTTTTGCTAAAGAGGATGGCCATTGTGAATTTTTCACATGAGTGACATTTGGTACTTCTTCTAAAGCACATCATTAGTGCACATTATTTGCTACACCAACCACATCACCATATCATGCAAATGATACTAGGGTAAATTTGAAAGGAGAAGGGATTGCTACATAATAGTAGTGAGAGAGAGATTCTGGAAATGATAATGAAGAATAAGAAGTATACCAACTTCCCTCTTGGACCAGAGTGTGTATAGTGGAGTGAGAGAAAAGAGTAACTCATACTGAAATGGATGACTTAGGGGATGCAGGCGCTTCTGGAGAAAGCCAAATCTTTGTGGGTATCAAAAGGTAGGAAGAACAAGAAAAGAAGTGGTTTAAGGTGAAAGAAAGTCTGTTAATAGTAGAATGAAATACTGGAAGGCATTGTGGAAGGGGCAGACAGAACCAGATTAGGACTGGGTGAGATAGGGCTAGAGTTGCCCTGCTGAATGTTTAACAAATAAAAAAAAAATTAAAAATGCATGTATATACATATATATATATATTCATGACACAGTTTAAGTTTAACTGCATTGTTAATACTTTACTTATCACTTTCTTAAATGCAGAAATCATAAAACAATGAATCAAGCCTTGATTTTGCAGAATATACCAATTTCTGATGTAATGCTGGAGAAACTGAGGCAAGATAGAGATTAGAGAGTTTTTAATATTTTATTTGAAAGGGAGAGATTTACTGGGACCAAATGGATCCATGGTCCCAGGGCTGAGTGAGACTGTCATCTCCAAGAATCCAGCAACGAATGTTAGATACAAAGATTCTTTTATAGGTAACAAGAACAATGACATAATGGGGGGAGGCACCTGATATTCTAATTAATTGGGATGGGGAGAGGCACCTGATATTCTAATGATGTCTAAGATATAGGATCTTTATCCTTTCAAACATTCTGATGTTTAAGAGGGAAGGGTGGTGTTGCAGGATTGAGCATTATAATTAGGAACTGAGGCAGAACAATTTAGAGAAACTGAGTCAGGAAAATTAGGAAAACTGAATCAGGACAATATAGGGAACTGTGGCACAACACTGAAATAAGTTGGTAGAAGCTTAGTCTAGCACAAACCTTGTAGGGCTGAGGTAATTAGGGAAAAAAGGAGCAGAAGCTGGGGGCAAGGAAAGGGATAATTTATGGTTAGATAGAGCTTCTGTACCTAGGGACTGTAACAGGAAATAATAAGTGTACTAGTCCTGGTTGATATCCTACCCCTACTATTTGACTAGAGCTCATATCTTCAAGAAGACCCATTCTCCTTCCCTTATAGAATAGGATTGGGGGAAGGAGGGACAAATGTGTGCTTTATTCAACAAGCATTGATTTATTACCTATCATGTACCAAATGCCCACATGAGAACACAAATGCAAGTGATAGTCCCTGCTCTCAAGGAGCTTAGATTCAAGGGGAAGTATGGGAGAGATAATGTAAATAAATATAAAAGGTGTTCAATATAATTTTAAGGCATGAGGTAAGGAGTAATATACACCTATGTTATGTCAGAGTAAAAGGATTGTTAGGACTTTGAGGAAAGATACAATCTGGATTTTTGTCTTCTCTATTTATATTTATACATATTTATAACTAACACCTATTCCTAGCTCCCCACAGATTCTAAATTAATGCTTGTTGATATGAATTGCATTGATGGCAACCAAGGCCTGGAAATAAAGAATGGCCATATTCGTATTCAGTCTGTGAATTGTTCTGTGTTTGCTGTTGCCACAGGAAATGCAGATCAGAATACAAACATTAGCTGCTCCTTTTTAACCAATTAAAAAAGGAGATGGGGTGAAAACCAAACCCAGAGTGTTTCAGGCTTTTAGTAAGCAAAAGTCCTTAGTTTTGCAAGGTTGCTCTTAGTTCCTGTTTTATTTCATTTTGGAGATAACTAAGAAAAATCTGGTTACATTGTGGAGGATACAGGTAAATACTGATTGAAAATGTGTGTTTCTCTTTCCTCCCTTGCTAATCTTCCTTCTCTCAAAAAAAATTTGCTGAAGTTTAAAGTATTTTAATTTAGATTCAAAAATGGGAAAAAAATGGCCTTAACTTGCATTTATTTGATATTGCTCACCATGGGAGAGATGTGGGTAGAGCCAGATAACCTGAGCATGGTTTTGAATATTACTGTATTAATTGTATTACTAGAAAATAATGCTACATTATTACTTGTTATATAATAAATAAGACATAATATGCATTATATTATATACAATACTGTACTATATTAATAAAAAATCAGAACTCTTCTCCCTATGAGAAGCTTGCAGAGATGAATCTTTGTCATCTGCATTAGGCAGGAGGTTGCATTAGATAACCTTTAAGTTTCTCTGCATTTCTAGCATCTTCTAAAAAGAGATGTTTTTAAGTTCTACGAGTGTGTATAGATCATTCATTTGTGACCTTCAGTGGGAATTCAGGAATTCTGTGTCTTCCTCCTGAGCATTATTGCCTACCATAGCTCCTCAGGCTATAAATGACCAACTTCTGGACCAGCTCTTTACTATTTCAGATCCTTTAAATGGACTTAGGGATTTTTTCATCTTAATAAGTCCAGTTGAGATATCTTATTTAAGCATCAATAAAATTAATTACTAACTTATGAGTAGTCATTCTGTTATATAAGCCTTTAGATAGTGGAGATTGTTTCCCTTTTTATGTCTATTCTTCCAGAATAGTGCCCAGCTGGTAGTAGGTACTCAAATAGTTTTTTAGGCAATGTAAAGACAAACAATATTATTAACTATCTGTTCAGGATATGCCCAAAGTCTGCTTAAGCTATTATAGCCTAAAACTGAACTATACCTTTTTGGGATACCCTGTTTAAAAAAAATAGAGGGAGGAAAGAGGAAAAAAGGCAGAAAAATATATACTAAATATGTCTCAAGTCATTGTAGACTCTGTTTTGACAAAAATTTAAGAAAACCCTGAGTTTATACTTCATTCACCATTTGGAGACTGGCAGAACCTCCCTCATCTCAAACTAGTTGTTATGACAGAGAAGTAGGAAAGGTTGTTTGGGGAGCAGAGAGAGGTTCAGAGAATTCTGCTTGCTGACTCAAGGCATTTAGGCCAAACTTTGCACTTGGTATCCTTGGTCTGTTGTTTGATAATTGTATCCTTATAAGTAAATTTCTTCTTTTATAATCCTTTTCATTCTGTTAAGTTGGTTGTTCAGAATCATATTGATATTTGATATCAATAGCAGTCCACTGTGGTCTCATAATTCCTTTTTTTTTTTTTTTTTTTTGTCAAACTCCTCAATGGCCTTGATTTTACTTTATGAAATTGAGATTGTTGGTATAATCTTTTAATCTCTCTATTCCAAAAAACAAAGGTTTTTTTTTTTTTTGTTTTTGTTTTTGTTTTTGTTTTTTTGTTTTTGGTACAGTCTTAACATCTTTGGATTTCATAATGTGTGTTTGAGTCAAGGAAATGACTAAATCACTTGTTGTCTATACTATTCAGTTCTTGTTGGTATTAACTTTTGGGCGGTTTAGGATTACTTTATAGCAATAAAACACATGACTAACAACACCCTTAGAAACTTTCAAACAAATCTATGAGGCTTTAAAAAAAAAACAATTTAATTTTTCTTTCAGCAAATGGAAACACCACAAAGGCTATTGTGTACAGAGTGAACCACACTGAGTATCAGTTTTCAAAGAAAAAAGTGTCGCTCTGAGTTTCAGGAATGATGGATGGGGGACTTGCCTTTGTATTCTACTGAGTTGTCTTAGTCACCAAAGTTCTAAGTAGCCATAAAACAGAAAAGATGTCTAATCAGATGTTAACAAGCTTCTGTGGTTTAAGGGTTCAACCTGACACCCCTTATCATCTAAGACTCTTGTAATCTTTTATAATTGGTCAATGGGAACTTGTACCTGAGCAGTAAGCACAAGGACTTTGGAAATTTCCATTTTAATACAAACATACATCTCATTAAAATAGCTTCTAGTCAACTCTAGTCAGCTCTTTAAAGATACAGACACATATTCTTACAAGGATGCAATTAAATTAGAAATTGTAATGTCTCTTCGACCATATTGCTTTTATTTTTTTATGAGATAATATCTTGTAGATACAGCTCCTCCTTCCCAAATACAAGGCTATCTAGAGGGAAGAGAAAATTTATAGAGGCATTAAGTAGAATAAAGAAGAGCAGAATTTAAATTTTGCCTTAAATACTATCTTTGTGATATTGGACAAATGATTTAATCTTTCTAGATTTAATTTCCTAATCTGTAAAATGGAGAAAATAAAATTATACCTACTACTTTACTGCATTGCTGTCAGAATCAAGTGAGATAAAATGTAAAAGTGTGTTGCATCTTTAAAGTTTGATAAATGATAGTTACTATTATTAACTATATAATGAAAAGCAGTGTGCGGTAATGTAAAGAACACTGGCCTATAATTAGAACTGGTTATTAGTCTTGTGCAATTTACTTTTTCTAGTCTTCATTCTCATCTGTAAAATAGAGTTAAAATATTTATTTTACCTATTTCACGTGATTGCTATGAGGAGAGCATTTTGTAAATCATAAAGAGCTATAAACACTTTTGTAAACCTAAAAATATGAGCTAGTGATTATGATTTTAATTACTAATAGTAGGAGGAGAAGAGGAGAAAGAGGAGGAAGACATAGAAGAGGAAAGGGAGAGCAAACAAGGAAAGAAAGTCTATAAACACACCTGAATACTCTTTTCCTGATAATCCAGTCAGATGCATTCATAACTAGTTGAATGGTCAGACTCAAGGATCAATTTTTATTGGTCCAATATCAATGTGACAGGTCTTCAGTGGAGTACCCTATGGATCTCTGCTTAGTCCTAAAGGATCTTGACAGGTTACAGTATTGGACTAAATCTAGTAAGATGAAATCCAATAGAGATAAATATAAAGTCTTATTCTTAGGTACAAAAAGATAAGCTTCACAAGTATAAGATGAGGGAGGGGTGTAGTTAGTTCTGAAGGAAAAAATCTGAGGATTTTAGTGGACTGGAAGCTCAATATGTAGTTAGGAGAGTATTGTGACTGTCAAAAAAAAATAATTAGCTCATGGTGCAATAAGGACATAACTTCCAGAAATAGGGAAGTCATAGGCTCACTCTACTCTGCTTTCATCAGACCTCATATACAAGATTGTATTTGGTTCTTGGCTATATGGTTTATGAAGAACACTGACAAGTTGGAATATGTTCAAAGTAGGGCAAAAAAGTCTTGAGACTAAGACACATAAAATTGACATGGTTATCCTGGAGAAGAGAATACTTGAGAGGGGCATGAATCGCCATCTTCAAGTATTTGAAGAGCTGCCATATGCAGAAGAGATTAGCCTTATTCTGTTTTGTCCCACAGGAGAAAATCAGGAGTAGTGGGTGATGTTTTGAATAGGCAAGTTTGAACTTGATGTCAGAAAAACCTGAAAGTTATTGTCTTATTTTTCTTATTTATTAAATAGATGTGATAAAAGTACCTAACTTTTGTGAGGATAAAATAATATTTACAAAGTGCTTTGCAAACCTTAAAGCCCTATATAAATACTAGCTGTCATCATATTTCCAAATAATTAGAGCTGTCAGAAAGTAAAATGTAAGTCTTCGAATAGAGGCTGGATAATTGTCTGTGTCCTATTACTACTGTGGTATAGCAGGGATTCTATTGATAAATGGGTTAGACTAGATAGCTGCTGGATTCCTTTACAACTCTCAAATCTTGTGATTCTTTTAATAGAAAGAAGGTCACTTTGGAGAGAGAAGTTCAGCTGAGTGATGAGGTGTGAAACTAGACTGCAGTGTTGAAGAATGAGGTAAGGGAGAGGAAGTTGAGGCAAGGAATGTCGAGGGGGGGATGTTATTTATTTATTTGTTTATTTATTTATTTATAGGAATTTAGCTGGAAAAGAAAGGGGAGCTATAGAATAATAACTTGAAGATAGTAGGGAGGGAGTAATGAGGTTTTTCAGGCATTCAAGAGAGCAAGTAAGCATCTGGGAAGGAGCCAGAGGGCTTGAAAGTATTGTCAGGTGTAATTGGTATGGCATATCTTCTATAATCTTTGAGGCTTCATGCAAACGGAAGGGATGCTGTGGGCTTGGAAAAGGAAAAATCTAGTCCTAATTTCCAATAGAAGATATGTTTCTTATTTTTCTCAGTTTTTTCAGTTTTTAGACTTTGTTTTAATATTTCTAGTTGTCACAGAATCATTGAGTTGTTCATTTGCTCCATTCTATTTTTCAGAATTCAAGAATTCTAATTTCATATTTTGTCTCTTGCTGCCTGTATCTCTTACTTTATTTCTTTGAAACATTTTGGGATCTTTGTGATCTTTTTTTCTGAGGCTTTTTTTCTAATAGTCTACTTATCAAGGTATTCTTTTCTGGATTTGCTCTATTCTGTTTTTTAGAAAGTTCTTTTTCCCCTCAAGATTTCTAATTTCACATTTTGTCTCAGGCTGTTCCTATCTTTTGTGCCTCTCTTTTCTTTTTATTGTTATTTTCTGGTTTTATATCATCTTCATTTCTAAATATATTTCTTCTTCCTCCTCTACACAGTGATTGATCTCTTATAACAAGAGAAATAAATAAAAAAGAGAAAAAAATCCAACAAAATCAACTATATCTTTCAGTATATGCAATATTCTATGTTCATAATTCCCCACCTCTACAAAGAAGAGAGAGAGAATTTTTCTCAAGTGAGGTTTTCTCAACTCTTATTTGGAGGGTAAATCTTGGTCATTTTAATTAAACAATACTTGGCTCTTTTTGTTGTTTTGTGTGCTTTCTGTTTATTAAATACTGAGGTTAGGCTCATGAAGAGAATTAAAATCATGTTGAATGAGGATCAAGCAATTATTCAGGAAGCATTTATTAAGCACCTACTACATGTTAAGATCTTCCAGAAGGAAGGACAAATAACAACTATGTGTTAGATACTGTGCTAAACGCTGCTGATAGAAAAAGAGAGAGTTCCTATCCTTAAGAAGTTTATGATCTAATGGGGAAAACAACATCCAAACAATTATGTACAAACAAGTTTTATATATAGGATAAGTAAAAATAATAAGAAAGGGAAGGCACTAGAATTAAGAGGGGTTTGGAAAAGTTTCATATAAAAGAAGATTTTAGTTGAGACTTAAAGAATTGTTTGAAAAAAGTGGATATATTTAGCGGGGGGGTGGGGGGGGGAGGGAGGAGGGCGGGGGGGGGGTATTAAATGGAGGATCATCACCATAGTCTTCAAATATCTGAAAGGCTGTCATGAAGAAGAGAGAGTTTTGTTGTTCAGCTGTTTTTCAATCAATTCTGACTTTTAATGACTCCATTTAGGATTTTCTTGGCAAAGATGAGGGATTGGTTTGCCACTTCCTTCCCCAGCTCATTTTGTACATAAGGAACTGAGAAAAAGAGGGCTAAGTGACTTGGCCAGGATCACATAGTGTTTGATACCAGATTTGAACTCAGGAAGATGAATCTTTCTGACTTGTATCCATCAGCTGAATCATCTGGCTGTCTCAAGAGAGAGATTAGACTTGTTTTTTTTGACTCCTAACCTTTCTTTATTCTCCTGACTATGCTTCTGACTCTCTGGACCATGCCTCAGCTGCCTTCTCACTCAGGACCTTTCCTTCTAGCCAAGGTTATCTCACCTTCTTTCTTCCTTTGGAGTCCCCTTTTATGTATTCTTCCCCTATTAGAATGAAAATTGCTTGAAGGCAGCAATTATGGTTTTTTTTTTTTTTTTTTTTTGCATATGTATTTCCAGCAATTAGCACACTTCTTTTTGGCACTGAGCAAGTGCTTGCAGCTTGTCTACCTGCCCCTACAGAACAAAATTAAGGTTGCAAAATGGGCATTATGAGAAGGCAGATTTTGGATCAACACAAAGGAAAAAAATTTAAAAATTCTGAGTGACTAGTGTAATACAAAAATGAAATGTGTTGTTTTAAAGAAGTGAATTCCACTTCACTGGATATCTTCAAGAAGAGCTTGGATGACTGCTTACTTTTTCTTCCAGTGTTACAGGCTAGACTTGATTTGGTTATGGTTTGAAAGACAACCTTGATGTATCTTCTAACAGTAAGATTCTTTTTGTCAATGGAAAAGGTATCCTTGATGTTATAATAAGATGGAAGATAATTTCATCTTTCTTTGACGCTTTATTATCTCAGTGCTTTGTCATCAACATTACAAATGAGCACTGAGCCATACTGCATATTCACTTTATTATGAGACTCATGCTAACTGCTGGGGAAGATAGAAAGAAACAAGACTGTTCTTGCTAAGACACACAGAAAAATCCTCTGCCAAGCTATGCAGACAAATTGCTGTATTACAGAGAACTCAAAAATACACGTTGGAGAATTACAGATTGGTGTGTGTATTAGATTGGGGAAAGACAAGATAGGTTCTGACATGGATGAGCAGAGAAGGCTCCCTGGGTCTTCTTGATATAAGAGATGCATCAGCTGGGGTGATGGAGTGAATAAGTGATATGATCACCTGGGAAGTTGCTTTTTACAACAAATACCAGCTTATTGTCATTAGTGTTTTACACAAAAGTAGAAAGCAGAAAGATAGTTGGCTGTTTGAATTTTCTAGATTACTAAGAATTTCCTTCTATGCTTGTGAAACTTGAGCATTAACAGGATGAAATCAGGTGAATAAAATAGTATGATTACTCTAATTGCTATTCAAAACAAAAATTTGTGAAGCCCTGTGTGCATAGCATGGCATAAGGATAAAGGAGGGAAATTACAAGGATAAATAAATAACCACTAAACATTTATTAAAGGCCAATTATGTCCTAGGTCCTGCGGACACTATATATTGATAAAAATAGAACAATATCTGCTCTCATGAAGCATACAATTTATTGAGAGAGGCTATATATATGTATATATATTATATATTTATAATAAGTCATTACTTATTATTAATTTATAAATTTGTTACTCTATATTGTATATGTTATATTTATCATAATATATTTATACGCATACATACACACATATATAGTACACATACAAAATATATGTAAGGTAAATTTTAGGGAAAAGCTTGGAAATCATGAAAGGTCTCATGATATAGTTTATATAATATATATATATATATATTTATGATATATGCTGGATTTGAAGGAAATTAGCGATTCTAAACTTGAGCAACTAGATGATAAGTAGATAGAGTGCCAGCCTTGGACTTGAGTCCAAGACTTAAGTTCAAATACGACCTCAGCTACTTACTAGCTGTGTAACTTTGGGCAAGTCATTTAATCCTGTTTGCCTCAATCACCTTATCCATAAAATGAGCCGGAGAAGGAAATGACAAACCCCAGGATCTTTGATAAGAAAAACCCACATGAGGACATAAAGAGTCAAACATTACTGAAATGACTAACAACAAGGGAGTCTGAGAAATGGAATTTCTGAAAGGGTTATATTTCATGTGTGGAGGATAGCCACTACAAATGCATGAAGGTGGGAAATGGAGTGTAAAAAGGATCATGAAGAGATTGGAAGTAATATATAATATGATTGGAAATAAAGATGGGAGAAGTTGTTATGAAAAAATTGTGGAGAAAGAATGATGTGTTCAAAGGATGATGAGTCTGACAATTTATTACTCATAGGCAGGCAGGATGTAACTTCCCTGCCCTGCAGTCCTATGGATACCCAAATGTTGACTCAGGCATATTGAGAAATGAAGACTCTGATCAAGAGAGAGATCCTGTGGCTCTGTCTTTATATCTGATTGTTGTTGTTGCGCAGATTTATAGGAACTGATTGGAACAGGGACTGTAGAATCAGTGAAGTCATGGATGATCTGGAATTCTACCGCTCATCCCTCATTGACCATGACAATGTTATGTTTAAGAAAGTTTGTTATAATTAGATTATATGAAATCTTCCTGCATACTAGGGAGATCGCTAAACTGGCAGTTTGATAATATTTTATATATAGATATAGACTCTCTCTCTCTCTGTCTCTCCCCTCCTCTCTCTCTCCTTTTCTCTCTCTCTCTCTCTTTCCTTCTCTCTCTCTCTTTCTCTCTCTCTGCTTCTCTCTCTCTCTTTCTTTCTTTTTTCTCTCTCTCTCTCTTTCTCTCTGTTTCTCTCTCTCTCTCTCTCTCTAAATATATATAATTCACACATATATATATATATATATACATATATAGATATATCTATCTACTTATCTATATCTATATCCCTAAATATAGCTGTCCAAACCAGTTATGGGTATACATAGGACCGTCTGGGTATATTGATGTTGGCAAACATCAGGTCACTTCTATTGTCTAACACCAAACAATAGACAGTTCTCATGAATGGAAAGAGTTTTAAATGCAAGAAGATTTTTTATTTGATCTTAGAAATATGATACAGTAAGTAAATTATTAAGTAATAAACTAAAGACACAATCCTTGCTCTTGTTTCTCATGTTATTTCTGATCTAATTATTTGGAGACTATAAGAAGGTTTTGTCAGATGTTCATAAATATTTACTAATTCATGACAAGACAGTAATAGGTAATATATAGCAAAGAAAACTAAGGCTCTTTTAGTAGGAGACTGTTAGGTTACATAAATTAGGCATTTGGGGCAAGCTTAAAATTATTAAAAGCAGCTAGATGGTTCAGTATATAGAATGCTGGGTCTGGAGTCAGGAGGAGAGGAGTTCAAATCTTGCCTCAGACATTCATAAGCTGTGTGATCCTGGAGAATTAATTTAACCTCTGAAAATTCACTGGAGAAAGAAATGGTAGAGTAGTATTATTTTTGCCAAGAAAAATTCATATAGGGGTTTCAAAAAGTGTAACTGAAGAATAATAAAAACATCAGAGCACTATGAGAATAGTTGGTGTCCTAGAAATGTGATTTCTTAGTGACTTGAAGAATTCATAAATCTTATTTTAAAATATCTTGCTTTTTCTGGAGTATTGTGTATTGTATGGCTTTTGGTGGGACAGATAAGTAAAGTGTTTGAAGCATTTAATATTAATATTTCAGTTTTTAGGTAGTGATAATATGTAATACATTCCACTGAACTTTATTCATATGTACACATTTACAAGTACCTTTTAAATAATATATTATTCTTTGATGCTAGTCATCTACTTAGAGCTTACTGCTATAATTTGTTGTAAATTATTACAGAATAATGCAACTATGTTGTAAAATTATGCATATGTATCCTAGCTATCATGTTTTTTAAAAAGAAATGTTGCTTATTGGAGAGATGGACATTCTCTTGATTCAGCCTCCAAAACATCCTCTTCATTAGTCTCCTCTCTATTTGTAAGGACAAGTAGAGAGTAATTCCCTTGTAATGTTATTCTCCTCACTTCTAATGTTATAGCTTCCTAACTGGTTTCATCATCCAACTTGTACCTTCTATAGTATATCTTTTCTATACAACTGCCAAAAACAAATGCCCAGTTCTGGCTATGGCCTTTCCATAGAAAAAAACTAGTTTTAAGTTTGCTCTGGGATTACCTACAAACTCCTAAAGGATCTTAAGAATATGGCTCCTGCTTATCTTTCCAATTTTATTTCTAATGACTCCCCTTCACACATTCTTTCAGTTCCCAGTATGAGTTATTGGATTCAAAACATTCCTGAGGCCAAGCAAAGAGAGTGTATTTTTGGTTAATTATTTAAATCAGCCACGCTGATGCTATAGAAATATAGAAATATGCCTCTCAGGAAGACCCTATGTAATCAGTATTTCTCTATATGATTCCCATGTATTTAGGACCCTCATAAGATCATCGGATTCTAGCTCTAGAACTGAAAAGAATCTTAGAGATCATTTAGTCTAACCCCCTCATTTTAAGGATCCATAAGATAACATACATAAAATATGTTACAAACATTAAAGTACTGTATAAATACTTCTTCTAATTCTCCTTCTCCTCCTTCTTTTTTCTTTTCTTTCTCTTCCTTCTTCTCCGCCTCCTTCTCTTCTTCCTCTTCCTTGTTCTTCTTCGTCTTCTTCTTCTTGTTCCTGTTCCTGTTCTTGTTCTTGTTCCTCTTGTTCTTTTTGTTCCTGTTGCTGTTCCTGTTCTTGTTTTTGTTCTTCTTTCTTGTTGTTGTTCTTCTTCCTCTTAACCTCCTCCTCCTCTTCCTTTTTCTTCTTCTCCTCCTTTGCTCTCAATATGTTGATACTTCTCTTAGGTTTAAGGATCTCATGTTTTAAATGAGAATCTGTGGCTTAATAACCCTCTAGATCAAGGATCATTTTGAAGGGCACTCGCTTTGAGTTCAACCTGATAAAGGTGTTCACCTTTATAAGAGGAGAATCCTTGGGTGGTAGATCAGTTTCTTATTTCAATCAATCAATAAACATTTATTAAGAACTTACTATATGCCAAGTATGGTGTTAAGCTCTGGGAAAAGGCAAAAGATACTTCCTGTCTTTGAAAGTTCACAATCTAAGGAAGAAGAAACAATATAATGAATATGTATAATCAAGCTATATATAGTTAGGAAATAAATAATAGAAGGAAGATCTTAGTTTTAAAACTGATAGACTTATTTTAGAAGGTAAGGTTTTTTTTTTTCTTTTAAGAGCTTTTTAAGGAAAAAGCCAGAAATCAGAGAAGAAAAGGGTTGTAAAGGGTAAAAAGACTTGAAAAGTGAGTCAGAACTAGGTGATGAAAGGCTTTGAATAAGATTGGAGATTTCCTACTTTATTATTGAGATGATATGGAACCACTGGAGTTTACTGAGTATGGGAGTGACATGATGAGCCTGATGCTTTAGGAAAATCACTTAGTATTTGAATGAAAAATGGCAGGTATGTGAATCAGCAAATTATTACATACAGGTTGTTAATCACCTGGGTATGAGGTGATGAGAGCCTGCAACATGGTAATGCCATCAGAGGTGAGGAGGATTATTCAAGAGACGTTATAAAAGTGAAATCAACAGACCTTAGCAACAAATTGGATATAAGGTTTTTGAAATAGTGAGAAGTCAAGAATGACACATAGGTTATGAGCCTGTGGGATTGGCAGGATGGTGATGCCCTTGAGAGTAATAGGGAAGTTTGGAAGGGAAGAGAGTTTGGGGAAAAGATAGCAAATTCCATTTGAGACATTCTGAATTTGAGATTTTTGAAAGATGGTTGGAGTTATGAAGTTGGAATTTAGCAGAGAGGTTAGGGCTGAATAAGTAGATTTTAGCATCATTAACATTTACATGATATTAAAATTCATGAGAATTGCTGATATCACTAAAGCAATAGAGAGAAGACTAGGTGGTATACCTAAGATTAGTGGATGTGACATGAATGAGAATCCAACAATTTAGATTTGAGACATAGTTAGATAAGTAGGAGAACCAGGAGAGAGTTGTATCCCAAAAACCTGGAGAAGAGGAAATATGAAGAAGAAAAGGACAATCAATATGGTCAAAAGCTGTAGAGAGATTGAGGAATGAAGATTGACAAAAGGTCATTGGATTTGAAAATTAGGAGATCATTGGTAACTCTGGAGAGAAGAGTTTTGGTTGAATGATGATGGAAGACAGATTGTAAGAAGTTAAGAAGAAAGTGAGAAAAGAGAACATAAAGATGCATATTGTAAGTAACTTTCTTAATGAGTTTAGTTATAAAGATCAGAAGATATATAGGATAATAGCTAGCAAGAATAGAAGGATAAAAATAAATGGATTAAAGTTTTTAGACAACAGGGCAACATAGACGTGCTTATAGATAGAAGAGAAGGACCCAGTAGAAAAGGAGAAATAAAAGATAAGTGAAAGAATGGGGAGAGAGGAGAAATCTGTTGGAGATGGGATGTAATAAGACTGTTTGTGAAGACAGAGGAGTTTGCCTTGGTAAAGAGTAGAGCAATCTCTTCATGTGAGACAGGTGAAGGAACAGATAATAGGAAAAAGAATCAAAATGATATGAGATGAAGAGGAGAGGAGAAGAGGGAGCTCTTAAAAAGTGCTCCCAATTTTTTTTTCAGTAAAATATGAGGTAAAGTTCTCATGTGAGTGGGTTATGGGAGTAGAGAAAGGGGACCATGGAAGACTTGAGGAGGGAAAAGGGTTGAAAGTACTGATTTGTAGTTGATAATAATGAGTTGATAAGGGAGGTATACAAGGATGCTTAATAGCGGTGAAGGCCCTGTTAAGATTAGGTAATATAAATTTGTAATGGACTTAGCAGTGAGAATAGTTGCATGTTTGTTTTTTATTTTTCTCACTGAACATCAAAGACAATAAGAGTCCAAAGTTACATTGTCTTTCAATTGAATTTTTTTGCCCTTTACTAAATTTTCATAGCTGAAACTCTCATCTTATAGAGTGGAATTCCTTGGCTTATTTTTCTGAGGTTTGACTTTTCTGTTTTTTTAAGCTGGGGTAAAAACAGACACACAAAAATATTTTCACATAAAAACTAAGATTCCAAATTCTCCTAGCCCATTGATTATCACAGAAACTGTATTTTCAAATCTTAGGTCTGTTCATTTATATTTACCTTTACACATTGGGTACTATGGACTTGAGTCTTAGGACTCTTTACTTTTCAATTTCAAAGTTATAATGTAAACATTCCAGTTCTTCATTGGCTCCAAGATTGGGCAGAACACTGAAACATCAAAATTTCTAGAATTTCAGTAAGAGCTACCAGAGTGAGAGAGAGAGATGGCTTTCTGGATAAGTATCCAAATCATTTGAATTCTCTACTCAGTCTAATAGTCTATTGTAGGTGTAGTGTTCTGATTAGTTTTCTGGAGGTCTCTGGACCAACCTTCATTTCAGTAGAATAATTACCATGAGAATAGCCAGGGATAAAATTCAAATTCTTTATTATCTCCTTCACAGTCTAGTTTCCTTGCCGGGTGCCCAGGCTCATGTTCTTGAGGTTCTCTGGAATGTGTCTTGGTTTCTGTGGGGGAGGCAGGAGGACCACCATGATGGTGTCTGTCTTGAAGTCTGTTTCAATCTGAGAGCTCGTGCTCCAGTCTCCAGCCACCACAAAGGTGGGAGATGAAATGAATCTCTGGCTGAGTTTGTCCCAGCTTATGTGCAGCATAATGAGTATAAACCAATCAATATAATAGGAATTTCCTAAAATAGGAAATCTTTATTTGTTGTAAGATTAAATCAATCATACTGAACTTAGAGAACTATTAATCACCATGTTAAACTAGATAATCATTGTCTTATCAATTCAACTGACTTAACACCTTGTAAGAATCCTTATTTCAAGTACAGAGTTCTGGCCCATCACATGTAGGTACTTCTTTAAAAATGTGCTACAGAGAAAAAAAAACTGAAAGTTATAGCAAAGTCTTCTCTCTTGTTATAATTTGAAACAAGCTACTTAGATTTGTGTTCCAAGAGGTCATGTATGATTCCTTAATTCTCTGCACTTATAAAATTAAGATTTATGAATTTGAGATTTCTTTTATTATGTTGAATTTTGGGAGTAAGTGATCTCTTTTTATTTCTTTTTCTCTTAGAATCTGGCCAGAAAAAAAGTAAAAATATTGCTCAAATTTGATTTCAATCTGCATTGTAATTTTCTCATTGAAATGCTTACTTTCTTTTTGCCCAGACTCTTGGTTTATTAAGAGTTATTTCCCTTTTCACAGACATGTACAGCCAAAAAACCCTGAGAGCAACAAATCAACAAACACGTATCTCAGTACTCATACACATCCAACCAAAGGTTAAAACCTTTTAAAATGTATGTAGCTCTTCTCCAATTGATAAATGGTCAAAGGATATGAACAGACAATTTTCAGATGAAGAAATTGAAACTATTACCACTCACATGAAAGAGTATTCCAAATCACTATTGATCAGAGAAATGCAAATTAAGACAACTCTGAGATATCACTACACACCTGTCAGATTGGCTAAGATGACAGGAAAAAATAATGATGAATGTTGGAGGGGATGCAGGAAAACGGGGACACTGATGCATTGTTGGTGGAGTTGTGAACGAATCCAACCATTCTGGAGAACAATCTGGAATTATGCCCAAAAAGTTATCAAACTGTGCATACCCTTTGATCCAGCAGTGTTTCTATTGGGCTTATACCCCAAAGAGATACTAAAGAAGGGAAAGGGACCTGTATATGCCAAAATGTTTGTAGCAGCCCTGTTTGTAGTGGCTAGAAACTGGAAAATGAATGGATGCCCATCAATTGGAGAATGGCTGGGTAAATTGTGGTATATGAATGTTATGGAATATTATTGCTCTGTAAGAAATGACCAACAGGATGAATACAGAGAGGCTTGGAGAGACTTACATGGACTGATGCTAAGTGAGATGAACAGAACCAGGAGATCATTATACATTTCGACAACGATATTGTATGAGGATGTATTCTGATGGAAGTGGATTTCTATGACAAAGAGACCTAACTGAGTTTCAATGGATAAATGATGGACAGAAACAGCTACACCCAAAGAAGGAACACTGGGAAACGAATGTGAACTATTTGCATTTTTGATTTTCTTCCCGAGTTATTTTTACCTTCTGAATCCAATTCTCCCTGTGCAGCAGGAGAACTGTTCGGTTCTGCAAATATGTATTGTATCTAGGATATACTGCAACATATTTAACATATATAGGACTGCTTGCCATCTTGGGGGGAGGTGGAGGGAGGGAGGGGAAAAAACGAAACATAAGCGAGTGCAAGGGATAATGTTGTAAAAAAATTATCCTGGCTTGGATTCTGTCAATACAAAGTTATTATTAAATAAAATAAAATTTAAAAAAATAAAAATAAAATAAAATAAAATAAAATGTATGTAGTTCAATTCTTTCAGACCCATACCAATTCATACAACTTCTCTGGGTTTTCTTCCTCATCTTTCTGGAAGATAGGGGAAGGGAGAAACACTGGAGGGAATGAAGCTCTTAGCTGTAAATTTTTCTTTCCCATTAGCTGTAGACTTTTCACATTTTTAGTACCATCTTAAGAATTTTTTTGTACTATTTTGTTACTCAAATATTTAACTCTCAATTATTATTATTACAGATAAAATTAGTAGCCTGAGTTGTTGTTTTAAATATAGTATCTGCTTGCGTTTTTTTTGGAAGCTCTGAGAAATGACTCCCATTTTCTGGGGATTAGGGGCATGAGGTGGGATGGTATTATAATCTCATAACATAGTTGGTGGAATGGAAAAGACAATTTTAATCCATATTGGATTATTCAGTTATAGAAATTGTCAGTATTCCATCTGAACAATATGATAGTTCTCCATCTGTGCTCCTCTTTTTCATGATTTCCTTCCCTGTTCATTGCTGATTGGGTGTTACAGAGCACTCTCTATTTCACTACTTTGATGGATTCCCAAGACTTAAGTCCCTCTCTTCAAAACATATCTCATATTTTCCTATTACACGAAACATTTCTTCCTTGTCTCAAATGCTATTGCCTTCTCATACAAATTACCTGGTATTTAACTATCATTTTTATTTTTATTTATAAACTTTTTATTATTCTGTATGTATATAAACATACATGTATACATACACGTACATTTATATGTATGTGTCATAAAAGTCCTGGAGTAGTTTGACATTTCCTTCTCCAGCTCATTTTACAGCTGAGTTTAAGGCAAACAGGGTTAAGTGATTTGCTCAGGCTCACATAGCTAGTAAGCATCTGAGATTCAATTTGAACTCAAATCCTCCTAATTCCAGGCTATCTAGCGGCCTCTCTCTCCATAACACACACACACACACACACACACACACACACACACACACACACACACACACACATCTATATGTACTTGTACATTTATATATACATAAAATAATTTTTATTACTTTTATATTGCTATTGCCTTATTGCCCAGCTCATAGTAGGTTTTTAATCAATGCTCATTGTATTGATTGAATTGAATTTGGATGCTAGCTCTTTGTTATATTAAGGTACACATTTTAAGAAATTTTGTGTAGATAATGTAATTATTCCATTTTAATAAAAGTCAACCAGTGGGCACATATTTTCTTTTCCCATAAAAACAATACACCTACATACTAGTTTTATATATGAACAAAACAAAGAATGAGAAATATAAAACTATGAAAAATTTATTTCTCAGTTATAGAAAGACTCTCAAATATAACTTGGAAGATTAGCTTTAGAAATAATTGGAAAATGCTTAAAACCTGTTTCAAGACCATGCCTTCCTGATGGACTGTGACTAGAGCTCTGGAAATAAACAGAAATAACTTGTAGAAAATAGAGCTTAAAATGACTTTCCCCTTAAAAAAAAAATCACAGGTACAATTTTGTTCTGTGCTTTTTTTTTTTTTCCTGTGATTTTGGGCAAAAACTGTAGTGTTCCCTTTCCTTCCTACTTATCCTCTTGAGTAGTACTAAATCATAGAAAATTTTAAATTGATATAAAATTATGCTATTTTGATAAAGAGATATTCATTGTCTTTTTTTTGTTGTTGTTGTTCATTTGTTTTCAATCATGTCTGACTCTTTTTGACCCCATTTGGGGTTTTCTTGGAAAAGATACTAGAATGATTTGCCATTTCCTTCTCCAGCTCACTTTATAGATAAGGAAATAGAGGCAAGCAGGTTTAAGTGACTTAGCTAGTGTCACACAGCTAGGGTCTGAGACCAGATTTGAACCCAGGAAGAGGAGTTTTTTTAACTCTAGATTTGGTACTGTACAATCTAGCTGCCCTCCTGCTCCTATCTCTTAGTTGAGGTTTTTAGCTAGGGTTCATAATTTTGAACAGAAGGATGATAAGATGCCATGACCAAATCTCTGAATATGACAAATCTGGCAAGGGTGTGGAAAAGGAATAGAATCATGCTTCAGTAGTCCAGGTGAATGAGGACATGAGTTTAAATTAGGGTGGTCCCATTGAGATTATCAAGGAGGAAACAGATGTAAGAGAAATTGCAGACCTAGAAATGACAGGACTTGGCAACAGACTTGGGTATGAGAGGTAAGGGATAAAAAACAATCAGAGATAACCCCCAGGCTTCAGACAAAGGAAACAAGGGTGAATGGTGGGGTCTTTGACGGAAATAGTGAAGTCAAAAGGATGAGCAAGTCTTTGAGAAACATAATGTTCAGTACTTATATATGTCATATCCTTGGCAAGGAAGGATGAGGGACAGAAGCCAGACGGCTTGGGTTCAAATTCTAACTAGCTGTGTGTGTGTGTGTGTGTGTGTGTGTGTGTGTGTGTGTGTGTGTGACCTTAGACAACTCATTTAATGTTTTCCTTACCTGTAAAATGAGATAGGACTCAAAGGTCAATGAGGTCTTTTCTATCTCTATGATCCTGCCCTATTTTATTATGATGCTTATATATTCAGTGTGGTGCTAGAGGGAGAGCTAATGGGAATTCCATGGTATAGATTTTTTCCTCTATGGATGGGGAGGGAACAAAGGTCACAGCCAGAGGTTTCCTCCTTAAGGAAGGGACAGAAATATCAAATGAGCAGTGTGAAAAAATTAACTGATATTTCACATTCCTCTAAAGAAAAAGATGAAAAGGTTCTGCAAGGGTGAATATGGAAATCTATCATCTTTGCATATATTTTGAAAATAAAAATCTATTATTTAAAAAAACAGATAAAGGTAAAGCTAACAATGGAAACTAGAAAATTCTGCTCCTGGGAAAAAAGACCACCTATCTTCAGTTGAAAAGGTTGGGAATAGATAGAGCAGGGAAAATGCTCAACCTACTCTGCCATGTGGTTGTTTTCTGTTTTAATTACTTATTATTGCTAACTACATACCTAACATTGTAGTTGATATACCGTTGAATAATTGTTAGGTACTGTTGGAATACTCTGCCCACTTTTGGGCAAAGCTCTGTTTACCTGGACCTAATTATGACTTTGGAGAAAGAATGAAAATGATTGGGGAGAATCTAGTGTTTAGAATGGGTCTGGGAGCACACTGTCTCTGGGGAGAGGGCAGCAGTCACAATTAATGGGACCTAATTTCTGGCCTGACTTATGGATTTGGAGTCAGAGGATATTTATTTGAAACCCAGTTTTGCCATTTACTACCTTAGGAAAGGTAATATGTGATCTTAGGATAATCATTTAACTGTTTGGATTTTTTCATCTGTAAGCTGTAAGATAAAGGTCTTAGACTACATTACTTCTGAGGTGAGTTTGGTAGTGGTGTGCAATATTATTAGAGACAAACAGTGATTTTGATGTAGTTTCATTTTGTGATAGTATACTAGGCCATATAAGTGATCCCAACCAGATAAATCCAGATATCTTTCATTGCTTTTTTTGGTTCCTTTATTTTCTTTTGTAGTTTTAAGAAGGAATATTTCTTCAAAAATGTGTAAAAATAGTAATTTTTAAATAACATAACAGTAACTGTTAGTGATATTGCAGTGGCTGTTAGTGTGGAGAAGTCAAATATTGCAAGGATTCTTCAAGCTCACAAAGAAACAGTATTAGTCTCACAAAAAGTACAAGTGTGGTTGAAAAAAAACTAAAAAGAATTGACAAAATATTCTTGTAAAATGACCTTATTAATCTTCAGGAAATAAGATTTTCAGAGAATAGTGGCAACTACAGCTGCTTTTATCAATTATTAGCAGTGGAGCAAACTTCTTGAAATTAGAAAAATGAAAAGACTGAAAAAATAAGAAAAATTATAATTGTCATGATTAGGAAACATACTAAGTGATCATGAAAATGTTAGATAAACTTTTAGTTTTCCAACATAAAATTTATAAAGAGAGCAGCAAAGTATAGTGAGAAGACTGGATCTTTTGGATTCAAGGAAGCTCTGTATTCAAGTCCTGTTTCTGACATATACATAGCTATAACTATGGGCAAGTCACTTATTATTGTGTGTCAGACAATACTATAGGATTTTGTAGTTATCAAACCGAATAGGTAGCAATATGTTTCCTTTTTTCCTCTATGTTTCCTATGCCAGTGAAATCACGTTTGGACTATCTTCTACATTCCCTCTTTCCTTTTCCCAAAACAATAAAAATATAATCCTAGATTTAAATATCACTCAAATTCAGTAAAAGTGTTGATTCCTAAAGGGAAAAATATATACAAAAACAAACAAAAACTCAGTTTTCCTAACCTGAGTAGAAAAGTATAATCTCTACTAATTATCTCCACTAATTATTCAATTAATGAATTCAACATGTATTTATAAAATTCTTACTGTGTGACATAGTCTGTGCCAAATGTTGGGGGTATCAAGACATATTTGGATCAATTTTGCTCTCAAGGGGCTTATTTATTTATTTATTTGCTAAAACAACATTCAGAAAAGTAAAGTATATATATCTACACATATATATGCATTACACATATACATACATAAATATATACTACACACACATAGCTCCCTATTCACCCCCAAAATAGACATAAAGTAATTTCTGGGATAGGGAGGATACTAGCGATTGAAAAGATCAGGATAAATCACCTATAGATGTAGTACTTGAGTTCGATTTGAGGAAAGTTGAGGATTTGACAAGTCAGATATTAAGAAAGCCTGTCTTGTATAATTGGGGGAAAGCCTGTGCAAAGACATGGAGATATTGGGGCATATTGTGTATGAAGAATAGAATGCAGAATGGGCTAAAGGCACAATTAGATATTAAACCTGGAAAGACAGGCTGGAGCTAAACTGTGAAATGTTTTAAAAGCAAATAGAGGAATTTGCATTTTACTATAGAGTCAAAAAAGGGAATCTCTGGGACTTCTTGGGTAGGAGAATGACATAGATCTGTACTTGTGGATTATCATTTTGGTAGTTATGTGGAGGATGGACTGGAGAGGAAAGAGACTTTTGAAGTTTCCACAAATTGCAGTTTTTTTCTGATAAAATTGAACATGCCATGTAGTTATAAGACAGACTTGTTTTACATATGAGTTAAATATATTTTAAACAGAATCTCCCTAAAAGTCTTTGATTTCAAAAATACTACATTAAACTCAAAGTAGTGTTTTTTCAGCTAAAAATGTTGAAAACGTTTATTCATTTGTATTTAATATTATAAAACTGATTTTTTTATTCTTTCAGTAAGTTCTAAAATAATTTTAATTTTTTTTTTACTAATTTTAATTTTAAATTTACTATTTACTTAATTGTCAATTAACCAGTCATTAATTAGCATTTTGTTGCTTTTGCTAACATCTATGTTCAGGTCTGATGCATAGTGTCAAGGAATTAGAAAGTATTGATTTTGGGAACTCTTTAGGAGAGAGTGTCCAGGGTTCTACTCATTAGGTGTCTTTCAGAATTTCTTGAGAGAAAGATTGATAGTTGCTGACATAGTTGATTTATGTTTTTTCAATCAGTTTCAGATACTAGCCATGGGAAAAAATACAGAAAGTCTCTCTCATCTTAGAAAACACTCTTTGACTAGAAAAAATAACTCAAGAAAGTTAAATTGTCTCAGATTCCCAAGTGATCTGACATGCTTTGTTCCTAGTGGAGAATGGGTTTGACACTGTAATTATTGGATCTGACTTCAAATTCTACTTCTGACCCTAAAAGGACCTGTATGACCTTGAATAAATCATTTAAATTCCCCAGTCCTCTGTTTTCTCCTCTGTGAAATGAGGGGTTAGTTAGATGTCCTTGCTGCCAGTCTTTGTCTGAGTCCTTTCTAGTTCTGGATCTGTAAACCTCTGTGATCTGCCTTTTGCATTAGGAACAGCACTCTTCCTCTTCTGGTCCCCATTTTTAATAAAGAAAAATATGTGAAAAATATATAAATAGCAATTCAGAATTCCTGAAGGATATATTATTATGGTAGTTGCTAAGGCTTAGCAGTAGTGCCATTGGATGGCTTATAAGGACAGCACCTTGTTGCTGCTAAGCTGCCCTGACTCCTGTGCATGATGGGTACTAATATGCCTTGTTGGAACCTGTGGGGTTGAATTGCAAACAGGGTTTGCATTATACTCAAAGTCATTGCATAGAATGTCTTCTTCTTGTTGTTGCTACCTTTCCTGAGATAGCATTGGTATACTGGGCAAAGAGAAGGATGATTCAGAATATTGATATCCCTTCTTAATTCTCCTGATATACTAGTGCATCCCACCTGCTTCTCTTTATGTTTTCACGACCTGATATTCAACATATATTATTATTGATGCCTGTAACTTCTGTTCAAGGTAAAAAATTACTCATCCTACTTGGAATTATGAAAGGTATTCCCATTTTTATTTTTGTAAGATACACAGCTATTGAATTTAAGCCATTTTGCAAGCCTTGTTTACCAGTTATGAAAATGGTGTTACTTTATTGTAAATTTTCAACAACCAATGTAATTAGCTTTCATTGCTTTGCATAACTTTCTTTTTGTGTAGAGTGGTGAATAATGTTTATTCAGAAGTTCCATCCTATTTTCAAAATTTTTCTTTAGTATGAATAGAAAAGTGTTGAAAAGGAAAACCAGTTTTATAGTCTAGACTAATTAATAGCCCCTGTCCAGTTCTTCTATTTTAGACCTTCTAGATTCCTTTTTTTAGATAGAGATCATAAAAATCCCATTAAGTCCAATTGAAATCCAAATATAACTAAAGTTTATGTCTAGCCCAACATAATGTGGGAATTTATTTCTGGATTCATCTGAACAGTTGCTGCTCTGTTACAGTAAACATCACCTACTTAGCACTTCATGATTTATGTAATCAAAGCAGGGCCCTTCAGGAAAATTGAAAATGTAGAATGCCCTGACCCTGATGGTGAGAATGCAGTGACCATTACTAGTAAAATCAGGAATAATGGAGGAAAATTGGATAATATAAGGGAAAGAACATTCTTAGTATTTTTTAATTCCTCAGAGGGAAAAAAAAGGAGTAATAAACAGAAATGAGAGACAGAGATAGTGACAGAAAGAGATAAGTAATCAATCAGTAAGCATTTATTAAGTACTTACTATGTGCCAGACACTGAGAGAGGTATAGAGAAGTATTTGGGCTTGATACAAAAAAAAAAAACAAACAAACAAAAAAAAAAAACTATAACAAAATAAAATAAAACAATTTGCCTGACAAGCAGCCTGCCATAGCATGATTCTTGTGTCATCTATTTTACAAAGTTATTATAGCTTATGACTAAATGTATGTAAAAGTCTTTATAATTGTAAAGTGCTGCATAAATATAAGTTATTTGCAATTGAAAAGCATTGCTATAATGTATGATGAGGTTCTCCTACCTAAAAGACTGGGTAGGAAATTTCTGGCCACCATGTCTTAGTCATGTTGTTGTGTTGAGCCCCCCCCTCCCCCTTTTTTGTTACCACTTGTTCTAATGGTTTTTCCACCTCCATTTTCCCCCAACATGACTCCATGTCCATCATACCACCCCTAAGGAACTTGATGATAGAATATTGAAGTTGGAAAAGACCTCAAAGGTCATTTTATCCACATATTTTTCTTAACCTCTCCCTCAATGTGTGATCAAAAATTCCATTTATAACATTCCTAAAAAGTCATCATCCAAATGCCAGTCAAAGACTTCTGATGTGGAAGACTAAACCACCATCTGAGGAAGTCCATTGTCTTTTTATACAGTCATGTCCTAAAATGTGATGGTCAGGATAATGTCACAATGCTTTTAGATCTAACGTTGGTCTCAGTGCCTTTGAGGCTACCTTATCAACTCGCAGAAAATTAAAACTAAATGAGATTTTAGTTTTTATTTATTCCTACCACAACAATTGTTCTGTCCATTACACATGGAGATGATATATATATATATTTTTCCAATAGTGGTAACATATTTGTATTGAATGACCTTCCTTGCAAGGAAGGGCTGTGTAACCTGAAATGTCCATATAAATGTTAGCTCTTCTTTTTCTTAATAATGCTAATTATGATAAAGGCCATAAAAGCCATAGAAAACTACAATGTAAATTAGGATTGAAGGTATCTTAGCATGAGACAAATCAGTCTGAATGCTAAGCACAGGAAAGCAAGCTCTCAGTAGGTGGTGGTGTTGGTTGCCTTAAGTCAGATTTGTCTGTGAAAAGAATAAAAATTAGGTGTCCCCTTCTTTAGGAATGAGATTTTGCCCATTCATTTGAATGGTTCTTCTGTCTAATTCATCTAGACCAAAAAAAAAAATGCCATTTTGGGGCAATGACTTTCCAGAAAATTAAGTTAATTTAAATCACCATAGATTTTGAAACCAGTAATAATCACAATTATTTTATAAATGAAGATTCATTAAAATACTAGAAGTTTCCCTGTTCCCCTTCTCTTCACTTCTTGCTCCTGTTTGTCTTTCTTTTTTCTTTTGCCTTTTCTGTCTGTCTGTCTCTGTCTCTCCCTTCTCCCTCCTCCTCCTTTTATTCTTCCTCCTTCTCCTCCTCCTCCTCCTTTTCTTTCTCCTCCTCCTCTTCCTTTTTCTTCTCTCTCTGCCTCTGTCTCTCTCTTTTTCTCTCCCTCTCTCTACAGAATACTATAGTGCTTAGAGAGGTTAAAAAAAAGAAACAAACAAGATAATGAATGAGGACTGGTTGAAGAAACAGTGTGGTTCAGTGGAAAATACTGCATTTCATGTCAGAAGACCTGGGTTTAAATTATTACCTATGTGACCTTGGATCAATTACTTAACTACAGTACTCAAATTCTGGGACTGCAGTTATAAAATGAGGGCACTGGACTGAATGGTCTCTTAAATTCCCTGCCAGCTCTCAATCTACTATCTTATGAAATGGGAAGGTTAAGAGAGCCTGTTCAAAAATGGAATGAGCTGTCTCTGGAAGGAAGATGTTTTCCCTATATGGAGGTTTTTAAGCAGAGGCTGTATGATTACTTTCTGAGGATTGCAAAAGATATTTTTTCCAGTAAGTTATCTGAGTGTTAGGAGTTCAAATGTTGGAGTTTGTTCTCAGAGGACAGCCGGTTTAGAGGCTTAGAGCCCTTCGGATGTCTCCAAATCCAAAGGTTCTGTCCTTCAGCCTCTGCCTCTGCCTTCTTCTGCCTCCAACAGAGATGGAAGATCTCTCTTATCTCCTTCTGGGGGGCCCAGGCACCAATTTGCCGCGGAGAGAGGGCTTCTGGCGTAGCTCCACTGAAGTCCGTCAAAAGTGTTCTCTGCAGCAGAGTCGTTTCTCTCGAGTCTAGCGCGATCAGCCAGCCAAGAGGAAAAAATGTATTCTGCCATAGATCCTTCATCGCTGGCTTTTTATCTGCCTCTTCTGAGAGAATGGGATTA
Organism: Antechinus flavipes; assembly: GCF_016432865.1. Classification (NCBI taxonomy): domain Eukaryota; kingdom Metazoa; phylum Chordata; class Mammalia; order Dasyuromorphia; family Dasyuridae; genus Antechinus; species Antechinus flavipes. The sequence goes on along the minus strand of NC_067398.1, from coordinate 470,089,382 downwards.
TGGGTTTTCTCCCATAGTGCTCTCTGGCCCAATGACTTTAAGGGAGGTGTGAACTCTCTTGAAGTTAGAAAGTGTACTTTGTGAAGCTAGCATACTTATGGAGTCCAATGAGTAAAGGTGGGAACACAAGCCTTGTCTTGATTAGTTCTACTTAGTACCTTGTTTCAGGTTCTGGCCAAAACAACTTCTTGTAAGATTAGATCAACTCTAATTACTTAGCAGTTAGTAAGGATTCCAACATCTCCCCCTTTCTTTTGTTTTAAAACATAGGGGGTTTCTGAGGGGGTACACATAAATCCATCAATATGGGCCAGAACTTTGTAACAGATATACATGGTATACATAAATCCATCAATATGGGAGGCATTATACATAATTTACATGAGCACATAGCAATATAACACAGGCTAGTAGTAATGTAACAAATAACAAGAATCAATCTGAAAATTTACACATGTCCATAAGTCCTAGAAACAGTCCAATAGGATTCCATTGTCCATTAGTTCATGTGCCAGGAATCTAATAATTCTTATGAGCACAATCAGCAACAGAACCACCCGATATTTCTTGGGTCTTCTCCTTTGTTTCAAGGGTCTGCTCCATCTTTCTGCGATGGACAAGGCGAATGCGGCTCGTAGGCACCCATCTGATTCCTTCTCCACCTGTAGAGATGCAAGCAAATCCTCTCCCCCAAGCAGTTAGTCTATCTGGTCCCTTCCATTCACCACTTTCTGGGTCTCTCCACATCACCTGGCGATTATCTAAAGATAGTGGAGCTGTGATTCTATGATAGATAAGGCTATATTCAATAAAGATTGAAATTTTCCATTTGCATATGATTGTGTATGTGTGGGAATATAAAATTCATTAGTTGTTATATCATTTTCTCCTTGACATAAACATATTCGACCATCATCTACAGTGGATCATACCTATAACACTTCTGGTATATGAATTGTCCCAAATATGTATGTCATTTTTTAAATCTCTATTTTATTTTACATTGATTCAGAACAAATTTTTTAAATAGACTTCCTCTTTGCACGTGCAATTTTATATTTGTGATGTGGGAGGAATAATCAGAGGTGTGATTGATTGTTTGTACCCTTAAAATAAACTCCCCAAATAACTCACTTGTATAAATATTTGTTAATAAATTTAAGTTCCAAACCAAAGCTGTAATTACTTATTTTTATAATTGGTCTTCTGTCAGTTTTTTAAAAAGGCCCACCCTTTATAAACTTGGCATAAAAATCCTACTAATAATAGGGTCTTGCCTATAAATAGTGAATTGTAGACATCATCTCCTCCTTCTATTGTAAGACCCACTACAATGCTCCATGTATCTTCATCCTTTATTTTTATTCAGCCATAAAACTATGGCCCTTGATTGTAGGGAGGCTACACAATAGGCCAGATGTCTTAACTATGTTCGGATAAATCAGTCATCACCTCCCCCTTCCCCCTGTCTTTTTTTTCCCCTTTTGGAATTGCATTACACATAGCCACTTAAATGAGGCATACTTAGCTTTCCGCTTCATCCTTCCAAAGCTAACAGAGCCAGGATCTAAAAGTACACTAACTATGTTGTCTCAGCCGTTTGGGCATCTAGCAATAAGGATGCGGCTGTGGTTATTGTCAAGCAAGATGGAGGTCAAGCTGTCAGCGTTTTGTCTGCACATTGTTTAATATGGAGACCAAAAATAACAACCCAGGGAGGGAATGAGAGATAACTGACTAATGAATTTTGTCTCAGTCTTACATTTCAGAGTCATGTAGACTGATGATAGGAAACTAAGGAAACATAAGTCCCTGATACTATAATTTTATCTCAAGTTTAATGAACCTTAGAGTCACATTTATATAGTGTGTGATGTGAGAATTTTATAAAGATTTATGAATGTAGACTAAAAGAGCCTCATTATACTACCTCATTCCTCTATGGATGTTACTCAGTAGTTATACAGCCCTCCTGGGGCGTAGCCAGGCAGAGAACAGTTGAATTCTAACTCTGATTTCCCATTCAGAGGACTATCAATTTGCCACCCTGTTAGAAAACTGATATCTTACAGCTTTCCAGGAATAAGATTAGTGATTCAGGCAGGCTGAGGATACTCTTCTGCCTCCCTTAGTTAGGAAAGAGATTCCTATGTATTAGTGAGAGCAGCACTAGCACAGGTTGACTGGAAAATAGGATAGGAGAGCCAGGAGGTTAGGGGAGTATTGGAGTGAAGAAGTGCATTTGAATTGAGGATCTCCTGGCCGGATACCAGGCCAGTACTAGATACTTTTTTTTTTATTATAACTTTTTATTTACAAGTTATATGCATGGGTAATTTTATAGCATTGACAATTTGCCAAACCTTTTGTTCCAATTTTTCCCCTCCTTCCCCCCACACCCTCCCCGAGATGGCAGGTGGACCAATACATGTTAAATATGTTAAAGTATAAATTAGATACAATATAAGTAAACATGTTCAAACAGTTATTTTGCTGCAATACTAGATACTTTTTGCCCAACATTCTTCTCCTCTTGGTCACCTTACAAATCTTACCAATCATTCTATTGATTTGAATTGAGGAATTTGAATTTTGATTTCTTGGGAGGAAGCATTCCTGACTTTGTCAAATTGGATAAACTTAAAATTTGTCCCACCTGATATTTATATTATTTTAAATTGTTCTGATTAGGTTCCTAACTGCTATGGCTTAAATTTTTTTCTCATTTACACTTTCACGTGTTTCTTGTTTTGAATGTGTTGCTTGTGAAATTCAGTTCAAAAGATGTTCTGAATTATGCTGCTGCTGTTGCTGATAACTATATATATATATATATATATATATACATATATATATATATATATAACACTTTAAGGTTCACAAAGTGTTTTACAAATATTCTCATTTCCCTCTCATAACCATTGGAAATAGGTGCTTCTATCTTCACTTTACAAATGTAGAAACTGAGGAAGGGAGAGCTTAAAGGACGTGTCCATACAATGGCCCTCCATCTGAGGCCATATTTGAACTCAAGTATTCCAAACTCCAACTTTAACATTCTCTGTACTCTTCTATCTAGCCTCAAGACTGATAATAGGCTATTTTTCTTGTCTAAGATCTTTTCACTGGAGAAGCCAAAAAACTCCTAAAAATATAAATTGCAAAAATGGTTACAGTCTTCAGAGAGAGTCCTTCACATAGAATTTGAGCTCTGCAAAATTGGTGAGGTGTCCAGACAAGATTCATAACCATTACCCTAAATAGTTCTCAGTGACGCTTAAATGTTTAGAATAGCACTTTACCAGCTCCTTCTTCTATTCAAACTTGAGCCCATTCTTCTCAATTTGTCATTTATTACCAAACTGGTAATGATGATGATGGTGACTGAGATGATATTGGTGACTCTTCAAAATTTAGAACAATTACATATTTATGTATTTTATAAAATGCAGTCATAATTTCTCTCAAAAAATCTACAAATATAAGAAAGTAGCATATTGACCGAGGAGCTAACTAAAAGGAATGTGTCAAAAAGTCTCAAAAATATAAAGAGCAACTCAGTAGTCTCTAAATTTCCTTCATGTTCCAAATGTATCTATTATTTTTATTGATTTGGTGAGTATTAAAAAAACCCTGAAAATATCATACTATTTATTCTACTTTATTGAATATCCATTTTTTTTGCCTCAGTTCCACACCCATGTACTAAAAATCTATAAAATAAATAGAAGCATAATGAGAATGACAGATTATTTGCTGTCTTCATTTATCTCTATAAAAGATGTCAGCAACCCAATAACATGAAGAATAATTGATTGCAAACTCAACAGTGGCCACAAGAATGGAGAAGATCTCATTATTTCCCTATCCTAAAGTAGGGCAATACTAAAGAATGTTCAAATTACTGAACAAATTATTGTGTTTGTTTCACATGCCAGTGGGATTATATTTAAGATTCTACAACTAGATTTTTGCTTCTGAAGAGAAGAATTGGCTGGTTTTTGAAGAGGCAGAGGTATTAGAGACCAAATTGCCAATGTTGCTGGATAATGGAGAAAGCAAAGGAGTTCCAGAAAAAATATTTATTTTTGTTGTGTGGATCACACAAAATAGCAAATTAGAAAAGAGTACAATAAAACTGTATATTGTCACCTTATTTATTTAACTTATATGCAGAGTACATCATGTGAAATGCCAGGCTGGATTAATCAAAAGTTGGAATTAAGGTCACCAGGAGAAATATCAACAATCTCAGATATGCAGATAATTCCACTCTGATAGCAGAATGCTAAGAGGATTTAAGAAACCTCTTGATGCAGGTGAAAGAGAAGTGTAAAAGCTAACTTAAAGGTTAACATAAAAATAAAACAAAAACAAAAAACTTAAGATCTTGATAGTTTTCTTCATTATTTACTGGCAAATAGAGGGAGAAGAAATGGAAGCAGTGCCTTTTCTATATAATTCTTTTGTGTATTCTTGTCATCTCTTTTTAATCTAGTCTTTTACTTCTGTTAAATCCCTGCCATTTTGTCTTTTATCATGCCCATTTTTGCTTGCAATATTCCTTTGATAACTCTAATTTTCTTGAAAAGATCTCATCTTTCCTACTTGTTTTCTTCTATTTTTTGATTTGCTCATTAAAACACACACACACACACACACACACACACACACACACACAAAACATCTTTTTTTACTATTCTCTAGAATTCTGCCTTCATTTATGAATATCTTTCTTTTTTCCTTTTCCCTTTCCCTTTACACTTTTCTTTAGCTATTTGTAAAGCCTCATCATATAGCCATTTTGCTTTTTTGCTCTTCTTTTTCTTTGGAATGTTTTTTTGTTGCTGTCTTCTGTATAATATCATGAATCTCTGCCTATAATTCTTCAGGCACTCTATCTACCAGATTTAATCCCCTAGATTTATTCATCACTTCTACTTCCTATTCATAAAGAATATTATTTAGGCCATATCTGTGTGGTCTGGTGGTTTTCCCTACTTTCTTCAGTTTAAGTCTGAATTTTATAATAAAAAGCTCATATCTGAGCCACAGTCAGTTTAGGTCTTGTTTTGATTGACTGTATAAAGCTTCTCTATATTTGCCTACAAAGTATATAATCATTGACCATATGGTAATGTTCATGTGTAGAATCACATTTTGGGCTGTTGAAAAATAATGTTTGCAACGACTAATGAGACATCTTGGCAAAATTCTCTTAGTTTCTATCCTGCTTCATTTTGTACTCTGAAATCAAACTTGCCTCTTATTCCAATTACTTTTTTATTTTTTATCTTAGTATTCTAATCCCTTATGATCAATGTGACATCCTTTTTGGTGTTATTTATAGAAATTGTCTAGGTCTTTAAAGAGCTGATCAGCTTTGGTCACTTTGGCATTAATGGGTGAATTATTGTGATGTTGAATGGTTTGTCTTGCATTGAAACAGATATCATTTTGGAAATTTTGAGATTGTGGCCCAATACTTCTTTTTTCATCTTTTTATTGACAATGAGGGCTCCTTTTCTTTTTAAAGGATTCTGACCCATAGTAGTATATGTAATGATCACCTGAATTAAATTCAGTTGTTATTTCTAGTTGTCCTCCTTTCTTCTTCAGTAGTGTATATGTGCACAAAACAAACAGCATGAACTATGCTTTCTAATAAACTTTTAAAAAATAAGTTCAGTTATTGGAAGATGTTAGGATTCAAAACTCTATATATCCCCATGGACACAAACCCTTTAAGACACTATTAGGATTCTGTTTTGGAGTTAGTTGGATGCTAGAATGGAATTCAGTGGAAGAATGTTCAAGTTGGTTTAATTAGAAGTGCAATGTCCTATTTTACTTAATAATTAGGTAGGACTCAGTTGTTTAAATAATTTAAATGCTATTAATTTCAATATCCTTTAAATTATAAAGTCCAGATTGGGAAATACGGGGAAAAGCCCATATTGCCTCTCCACCTTATAAAAATTCTGCAGATCTGTTGTATTGTTTCATAGCCAGAACAAGACTGAAGTTGTTGTAATAATACTATGTCTTTGGAGAAAATAATGGAAATCGATCAACAAACCTTTATTAAGAGCCTAACATGTATCAGGCACCTTGGTAGGTGCTAGGTCTACAAATGTAAAAGAGATAGCTCCTACTCTAAAGGAGTTTACAATCCATTAGAGGAAGATTTGAGTGCAGCTGAAGTCCAGATTACATTGAGGTCCAATTTATAAGGATTTGCTGATGCTGTTTTCTATAAGCAAGGGTTCTTAACCTTTTTTTTTTTTTTTTGTAGACTAGTGAACCCTATAGATTTCTCAGATGAATGCTTTTGAATGCATAAAACAAAACACATAGGATCACAAAACAAACCAATTAATTTGAAATGTAGCTATCAAAATATTTTTAAAAATTAGCTCATAGACAAATTGTTTTGATTTCTTCATTGGAAAACTGTATCCCTTGACTATGCAAATATTTGTTTTATTCTATTAATAACAAATAAATGTGGGAGGAAATTAATTCATAGATCCCAGGTTAAGAATCTTTGATTATAATCAGAAAACTTTTTTATATAAGAAGTTATAGAAGGAACTAAGAACATTTAGTCTGAAACAGAGAAGTTTAAGTTAAGGACATGATATATATCTTGAAACATTTAATAATATGAATGATAGACAAAAGTTGTTCTGTTCTATTACTCTAGGTCAGATCTATAAATAGTCAACAAACATTTAGTAAGAACCTAGTATGTGCTAAGCATTATATTAAGAGTAGGAGATACAAAGAAACGACAAAAGATAGCTATTACCCACAAGAATCTCAGAATTTAATGGGCAAATGGGTGAAAATTAGGATACCTTAGTAGATTGTAATGTCTTTGTGGCTTGGTGGCTATTGTCTTTGTACTTTGTGCAGTGCTTTTGTGCAGAGTAGGGCTTAATAAGTGATCTTTGAATTGAATTGGAATCAACTTAAAAAAGAACTTTCTAATAATCAAATAGCTAGAAAAAAATAATTCAAAACAATGCAATGATTTTCTTGAAAGGTAGTAAATTTCCTATCACTGGAGATAATCAAATATCTAGTCAGTATCAATAATGAAACTATTAATAGTAATATTTATATGGTTTTTTAAGGGTTACAAAGGTTTTTATTTGATGGTCATTTGTCAGGAGATTCCTCACAAATAACTTCATTGCCTGAGAAGCTCACTAGATGACTCTCAAGGGTGTTTCTAAAACTTAACTGTGATTTTAAGAGCTGTGCAGTTGAATGTTTTAGAAGTTAGACTTGCTAACAGAATTGCTCCCTGATGTAATGAAACATCTGAGTTAAAGTAGAGAAAGGGGCATCTGATTAAGGGAATGGCAAACACATTGTACTTCTTGACAAACAACATAAATAATAGGCCCAGATATTGGCGGGTGCATATGCTTAGATTTAAAGCTAGTATTAGAGGAATTTCACCTCAAAGAAATACAAAGGCTGGAGCTTGATATGATGTGGGTTTCAGCACTAAATGTGGTTCGAGGTCCAAAATGATGTATGTGGGTGATGCAGACAGACACCAGATGATGGTAGGTACCAAAAGTTGGGATTTGGCCATGTGAAGAATGCACAACGGCCATTCTCTTTGGCAAAAGGTAGATTTATTTAGGGGAAGGAGTTACAGATAAAATTAAGGGCTACAATAGGATACCAATATGAAATAGAGTAGGAGAGCATAGAAAGGGATTTTAATAATTAGTGATGGAAAGAGAACAGATTCCCAGTGGAACTTGCCATTTACCAAGACAAAGGAAACACCCCATGAGATTGGGGCATATTCTTAGCTGGCAGGCAAAATTTTGAAAGGGACTTAGTACCCTAAAAGAATTAGTTAGCCATAAGGAGGGGAAGTGGGATTGGGGAGCCTAGTGGAGTTAGGAGAGATACCATGTGGAATGGAGGAGGGGGGGTAAGGAGAAGACATGAGACAGAGTACTATGGCACACTGACCCAAAGGAAGGCAGCAGCCATGGGATGGCCCATAAGTAGATTTTATAGGGAAAATTTAACCTCAAGAACATGATTGGGATTTCTGACAGGGCATGGCAAGGTGAGACTGCTGAAGACTTCTATAGAGGGTCAGTCTTAGGGGTTTGACATAACTTGAATTTCAGACTGGACAACCTCCCCAGAGGGTGGGACCATGGAGTTAAACTGATCTCTATTGGAACCTTCTCCCTGCCTACCTCTGGGATTAATTTTTATCAATTACTAATTTATCAATTACTACTAATATCAATTAATTTTTATCAATTTATCAATCACCTAACATTGAAGACTTCATCAAAATGATGGAGAGATGGAAGGCATCGATTCTTCTAGCACCCTGTTGGTTGTTGGCACTACTGGTTTTTTTTAAGAAGAAAAAGAATGCATAATACTGCCAGTTTCTTACTGTTGATTAATGCTCAGAATCAGTTGTGTATTATCTGTCAACTTAGCACCTTCATTATTGATAGCAGGCATAGCATGAACACTCTCTCTCTCTTCCTCCTTTCCTCCTACCCCTCTTCTTTTTTTCTCTCTCTCCCCTCCCTCTCTCCCTCTGCCATTTTCTCCCCTTTTCTCCATGTTTCTCTCTCCACTTCCCATGCATTACTTAATTACAATTTAATTTACATTGGGTCACTTCTCATGTGTTTAAGGTATTTTGTCAAATATCCATCGTCTATCAGAATAGTCCCTGACAGTTAATGACAAATGATGTCACTGATGTCAAAATAAAGAGATTCTAACTTCCTTGTTACCATTCTAAGTTGGGATCATAGTATACTATTATCTTTGTTGCAGACATTTCTTTACAAATCTAGTCATAACCAAAGTCTTATGAAAAATACTAGAAGTCTGGAAGTGGAAACATAGGGAAATGATTTATCTCATCAAGACAGGAGCTAATCTTTTTCTACTTTGAGTCCGGAAATTCATGGATTTCATTTCCTAGATAACTCTCTGGCAGCATAGAACAGCTGGAATGAGGGGACATAGGAGTCTTCTATGGAGCTCACATTAGTAAGAACTCAGAAATCAATCTGATTATTGGTTAAAAATACCCGCCTTGATGAAATTGAGTTGATTGGGATTCATTTTCTATTCTGTGGCAATGATGCTCCCCTTTCCAAAATTCAAATTGAGCTAAATATGGAAATCAAACTTTTTTTTTTAAATTAAGAAACTGCTAAGTGGGTGGAGTACAATTGTTTGACACTCCCTTTTATAGAAAGAATGTTAACTATTTACTTGCAACCTCTATTTAATTGGGGAGAAAAGCATGCTTTACCAAATCTGATTAGCTGAAAGAGAAATGTTAAAAAAGTTTGCTTTAATGCTGCTTCAAATTATCTTTTGCTATTATTTTATTTATTTAAGAGAATTTTGTAAAACAATCTATTGCTTAAAAAAACCAAAACCCAAAACATGGTGCCTTATCTAACATTCATGATTTGAAAAGAATCAAATGGCTTATTACTTGTTAATCTACCCAGTGATAAAAACTGAATAACGTCTTGGCATGGATTAGGATTGATTGATATAAAAAGTGCCAGATGAAAGGGATGGAGAGAGAGAGAGAGAGAGAGAGAGAGAGAGAGAGAGAGAGAGAGAGAGAGAAAGTAGTAGATTACTTGATGGTGATGAGGTTAGTGGATATATGTAAAAAGCAAGTGGACAGGAGGATAATAAGAAAAACTGAGGCTCAAAAAAGGACAATTAACATTCATCCTGATGAGGTGAAGTCTAGTTTTGGGGTTCCTGGTCAGGGAACAAAAATATGATGAGTTTAGGTTTTGGGGTTCCCTTTTAGAGGGAACCAAATGATAAGGTCTAGATTTAGGGAACCAAAATGAGATTGGGGTTTCTGGTGGTAGGGAGTTAAATGATAAGATCTAGTGGCAGGTTCGAGGTTCAGGGAACCAAAGGGAGAGGTTGGCTCCCCTACACCCCCTTGGGATTCGGCACAAGGGTAGGGAGTTTGGGGGAACCCCCTTCTGGTGGTGCAGAGATTCTCTGTAAAGGGATTTACAGACCTGAAAACTTAGATTGATAAAAGAGGTTTATTATAGAGATTCGGAAATAAAATTAGAAATCCTGACAGAGAGGCATAAAGGCTGGTTAGAGAAATAGGCGAGGGTAAAGAGAGGGTAGCACTGGAAAGAATATTATTCCAGTGGGCAGAAGCTTCCTTGGCATAGCATGGCACATTTAGAACCTTTGCAAAGAGAGAATTTTAGATTGGCTCTTTCATAATAGGAGCTTTGGCTACAAGCTGAAGTTGGCTCTATCTACAAGCTGTGTTTCAGCTTGAGCTGGAATTTGAATAGAATTGAATGAGTTTCTTTAATTCAGTGGGGTTGGAATTCTTTTGCTCAGGACTGAATCCACTCCACCTAGATAACAGAATGAAACTGTTTGTCTTGTTTCCCTTGGGTGGGGTCCCTTACTGAGGCAGTGTTGAAGATTTTCTCCTTCAAGGAGTTTTGGGGTCCCTTCTTCAATCCCAGAATATGAACTGTGCAACTGGAAACAGAAGTGAAGCCTCTTGGTTGTCAGTCAAGAACAACCTAAACTAAAAATAATATTTTCACTTTTTGAAATGGAATTGTTGAGGGATGAGACACCCTAATAGTGTTTGGGGGTCCCCAAGTCAGTGTCATAAGTTTTGTGAATTTCGCAGCCCCAGTCTCCAAGTTAAGTTGGTAAAAAAGAGTTTATTTTGACACTCAGAATTCTCAGCAGGCTGGTTTCTTGATTGGAATAGCAGCAAAGCATTGAGAGACAGAGTTCAATTTTTAATCTAGTCTTCTATAGCTTGGGGGTAGGGGAGGTTGTCTCCAGATGAATTAAGGGTGGTGGGCTAAGGAGTAATCTCCAGGTGAATTAAGGGTAGTGATTATCCTAGGAATTTACTGAGGCTAAAAGCTAAGGAGTGGTCAGAATTAGGAGAGTTTCTAAAGCCAGAAGATTCAAGGTTTTCTGACTCTGGCTTCCCATAAAGATCAGGGGACCAAAGAATCCTATTACATCAGAATATTCATCATCTGTAAGAGTCATCCAACTGGCCAGCTCCTAATGTAATGCCAGAGAAACTGAAGCAAGATAGAGATTAGAGAGTTTTTAATATTTTATTTGAGAAGGAGAGATTGTGCTGGGGGCATGCTGCACCCAGGGCTGATGTCTTAAAGTATCCAGCAGTGAATGTGAGTTTCCAATGAAATTTATAGCTCCAAGGTCAGGTACACAGTGAAGTCCAAACTCTGGTGAGTGGGAATCTCCAGGCAGGGACCATCAATCTTGTTTTGACAAGTTTGGGGTAGGACCATAAATTCTTACAAATTGGGAGGATTTAGGAGGTGTACAACTAGAACCAGGAAATCTGAAACTTAGAGATACCAATTAGGTATCTGAGATAGGACATCTGGAGTTTTATCTTTTGGAATGGTAGATATCCACAGCCCTAATTATCTCAGTTCTAATGAGCAGAAAAGGGGGCTTGCAACCAGGGGGACTGAGGCAAAACAATTAGGGAAACTGAGACCCAGGACATAGGGAAACAGGCAGAACAATTTAGGAAAACTGTGGCACAACACTGAGGTCCTTTCCAGAGAAAAAATCTCATGATTTTTGTTTCAAAAGAAAATTAATATTATTTTCCTTGATGTTTACAACAGTTTCATATATTTGGCAGTGGGAGTGACAATGTTGAAAATTGGGATACAGACTCTTCCCAGCAAAATGATGGGGTTTAGCCATTAAATGATGGGATATGGGGCATTACCTTTAAAATATATTGGGATTACAGAGCAGTGTTGCAGATTGTCTGAAAAGAATTGGTAGGCTTAAACATTTTCCAAATCAAGGGGGGAAGATTTATTACACTAAGTACAGACTTCAGCAAGAAAAAGAGCTTTTGGCAATTAACAAGGGAAAAGACAAGTTCCCTAGCAGAGATACCATTAAGGCATGGCAAAGGGGGAATTCAGAGCTAACCCTAAAAGGAGTTTAGGGTCCTGATAAGTGTTAGCTATTGTGTTGCTTAACAGACAGAAATTTAAAGTCTTTAGCTATAACTGGGTAAGAGATTATGGCTGGCTAATCCTAAAAGGAGTTAGCAAGGTTCAACAATATGAGTAGATCTTTTATAGGAGAAATGTGACCTGAGGATTTGGCATCATAACTTGACTTTCTGATTGGATACTATAATAGGGGCTGTAATCAAAAGTCCACTTGAGCAAAAGGTCTACTTAAGAACAAAAGGCCCATTTTAGACTGAAATGATCCTATCAGAGTTTCTACCTTTTTCCCTGTGAGAATAGCTAGGCTTCCAGATTGTTTACTGTGATTTAGGCTTTCTCAGCTGACATATATCTTGGGATTTACTGGCATATTTCTTTCTTAAAGGCTATGCTTTAAACCAAAACAATTTTAATTCTCATGGATTGGCCATCAAAAGGTCCCAGGGCAAATCTCATCCAGTCATTGTATGGGTTCTAATTGACTTAGATTGAATATAAATAGCAATAATTTCTGCTTTGGCCCGAAAAATCTGAGTGTCTTCCTCTCCCTCCATTTATTTATTTATTTGGATTTTTTTTCCCTAGGTGAAAGAAAATATTCTTTGCCTCAATTGTTATCTCACCTTAATCACTGAAAGAGTGTGGCTTCAGTTAAACTAAGACTGTTGAAGACTTTGTTTTAAAAAGTCCAAGATCTTCCACTGGATCCAGGGTCATCTCCAGTCATTTAGGTCTGTATCTTGCCACTGGTCCGAGATGGCTCTGAAGGAGAAAGTGAGGCAGGTGACCTTGCATAGCCCCCTCTCACTTAAATCCAATTCACTTATATATCATGACATTACCTTCTTGATGTCATGGTCCTCTTCCAGAATGGAGGACAAACAATTTCCTATTGGCTATCCAGGACCTCATCAGCAATGAGTTAAAATGTGACTTTAGGTTCTTATTGTATGTATGATGTTGGGCAAATCACATAACCTGTTTTCCTTATTTTTTCCAATTGTAAAATAGATAAGAACAGCACCTACCTACCAGTATTATTTTGAGATATAATAAAATAATATTTGCAAAATTCTTTGCAAATATTAAATTGCTATAAAATGCTAGTTATTATTATTAATAAAATTAATAGATCAAAATAATAGCATCTTTGAGAAGGGGACTTAAATATCTAGTCTAACACTATCTGATTTCTCTTTTGCAGCATTCATGGCAGGTCTGATTGAATTGAATACTCCACGTGACAGACAATTTTTAGGGCCACTCTAATTAGAAAGTTTTTTCTTATATTGAGCCCAAACTTGTCTGGCTATCTCCTTTCTCTTCTAAAGATCTTAATCCTTCTCTCTGAGCCTATATAAGATGAATCCAATCTAATTCCTTTTTTAGCTGATGGCTTTTAAAATATTTGAGTGATGATAAAGAGAAGTAAAAAGATATAGACAGAGTAGTCAGAAGACCACATTCACATCCTGGTTCTATTCCCTATTAATCCATAAGACCTTTAGTAAGCCATTTAACCTCTGGCTTTCAGTTTTCTCATCTGTAAAATGAGTGTTTGATGAGATTCTTTTTACAGTCCCTTCCAGCTCAGAATTTTATGATTTACTCTAGATCTTGTCCTACCTCCATCTGTTTTTGTCTTCCTTAAATCACACTTTCTAAGATGTGGTTTCCAACATCTTTATTGCCATGGTTACATGGCTCTGGCACAGACTCCTTATGGTCTTCCATGACATTTGGGACAGTTCTATATTGAAGAAGGCCCCATGTTATAGTTCAAGCTTGAAATAACTTTAGGATGTTCCCAGGGAACCTTAAGCTACCTACAAGTCCAGAGATTGGTGTGGACCTGTATGATTAGCCATTTATTGTGATTTAAAAAAAAATTCAATCTTTTCCCCCCATCAATAAAAACAAAACCTGTTATAAGTTTTCACATTGGCTAAGTTCAAATATACATACATGAACACACATACACACACACACACACACACACATATATTTGTATATATGTATGTGTATCCTAATAATGGTCTGTCACATAGAACAGATTTTGTCATGGATGCTTCAAAAGAAAAATCAAGTAAAAGTAGACTAAGGCCCCCTCACCATGATTCTGCTCACTCATTAATAAAAAAAATAACAGCTAGTATTTTATAACAATTTAATATTTGAAAAAAACTTTACAAATGCTATTTCATTTTATCCACAAAACAATACTGAGTGAGAAGTAGGTGACATATATGTGTTTGTGTTCATATATATCATAATACATATGTTGATATGTAGATATATGTGTATACATATATGTGTGTGTGTGTATATGTGTGTGTGTGTATACACAAACATTCACAATTATTATCAAAAAGACCCTGTAGAACTCAGCAGGCTTGGGGAGTAAGTCCAGGATGAGCTGCGGCTGCCCACTGCTTCTTCAGTTGCAAGCTAGTCCGTGATATTATTAAAACCAACACTTTTTTACAGTGAGAGAAGAATCCTTTATTCAGAGATACTCATGAGAAGTGAATGTGCTCATGGGTGAGACACATACCTAAGCAGGAGCAAGCTTTATACTATTAGTTTGGTTCCTTACTCCTCTCTTCAAGGTTTGGATTGGTCAGATTTACAATCAGAGTTAGTTACAATTGGTCTGATTTACAGTCAAGAATTAAAATTAGTCAGATTTACAATCCCCTTTTTTCGCCCATTCCATATGTCAAAAAGCTTGTGCCTTGTTATTGATCTTACCTGGTTTGGGCTGATTTAGGCTTGGGCCCCTTTGTCAGGAACTTTGTTGTTTACTTAGTTCTTGAGTCACACAGTGATTGGTTGGAGATAATCTTAACAAGACATTTCACCACTCCCTTCATCTTGTTTTGACAATATTTGTGGAAACTTAATTTCCCATACTCCTCAAACAATGCATATCTACACACACACACACATACACATATTAGGAAGTAGGTATTATATATGGTGCACATATAAAAATATAGAATATATTAATGTATTATATGCAAGATATACCTAATATATCTAATATTCTATATAATATATAGCATCTACCTCCCAATATGTATATAATGTGTATATATATATATATATATATATATATATATATATATATATATACACACATATATATGGATATATATATATATATATATATATATATATATATATATATATATATATATATCAACCAGCACACTGGGTCTATCATCTCTCTCCTTAAAAATTTTTTTGAACTTGTCTTTTACATTGTAGTTTTCAAAATCTTGAAGTTAACATGATTACAGATAAATAATAATACTATAAATATTTAGGTATATATTGGGATGAATAAATAATTCCTGTGTTTCACTGGCAACCAAAAGGGCAATATGTAGTTATGTGCATGCATTTTTTATCTATTACTCCAAACCATATTTTCATTACCTTCTACATTTGTTTTTCCTGCTTACTCTTCCATTTCATTATTCTTTATTTAATTTCATGTTCATTTTAAACAGAAATTTTCAGGTAACTAACTGAAGTTACCAAAAACATCAGTTCTTATAGCACAAAAATATTCCCTACTCTACTGATTCTGGATCATGCTTCCATTCATCTAACTCCTCCAACTATGCTGTTATTTTTTGATTCATACCTCTTGCTGCCTTCATATCTGGTCATTTATCATGTCCTGTCAAGTTCTTTTGAAATGTCTCACTTATCTGTCTATATCTACTGTAACCATTGAAGCTCAAGCTGTCTTGTCTATGCTGTTATTCAATCAAGCTTTAAAAAAAATTCAATTTTATTTTTAGTTCTAAATTCTCTCCCTCCCACAATCTTCTTTTCCCATCCATTGAAAAGGTAAGAAAAGCAAAAAAATCGTTATAAATATATATAGTTAAGCAAAATAGATTATTTTATTAGTGGAGGAGAAGAAGGAGGAGAAAAAAAAGGAGGAAGAGAAGGGGAAAGAGAAAAAAAGAAAAAGGAGAAGCAGCAGAAGAAGAAGAAGAAAGAGAAGGAGGAAGAAGAGAAGGAGGAAGAGGAAGAGGAGGAGGAGGAGAAAAGAAAAAGAAAGAAGGCGGAAGAGGAGGAGGAGGAGAGTACAATGATGATGACAAATATAATTTGCACTTTTGAGTCCATCAGCTCTCAATCTGGAGCAGCAAGGTGAAATGGAGAGAGTGTCCTGTTCAGAGACATTGGGTTCAAATCCTGCCTTAGCTTGCTACTTACTAGCTATGCGACTTCAGATAAATTATTCATTTTCTTTGAGTCTCAGGCACTACTGAAATACTAGATACCAAAACCTACTGAAGATGTATCTTGGTTCCTTAGAAATGTGTTGCAGGTCTGCTCCTTCCATATGAATCATCTTGTTCTTCTTCAAGCTCACTTCTGGATAGCAGTTTGGACTTGGAAGACCCCTAAGTCTTGGTGCTAATAGAAAATGTAATTGAAAACAGTTAGGGGTTTTTCAATTAATTATAGAGGAGTGAAAACCTTTTGGTAGCAACTTCAAAACAATTTTCTGGCATGGAAATCTGCTGGAAGGTCTAAGCATTTGGTGATTGCTGAGAGAGAGGAAATAGGGATAATTAGCATCTGCACAAAACTAGTGTTCTTTAGATCTGCTATTTTGCTGCTAAGCAGGCTTGATCTGTCTTTGCTTAGTATCTTTGGCTATAACCTTTTGTGAATACTGTATTATGAAAATGAAAATTCCAGGGAAAAATGTATTTCCCCAAACTAAGAAGTACAGCTCAAAGAATTTGGAAACTTCATGAAAAAAATTTAGGGTGAAGAGCTGGAAATGTTGCCAAATGACTATACCCACAAATCTTTGGTTTTCTAAAATTAGGCTGGAACACTTGAGAATGAGGTAAATAGGAGAATTCACAAGGTGACCTCATGACACTTTTCCATTTCTAATTTCTGAATTTCCAGGAAGATCTCTTTATCATACTTTCTTTGTAGTGTATTTATCCTAATTATTTATAGATTTTACTTAGAAGGACTAAAATTACTACCAAAATGTCATTTCACATCTATTAAGGTCAGTTTATTTTAAATGCAGAGATATGGTCCTGTGAATTTCTCTTGATAGAATGCAAAGCTTTCCCATCATGTTGTCTTGTGTCTGCTGCTATTTTTGAATTACATTTGCAGTAACCCAATCCACTTTTTGATAAGGAATTTTATATTCATTGGTAAGCCAACTCATCATGACTTTATGCTGTGAATATAACTGCAAATTATGAACCATCATTCAATTTGACTTCTTCCCTGGGACAGAAAGCTGGTCCAAATGCAGAAGGAAAACTCTTTGTGCTTATGAAGAGTAGAAATAAGTCCACAGAGACAATGCTTTGATAGTGAGAGAATGCTGTACTAGGTTGTGGGCATGTCCATCCTAAGGCAAGGCTGGAGAGATGGAATAAGAGCAGATTAACCCTAGAAAAGGATGTAAAAGTTGGTGGTCCAGACCAAGTTAGAAGTATGGAGTGGAAGTGCAACTAAGAAGGAACAGTTAGAATCAAATGGTCTATTAGAACCAGGAACCCTGAGGTTTAAAGGATCAGAATTGTAATCAGAGGTCAAAAGGGGCATTTTAATTGAACTCATGGAAAAATTGGGCAGTAGGAATCACAGGACTATTTAAGAATCACAGCATTAAAAGGGAATTTAGGGGCAAAGTAGTCTAATGTGTATTTGATCAAGACTTTCCTCTATGAAGTACTATAGTCATCCAAATTTTATCAAGCAATATATATTTAATTCCATTATCACATCATGGTTCTATAATACTTCATATCTTTCATAATTCTCTTTTAGGCTAAAAATCCTTAGTTTTTTCAACCAGGCTTTGTTTCACCTGATACCTATATTCTTCACTCATACTAGAGTATTGCTAAACACTAATGGTGGGACACAGTACTGTTGGTTTGATCTACTATAAATTTATGCTATCTAACCTTCATTGTTACATGGCAATTCTTTTATTCTTCCCTGATTGATTCTCATTCAGATATTCAATGGTAGCTATTTCAAATCAGCTTCTTAAAATGTGGACCACAAATTAAGATTTATTATCACTAAATGTTTGATTTATATACCTGTTTTATATATCTATATATTTGAGGTTGCATAAAAATTTCTTGGACAAAAAGGAGAAGTTGTGAGTGGAAAAAATTTAAGAAGCCCTGCCCAAACAGCCTTGTCCCCTCTTCCCATTTGAGTGCCTTACCTATTACTTTACTTAAATCTCACTAAATTAGATCTTTTTACTCTTTCCATATAGCAAAACTTCTTTAGATTATCTCACATTCTCCTTTGCTCCAGTCTCTAATGATGAAGTGACCCTTCTTTTTATGAAGGGCAAACTCTCTTATAACTTTGATCTCATTTCCTCTGGTCCACTATGGGAGCTTGCTTATTGTGTCTCTGTTTTCATTGTCAGCATTAATTTTTTTTTAATATCTGCTGTCTCTTTCTTTGTCATCTATGAACATGCTCAGGTCTCTCCCACTCATAAAAACAAACAAAAAAAATAAAATCAACCAAATAAGCTTCCACATGTTCCTGTCATCTCCTCAAGGTGTTAACCTATTATCTTTCCTCCCTTTTATAAGCAAGCTTATCCAAACTCATGATCTATACTTCTGTGTCTCTTATTTCTCAACCCTTTTCAATCTGACTTTTAACTCCACCACTCATCTGAAACCACTTTCTCTTTAGTTGTCAATGATTTAATAATTGCTAGATCCATGGCCTTTTCTTAGTTCTCATTCTTTTGGTGTCTTTCAAATGTAAGCACAAGCATTTATTATTGAGTTGCTCCACTTGAGACTCCTTTTCCTGCTGGGATTCACCTATTAATAACCACTCTTAATGATAAAACCAGTTCTAAATCTACCTAACTGTTCTATTGTCTAGTCTGTATCTCTCTATCTTGTTTACAAAGGATAGCACAAGATTGTCAAAAGCTTTGTCAAAATATAAGTTTAATTTTATTTTTGACTTTCTCTTGATCTGTTAGTTTCATAACCGTTTTCCAAAAAGGAAAAGAGGTTAATCTGAGATGACTTGTTTTTGATGAAGCTATGCTGGCAATTTTTAATCATCACTTCCTTTGCTAGAAACGAGGCACCCAAGCACCGAGACTGGGCAATAGTGGACTGGGCTTAGCTAAAGAATTTTGAGTTAACAAAAGTGAGAAGTTCTTTGATATTAAACCAACATTTTGACTCATTTCATTAATTTTTATTTTTATTTTATTTTATTTTTTAATAAATTCCCTGTTAGAGCAACTGCCATTCCCAGAGTGACTGGTTTATGGCTTTCAGATAGAGGTAAGGATTGGAGTAGTGATGTGCTGAGAAGAGTGCAGCTACTGACAGGAAGCACTTTCTGACTCAGAGAAGGTATCTAAATACTTAAAACAGTAATATACTTCTCTTTCTCCTCTCCTCTCCCTGTGATCCACATATATGAAATTGCTGAATATATTTTCAGATTTTAAAAATTGATCAGAATTTGCTTATTTTTTTTCTTTTAAAAATATTCTCTATTATATACTTTTATGACTCTGGGAGGGAAAGAGGGAAAAATCAGGAGATATAAAAAGAAAAGATATCAATAAAATTATATCCTTAAAATAAGCCTTTCTTAGAGGTTTCTGAGACTATTTAGTTTCTTTGAACCTATCATTATACCTTGAAAATCCATTGCTTAAATTTATATATTTTTTACTACTAAGGTTATTGCATTTATGTATCATTTCTCTCTGAAAACAAAAGTAACACCCTAAGGATGGATTTTTTAACATATTAAAAATTAATCTTATTTCATTTTATCCATAGCTAGGATTTAACAGTTGTAATAAAAATCACATAGTCCTTTTCTTTGAAGTTTTAACCAAGAATTTTCTAATTTTTTCTAGATATCATCTTGTTCCCATTAAAATAAAAGCTAAAAACCAAGACAAACATATTATAGATTTCAACTACCCTGAGACACCTCCATTCTTCAATCTAAGGTTTATATGTATGTAGCTTTCTTTGTACCTGTACATCTTGGTTTTCCTTTTACACCAGAAGTTAGGTCTCTTTTCTTCTTCTTCTCTGGTCTTTATCTTTTTTCTTCCATTCCTCATTAATAAAGCATGTTTTTTAAAGTTGTGTTCCTTTGAGGAACTCACCTATATATTTATATTTATATGTTGGCAGATCATCTTATGCTTTTCAATGGGCTACAAGGGAATTCTATTTGGGTGTCCTATTGATATTTCAGTTGCATTGATGCATTGATCTACAACAAAGAATCTTAAGGGTTCGTACCTGGGGTCTGTGAACGTAAAAAAAAATTTGATAACAATTTTTCAATATATTTGGTTTTCTATGTTGTACTATATTTATTTTATGAATTTAAGAACCGCATTCTGAGAATGAGTCCATAAGCTTCATTAGACTGCCAAAGAAATCCAATGACACAGAAAGATCAAGAATCTGGACATGAGGAAAGGTCATTTAATTTGGAATTTAAGACTTGAGTATGAGTCTCTGCTTTATCATGCATTGGCCATGTGTTATGGAGGAAGCCATTCTCAGAGCCTCAGACCAATCTAAGAAATATCACTATAAACAATACTGAAAGACAATTAGACTTTAAGTAACTGTAATTGTTACTGTAACTAGTATTGACAAGGAGAATGGATGATGAAATCTATCTTTGTCTTCCTTCTAGAGATAGGAGGACTATGGTTGAGGAATATATCACATGTAATCTTGTGTAAATTGTATGTGTGTATAATAGCTAGATATATATTAGTGTGAATCCATTGAAGATATATAGAGCAGTGATTGAATGTAAAAATAATCTGTGGTAATGAAACATAAGAAAATTGAAAAGAACTTTCAATTCAATAAAAATCATGTGTTTGTTGTATATAAGGCACTATAAGCTAGATATTGAAATATGCTAAGATATTGAATGGAGAATTCAAGAATGGTCATATTTGAGCATTAGCCATCAAAAATCATGCATGAGAACTTTTTATGTCTTAAATGAGAACTTTCTTGTATAAGAGAGGGGAGAAAAGCACAATTCTTAGAAATTTGGATATATCCAAATATTTATCTCCCTTAATGTGTATGTTGAAAGTCAGTGCAAAGGAATACCAGAATATTTCTTTTTTCTTTTCCCTTAAAGACTACAATACACCCATGGTAGGAATAACAGATTTATTTTGGACATAGTGCATTTGTGTAACTAGAAAATCTAATTCCCCAAGCAAAAGTGCATCCCAGATTGCCTTACCCTAACAAGATAATCTAATCACATTGAGCCTATGTGTGACTGGCTTTGAACTGTCTGCCCTTCTGCTCCTGTCTCTTCTTTATAAATTGACATCTCTCAGCTCTAAGTATTTCCCTGTGGCTGCATGCTAAGAAAAATACAAGAGGAGATCAATCTAATATCATTCTTTCTACTAGCTACTTCCAGTGATTTATCTGGAATCCTAAGAACTGCTTATCAATTGAGATAGAAAATTGCAAACCTAGTGTCTACCTGTTTTCTCTGAGCAAAGTCTTGGCTCTATTGTTCTGTCACAATCATTTTGAAAGATTGCTGTTGATTGACCTCCTGGTAAGTTTAACTGGAGTATGTCTTTTGAGGACAGCTGTATTTTCTTTTACTAATAGTGGAAGTAATGGCTCCTATTCTAGGCTAGATTAAGAGATACTCCTTCTTTGGTGTTGAAAGCTTCTTCCCAGAAAGGGTAATTTAACTCTAAAGGTTATGTGTATATTTTTTAGAAGCATAGTTTATGTCATGATAAGATTAGAGAAAATGATTAATTCTTAATTTCTAGCTCTCTATTAAGAAGTTAATATTAGTCAAATTGCAGGAATAATAAATCCTAATTCAGGAAGGTTCACAGAGCTTCTTTGAATCTTATATAGCATCACAAAATTGCAAAAGACCTTAAAGGACTTTAAGAAATCATTCTATCTATCTCCCACTTCCATCCAATTCTTTTTTGAATTTCTAATTTAAAGAGCCTACTTGTAGTTTCATTAGACTTGGTCTCTCAGTGTTAAAGATCACTGACTTTGGGTCAACTCATGGAGAATATTGTAGTATAATCCCTCTGAGTTGTTGTTGAACTATTGATCAAGATTCTCTGATAGCTACCCTCCAAACTGTTTTGTACTTGCTTATCATAATTGTACTGTGATTGCACTTCTGCTCTTTCTTTCCTTCCTTCCTTTACTGCCATGAAAACATAGATCTAACTTAATGTCTATGTACCCTCTGGGATTTCTGGCCTTGTGGACATAGTGACTGTGGACATTCATTCTGGAAGATCATTTAGATCTTTAAAAATGGACTGAAAAAGAGATCATACTTGTTCTTCTCAAAATTTATTTTGAATATTAGACATAAACCATTTCCTGCTCATTTTTGGCTTTTTTTTTTTTGTAAATCTTTCCAAATACTTTAGAATTCATTTATATCTCCTGCTCTTATCAGGTCTTGGAAGTCCATATGTTTATTATTTTTCTGAGAAATGGCAGTTATTTGCCTGTGCCAGGGCAGACGGAACATTATTAGACTAATTACTAAAGGACACTTGTTGGAAACTAATCCTAGCTCTGGCATTAATTATCTGGGATGAATTTTCCTTGTCTATGCAATGAGAGGGTTGTTGTAGATGTACTAGAACAATTCTTAACTTGGAGTCTGTGAATTAAAAAAAAAGTATTTTGGTAACTTTATTTTAATGCAATTGGTTTCCATTTTAATCCTATGTATTTTACTTTGTACACTTATTTTTAAAATTTTTAAAATTTTATTCTGAACTTAAGAAATAAACGAAGTATTTCTGTAACATAGTAAAACAAAAAAAGATAGAAAAAATTGTACATGAAACTGCAAGTCTATTATGTACAATTTGTTATTGCTTTTAAATATATAATAAAGTTATCGTGTAAATTTCTTTTTTTTCCCTTCTCCACCCTAGAGAGTGCTACCACTAGACGCAAATATCTATCTATCTATCTATCTAAAACCATTCTCTCTATGTAGACTTTTATTTATTCTTTCTTTGTAGATAGAGTCTTCCTTCACAGCTCCTTTATAGTTTATTTTTAGGTATTTGTAAATAGTCAAAATAACTTAGTCACTCAAAGTTGTTTTTAAAACAATATTGCTGTTTAAAGATTTAGAAAAGTTCATAGGCTTCATCACTCAGCCAAAAGGGTCCATGATACAGAAAAGGTTAAGAACCCCTGATTCAGAACATCCTTCTAGTTTTAGACTTTTCCTATAATTTATGCTCTTCTGGATTACTTTGGTCAATTTCAGTGTACAACTAAATGACATTTAAGATTTGAAGGAAGTATGGTATTATGGAAAGAACCCTGGCTCAGAAATCAGATGATTGTTTAACTTTCACAAATCATTTAATCTCTTTGGGCTTCAATTTCCTCATTTGTTAGAGTTATTTTGAAAGACTTTTCCAGAACTCAAATGCTGTGATTCTGTGACAATTAGAAATAGGTTATATTTCATTTTCTCTCTCTACATCTTTAAGCATACAAAGTTATGTCTGATATTAGGTTGTCAAAGTGCTGATTTGGCATCTTAGCTGCATGTTGGTTTTTATATGATAGGATACTTTGCTGACCAGAGTCCATCTTCTGCTTAGTATCAATCAGAGAAAACCTTTAGTGTCATTTAGAGAATTTCACATATTTTTTCTTTTAAAAGTTTGACTGTGTGTCTTATAAAGATTTCTTTTTCATGAGGATGTAAAACAGGTAAGGACAACTTGAGACAACTCAGAATAAGTATACCCATCCTATGCAGAGAGTAATTTGAACATTATTGGAAGGGTATACTTTATTCACAAGGTATAGAATAGGAAAAAGGGAAAGATAAGAGTGGAATTACATATTAAGAATCTACTCATATAAAGAAATATCATTAATGGATATATTTGGATGAAGATCAATGGAAACAAATAGAAGTGATATGGACTTCAGAGTCTATTATACAAATCACCTTGATAACTAGAGGAAATGGATGAGTTTAGTAAAACATATAAATCTGAAATATAAACATGCTATAGTAATGAATGATAAATGCAGTTATTCAGGTATCTGCTGGAGCTTTTTCTGTTCCCAAATCAGAATAGCAAATTTCTTAGTTTGTCTTTATGATAATTTCATCCTTAAAAAAGCAGAGGAGCCAGCAAGGCAAAATTCAGTTCTGCATATTATTCTTATTAAGGAAGAAACTGTTAGGGTAAAATGATGGGAATTTATGATTTAAAAGGAGAAGAAGGCAGGAAAGACACTCTCCAAAGTTCTCTGAAGAGCAACATCCTGAAGCTTCAGGGAATGGATAGAATCCATTTTGCAAAGAAAATAAACTTTGGGAAACTCTCAAGAATAAACTTTGAAACCTTAAAGATAATTATGAATCATGATGGGAGAGAACAATCAGAGCAAAAGGGAAAAACCCTGGGAGAGCTTAAAAAAAAAAACCCAAACAAACAGAAAAAAGAAGTGAACATAGCATGTGTTGATTTACATTTAGTCTCTTTAGTTCTTTTTTTCTGGATGCAATTGTCATTTTCAAGTCAAAGTCTATAGGGATTGCTTTGGATCACTGAACTACTAAGAAGAACCAAATTTTTTCATAGTTGATCATTGCACATTCTTGTTGTTATTAGGTATGATGCATTCCTGGTTTTGCTTGTTTCACTCAGCATCTGTTCATATAAATCTTTCCAGGCATTTCTAAAATCAGCTTGTTCATCATTTTTTATAGAAGAATAATATTCCATTAACTTCATGTACCATAGTTATGGTTATTCAACCATTTCCCATTTGATGGGCAGCCACTCCTTTTCCAATTTTTTGCTACCACAAAAAGAATTTCTACTAATATTTTTGTACATGTGGGTCCTTTTTCCTCCTTTATGATTTCCTTGGGATACAGACCCCGTAATGACACTGCTGGATCAAAGGATATGCACACTTTTATAGCCCTTTGGGCACAGTTTCAGATTGCTCTCCAGAATGGTTGTATTGTTTCACAATTCCATGAACAACACATTAGTGTCCCAATTTTCCCACATCCCCTCCAACATTTATCATTAATGGAAATTATTTCTATTAAATGTTTGTGAAACTTTTTATTTATATAGCACAGGGGTGTTACTAATCATCCAAGGCTTTCCCCCTTTTCCTTGGCTAGAGCTGACATTCCCATTTGCAGATGGCCATGGCTTCTACCATGGTTTCTGCTTCTTCTTCTCTTGCAGGTTTCTAGAGGTTCTTTCTGGTATGGGATGATACTTTCTTAAGATTCACCATTATAGCTTCTGAGCCCCATCATTGTTAACCATTTATACAATTTTTCTTTTTTTTTTGATTTATACAAAATTAATCACCATCACATCATTAACTCTTGAACATAAAATACTCACTAAATGAAAAAAAGCAAAATCAATAATAATTATAACATTTATTTAATAAAAGTCATAAGAAGAAATATTCAAATTTTTTATTCAATAGGAGTTATAAGCAAAAATAACCAAAACACCCCATAAACCTGGTGGTTTGCTCCTTTGATCCAGCATTGCCATTACTGGGTAATGGCATCCCATCAAATGGGAAATGGTTGAATAACCATAACTATGGTACATGAAGTTAATGGAATATTATTCTTCTATAAAAAATGATGAACAAGCTGATCTTAATCAAACCATGTTCTCTTGAAAATATTACCTATGGAGGAGAATGGGCACACACTTAATGAAACCTAACAGGGAGGCACATGAGTGAGGAAACCCACGGGGAAACTCACAATTCTGTATTGCAGGCCTTGATGTCCTATTTCCTTCAGGAAGAATTTGAATTATGAAGCTGCTTCTTTGCTAAAATTTTTCTGGTTCTCATTGCTTTCCTCTTGAGCAAAGGCACCCCTCTTCTGCTCTTCATTCAATGAAACAGCAGCAACTCTTGTAACCTATAGCCACCCTTAACAGGGTGCTGGAAAAAAAATGTTCTTTTTAGCAAAATAAATAAATGAATAAACAAATAAAAAAAACAATCCACATCGCACTTGTTCAGTGACAAGCAGTTCTCTTATGATGGTAAACTTCAAAGCTATTCAGGTTGGATCCCTAGGCAATTCAGAGAAGTTCAGTCAATTCTTCATTTGCCAGAATTCTACTTTCTCTAATAAACTTCTACCAAAGTAAAGCCTCTTTTCCAGTAAATACAATGCACAGTAAAATACACGCAAAGCCCATTTTATATTTCTGTTTTTCTCTTAATCAAACCATAAATAGTAGTAGAGGGCAACCATGTACTCCTAAAACAATGCTTTACACAGCATTCCTTCAATCATTATGAAAATGTCTTTCAATTGATTCTGCTTTTCTGTAGTCCATCAGCAATGCAATGAATGTCTCTTTCAGCCAGGGTAAAAATTACTTATGAATCAGCTTTCATAGATAGAGGCCTTCGATATCTTCTGCCTCCTGCTTCTGCTTTTTGTACTCAGCTTATTCCTCTGCTTCTTCTGTAATATTTTTTTCTACCTTTAATTTCTTCTCTGATTTCTTACATTTCCTGATGTCTCAAATCAGTCACTTGGTCATTCATGACTCATTTTTTGCATATGAAATAAAACTTAAGAATTCTGTCAGTTATGACCCACACAGTTCTTATAGAATTTTAGCATCTTCCTATTACAATTATTTGACTTATAATAATATGATCAGTTATATCTTTTGTAACTCTAAAACAGACACATACAAAGGAGTTAGTAATCTACAATATTCTAATTATTGCTCTCTCAGTTACTGCTAGGCTTTCAAGTCCTTATATTACATTTATGTGAGAATCAGTTCAATATTTGGGACTTAGAAGAGTCTGTATCCCTCTTCAACATTTTATCTGAGACTGCATTTTTTTATAATTGGATTTTTAAAAACAGTTTTTCTTACATAAATCTTTTTCTGTTTTTTTCAGTAATCAAAATGCTCACATATATCTTACATTTAGACTTTAGTACTTCCAAAAATTCAGAATTTCATTGGTGTGAGAAAGAAAAAAAAAGGGTAGTTTCTACTATGTTCTAGGCACTGTGCCAAACATTTTTATACAAATATTATCTCATTTGATCCTTATAACTAGATCTTGGGAGATAGATGCTATTATTGTTCCTATTTTACAATTGCAGAAACTGAGTCAAGGAGAGGTTGAATAATTTTCCCAGAGTCACATAACTCAAAAATGTCTGAATCTGGATTTGAACTCAGGTCCTCCTGATCTTAAGGTATATCCATTGTGCCACCAGCTGTATGTGGCTGATACAGATTGAAATTCTTCCATGCCCCCATGGATAGTTTCATTAATATCTATGGTCAAGTAACATTACTTTGCCCCAAATAAGCTTCTCTGATTTTAAATAGGCTAATTCCTGGTTAGCAGACAGTGTTAATGGATAGGGAAACCTTTGTGATCCAACATATAGGAAAATTTAACCTTTTTTTACTACAATTTTTTTAGATTTAGAAAGAAATTTAGTTTAATGAATAAATAATAGTTTCGGGTAGAAAACATCTATAGCATACTCTTTATCAAACAATGTAATATATTCTGGTATAAGGTTAGTTATTCACTGACCTAATCAAATAAAGCAATTCTTTGAAAATTAGAAACATTAAAATTTGGTAGAAATTAAAAATTAGTTGGCTTCCTTTTCCCAGGGACCAAGGAGATGTGACATAATAATTTATATGGTTATCATTTTGTCTTTGCTAATACTCTTTAGTGTTCTTTGCCTTATTGGCCTATTTTGACTATTCTTTTTTCTCTGAACTTTCTCTATTTTCTTTGATACTTCTTTCCCTTTCCCCCAAATATGGATATTTGCCAAGATACTTTCTTAAATTCCTCTTCCCTATATACAATGCATCAGCCAAAATGGACTACTTCCATTTCTCTGAAAATGTTTTATCCTTTTTCTGACTCTGCTTTTGATTATGTTGGCCCCTCTCCTTGGAATGTCCTTATTTTCTATTTTCTCTGTTTCAAGGTTCAGTTCAAATGTCAGATCCTCATAGAATCATAAAACTCAAAAAAGCCCTCAATAGCCAAGCCTGAAAAAGACTTTCTTCTATACCATTTATGATTACATGTTGATCCAATTTTTACTATTAGACTTCCAATGTTTTAGAAAAACCTGTAAAGTCTCACATGAACTGAAGCAGAGCAAAGTACGAAGAACCAGGAAAATAATTTACACAGTAACAATAATATTTTTCTTAACAATAATCAATATAAAATAATCAGTAATAAAAGAGATTATCAACTGTGAAAAACTTAATAACTCCAATCAGTACAATAACTTGCTAGGATGCCAAGGGACTTATAATGAAAAATATTATTCACCTCCAGATAGAGAACTGATGAACTTAAATTGAGTATTGAAGCATATTTTCCCCTTATTTTTCAAGCCCTCTCCCCTGAAAAAATGGTTAATTTAGAAGTAAATTTTGCATGATATCATATGTATAATGGGCATCATATATTTTGTTTTCTCAATGGTTGGGGAGGAGGAGATGATTTGTAATAGAAATTAAATAAATGAATATAAAAAAAAAAACAAACCAAAGACCATCTCCAGTGATGGGGAGTTCTTTCCTAAAGCAGCCCATTACATCAAAACCAAACCAATCTCTCTCTGCAGCTTCCATTCATTACTTATGGTTTTGTCTCCTGGGGACAAGTAGTAACATTCTTTCACATGCTTGAAGATAGCTATCATGTCATCCGTCCCCTCTTCTCCCTTTCCTTCTTGTCTTATTCAAGCTAAACCCCCAACTCTTGCAACTAGACCTCATCTAGTATGACCTGGAGACCCTTCACCATATTGGTTGCCTGGTTGTCTTCCTCAGGATACTCCCCCGCTTATCAATGTCCTTCCTAAAATGTGGCGCCCAGAACAGAAGACAATACCTCAGCTATGATCTGGCCAGGGCAGAGTACAGTGGGATTATCAACTTCTTATTCCTGAAATCTATGCTTCTATGAATCATTTTCTAGTTGAACAAGACGGAAGTCTTCTCTTCCTGTTCTGAACTCCCATGTCATGTTGTACCACTCTATGGTTCTTGAACATAATAGAAGACCTTTTGCTTATATTTCTTATCTTTTCTTCTAGATTGTAAAGCTTCTTGAGGTTAGGGACCAGGCCCTGATTTGTCTTTGGGTTCCTTATAGCTCCTAACATAATGGGACATATTAAGTTCTTAATAATATTTGTTGAATAGATAATTGAATAAATACATATTTCTAACCATGTACTTCATTTTAGATGTCAACTCTAAAAACTTATTTTTGGATGTGAAGTATATTAAGAAGAACCATCCCCTTGATTTTATTTTAACTCTGATTATCTAATATAGAAACTACTAATATTATTACCTCTCCCTTTTCCTCTGGATATTTTTGTTTTTCTCTTTCCTTTTTTCCTACTCAAGTTGATGTTGGCTATCACATTTTTCTTTTCAAAAATTTCCAAACAAATGCTGGGAGGGATTAGCTTGATAATAGCTTACAGAGGTCAGTGAAATAGTACATTAACAAAATGCTTCAAAAAATCTTATCAGTAGCAGCATATTTTTTTAAAAGTATATTTTGGGAACACTTTTCTTGGACAGGATGTAAGCAGATTTGGAACAGTTAGAAAGTTTAATCTAGACCCAGGTTTATAATGTGATAATTTCTTTTGCAATTTGGTAGTAGTTCTAGTTTTATACCTTAGGGAATACTTAAAATTCCTTTAAAAATATTAAATTCATTAAGCATTTATTAAGCATCTAAGTTGCAAGGTATTGTATTGGTAGATCCTTATGGGGTCTTGAATTTAATGATGTGTGAATATAGTTATTATGTATTAATAGCTTAAAACTGTACTACAACTTGTTGAATAAGTAGAATATTATATATTGCTTAGTAAGTGAAAAGCTAGGTGCTGGATTTGATATGGATACAAATGAGGCAGGTCTTTTCCCCAAGGAGCTTTTGACCCAGTAGAGGAGATAAAGTTGGTGCTCAAAGAGAGGTGTAAACAAAACCACAGAAGGTTTAGGAAGAATGTGAAATATTTTCAGTTGAGGAGTCCTCATAAAGGATAATCAATGGTAGGTAAGACAGATGGAGAAGAATGTGGAGGGCCGCTCAGGTAAAACAAATGATTTGAGCAAAGGCAAAGAGGGAAGAAACTTTGAGGACTATCAACAGAACTGTTTGTTTATAAATACTGTTTTTCTCCTCTCTCCTCCCCTTCCCTTCTTCTCCCCTTTCCTTCTCCTCCCTCCTTCCCCTCCTCCCTTCCTCCCTCCCTTCCTTCCTTCCTCCCTCCTCCCTCCCTCCCTTCCTTCCTTCCTTCCTTTCCTTCCTCCCTCCCCTCCTTCCTTCCTCCCTCCCTTTCTTCCTTCCTTCTTTTTTTCCTTCCTTCCTCCCTTTCTTCCTTCCTTCTTTTTTTCCTTCCTTCCTCCCTCCCTCCCTCCCTTCCTTTCTCCCTTCCTCCTTCCCTCTCTTCCTTCCTTACTTCCTCCCTTCCTTCCTCCCTCCCTTCTTTTCTCCCTCCCTCCCTCACTTCATTTCTCCCTTCCTTTCTTCCCTCCCTCTTTTCCTCCCTTCTTTCCTCCCTCCCTCCCTTTCTTCTTTCCTCCCTCCCTCCCTTCCTTCCTTCCCTCCTTCCATCCTTCCCTTTCTGTCCTTCCCTCCTTCCCTCCCTCCTTCCTTCCTTCCCTCCTTTCTTACTTCCCTCCCTCCTTTCTTCCCTCCTCCCTTCCTTCTTTCCTTCCTCCCTCCTCTAATTCTATTGCTTCCATCCTTTTTTTTTTTTTCTTTTCTTTTCTTGTGGGGCTGGGGAAAAAAGTTAGGGCTAGATTGTGGCTAGACTTCATTGCAAATTTAAGGAGCTCAGACTTTATGCAATAACTTTCACAGTTATGAGGAGAAGGCCTGAATCTGTGATTTCATTGGATTTCCCTGGATAGAAAGTTTACCACTGCAAATCTGCATTTCTCTGCAATTTATAATCTTAGAGAACTGACTAGTTTATTTAAAAGGTTAAATGACTTGTTCAGGTCTACAGAGAGGGGACTCAATCTATATCTTCTTTACTTTGAGGTCAGCTCTATATCTACAACAGAAGGGCTCTCAGAAGTCAATTAGTCCAATCCCCTTTTTAAAATATGGGGCAACTGAAACCCAGAGACTTTAAATCACTTGCTCAAGATCATCCAGACTGTAATTGTTGGAAGCAGGATTTGAACTTAAGACTTCTGATTCCAGACTGAATATTTTTGCCATTGTATCATGAATGCTAAACCATTGCAATTTAGGGGCAATGGAATGACATCTATTTTTTACCATTATCACTGATGACTATGGCAGCACCATTCCAAAAGGATTGGAAAAAGAAGTGGAGGGAGTTATTGTCTTAAATTTGTGAAATTGATTGGGTGCTTTAGAAAGAACCATTATATAATTTAGTACAACTTGATGGTTAGAGTCAGGAAGACTCATTGAACTGAATTCAAATCTGGCCTCAGACACTTACTAGCTGTGTGACCCTAGGCAAGTAACTTAATCCTGTTTGCCTCAGTTTCCTCATCTGTAAAATATGCTGGAAAAGAAAATGGCAAAACACTCCAGTATCTCTGTGAAGAAAACCACAAATGGGGTCATGAACAGTCTAACTAACATGGCTGAAATGACTTAACAACAACAAATTATACAAATTTAGTTAGCAATATGGGAGCTACAAAGCAATTTAAATGCTTATCAATTGTTACACAGCTGGGTACTTAAAACTTATTTTCAGTAGAATGGAACTAGTCCAGCAAAAGCATTCATTTCTAACAAATGTGTAGTCTGGGTATTAGAAAGGGTATATTTTTTGCTTTTTTCAGAGAATATGAGTAGAAAAATTTCACTTTTCTTTTTATTTCTTAAAAGTTCCATATGATATAAGGCATTTGTAAAATGAAGAATTTATAGCGTTCATTGAAGATGCAAAGGATGCTCCAGGATCTCCAGTACCTTGCTTGAGATATGTGAATTTATGGTTCTTATGGTGGTTGGGAGGAGTTAAAAGATTATGGCATTTGTAAAATGAAGAATTTATAGCATTCATTGAAGATGCAAAGGATGCTCCAGGATCTCCAATACCTTGCTTGAGATGTGTGTGAATTTATGGTTCTTATAGTGGTTGGGAAGAGTTAAAAGATTATGGAAGTTAGATTGGTAAGGTGGTATAGCAATCCAGTCACTTTATATTTAAGGAAACTGAAGCCCAGAGAGAAAGTAATTTTTCCTATGTATCTTATGCTTTCATAATTATGTTCATTATGATTATGATTCAAAGTTCGATTTCTAGATGATTCAAAATCTGTTCTCAATCAAAATCTAGTGGTTCTTCCTCTATACTAAAATATAGAGTGAAGTGGGAAGATTTACTGTCCTTCACTACTAACCCTCATGCTCTTTATTCTTTTGTTTCCTGCTTTGTCTATGCAGGCTTTACTCCTTGACTTCCTTGAAATCAACATCGGTCGAAGCCTGGAGATATGGTAGGTATATTTTGCTGACTCAGACATTCATCATTATGTTGCAAATCTTAAACCCTGGTATTTTGTAATGGATTATAGTAGACAATATCTTTTTTTTAAAAAATTGAAATATATATTATGATTGTTGGAATTCTAGTTAGATATGTTCATCAAATAAGATTAGCAAAATTAGAAATTCAATTTTTTCATAGCTAAATTGAATAACCAATAAGTCATTTGCATGATGAAATGAAATGGCAAGTTTATAGGATGTATGATTTTAGCCACTTCACTAAAAACAAATAAAAAAACAAACAAGAGAAACTAAATCTTTAAAAAAATCTTCATCTTACAAAGTAAGTTAAGCAGAAAAGAAAGTGTAAATATTTGTAACACATTCAGATGTAAATATTCCCTTGTTTTTTTAATAGATGATTGTGGTATAGTTTTTAGAATAAATAATAGTTAAGAACTGCACTTTACCTGTGGTGTGAAGCAGCATGAAATAATGAAAAGAACATTAAATTTATTGTCAGAGCTCTTGAATTCACATCCTGGATTTCAGGCAAGTTGTTTAATCTGACTGAATTTCAGTTTCACTGTCTGAAAAGTGAAGGTGCAGAACTAATCAAGGTATTCAACTTGGGGCCCCATGAACATGTTTTAAAGACTATATTTCCTTTTTTAAATTAAATTTTTTTAAAGGAGTGGAAATGGAATTTTTTTTTCTACCCACTTCTATTCCATTAGGAGAAAGAAAAAAAAAAAAAAAACAATGGTCATTGCATTGTTTAGAATTTTTATGACTTTCAGAAATATTTATTTTTGGAGTATTGTTGGTATTATATAAATTGTTCTCCTGGTTCTCTTAATTTCATTTCTAATCATTTCATAGAAGTGTTAAAAATTATTAGGTTTTATAATACTGGTGTTATAGTTATAAGATTCTTCTTTTGGTTCTATTCACTTCACACTGTATCAATTCATTAAATTCTTTCCATATCTCTTTGAAATCCTTTCTCTCATTTCTTATAGCACAATAATATTCCATTACTTTGACATATGGTAATTTCTTAGGCATCCCAAAAATGATGAGCATTGTCTTAGTTTCCAAATTTTTTTCCTATATCAGAAACTGCTAGTATATAGAACATTGGACAAGAGTCTGGAAAACCTTAGCTGAAATATAGCTTCAGATATTTATTAACTCTATTCTTGTAATCAAGTTATTTAATCTTTATTTGCCAGTTTTCTCAATTATAAAATGAAGATATTAATAGCACCTATAAGGGTAGTTATAAGGATCAAATGAGATGGTATTTTTAAAAAGTACTTAACACAGTGCCTTACTCCTGATAAGTGAGTGCACCTGATAAGTGCAACTTGATAAATGTTTATATTTCCTTCCTTTTACTATACTAGTTTTTTTTACATATAGGAACTTTTCTTTTCTATATTCTTTGGTCTTTTTGGGATATAGACCAAGCAGTAGTATAGCTGGATCAAAAGATATATTTTCTATGCATTTCAGTATAATGGTTTTTCCTTTGTAATCTTACATATATTATTTTATACATTTAAAAAACATTATTTAAAGCAGTCCATAGGCTTCAGCAGAGTGCCAAAGGGGTCTGCAAAACAGATTATTATCTGATGATAATAAAGTTAATCTTGAGTGTTAATTTCTAGACTGAGTGGGTTTTCTTTCCCTTTACCTCAGGAGACTCATCTATAGGTTTATTCTATTTATATCCATCTTGAAAATAGACTCAATAAATATTAATCCATCTCCTAGTATGTATAGAACACTAGCTGGGAGCTAAGGGAAAGATAGAGATAAAATACAACCTATTTGAGCTCACAAAGTAGGTGGATATGGCATTTTTAGAATCATGGACCTTTAAGAGCTAGGAGAGACCTTGGAACTCAATTAGTCTAATTTGCATATTTTCTAAATGAGAAAATTGAGGGCCAAGTTGATAGGAAGTAACAGATTTGGGATTTTTTGACTCCAAATTCAACATTATTTCAACACTTACATATTTGCCTAGAGATAGAAAAAAAATTGCAAATCAGTTTGGAGGAAGAGATGATTAGTCAAAATAAACTGGGAAATAAATTCTGCCTCAATTCTCCTGATAAAAACCCATGATAACATGTGCCAACACCGTGAAAATCTTGTTGTTTCTTAGTATTTTTAAGTCATGTCTGACTCCGGGACTCCATTTGGGGTTTTCGTGGCAAAAATACTGGAGTGGTTTTTCATTTTTTTTTTTTTTCTTTAGCTCGTTTTACAGATGAGACAAATAGGGTTACTTGCCCAACTAGTAAATATTTGAGGCCAGATTTGAACTCAGGAAGATGAATCTTCCTGACTCCAGGCCTGATATTCAAATCACTATACAATTTAGCTGCCCACCATAACATTTAGTGAGCGTCACTAAAATGTTTCTAAGCCATGTTTGATGATCTATGTATTTTAAACCATTTCTTATGCAACAAAATTTTCTTAAATTATTTTGTAGTGGAAAGATGATTGAATTGAAAGTCAGAAGGTTTATATTTTACTCATTGTAAAAAAGAGGCAGATGTAAACTGAAATGATTTATTGGATTCAGAATCCATTGAATTACCAGATTGCTAGTCAAATTCCTCTTTGTATATCAGACTATCAGAGTTAATGAAGTATTCCTTAAAGAAATAGAAAAAAAGGCTTTGTGGTGAAGACTAAGAAAAATATTGTACTAAAGTGGCAGTAGCAAATTCTGACATATCTTCAGATTTTGGAGTGAGTTAAAAAAAAATACTACTGAATGTTTGAAGCTAAAAAACAAATCCAAAACCCTTTCTAAAGAATAGGATGTTGGACACTTTTAGGAAGAAGTGAACATTTAATAAATGCCTACTATGTGCCGGGCACTGGGCTGAGTACAAATATCTAATTTGCTCCTCCCCAAACCCTGAGATATAGGTGCTATTATTATTCCCATTTTATAGTTGAAAAAATTGAAATACATAGAAGTTGATGACTTGATTTGAATAGATTTGAGAATCCACAAATATAGAGGTGATAATTAAACCCATAGAGACTCAAGAGCTCACTAACTAAAATAATATAAAGGGAGAAGTGTGGGACACTTGGACTTATTTGGTATAAGGTGAAATTTCAGAAAAGGAGACTGGAGATCAGTTAAGTTGAAAAGAAAACTAGGGGAGACTGATATTCTAAAAAACTGACCAACTGATGTGTAGCATGTTGCGAAGTCATGTTGCTATATTTCATTTCCATTTGGAAATTTTTGTAGTTGTGGAACATTATTATTTCTCAATATGTCAATAGTTTTATCAGACTTCATCAAAGTCTCTGGAAATAAAGTCTCTCCAACTTTTTTGGGGGGGATATTTTATAATATGATGGAAATATTTTGATCTTACAATCTCACTTGACTATTCTGATAATAATTTTTATAAAACTTTGTATTAAAAAGTGATTTTCATCAGTAAAATCACATTCTTTTCCCAATCTTTTATTTATCATATTTTGTATTTATTTATAATGAGTTCTTTTTCTTCATAGAAACAGCTAGCAACTATTCCCTGCCTCCTTGCCCACCCCGACCCCGCCGCTATTTTTTAACATCAAGAAGTCTGGGTCTCATTGTAGAGAATCAAATTCTTCATTTGCCATTTTTTCCTGACAATTTACTTGGACGTTTGGCAGCAATGTTTGTCAGTTCTTCGTATTGACTTTTATTTTTGACTACACTTGCCTTTTTATTTTGGTGTGATTAATCCTGTTTTGTTATGGGCTTGAATGATCCTTTAAATGCTTGACTTCCCTTCGCCATCTGCTGCTGCAGTATCTCTAACAGTCATTGAAGTATGCTCTTTAAGACGGACAACTTTTGCCTGTTCCCTTGGAGTAATAACTTTTTTAAAATGACAGAATTTAAAGCATATTAAAAGACATCAGTGAAAACAATGTATTACATAAAATCCAGCATTCTGCTCATAAAGAACTATAGGTGGGGAAGTTAGGGTGAGACAGTGGATAAAATGCTGGGCCTGGAGTCAAGCAGATGTGAGCTCAAATTTGGCTTCAGATGCTAACTGGGTGAACCTAGGCAAGCCACTGAATAGTTTTCTACCTTAATTTCCTTAACTATAAAACGAAAATCAAATAGAACTTTCCTCAAAGAATCAAGTGAGATTGTATTTATGAAATGCTTTGTATAGTGCCTGGCACATAGCAGGTGATATAAAAATTATTTCTCCCCCTTGCCCCTCATCCAGTCTAGTTTTAGCTTATCAAGTTTAGTTGTTCTGAAACATTTTAGTGTCAGTAGAATATTACACACATGACTATTATTGACACAAATGAAACCACATCATAGATATTACTTCCCTAAGTAATTCATATAAAACTGTGTGCATGTATAATATATATATGTATATAAATATATACATATGCATATTTTTTGAAAAATATGTCTCTAAATAGTATATGTAGCAAGGTTATAGAAGGATCAACTGTGATGGACTTGGCTCTTTTCAATGATGAGGTGATTCAGATCCCTTTCAATAGACTTATAATGGAGAGAACGATTTGCATCCAGAAAGTGCACTATGAGGACTGAATGTTGTTTGCTTGCTTTTTTCCTTTCTTGTTTTTTCTTTTTGATCTGATTTTTCTTGTGTAGCATGATAGATATGGAAATGTTTAGAATAATTATCCATGTTTAATCTATACTGAATTACTTGCTGTCTAGGAGAGGGGGATGAGGGAAAGGAAGGGAGAAAAATTTGGGACACAAGTTTTTGCAAGGGAAAATGATGAAAACTATCTTTGTAAGTATTTTGAAAATAAAATGCTATTATTATTTTTTTAAATAACTTTTTATTGACAGAACCCATGCCAGGGTAATTTTTTTTTTACAACATTATCCCTTGTACTACTTCTGTTCCGATTTTCCCCTTCCTTCCTCCACCCCTTCCCCCAGATGGCAAATAGTCCTATACATGTTAAATATGTCATAGTATATCCTAGCTACAATATATGTGTGCAGAACCGAACAGTTCTCTTGTTGCACAGGGAGAATTGGATTCAGAAGGTATAAATAATCGGGGAAGAAAAACAAAAATGCAAGCAGTTTATATTCATTTCCCCATGTTCTTTCTTTGAGTGTAGCTGTTTCTGTCCATCATTGATCATTTGAAACTGATTTAGATCTTTTCTTTGTCAAGAAATCCACTTCTATCAGAATACATCCTCAAACAGTATCGTTGTTGAGGTATATAATGATCTCCTGGTTCTGCTCATTTCACTCAGCATCAGTTCATGTAAGTCTCTCCAGGCCTCTCTGTATTCATCCTGCTGGTCATTTCTTACAGATAAAATGCTATTATTAAAAAAAGAGTCTCTATATGTTTGTCTATCTGTCTCTACCTATGTCTTTCTATTTCTCTATTTCTCCAAAAAAAATGTTGAGTTTGGAATAGATGAAGTTGAAGTGTAAGATCTCACTTAGTTCTAAATTCTACCTTTCCCTGAATAGTCTCCTGGGTTTTATTGTGTCAGGATGGTTCTGCCTTCTTTTTAATATCTTGCTATTTGATTTTCATGAGCATCTGTGTTTTTCAGGTATCATTCTAAAATGTAGGCAGAAGCTAACTAGAATCAGACAGGTAAGAGTTGGCACTGGGAAGGTAGACAGAAATCTAGGCTGGAGAGAGGCTCAAGTTTTCAGACTCAATATTGCAAGATACCAGAAACGTTATTAAGCACTTCTTTTTGCTAAGTTCAATGTTGGTTGGTGGAGGTGCAGTGATAATAAAAAGGGAGGATCATTTGTATATTGGAGTAAGTTTTGTAATGTGCTCCATATACATAATCTCATTTGGTGTTCACAACCACCCGATGGAGTGCTAAGTATAACACGTTAGTCAACAAATATTTATCACTTAATTACTAAAGTTAAGCAGTGAGGATACAAAGAAAGAAAAAATGATTTTTTGCTATCAGCTTATATTGCATATAAGTAACTATATACACACACAATGGAAATGAAAGATAACTTCAGAGGGAAAGTAGTAGCAGGAGTATTTGTGTAGAGGGGAATGGAGGTCTGGGAAAGATCTCCTACAGAAGATGGAGTTTGAGCTGCATTTTGAAAGAAGCTGCCCCAGTGGGGCAGTGGATAGAGTGTTAGACTTGAAGTCTGGAGGACCTGAGTTCATATGTGATCTCAGAGACTTAGTAGCTATGTGACCTTGGGCAGGTCATTTAACCCTGTTTAACTCAGTTTCCTCATCTATAAAATGAGCTATAGAAAGAAGTGACAAACTAGTAATTTTGCCAAGAAAACGCTACAGAGGGTCACAAAGAGTCAGACATGACTGAAAACAATTGGATACCATTGTAGAGATGCTTAGAGGCAGGAAGGATCACATTTTAGGAAGGGGGTGAAAAAGCAGGGTGGAGAGACAGAGGATTGTTTGAGAGGAACAGCTTGAAGGTCAGTGTCATTGGGTTATACAAGGGAGTACAGAGTAAGAAAACTGGGAAGGTAGGAAAAGGCCCAGTGGTACAACAGGTCTTTAAATGCCAGAGGATTTTGTTTTATCATGGAGATAAAATGGAGCCTTTGACATTTATTTTAGGAAGAATGACATGATTACTGTTGTACTTTAGGGAAATCACTTTGGCAGCCGATAAGATGGAATCAGTGGGGAGAGATTTGAGACAGGGAGACTCATAAGAAGTTTCTTGTAGTTTAAGCATGAGATGATGAGTTCTTGAATTAGGGCAACAGCTATGTCAGTGGAGAGAAAGGGATATATATGAGGCATCTGCAAAGGTAAAAATGACAAGATTTGGCAACCAATTATATTTGTGGGATGACTGTGGGTAAGAGGTTAAGGATGATTATTGGTTAAGAATGATGCTGACATTGTGGACCTACATTATTAGGAAAATGATTGTGTTATTGACAGTAATTGAGAAGTTAGGAAGAAAGGACATTTTGTGAGAAAGAAAGTGTTTTGGACATGTTCAGTTTAAGATGTATATCAGACAGCTCAAGGTGTCTAGAAAGGTGATTAGTGATATAAGACTGAGTTCAAAAGAAAGGTTAGGGCTGGATACATAGATCTGGAAATCATTTGATTAGAAATAATAATTGAATCTATAATAGCTAATGAGATCACCAACTGAAATAGCTTAAAGAGAGAAGAAGGTCTTGGATAGAATATTGGTGGGCAATTCTGGTCAACAGGTATGCTTTACGTGAAAATTCAGCAATAGAGACTGACCGGTGCTCAGACAGGTAGCAGGAGAACCAGGTGAGAATACTGTTACAGAAATCTAGAGAGGAGAGAGTATCAAAGAGAAGAGGGTGATTTACAGTGTCAGAGGTCAAGGTGGATAAGGATTGAGAAAAGGCAACTTTTTTCCCCTCTATTTTACAGATGGTGAAAATGTAGTTGTGAGAGATTAGTAACTTGTTTTGATTCCCCTCAGTTCTTGACTCCAAATCTAGTAAAAATAAAAATGGACTTAGTCCAAGTCATTAAGTGATCTAGAATTCAGGGAGCCTTTATCCAGACTCCCTGAATTCCAGATCACTTAATGACTTGGACTAAGTTAATTTGCCATGTCTGTATTCAGGGGCAAGGTGAAAGTGTCAGTCTGTTATGCCAGTTTTTTGATGAAAACAGAGTTTCAGTGAGTCCATAACACAGAAACCAGTAAAAAATCCAAGTGGTCTGCACAAATAGGGAGGCAAACCAGGCCTGCTATCTAGTAGGCAGAATCCCAGAGAGGCTAGTTTTAGATAGGGAGGCCAATCTTTAATGTCCTGGACTTCAGCCCACGTCTATATGGACAGGTACACAGAAAGTTCCTCATGCAGGTCAGATTTCAGGGTCCTAGGGTTCAGTATGGGCAAGAAGGAAGAAATATGGAGCTTATTCCACATGCACAGCACAATAGGATTTCTTCCCTATTTTCTCTCCTAAGCTCATACAACCTGCTTGGTAACAGGTAAGGGATGTTTGTCTATGATGACCCTCATATTCTTGTGCAATGCTGAGTGGCAAACTGAGTAGCCAGACCTTGCAGTCTGAGTGAGGCAGGTTTCCATTGGTGCTCCTGATTGTAATTGTAAGGGAACTCACCTTAGTGAGGAAAAGAGGAATTCTTTGTGTTACTTCGGCACTCAGAAGTGAAAAGGGGCTGAATCCTGATTTTAATGTGCGGGCTGTTAGGGAATCAAGAACAAGCAAGCTTTAGAAGTCAATGCAGGTAGAGGGTCAGGAATCCAGAAGGGCAGTCAAGGTAGAGAAAATGGCATCAGAAACAGAACCAACCAAGAGAGATCCCCTATAAATATGGCTTCTCTCTGTACACTAACATTTGCTTATTGTCGCCAGAAATGTCTATCTGAAGTTAAGTGGTTAACTACTGACAGAGGTCGAAAAAACAACTTTTATTAATACTGCTAATTTTAATTGATGGTTTGTCACAAAATGTGCATCTGAGGCAAAAGTGTACAGTTATGATTTATTTTCTTTTGTGAATTGAAGGATAATAAGTCAGAAAAAACATAGATACAGATTGATTTTTTTTAAAGTAGCAGAATAGGCAGAAGTTGGTAAAATGTATGAGTTAAAGGATTGGGCTGTCATGGGGATTCTGTTCTTGGTACCCTTGAGTTGCTGTGCAAAACAGAGATGCGGAGCTTGCTCAAGTCCTGATTAGGAAAAGCGTCTTCAAATCAGATTAGGCTGCTGGTAGTCATTAGAGGGAAGAGTTGCCATCTGTGGAGATACTGAAATCCTGAAACATCTTCCAATCCCACTATGATTAAACAAGGCAGTGCAATTGGACTGTGTTTTCAGAAGCAAACTCTTTTATCTGTCTTGGTGTGCCACTTTGTGCAGTATTAAATAACCAAACCATTTACTTTGATAACCATTTGTATTAGAGCCACAATGATGTATAGCATCAAACAGTATGAATAGTAAGGGGGAAAGATGCTTAGGTATTATGTTTTCTTTTTGTAATGAATATTCTGAACAAACATTATCTCAGGATTTATTACATGGAAGAAGTGCCAACCATCTTGTCTTTAAGCAGCATAATGGAAATTATTTTTTAACATAAGGAAATGAGAATTTCTGGTTGTCAGGTCTTAGCAGTGGGTGAGAAATGCTTGTGTATTAGAGACATTCTTTCTATGAATGTGACACAAAGACAGAAAAATTATACAAAAGAAGCTCTAATTAGAAAGATACTTGAACTTCTAACCCTGCAACTCAGCAGATTTGGTTTTGATCACCATCCAACCAAAATGAGCGCTGACTGGTGATTAGCATCAGCTCAGATTAAGTTAATTGGCTTTAGTTAATCCCTAGGCAGACACTCATTTGGAATAAACCTGAAAGTGTTTCTTTCATTGCACAAAATGAACTAGTTACATGACCAATGAAATATATGTACATTAACTAACACTGAAATTCTTTAAAAACCAACCAATCAACCCCATCCAAAAAATTCAACAAATTTTAAAACAAGATTTCAATTGCTGGTGAGTATAGAAATACCTTTTATTTTTCTGAACTAAGATTTTTTTTTAGCTAGTTTCATGGAGTTTTTTTTTTTCAGTTTCTATTTTATTATTGCTATATCTTTGTATTGAATATAAAACTATTATCATGCTATGAAATGGTAAATAAATTGTATACAGTATTCCAACAATGCTAACAATGTGGTATCATTGAGAATATAAAGAGTAATGGGAATATTCTAGTAATCTTTCTTGGTTTGTATTTTAGAAAAAATTAGATAAATTAAGTTTGCTCAAATGAAGTTGAGTTGAAATAAGGTATTTAGCATATTATCACGCATGAAATAATCTTTCAATTTCTTTTCTATTAAATGTTTGAAGTATAATTAGGGATGACAAGCTAGACCTTATCTTCTTTTCAGTTTTAGATTTCCTATATATATAAGTTGCTTTAATTTATTACTACCTAATAAAAATAATGAAATGTTATATCTTAAACAGCCTGCCATTTGCCTAATCATATGAATTACAGGAAGATAAAAAAATCTGATAGAGATAGTTATTTAGCTTTCTGAAAGATGTTTTGTGGAGTCAAAACTTCCATTTTAATGACCATAGTGAATAAATGGATTTTTGAAAAAATGCTCCATTTATTATTTTTAAAACTCTAATGTTAGACAATGAATTAACTAAAAAGGCAACTATAGGCATGGAAGGTGGAATAGGTTTGGTTGTTATTGTTGATTTAGACTAATGGGGTATACTAAACAGTCATTTGCATTACTTCTGTGTCAAGTTAGTTCCAAATGTATTTTTATGAATATGTGTATGTATGTATGCACATATATATTTACATATTGTGAGAGAAAGAAAGAGAAGAGGAGAGGGGGAAAGGATAGAGGGATAGGGGATAGGGGAAGGGATGGAGGGAGAGGGAGAGAGAGGAGAGAATGGGAAAAGGAGAGGGAGAGGGATCGGTGTATTGGAGAAGGTTACTATTTTAGTGGTATTGAGATTTGCTGACAAAACAAACAAACAAACAAACAAAACAAGCCCTTTCTATCAATGTAGAACAATTTATAGTCGTAAGTCATTTCATCTGGGAGAACTAATCAACATACAGTTTGTATGATTCCCTCATGCTTTGAACAAAGGTAAGGAGGGGAGAGGAAAAAAACCAAGCATTTATTAGGCACGCTATGTAGCAGACACTGTGCTAAGAGCTTTATAAATATTATCTCATTTGAACAAAGGTATTTTAGTCAACTCTTTAGTCAGTATGTCATTTGCCTTTTGCATAGATGAATCAGTAAACATTTTTAAATGTCTCCTATATGGGCTAACTAGTGTTGGTGATGCAAAAAAAGAGGCAAAAGTCAGTACTTGCCTGAAAGAGCCTATAATCTAATGAAGGAGACAAAGCAAGCTAAATGAAGAAAAAATAGAAATAATTAAGGAAAGGCACTGGGAATGAGAACAAGTGGAGAAGGCTTCCAGTAAAAGATACAATTTTAGTTGGGATTTAAAGGAAATCAGAGAGGGAGGAGAGTGAGCATCCCAGACATAGGGGATAACTAAAGAAAATGTCTGGAGTTAAGTGATGGAATATTTTTCGTGAGATGGAGTATCATGGAACTACCAGAAGGCCAGTGTTACTGGACCAAAGAGTATGTGTTTCAGAATAAGGTATAATTCTACCAGAAAGGTTGGAGGGGGGTTAGGGTATGAAGATCTTTCAGTGTCAAAAAGAACATTTTATATTTGAACCCAGAGGCAATAGGGATCCACTAAATTTATGAAGAAATGGAATGATATGATCTAACTTTAAGAAAATCACTTTAATGGCTGAATGGAAGATGGATTAGAATGGGGCAAATTTAAGAGATGTTACAAAGGTAAAATCTACAAGTTTTGGCAACAATTTGTATATAAGGGGGTCAGAGATAGTAAGAAAGCTAGGGTGATTTCTAGGTTGTGAACCTGACAAACTGAGAGGATGGTATTGCCTTCTATAATACTAGGAAAGATATGGGAATGAAGGTGGTTTAGGGGGAAATAAACACATATCCATATATATATATATATTTTTCATAACACATATATATACATGTATCTCTATATATATATGCAATAAAATTAAACAATGCAAAAGTGAGTACATAATAAATACATAAATGTATATATGATCATGCTGTGCATATATGTGTACAGATAGAGATATTATTTATGTGACATTTATATGTGTGTATATATATATATACACACATATATATGTAT
Organism: Antechinus flavipes; assembly: GCF_016432865.1. Lineage (NCBI taxonomy): Eukaryota > Metazoa > Chordata > Mammalia > Dasyuromorphia > Dasyuridae > Antechinus > Antechinus flavipes. The sequence goes on along the minus strand of NC_067398.1, from coordinate 470,044,827 downwards.
GGATATACATCTTTACATACCTAGCTATATAAATTTTGAAGTACAAAGAGTTCATCACTTAAAATCAATAGAAATAAATATTAAGGAATATTACACATCATTTTATTTTTCTTGAAAACTCTTTTTATGTTTATCATTATTATTTTTTGATATTGAGTCTTCCTATCTTATCCTGGGCACAAAATCTTTGACTTTTCCCATTTTTCATCTAGACTAATTTTCCTGTTCTTAGGCAGCTTGGTGACTCCTTGGTCCCAAGGGCTCACCAAGTTGGTGCCAGATTTATTGTAGACATTGGCTCAGAACACCCAACTGCAAGCCCTTCATCAGCCTTGGTGTTCCTCAGTAGCAGGGAGATTACAAGGTTTGTCACCACACCTGGCCATATTCTACCTACCTTTTTGCTAAATTGGATTCTGAACTGTTCCCTGACTTTATTTTCTACTTTTCTATCTCTGTTCATTTATTAAGGACATACTCTCTTTATATCTTTGTTTATAGAAATCCTTCTATTTTTTAAAGTCCCCCCCAAGGTGTCATCTCCCATTTGTGTCAAGGTTATACCCTTCCTCAATTAGTATGTAAACCCCTTAAGAACGGGGAGTATATTGGTACCTAGCACAGTGTCCTGAATGTGTGAGTACATCACATTTATTGAATTGAATTAATGTATGTTCTATCATGCTATTCTGTCAGTTTATAGAATGAAAAGCATATTGTAACTAAGAAAAATGGATGATTACAAGATAGGAGCAAGAGATGATTGATTAGTGATAGCTCTCATGGCAGAAGAGAAAGCTGTACAGCACATTAGAGACATGGCCAGGGCACTCAGGAGAGTACAAAGCAGAATTGACATTAGCATGAATTATTCTTCCTTTTTGGATAATCTTTATTTCCTATAAATGTATAGGAGAAATGTGTGACTAAATGAGGACATACACTGACCCACTGCTTATGGAAGTATTTAGCTTGCCCTGTATCAGAGCATAATAGCTTAACACATTATTCTTTCAGAGTCCTATTTATCCCAACTGATTTACCAGTGTTAACTCCTTAATCTCCACTAGAGTTCAGTAGCAGAGGATAATAAGCATATCTTTTAGTTAGATTTCAAAAACCTCTACTGGCTAAAGGAACAGAAGATGCAGTGATGTATTTATAAATGTAAATTTAAATATGAACAGAAAAATGCCTCCCAGGTCCTACTACTGGGAGAAGAGAACCTATTAACATGGACACTGTGTAAATATCTGTTCAGATTGGATTTATCAATAAAGGATGATATGAATCTAAATGAATGATCTAAATGTGAATGGTTTATTATATTTTTATTATGACACAGATAAAGACCTCATCATTTCTATTTTATAGTTGGAAGAGTAAGTATTAGAGATTATGCAACCTGCTCAAGGTCAAATAAGGGTTTCTTATGGCAGGGATGAAAAAGGATTTCAATTTTGCTGACTCAACTCTACTATATCCTCTACCTTCTCCTCTCCTTCTCCTTTGTGCAGTTTTGCCTTTATTGTCTCAAGTACCATAATTGCTTTCATCCATCGGAAGAAAACATCTAATTTCTATTCTGATCTTTGAATACATTTTCCTAAGGAATATGCAGATAAAATTTGCAAATTATACTGGAGATATATGAAGGAATCTTAGATAACAGCTTGGATCTATTTAAGTGGGTGATTGGGGCCAGATTTACAGCAAGTTTTAAATTACAAATATACTTTTTTTTTTCATCTTCAGAATACTGATTACATTTATTCAATTGGTTCAGTTTTTCTTTAGAATTTATCCTTGTTTCCAAGCTGTGGAGAATGCTCACTGTTTCTTAAAACACCAGTAATTAAGGTGATTTAATACAACCCAAAATGCAATAAAATAGCATAAAACCAAAAAATACAACCCAGAATCAAACAAATCCTTTCACAATAGCTCACTTTTCAGTTCAGAGATTATGCTTTTATTAATTAGTGGAAATATTCTGAAGGCTTCCCAGTTCTTTGAAATTTGGTTTTGAAAATTATTGATAGGAGGACCTTATGCAACTTTTAACTATCATAATAGAAGAGGTATAACTGTCATGGTACAAGGTATAAGAGATAAAGCAGTGGGCTTGAGAGAAAATCCTACTTCAGACACTTAAAAGCTGTGCCATCCTCGATGAGTTACTTAGCTTCTCTGTGCCTCAGTTTCCTCATCTGTAAAATGGGGACAAGGAGAGGCTCTACCATGTAGAATTGCAAGGATTAAACAAGATAACAAATAAGCACTACTTGTTCAAATATTAGCTCTCATTATTGCTAGTATTACTATTTGTTTGAATTTTCTTTTTTTCCTCTTTTTTTTTCTTTAGATTCCAATCAAAATGAGTGAAACTCCTTCCACTAACTTTTCAATGATTCATGCTGCTTCATCTGAAGGCCAAGTTTCCTATGCTCGTCATTGCAATGTCATTCAACCAGTTGTGGCCAAAAGAATTAGTTTCTATAAGAGTGGAGACCCTCAGTTTAGTGGGATCCAGATGGTTGTCAACCCTCGCTCTTTCAAGACTTTTGATGCTTTGCTTGACAACTTGTCAAAGAAGGTCCCGTTGCCCTTTGGAGTCAGGAACATCAGCACCCCACGGGGTATCCATAGCATCACCAAGCTGGAGGACCTTGAGGATGGCAGGTCATACATCTGTTCCCACAGGAAAAAAATAAAACCCATTGACCTGGAGAAAGCTCGCCAGAAGCCCCTGCCCTGGCAGAGCAGTAGGCCTGTCAGTGCCCGTCGCCGAGCTGCGCAGATGGCCAGGGCAAAAGATTTTGGCCTGGGTTATCGAGAGCTTCCTGCAGTGGTTCAGACGCCCAGAAAGCTCTTAGTTTTCAAAAATGGTGATCCCCGGACCAGGCAGCCGATAATTCTGAGCAGGAAGATCACCCAGAACTTTGAGGCCTTTCTGGACCACCTGACTGAGCTCATGCAATACCCAGTTGTGAAGCTGTATACCACAGATGGAAGAAAGGTAAGAGCATACATTTGAGGAAACAACCATTTCTCCTCAGTGATAATGTAATTTATTCTTTTGGTTTCAGGAATGCTTGATCAATAAATCATTTAATGAATTATATGGGATTCATAAATCTCTTATTAGTACTGTACTTGGCCACAGGGATGGGCCCCTCCCACCAATCCCCCCAAAAAGAAATCATTCCTGCCCTCAAGGAAAACACATTTAACTAGAGGAACCATATTGATAACATTTAAGCTATAATAGCTGCTGTTGGATGGGACTAGAACTTTCGGGAGGGGAATTATCTTTGGTTTCCTTGAGCTTAAGTATATATAGGTATCTTTTTTGATGACTTTAGTATATAACTAGAAGAATATTTTATATAGCAGCTAGAGCTTTCTCTAGCTCAGAGTAGGGTGTAAAATGGGCAACACCTTGAATACTTGTTGGGGTTTGTGGTTGACAATGGGAAGCAGAGGACACATACATCATCTTGTATGTTATTATATCTTTCTAGCTATATCATAGGATCATCAGGAAGAGTGAATAGGCCATTTATTTCTTTCCTATTTGCATAATGAGAAATAGTTTATCTTCATAGAGGATTTGCTTTGGAGTCAGGAAGAACTGGGGTCAAGTTCTTTCTCTGGAATATATACTAGCCAGACATGGCCACATGGCCACATCACTTAATCCTGGCCCAGACAATTCTTCAAGCTTAAAGCTATAGAAGAAGTGATGGATAATAAGAATTTCCAATCTGGGAGTTCTATGTGCAGATGAAATCATAGATGCAAAGAAGAAAAAAAAATTGTTGAAAGCACCTGGAATTTTTACCCATGGCCTTAGAAGTTTAATAAATTCTTATTTCCTATAAAACTAGGAGATGTATTAAACTAATTGAATCAACAATAATAACACTAACAATAATATTAACATTTTATTTTTATATGGTATTTTAGGTTTACAAAATTCTTTACATACATGATGAGATTTAGTTTAGAATTGAAAATGACCATGTGGAAAGAATAAAATTTTCCTCATGTGTGGTAGTTGTGGATATACTTTCCACAATGCATATTGTTCTGCTGATGTGACCTTTTCTATTTCTTTGAGGTGCCCAGCCTACAGGCAGTTATACTGAGCTCCGGCGCTGTGGTGGCTGCAGGAAGAGAACCATTTAAGCCAGGAAATTATGACCTTCAGAAGTACCTGCTTTCTGATCATTTACCAAGGACCTCTAGACACATTTACCCCAAAGGACAAGCTAAACCACAAGGCAGAAGTAAGTCACTTAAAAAATAGAGCTTCTATTTCTATTCATAGTTTTTGACAGCAAAAGAAAGTACATGGTGAAATGGACTAAGTTCCTATTTTATAGTCAATAAAATGAAAAAGAAATGAAAATTGAAACATGTTTCTCATCCTAATCTGGTTAGCCCATATATTGAAATGTTTTTCATTGTATTTTTTGATCATGAAAAAAAGGTACCTGAAATAATATCATGTCCCCTCCTTTCTACACCGTGTGCCAGTTTCAATAAACCAACAGGTTGTGTGACATCTTGCTTCCAGGGGAAAGAAAATGTCATGTTTCCACCTAGTTGAACTCTGCAGTGATATTATAGCTTAGCCCAACATTATATAGTAAGTAGCATTTGCTTAGTTGAATAAGTGAATAGAGTCACTATAATTTATCTTTAATTCCATTCATTCCCAATTTTTGCAATCCAAGACTTATAAAACCACCTTTCATTAGTTTAGAGAAAAGATTCACAGTGTTCATTCTAGAGAAACAAAAACCTTGGGCTGCTGATAAGAAAATGCTATATAGTGGAATGGGTGCTATGTACAAATATATATATATATATATATATATATATATATATATATATATATATACACACTTACTATATAAACATACATACATATACATATAAACATAGATATATAGTGAATTCAGCTTGAACTGGTTCATAAGATCTAATTATTAAAGTTTCAATATGCTAATTTAAATTTCAAAAATCTTCAAATGTTACAAATTATTTTTTTGATGATTGTCTAGATTTAAGAATATGATGAAGAAAATGTTAATAATGAAGATTAAACTTAAAAGTATGTCTTATGCACATTTTTCTTCCTGGAGATATAGTTTAAGTATTTGCCATTGTAGTAATAGTTCTAGGGCACAGTGTTATTGGAGAAAGCTTTGGATAAATTATAGTTAGCTTTTTACAACTTTACCTTTTTATTTTCACCCCTTTTGGCCTTTTGAATATTCTATGTTTTGGGAGTGGTAGGTAGTGAATGCCTTAATTCTTAAGGAATTAATCTTTGTTTTGTTAGGTACAAAACTCTACTGATGTATATAGATCAATTCTTATATGTGGTCAGATTAGTACAATTTGACAGAAATGTATTTCCCATGTTTGTAGTAGAGGCATCTAAAAATTTTTAATTGAAGTAGAGGAAAAAATTCTCTTATAAAATCATTTATGAAAAAGAAAAAGTATATGTTGTAGAATGTATTTTATGGGTATAACTTATTAATGATGTAAGGACCATAGTACTACAGACAGAGCTAGGAGAGAGAAATCACTTTCTCCAACTCCTTCATTTTATAGTAAGGCACCTGAGACCCAAGAGTTTAAGTGATTTATATTATGGCCTTTATAGAATAGTGATGGAGCAAGGATTCAAACTCAGGTTCTCCGACCCAGGACTTAGCACAATCTCACACATTATAGGTGCTTAATAAATTCCTGTTGATTTATTTCCAAATACAGTGTTCTTTCCCCTCTACCAATTTGCCTCTATTAATGATAGAAAAATAGGGTCATACATATAAAGTAGTGTTGGAAATCTTTGGAAGAAATTAAGTTCTTAAATCTAAAGTATTATGCATTTTCACATGATCCCATAAAATGATTGAAATGATTGAATTGAAAAAACTGTATTTAAAAAATCCAAAGGAAATATATAGAGTCAAGGAGGCTCCATATTTTATTTGCATGTTATCCTAATGGGATAAGGGTCAGGTACATCTGCATGGATGCAGACCACATGCAATCTTTTTCTTTCTTTTTTTTTTCCTTTTCTTCCTTCCTTCTTTCTTTCCTTCCTTCTTTCTTCCTTCCTTCCTTCCTTCCTTCCTTCCTTCCTTCCTTCCTTCCTTCCTTCCTTCCTTCCTTCCTTCCTCCTTCCTTCCCTTCCTTTCTCTTTCCCTCCCTCCCTGTCTCCCTCCCTCTCTTCCTTCCTTCCTCTCTCCTCCATTCCCTCCCTCCCCCCTTCCTTCCCTTCCTCCCTCTCCCTTCCCTCCCCCCTTCCTTCCTTCCTCTCTCTCCTTCCCTCCCCCCTCTCCCCTCTCTCCCTTTCTCTCTCTCCCTTCCTTCCTTCTTTCCTTCTTTCCTTCCTTCCTTCCTTCCTTCCTTCCTTCCTTCCTTCCTTCCTTCCTTCCTTCCTTCCTTCCTTCCTTCCTTCCTTCCTTCCTCCTTTCTTTCTTCCCTCCCTCCCTCCTCCTCTTTTCCTCTCTTTCTCCCTCCCTCCTTCCTTCCCTTCCTTCCTCCTCTTTTTCCCTCTTTTCCTCTCTCCTTCCCTTCCTCCCTGCCCTCTTCCCCTCTTTCCCCCCTCTTTCCCTCCCTCCCTCTCTCTCCCACCCTGCTCTCTCTTTCTTTTGTTTTAAAGAATACTTTCAAGGAAATAAATTCCAGGTCTCTCTTTCTTTCCATAATGCCACAGTTTATAGTAATTTCTGCCTATGTTTGCAATAAAAAAGGACCCGAGGCTGAGTTCCTAAACACCGAGAGAATCTGCTCAACTTAAACACTAGCTATAGGTAGCAGTATGCCACTGAAAAGGCCAAAAAGCATCTACTGATACCCTAAAATGATGACATAAAGACCAGTGAGTATTTGAAGATTATAGAATTTAATTGAAGAGTCATTTGACAATTAAAAACAATAACAGAATAAAATAAATGTGCTCTGGATCCCAGTTTTGCTCCTGGCTTTGCTGGAGATATTTGTGTTGTCTTAGTTAGTCAAAGGGTGTTCTTTTTGTAATGGAACACTGAATCTAAGAGATTCTACATACTTCTTTTCAAAGAAATTTCATTTCTGAAGGAGTTACTCTCAAGACTATCTTTTGAAATGAATATAAAGGTGATTGCTAAAACTGATACAAAAATAAGGAGGGGGCAGAAAAATTCACATGAAATTTATTTTTTTATAGCAAGTATACAAAACTAAAAAATAAATTTAAAAAATGGAATTGATTGACTTGAAGAGAAATAGATGCTAGGATGATTATAGTGATGATAATAAGGACAGCAACTGGTCCTATGACTTTATGTATATAGGAAATTTCCAAATAGGGAAGCCTTTTCTATCTATGCAACTCAACATCTTTTGTACAATCCACAGTTTTAGAGAGGTTAAGTTACATGTCCATAGCTTGTATGTAGTAAATATGGAAATTGAATCCTGCTGGTCCTAGACTTGTAGCAAACTATGTATCTATACACTATGCTCCATTGCTTCATGTGATAAAAATAACAAGTTTATGTAGCACTTTGAGGTTTGCAATGCATTTTATTGAAATATTTCTCTTATTGAAATATCCTCACAGCAACCCTGTGAAATAAGTGCTATAGTTATTATCATCCTAACTATATGAGTCAGTGTTCTAGGCAACTCTTTATCACTAATGAAGATGAAATTAAAGAAATTGTAAGGAGTTATTCTGCCAAATTATATGCCCAATTTAATTGAAATGGAAGAATATTTACAAAAGCGTAAGTTGCCTAGATTACATTTGCTTGTATTCTAAATGTGTACAGGTCTTTTACATTATTTCCTAATTTTTATAGCTGCATTGTACAGAAATTCAGTTTATTTTTTCTCTCAGAATGATTGTTACTTTGTGATGCACAACTCATGGTTGCCATATATTGTTTGCTTTTATTCCTGACAAGAATTTTCTATGTGAGAAATATGTGTTATGCAGCCAACTTAATAAGAAAAGTTGAAAAGTGGGGAAAAAAAGAGCAAGTAAGGAATATTGACCTTAGATGGCAGAATAAATTGCTGACTTGCTTTGGCAGAAGAAGTTTCCTCATTGGGAATTTCCTTTACTAATGAAATCACAGGTTTGGTTCAAGAAATAGTATTAAGAACAACATTGCATATTTTATGTGTGAGAGTTAAAAATGTCCAATGGATTTGTGATTTATGAGGGAACAATTTACGAATATGGTGGAATATGGAAGCCTTATCCAGAGTACATGGCCATGGCCCATATGGGACCAATCTAAAATGAGCTGTGCTGTCATTATGAAAAAAAAATTGAAAATTTATATTTATATTTTACCCATTATCTAATTTTATTTGAGATATTTTTATATTCTCCTCTATTAATTGGTTTGTTTTTCTGTTTTTTCCTCTACCTTTTTCTTTTGCTGCCTCTCTCCATTTGGATTCTTTGTCTTCTTCACCTCTGCACATTGTGGTGATTTTGGGTGACATTTACTCTTGAAATCTTGAAAGTGATTATCCGCAGACCTTCCAGTCCAAGGTCTCAGATTTATTCTGTTTCTTCTGACAAAATTTATAGTAATGATAATAATTCAGACTGCTCTCTTGACCATGATAATGACTTGGGCTTGGAAAAAAATGATTCTCAGGCTTGTGAGGTCATATCAATACTACCTTCTGAAGATGACATTGAAAAATCAATTCTTGTTAATCAAGATGGCACTATGACTGTTGAGATGAAAGTTCGATTCAAGATAAAAGAAGAAGAGACTCTAAAATGGACAACTACTGTCAGTAGAGTCGGTCTTCCTAATAATGACAAAAAGAGTGAGACATGTAGTTTTTTGGCCAGGACAGAAGATCAGTCACCTGCTATAGAAATTTCCACATGTACCAATTCTACAGATGTCCCATCCTTGGAAAAATGTGAAAATGAAGAGGAGAGCTTGACAAAAGAAAGAAACCCTCAAGTGACAGGCAGAGAATGTGACATTTATAATGATACTGTTTGGGAGGACACCCTTGTGAACACAGATATTGGTGAGATGCCTCGAGATCAAGTCAAACATCATTTTCATCGGCCCCCAACACCTGGTCCGAGAAGAGTACGGCAAAAGAAGTCTCTATTAGAGAGCATCACTTTGGTATCTGAAACAGAAGTTGAAGAAAAGATGATTGGGCAATTTTCCTATAGTGAAGAAAGACAAGATGGAGAAAGCAAATCTGAATATCACATGTTCACACATTCTAGCAGTAAAATGTCATCAGTGACTAACAAACCAAAGCTTTCTGAGTTCAATAGTGATAATTCACTGAAATCTTCTCTAGAAAGCAAAGCTGAAGATAGGATGCTTTTGTCTAGACCCCAAAGTGGTAGCCTCATAGAAATTACAAGTCAAAAGACTTTGGAGGTGAACCAAATTGATAGTTTGTCACAAACTGTCCAGGATAAATCAGTAATAGAGGAAGGTATACCTTGTGTGAAGAACTTTATATCTTATGATGCAATAAATGACAGGATTAGACCTTTTACAGCAGATGTTGCTCACTTTTGTGTTAGTGAGTCTGGAACTGAACTGTCCCATGGAGAAACTGTTTCTGAAATACCCACCTCAGTAGATCCCTCTCCTGTAATCACCAACATTGATAGATTAGTGAGTGAGTTTGCTCAGTGTGGGATAACAAGCACCCCTTCCAGTGAAAGGCTGATTTTACCCTTAGGATCTAGAAAGAAAAAGGGGAAAAAGTCTCAATTGCAAGTGGTAAATTCAGAACAGAGTCAACACAACAAGGAGAATGCAACAAAAAAAAATCTTAACAAGAATGAGAAAGTAGACTTCAACAGTGAAACTATCCAGGAAGACATGTCACAGAGCTCACACTGTACAGAAAGAACAGTGGTACTTCGGGTGGGAAGCAAGAAAGCAACCAATAGGACTGTCTATGCAAATAGTGTGTCTTCTAAAAGTAACCTAAACCTCTCAATTTCTAAGATACTCCCATCAATTAAATTCCTGGCTGCTAGAAGAGTCAAGGATAATGGACATGTTTTAGGTAAAGCAAAACACAAAGCAGTTAAAAAAATGAGCTTTCCAGGATCTACAAAAAAAGAAAGTAGTGTGGATAAAAAAGATTTTCCCCAGAATGACATTAAATATGGCAAAAATATTCTTGGTATCGAAGATGCACGTCACATACGTAATGTCAGGGACCAGGTCTCCAAGTCTTTGAATGCACAAAAGTCTGTGGCATCAGGGTACATGACAGGAACTGAAAGGAAAAATAGTTTTTCAAAAGTGACTAATTTAAACACATCTCTAAGAAACCAGAAAAAGCAAAAACTAAGTAAATTGAAGTCAGATGTTGCTGAAAATAAACAGCGTTCCAGAACCTGGGATCATTCATTCAGTTCTCTGAAAAAAGTTGATTTTCTAGATGATATTGCTCATCATTCTGTTCAGAATTACATACAGACTTGGTTGCAAAATGTATTTCCACCTCCTATTTTACCATCTGAGAAATTAACTCTAGTAAATAAACAGGAAGGGGACATGGAAAATTATTCTGGGGATTGTCTTCCTAATCTTATCCAAGCTGTTTCTGAAAAGGAAAGTGAAGCTATTATAGAAAACAAGACACAGACAACTTCAAATCCTCCCCTGGATGAATATAGTTTTGATGGAGTGGCAAATAAATCTCCCACTAAGCAGGATAATGTTGAAGAACTTGCCAAAGAAATCTGTGAAAGAGAGATTGAATCTCTGACTAATGCTTCCTTGGTATCTTTGGAAGAACAAGTTACACCCTCAGTCTTCCATGAGTATGAGATAAAGAACCAAACAGCTAATGAAGAGATTCACCATTCCACCAAAAATTCTGAGGTAGACATTGATCTCCAGGGAAAAAAGCCAGATTTTAAAAAACAAAGTGTGGAGGCAGAAGTTCAAGTTAGTGCTGGAGACACTAGTGTGATTATGAACAACATGCCAACGGATCTTTTTTCTGGCCTATTGCTTCACCAAATGCAAGCATTTGTTCTAAACCTTCAAAAAAATCAAAATGGAACTGTTAAAATACCCTACCCGCTTTTAGATTTTTCTTCTCTTTCTTCTCCCTTATATAGTTCATCCACTAACCTACTTTTAGCTTGGCTATTATTACTAAACCTAAAGGGAAGTTTGGATACAATTTGTCAAGGTGATAACTTCAACACGACCTCTAAGTCTTCAGAAATATTTACCTTGTTGGAATTTTTGAAGAATGTTGCCATTGTAGAAAAAGCTGATGATTTGGAAACTGCTGTTTCCCACTTGAAGGAGTCAGCCACAACTTGTTTAGGGCTCACTGGGAAAGAACAAATCCCCATGGATGTTTCTGGAAATTCATCTCCAGATGAAATTAAAAATGGAAATGAAAAGAACAAGGAAGTTTATGCTTCGTATGAAGGCAACTCTGTCGAGGACCATGGCACTGAAGATACCCCCATTTCCCCTGAAATCTCTGCTCTCAGCAATGCTTTTTCTCCCACTGAGAATTATGTTTTGGATCAGACTTGCTCTTTAGATGAGTCCTGTTTTCTGGAAGAAGACTTTTTCCATAATGGTGGCAAGGAAGAACGTGAGATCTGTACCTCTATGTCACCTTGCCCACCTGAAGAAGACTGTGTTATGAGTAAGATTTGTGTTCCAAATGACGTTTTAGATTCAGAGGAAAAAAATGACAACTTGGAATTGATTGAAGAATTAGAAAAGTTAGATAGATTACAAGAGGACCTCATTATGTCAGAGGAGCTAAATGATTTGCGTATTCATGAATTAGTGCCATTTCAAAATGAGAATATGGGGAGTTTAAGTAATTGTAGTCCTTTCCCAAATGAGACAATAATGGAGCCTAGTGAAAAGCAAGAAGAGATTCCTCTGGCAGAATTTCAAAATGGTGTGTTAAATGAATCTCAGGATAAAAATACAGATATGTCATTTGATAAGGAAGACTCAAGGACTTCTGAGGAACCAGGCTCAACACCAAAAAGTATGACTTCAGGGGAAAGAAATATTTCAGAACTAGAATCCTTTGAAGAGATAGAAAATCAGGACAAAACTAACTTTAATGTAGAGGAAAATGTAGAAGGAGGGCAAGCTAACTTGGGAGCAAGAGAGAAGATAACAAATAAAAATCCAGAATTAATTGCTTTGTCTGATGGCGGCGTTGTGGAAGAAGAAAAAAGGAATGATGAATATTGTGAGAAGAGATTGACTAAACTACCATCTTTAGACTTTTGTTATGATTCAAAGCAAAGTCCAGAAAAGGACACCCATAAAGGAGAAAATAATGTGCAAGTAAAAATGAAAATGATCAGTAGAAATCATTCGAATCCATCTCCTATATCTAGAAGATGTTTAAAAAGTCCAGTAACTTCTGATTTGTCAGACTATAGGCCAGATACTGAGAGTGAACCTACATATAAAACATCCAGTGACCTGACAAATGAAAGTGGGGAGGAAATAGTTCAGGAGAGAGCATATAATACTGGGTTTGTGAAAAGAACTATTGCAAGGCTTTATGGTAAAGAAGAAACTATTAAACCTTGTCTCCTTATTGGGTCTACAAAGGAATCTCTAGCATTTCACGCCAGTTCTTCAGAATCTATTCATGGTGTTCAGAAAGCAAGTCCTTATCAAAGAGCAAGTCAGTGTCAGGCATTTAATTCTCCTCGGCAAGTGTCACACTATACATCCACATTACAAAGCTCTTGGGAGGAAGAAATACCTGAGGATATTACCTGTGCTGAAGATACTTCTTCCATACCATCTATTAATGGAGTGAAAGTCAATCATCATGGACAAAATGTCCTAGAACATCGTATGGAACAATATAATCATTCCAAGATTGTGAGGGGTATAGATGAGGGTGTCCTGATAGACAAAGGCAAATGGCTTCTAAAAGAAAACCATTTGTTAAGATTATCCTCCCTTGAGAACACTGGTATGTATGGCAATGTGGATACCACATCAGTAGATACACTACTTGATAACAATAGTGATGAGATTCCATATTCACATTTTGGAAATTTGGGCAAAGCCCTGGCTGATATATCTTCTTCAGAAATTGAAGAAATGGCTCAACCCCTTGAACCTAGATGTAATTATTTTAATATGCCTCATGGTAGTGATTCAGATCCTTTTCATGATGATTCATTAAGGATTCAAAATAAAATTGTCAACACTGATAGTATACCAAATCTTCATGAAAACATGGAGGATAATCCGCAACTAGACAATGTATGCACATCTCTTGCCTGTGTATATACCATGCCTGGGAACAAGATACATCCTGTGGGACATCCTGTAATCACTGAAGGACCTGTAAAAAGCCAGCCATCACCTTCCATTAATAGGAATAGTGCGATTCTTCAGGAAGGTGATTCTTTGGATAAGCTCTATGCTGTTTGTGGTCAGCATTGTCCAATACTAACTGCTGTTATTCATTCAGTTAATGAAAATGACAGGGGATTTGTATACCAGAAAGCATCTGACATCGAGAATTTGGGGGGCTTCCATTTATGGACTTTAACACCTCCCCATTTACTATGCTCAGACAACAGTTCTTTCAGAGATGAGAATAATAATGTGAATGTGAAAAAGACCCTTATGGATAATATCAGCAGTGATACATTTGCCAGATTTTATTTGAATTCTGCACTTGATTTGATTAAAAGAAGGGATTTTGGAATGCTTAACTCCTTAGCCACAGAGAATGGATATTATCTAAAGGAATGTGAAATGTATTCAAGAAAAGGTTTCTATATATGTTTCCTGCAAGCACAATTGTTTGTGATGGATAAAATGAATTCAAATAAACAAGGCTCCAGCAATCAGGGAAATGAAATCTCAATAGCAGTTGATGAGAATAACAACTTATTAAATAACGAATGCCAAAGCTCAAGAGCACAAAAACCAAATGGTTAGGAAGAATATCCATTGAATTTCCTTTTTGAGATATTTGGGAGGAAGCTGCCAATTGATCTTGTTCAAGGTTGTGACACATCTTTTAATGTTATCAAAAGAAAGATTTCTGAAAATGGTTAGGTAAAAATGCTTTCTTTAGCAAAGAAAAAAAGGTGCTAAATTTACCTGATCTTGAAAGTAACAATAAAAAACCCTAAACAATTCCATAGTTACGATGGCTTTTTCATAATCTAGAACACCCTAATTCCTTTTCCTTGCCATTCCAAGTTGTTTATTTTCTTCTAAGTCTATCTGTATGAGATAACTTTTACTGGACAAGCTCATCAGGAAGACTCTCTTTAAATCTTAATTACAGCAGGATTCCCAGAATCCATTTGTTGTTTGTTACTTTCATTTGTGAATGTTACTGTCTTTTTTTAAAATGTCTTTTCAAGTGTGAATATTATCCCATTGCCTTTCTTCTCCTTGAAGCTTAGAAGTACCTCAAGGCCAGAGACTGGATCTTTATTCCTTTTATAGCCTCCTTATTCCTGGAATCTAGTATAGAACTCTAAAGCACTCAATAAAAACATTTTGAAAGAACCTTGAGTGTCCCCTAATTTATACTTCAAAATCTTATTTATTTTTCCTTTTATTGGAGGATGAGTTGTTGTTTTGTTTTGTCAATGTTTTTAATTAATGACTTTAAGTTTGCATTTGATTCTATCCTTTTCTATTTCTGTAGTACCTTACTTTCTCCCTTTCATCTTAAATATATATATATATATTTTTTTCCATTCAGAAAAAAATATTATCTTTTCTTCCCATTCACAGTCTGTCCCCCAATTTAGAATGAAAAAACCAAACATATAAGGTTAAGCAATATAAATTACCACATTGGCCATAATCAAAAATATACATTTCATTTCATGCTTTTGGTCTTTTACCTCTCTATCAGGAGGTGAGTAGCATTTTAGATGTCTACTTGGACACCTTGATTATATGAGATACTTTTTGATAACTTTTGATTTTCAAGTATATGCCTTTCCTCCTCTCTTTCCAGTCTTGTTTTAAAATCATCAAGTCATGACTAAGGTCATGATAAGTCCTGACTTATCAAATTATGACCCTTGATAGGGCTGAGAGAAGACACATGTTTCTTACACTTGAAAGAGCAGTTTATGCTTGTTTAGTCCCTTATGGACAGCTGGTACAGTGTATAGAACATTGGGCTGGGAATCAGGAAGACTCATCTTCTTGACCTCAAATGTGTCCTCAGACACTGTGACCATGGACAACTTAACCTACTTGCCTCAGTTCCTTATTTGTAAAATAAATTGGAGAAAGAAGTGACAAAGCATTCAGTGTCTTTGCCAAGAAATCCTCAAATCAGGTCACAAAGAATCAGCACAACTGAACAACTATAACGTTCTTTATGTTTGTATATTTATTACTACCTTTTTTTCTTAACTCTTATATGTGAACTTCAAAGTTTCCACACCTGTCTGATCTTTTGATCCTCAATGTTATGCATCCTCTTGTCTCATTCAAGGCTAATTTCCCCCATAGGGTTATGTTCAGTTTTACTGGCTGCTATTTTTAGCTGTAAGTGCATATCTTTTCCCTTTTGGAATATTATATTCCAAGTTCTTTCCTTTACAGTAGAGACCAGTAAATCATCTGGGATCCTGACTGTAGTATTTTAATTCTTTCTTGCTTGCTATTGGCAGTAATTTTTCTTTGACTTAGAAATTCTTGGTAGTAGCCACAATGTTCCTGGGAATTTTTATTTTGAAATTTCAGGAGGATTCTTCCTATTTCTATTTTTGCCTCTGATCCTAAGAAATCAGTAGTTTTCTTTTTTTTTTTTTTCGCTCCTCCCCCAAGGCAATTGGGATTACTTGTCCAGTCACCAGCTTGTAAGTGTTAAGTATCTGAAAGTGGATTTGAACTAGTCCTTGAGTCCATGATCATTGCTTCATCCACTGTGTTAGATGACACAGTTTTCTTTAAAGATCACATGAAATAGGATATATAGGCTCTTTATTTAGAAGGGGGAAATAAGAAGGAGGATTCATAACTTTCAAGTTGTAATGATTCTATTTTTTCCTTAATATATTTTTTCAAATGTCCTCCTCTTCCTTTTCATCCCTGCTCCTTTCTTTTCCTACTCTTCTCTTCTCCTGCCTTTTCTCCTTCCTTGTTAATTCGCTTTCCAATTCTTTCTTCTATAGTCCTATTTTTTTTCAATTTTTCCTCAAACACTCTCATTTCATTTATAAAAACATTTAAGAACTTGCTTCATAGTTTCTACAAAATATAGTTGAATTGTACTTATATTGTGCTATTCTTTGAGACATTGCTTATAAATGTTCGAGTTTTTTCCTTCTGAGTTTGTGTCTTACTATATTCCTGCCATTATAATAGTGCTTTAATCTTGCAGGCTAGTTTTTGATTTTGGATTTGATGGTTGGATGGAGCTCTGTATTTCTGTAGAGGAGATCAGTATGGTTGGTCCTGGTTGCTACATCTCTTGGGTATTGAGTGTTATGTTATTGTAGGATCTCAGGGACCTATTCAGGCTGGGACTGCAATATTTCAGTGCTGATCTGATCCAGGATCTGAATACTGCTTTCTTGGGCTGAGCTCTTCAAATTTCTGATCTCTGTTGCATCTGACCAACAGTATAATGTTACTTTACTCAGCCCCTACTAGCCAGATGAAAAGCTCTATTGGGTTCGAGTGACAGAACTGCAGGATCTCTTATGGTTTGAGATTCCTGCCCTGGTTAACTTCTCTGAAGATGTAAGACTGAGCTAGATGCTGGAACAGAGACTATACTTTGTTTCTGGAATCTCAGTCACATTTCCTATATTCCTTTCAATCCAGAGTCTTGCCAATTCCTTGCCAGAATTCCATCCCTAGATACAAGTGTCTTTCTCAGTCCACTCTGGATCTCTCACAGAACTGAATAGTGAATAACAGTTTCTAGTTATCTCCTGTTCCTACTACAGTGCCCTGGTGTAAAGTCTCTCCCTGCCTGATTGAATGCTTAGTAGGCAGCTAACTAAGTTCAGCAGATAGCCAGTCCTGGAGTCAGGGAAACATGTTCTTCAGTTCAAATCTGGTTCGAAAATGTGCGACTCTGGATAATTCATTTAAATCTGTTTGCCTCAGTTTTCTCATCTGTAAAATGAACTGGAAAAGGGAATGGCACTCCAGTATCTTTACTAAGAAAACTCCCTAATGGGATCAGAAAGAATACACAACTAGGAAATGACTAAACAGTAATAGGCAGCAAGGCCCTAACTGTTCCTTTCCCAGAATGTAGACCTATCTCCTTATAACCTGGACTAGAAAAATGACTCACTGTGACATTAAGAAAATTGCCCATTGGGGACTTGATCTGCATTTTAGATATCTATTTGGAAGAATTTAAGGGGTGGGGGAGTTAATGGTTTACTTGACCATCTTTGCTGTACTTTCTTTTCTCATCTAAAGGCATTTTTTCTGTATCTTTCCCTCTCTCCATTTTTTCTTCCCTTGGTTTTTTCCATGTTTATATGAAAATATGATCAGGTCTTCTCTATTGTAAAAACTCACTGGTATTCTGTATCACATATATAAATATGCAAAAATGTACTTTGTCTTAGTCTTGATAATCCTTTCATATTTTTATTCTTTATTTCTTCTTCCTTTTTCCACAAAACTTCTTTAAAAATCATCTTTATTCTTTCCATTTTCTCAGCATTCCTCCTCCCCAAGATCCCTTCTATCTGGTTTTTATCCTCACCTATTCACTATAATTACTGTCTCATAGACTACTAATGACCTTTTATTTATGATACAGTATTCTTTTTCTCAATCTTAAATCTCTTTGACTCTGCAGCCTGGTATTGAAGGACTTCTAAAATCTAATTCCAACTTATTTTTAGAGTCTTATTTCTCATTATATTTCTTCATATCTTCAACATTTTAATTTTTTTCTCCTGTTTCCCAATCTTATACTTTCTTGCTTCTAGTCATTGTTGCAGACTGTCCTCATTCCTGAACCATATTCTTTCACATCTTACCTTTTGAAATTCTTTCCTTTCCTTTCTTCAGAACTTATTCATATATAATCTCCCTCCAGGAAGCTTTCCCTGATTTTCTTACTTCTTAATTAAAAGAATTCTACTTCAAATTTCTTACAAATTGAAAAAAAATTCATACTACATCATATTTAGATATTTACAAACCTAATTCCCTCATTAAATTTTAAGTTCCCCAAGGGCTAGGAGAGATTCATTTTTAATTTTGATATTTAAAGCAATAAGCATTTATTAAGCACTGACTATTTGTCAGGCACTGTACCTATCTCTATGTTCCTAATCTAACACAATGCTTTACACATAATAGATACTTTATAGATATTTTGCAAGTATATGAAGTTGAATGGGGCCTACAATTAGAAAAATTAAAGGACTTAAGAACATCAGCCAAAAATGTTATTTTAGTTATTAGTTTTTTGAAATAAATTATTGTAAAGTTCTCCTGTAACTTTCCAGTTTTTCTCCTTGGATGTGGTTAGCTTGATTCTCTCAGAACATGACATCATATTCCTGGAAGTCATTGCACAAAATAGTAAAAAAAAATTTTTCTCCAACACAAGGGCAGAAAAATTGAACACACTGAATTATTTCTCTGGTATCCTGCTTATAAACCCTAGTTCTTTAAAATATTACTAAAATGGTGAACAATAGAGTCCCAGAAAAAAAAAAAGAAAAAAACAATGAATTGGAAATTTGGTCCCATGGGGGAAAAATGTTAAAGGAATTGGATAGTTTAGCTTGAAAATGGTAAGAGAGAAGGATACTTTAAAAACTATCTTCAGATATAGTCATGAGTGCCATTGACCACATTTCCATTCAGTTTATGATTTATTGAGTGAAAATGTATCAAGAAAGTGTGTAAAACAAAATGGAATCACTGTATTAACCCCATAGAATCCTGGAGTCTGAAAAATTTGGGAAATTTACTTAGCTAAGCTTCCAATACAATGCAGAAATCCTTTCTAACGTGCCTGACTATTGGTTGTCATGCTCCTCTTTTTTAAATTTTTCAATGACAGTCTGTCAAAAGCTCATTCCATTTTGGAGTTATACTGAATAAATCTAATAGCTCAGCTATAGGATAACCTCTCAAATATTAAAAGAGATTTATGGCATTCTTCTTTTCTCACTATTCTGCCACAAGTTTTAACTCAGATTAAAATACCATACATAGGTCAAAGAATCATAGGATAAGTCTACATATTAGCTTTTTTGGTATCTAGGTGATATTATTAGCTCATATTGAGTAAATTAAATTGCTAAAACTTTTTCACTTGGGTTGCTTTAAAGTCAATCTTTCATCATCTTACATACACTTAATTTTTTGGACCTCATTAGGTGTGTATACATATGGGCATTTTTTTTTAGCTGTTTACAAAAGTTTAAGTGGATATGAGAGTTTGTTATACTTCTTGCTATTTGACTATTTTGGCTCTATCTTTCCTTACTTCATAGTCTTTCTGTATGATGCTTTCCCCCTTTCCCTTTTTCTCAAAATGAGAAATGAAATTATTAGAGACAAGTCAAAAATTTAGATATTTTACACATCACCAATCATCCCCACAAAACAAAACAAAACAAAAAAACTCATTAATAACAAAAACCCAAACTTACTAAATCTTGCTAATTTTGTAATCCAAGTTAGATTAATACCATTTATAGCCTCCATTTGGCTAGGATTTCTGTGCTGTATAATCATAATGCTATTTCTGATCCTCATTTTTTATTTTTTACTATTATTCTTCTAGTCTTACATTTGTGGATTTCTACTTATGTAGACATATCTTGGATTTCTTTTCCTTGATACATATGCCTTTTCTTGTCTCATCTTACATTGACTTCTTTTGGAAAAAGTTTATTAACCTTTTATTGTTGAATTTCAGTGATTTTCACCAAGTCAATAAATCAGTTAATAAATATTTATTAAGCACTTTGTATATGCTGGGTACTGTGCTAAGCACTGAAGATACAAAGAAAGGCAAAACAAAAATGAAAACCCAAACCAACCCAAAACAAAATAAAAAGCCAGCCCTGCTCCCAAGGAGCTCACTGGCCTAATTACAGAGACAACATTAAAGCAACTATGTACAACCAAGTTATGTTGGGATAACTTTGAAGCAATCAATAGGGGATGGACATTGTAATGAAAAGAAATCAAGAATGGCTTCTAGTGGAAGCTGGAATTTTACCTAGGAGTGAAGGGAAACCAGGGGAGTTAGGAGACAGATAAGGAAGGAGAACATTCTGAGAGTAAATTGTTTGAGGAACAGCAAGGAGGCCAGTGCCCTTGGATTAAGCATATATGTGAAGGTTTAAGGTAGAAGAACACTGGAAAACTTGTTAGGGTATGGAGATTAGATTGTAAAATGCTTTTAATGCCCAATAGAACCTGGAGATGATAGGAAGTCACAGGAATATGTTAGGAGAGTGTGGTGAGTGACATAGTCAGACTTAACACTATAGGATGGATGATCCTATAGACTGGATGATGGAGTGGAATGGGAGAAGACTTGTGACAAGAAGACAAAATAGGAGGTTTTAAAAATGTTCTAGTTATAAGGTATTAGAATAGAATAATAGAGTAGTAAGGTAGAGGAGGAAAGGGTGCATATGTGAGTGGCTATGAAGATAAAATCTACAATTCTTGGCAACCTATTAGATATGGGAGCAGTGGGAATGAGAGAGTGAAGAGTCAAGGATGACTCTTAGGTTTCAAGCCTCTGTGATGGGGAGAATGGTGGTACTCTTGATAGTAAGAGGAGAGTGTTTGTGGGGAAAGATAATGAGTTCAGTCCTGAGATTCTCTTACCAGGAAGATGAAACAAAAATAGGTTATAAAAAAAGTTTTAGAATTTTATACATGGATATATTTAAAAACAAGATGGACAAATCTTTGGCTGGTCTAGGTAATAGTAGTAAAAGTCACTTCAAACTCTGATTTCATTTCTATACAAGGAAGTCATATTAAAAATTGACATCTGTACATTTTTCTGGGAATTGTTCTCAATTTGATTGATTAATGCCCTTTGAGATGTCACTTTTAATATCAATAGTAGCACTAAAATAAGTCAAATTTTGGCAGTAGCACCAGATCCATATATAATTATAGCAAGAAGAATTTTGATTTCAATTAAGCATAAGACAGAAAGACATACAGAATGGTTTAATTAGCCAGGAGCCTGCTTGATTGAACTATTTATTGTCATTTATGTCACTTACTTGGGACTAATCCTATAAATGACATTTTTCTCTAGGTAATATTGGATGATATGCTACACTAATGAACATTTAGATGCTAAGGGAGGTTGATGCATTATAGAATAGAATAAGGTTGTTTTTTTTTTTTATAGAAGAAGGGTGCAAAATTTGAGAGATACAGAAAGAATAGAAGGTCCTCTTAAAAATATTTTTAGCTGAAGAAGAGTTTGGAGATTTAAAGTGTGCATTTTCCTACCCTACAGAGGGCAGAAAGAAAAGCTGGCAAAAGCAGAATTATAATTAATTATGTTTTTAATGGAGAAAAGTTATTTAAAGCCTTTCATCACCTTGCCTCTTTGTACCTTTCTAAATTTCTATTTTACTCTCCTCCACAGATTCTGTGATTCAGTGACACAGGCCTCCATATACCAATTCTGGATTGTTTTATTGATTGTTCTAAGTGCCTGGAATTTTCTTCCCCCTCACCTCTGCCTTTGTAGCTTTTTCAGCTTCAGTCAATCTCAGCTAAAATCCCACCTTCTTCCATGTTAATGTTTCCCTTTGAGATTACCTTTAATTAATCTTTCATATATCTGGTTTGTATATGGTTGTTTGCATGTTGTTTTCCCTGCTGTTTCCCTCTTTCCATTTTTAGATTGTGAACTCCTTTGGAGCAGGGGCTATTTTTGTCTTTCTTTGTATCCCCATTGTTTGCACAGTGTCTGGCACGCTATAATTTTTTAATAAATATTACTGATTTGACTTGAAAAAAGAATAAGAACTAAATAAATCAAATAATAATTTTGGTGAGGGGGAAAAATGCAACTTTAAAGTAGTGGGAACACTCCATTTTTTTTTTTTGGACCCCATATTACATGAAACAAAAACCTTGATGACAGAGAAACATTTTTTAAAACTGAATGGATGAACAAAAATGAATCAGCAATAAGTCAATGTATGAGGTATGATTTATGAAAAAAATTGACATGCTATTATAACATTATGTTCTGAAATATTTGCAGTGTCAGCTTATTCTACTAATGGACAGCTTTGCCTGTTAGGGAAATTTTCTGGATTTCAAGTCTAAATTTGCCTCTTTACAACTTTTGACCATTGCTCCTAGTTTGACTTTTCTCAGGTCCAATAAAATGACACTTAAATTTGAATCCCAGGTGAATCAATCTTTCTGAGGATCAATTTACTCATTTGTAGAATGGGGTTAACACCTGTCTCTTGGCATTATTGTGAAAATGAAAAGATAAAATATATGCAAAATACTTTACAACACTTAATGTTTTATATAAATGTTAGCTATCCATTTTCTTTCATATGACAGTCCTTTAAATTGTTAAAATCAGCTATTATATTTTCCCACCTTCCAGTTTTTTCTCCTCCAGGCTAAATATCTCTAGTTCCTTCAACTAATCCTCATATAGCATGGACTTAAGGCCATCTGCCATATTGATGGCTTTCCTACAGATGCTATCCCATTTATCAGTCTATCTTAACTTAGAATGCCAAGAATGGAGCAATACTTTACATATGTTTTTATCAGAATGACTGCTTATTTCTGGAAGTTCTGTAGAGCTTCTCAAACTGTGTTGAGCCATCTTCTATTAATTCCACCGAGCAGTCCAATTAATTCTGGAAAGGAAAAGCTTTTCTTAGTCAACAAGCACATATAGCAAACCCAATCACTTTCCTTTTCTATATGGTCTCTATAAGGTAAATGTTGGCTTAGGTAGAGCTGGATATGTGGACCATAGCAGTTGATGTGTGGAAGCCTTTGAACTTGTGGGTTCTTTTTTAATCAAAGCTGATGCTAGGCACAAAATACATTACAGAGATTGACATGGGGTAATGAGTTCACAATTAAATATACCATATGAAAACAGATATTGACTTCCATAAGAATTTGCTTTCTTTTGTTCTTTTTTTTATTAGGAATTGTCTTTCTGAAAGAAAGGAGAGATTATATATTATAAAAATCATATGATGCTAGAAAAGCTTATGGGTGGTTTCTGGTCATGACATAAACTATAGCTTTTTTAAGCCTTCACTTTTCTCAGACTCTGTTAACTTTGATATAGTTTCTCACTCCAAAAAAATCCTTCCTTTAGATCCAAGCAATTCTTCCAGGTGTGGAAACTTGGCTAGAGGTGAGGGACTGAACAAAGGAGAACTGAATGAAACTGGCAAGAATAACGACACCAGAGACTTCACTGCCACCACTTACCTTTAGATCTAGAACTTGAAGGGATATGAGAAGATGTTTAGTTCAAGCTCCCACTTCATAAATGATGAAATTGAGGTGGTAAGAGGCAGTGAAGAATTGAGGATAAATTTTAGGGAATCGAGATGATGGCATTGCCTTATATTATAATAGGGAAAGTAGGATGTATGTTTGTCTATATATATATATATATATATATTTGTATGCTTATACACGTAGGTATTTCTTATTTGGTCCTTAGGCAATTGGTATTTAGGTAATTAATTTAAGCATTTAGGTACATGGTTATTTAGGTTTAGATAATCAGCTAACTTGGTGCTAGATTAAAAAGTAGATACTTAGATAAATATTATTCAAAGCAGTCTAAACCAGTTCTAACAAGCTGAATCTGGTTTGCTCTTGTCCAAACAAGTTTAGTCTAGTTCAAACTGCTGACAATTAGTCTAAATCAGTTGAATATTATATAAAATATTTAAGAAATTAGATTTTGAAGGTAATCTATGGTAATTAGGTAAAAAGGTTTTTTAGCTAATTATTAACATAGGTGCTTAGATAAAAGATGATCAATTAGATACTTAAACTGTTTAATTCTTACTTAGGTAATCATATAATTAGGTAGGAAAGTAGAAGTGGCATAGTGTGTTAAGAGAGGTATAATAAATAGTATTACCCAACAATAGTGAGAGCCCATTTGAGGCTGTGCAATATAAGTTTATAGTGGATCCAGTCATAATAATTTTATGAATTTCCCTACCTTTGTTCAGCAGCACATATGTAGGAGCAAAGTTGGTAAATAGTGGGAGTGATCCAAAACTGAAGCTTAGCAGGACATAATTAGTGATAAGATAAGGAGGTTAAGAATTGAGGAGATGAAGAAAGTGTATAATTGAACTGTTTCACCAAATGGTTAAGATGGGGAATACAAGAAAGAGTGACTAGAGCAGGGGAACTGGCCTGAAAGAGAATTGGAAGTTCAAGGGACTGACTCATATTATGGATGAAGAATAGGATTTTATAAGGGAAAGTAGTGGGAGAGATGAAAAACCAATAGGATGTGGTCAGAGAAGGAGATTTTTGATTTTCTGAGCATGTAAGGGTACATTTGTGGGTGATGGCAAGATCAAGAATAAGACCACCTTTGTGTATGGCTATCATGGGAATGATGGGTACTAAATGCTTAGGGTGTTTGAGGGAGAGTCAATATGTATTCTCTCTGGAAGGAGAGAAGTTGAATCATGTACTAAAATCACTAAGGAAGGAAAAAGAGTTAGTTACCCAGTAGTCTGGATACATCTACCAGGATTTTGATTAAGTGATAGATATGAATAACATGAACCATAAAGGAAGAGAGGTTCCTTGAGTGATAGAGATCGGGAGAGGATTCAGAAATGGCTCTGGGGAGCAAGGAGTATTCCAATTCCCTTGCCTCCACCATAAATGGAAGATAATGAATGAAGATGAAACCATAGAAAGGGGACCCAGGGAGGTTTCAGAAATGGCTAGTAGATGGAAAAAAAGTGAAGAGAAAAAGATTTAGAATGAAAGAATGGTTGTTGCCCCTGGAACAAGCATTCTAGAAGCCCCAGAAAGGTTGGATAGTATTTGCTCTAAGCTGTGGGTGAGAGTGGATTGTTGCCCAAGTTTTCAGGAGTAGAAAGTAGCTACTTTTAATCCAAATCTTTTGATAGTGTGCTCTTTCTACTGCCAAAAGCTTTGACATCAATGTCTGACATGAATCCCTCACTTAACTTAAAACCAGAAACATTTTATTAAGTGCCTTTGTGCCAGGAAGCATGCTTAATGCTAGGGATACAAAGATAAGCAAAAGATATCCTAAGGGGGAGACAATATACAAACAAGACATAAACAGGATAAATTGGAGTTAATGTTAGAGGAAAGGCATTCATATTAAGGGGAGTGTTAGGAAAGGTTTTTGGAATGTGTTTTTTTAGCTGGGATGTGAAAGAAGGCAGCGAAGCTACAAAAGAACTGCAGGAATGGCATATAACCAGTAAAGTCTCCAGAGTTTCACTATAGAATGTCTTGCATAAGAAGCAGAAAGGAGGTTGGAGTCACTGGGTTGCAGAGTACTTGGGGAGGAGTGGGGAATAAGATGTAAGAATATTCCAGGTCCTGGGTAATTAGATGGGGTTGGCAGAGAAAGATGAAGTACTAATAAGATTACTCTCTGAAGCAAGCAGGGAAGGACATTGATGGGGATCAGTTCTATCTTATAGTCCCCTTATGGGGTTTGGGGGTTTGCTGTATTATGCCGAACTGCCCTTCCCCCAGTTAAATTTCCCCTGTAAATCTGTTCATGGCCCACACCATCTTTTGCTGAAGCTCTTCTAGGTCAGTCTGCCAAAGTGTTCTGCCACATGTTGTCTTTCCTCTCATTCCTCCCCCATGCCTCATGGCATCTTTCTCTTTATTATTTTAGGGTGCTAAATCCTTCTATGAATTTAGCTTCCAGTTAAGGACATGCTCCCATCTCATAGAGTATTCCCTTTCTCCTGGTTAATTGTGAGTTCCACTAGGAGACTTGTCTTCCACTGTTAATTTTTAAAACCCTTTTTCTTGCTAATTATATGCTCTCCCAGTTTTATTTCATATTTATCATTCCTGTGTGTATTGTACCTCTTCATGTTGTCTGTCACTTCTAAATAAGCCTACTTTTTGTCAAAGAGAATGGTCATTGTGAATTCTTCACATAACTGAACCCCAACATTTGGTGCCCCCATCAGTCTCAATATTTGGTGCTAAACCCCTAAAACAGCATTTGAAACTCAGAATTGCTATCTTGATCACATCAAATAGCGGAAAGAAGTGTCTGGGGTACATTATAAGGAATAAACATAAGGTTTTATATTTGATTCTGTAGTTCATGGGGAGCCAGTGAAATTAATTGAATAGATGAAGTGATGTCACATCTCTGCTGAGTGTGTGTATAACGCTTCACTTACTCTGCGCCAAGCACTGTGCTAAGTACTTTACACATATTGTCTTTTGTGATCCTCCTTACAACACTGGTGGGTAAGAGCTTTTATTTTCATTTCACAGTTGAGAAAAATGAGGCAAACAAAGGTTAAATGACTAGTTTAACTCACACAACTATGGCTGGATTTGAAGTTAGATCTTCCTGATGAAAGAAAGGTCCAGCACCCTGTATGGGTGATAGTGATACCTTTGGCTTCTAAGGAAGGAGACAGAAGGAGATGAAGGAGTGCTCAGATTGGTGGGAGGAGAACCAGAATAGTGTATTGTCAGAGAAATCTGGAGAAGCTGGAAAGGATAATAATTTGCTCCTTGGGGGGCAGAGGCTGGCTTTTGTAATGGGGGGGTCCTGAGATTTCAGAAGGAATCCTCTGGATTTTATCCCCTAATCCTTCTCTCAGGTTATCTTCCCCCATAAAAAATGTGAGCTCCTTGGGGGCAGGGACTGGCTATGTAAGGAGAGGTAGAGATTTCTTTCTTTCTTTAACTTTCGGTAACTGTTGTAACATCCAATTAATGGAGAATCAATGGAGGGATTCAGGATAAGAAATAAAAAGGGATCTACTAAAGTAGGTACCTACTCAAGCAAGAATGTAAAATAAAATCTTTCCTGCATTCAATAAAATGTTAATGGCTACTGAGTAGTCCAGGAGGAGGATGAGTTGTGAACTGATCCAACCATTCTGGAGAGCAATTGGAACTATGCATACCCCTTGATACATCAATGTCTCTACGGGGTCTGTATCCCAAAGAGCTCATAAAATTATGGTATATGAATGTTGTGGATTCTTATTGTTCTATAAGAAATGATAAGTAGGATGATTTCAGAGAGGCCTGGAGAGATTTTCAGGAACTGATGCTGAGTAGAACCAGGAGAAGAGAACATTGTAAAAAACAACAATAGATTATGTAATGATTTTGGCTCTTTTCAATAATGAGGTGATTCAGGCCAATTCCAACAAATTTGTGATGGAGAGAGCTTTCTGCATCCGGAAAGAAGACTGTGGGGTCTCAATGTGTATCACAACATAGTATTTTTACCTTTTTTGTAATGGGGGAGGGTTTGAGAGTTCAGAAGGAATCCTTTGGATTTTGTCCCCTAATCCTTCTCTCAGGTTATCTTCCCCCATAAAAATGTGAGCTCCTTGGGGGCAGGGACTGGCTAGGTAAGGAGAGGTGGAGATTTCTTTCTTTCTTTAACTTTTGGTAACTGTTGCAACATCCAATTAATGGAGAATCAGTGGAGGGATTCAGGATAAGAAATAAAAAGAGATCTACTAAACTAGGTATCTACTCAAGCAAGAATGTAAAATAAAATCTTTCCTGCATTCAATAAAATGTTAATGGCTACTGAGTAGTCCAAGAGGAGGATGAATTGTGAACTGATCGAACCATTCTGGAGAGCAATTTGGAACTATGCATACTCCTTGATTTGTTTGCTTTTTTCTTTTTTGATGTGATTTTGTGTACCATGATAAATGTGGAAATATGTATAGAAGAACTGCACATGTTTGACAAACAAGGAAATAGGCTGCTATTGGTTTCCATGCTTTAAGCATCTCCCCACTCAAATTTATTTTCCACTCAACTGTCAAATGGAGGGACAAGACTTATACTGCATGTTGTTATCTAGCAGAGCTAGGAACACTATAAGATATACAAAAAGACAATGAAAAAACTTCCTTTTGAAAAGAATGGATTTCCAGGTATTAGCAGACTCTACCTTGCTGAAAGTTTTTAAAAGAAAAAAATCAAATTAACAAACTATTATCATATTATTCTTTAAATATTGGTTAGGTTGGATAGCCCCTGAACTTTGTTTTGGCTTTAAAATTCTGTCAAATATTTATTGAATAGTAATACTAAATATAATACTAAAGCTTTTTACCTTTCTCTCATAGCGAAAAAAAAAAGTGATACTAAAGCTTTTTATTTTTCATAGCAAAAAAAAAAGTAATTTCTGAAAATAGAAATGTGGTACTTTTGCAAAGAGATACATGTTTGGCGTTTTTAATACTTTCTGAAAGAAGTAAATAGCTGTCATACTGCAGTTAATATTAAAAAGTGACTATAACTTTCTAAAATCCTTCATTTTTGTGGATGCTTTACTTCTTACTTTTCTAGAATAGATTGCATGTTCTTTAATTTGAAACTAGAAAATTTTAGCCAAGGGTTTTCAAGTTCTATTTTCAGTCATTTATAGGAGAAAAAAATTTTAAATTAGTTAAGACAAGTATCTGTTTGAGATAAGTACATTTTGGCCCAAAGTGCAGGGTCTAGAGTGGCTCAGTTTATGGGTCAGTTAACATTCATTAATTAGGTACTTAATACAGATATCTAAAACCTTGAAGGTGTTTTCAGGACAGCTTCACAAATGAAGGAGAGAAGCATTAGGTGGAAAACAACTACTGTTTTGGGATTTGGTCTATTGTATTTACAGAAATATATAACTTGCTTAATGCCAGGAAATTGAGAAGCTATGTGGGACTAGGAGATGAAAATGGATGTATATGCTAGGGGGAGTGTTATTGCCTTCAGTACCTGGTGCCAGCTGGCCTCTAGACATATTGAAGTTGACTTTATTAGCACTTTTGCTTGGGTATTTGGGGCCTCCATGGAATAAAAAGGAGGTTGGTGGATCAATGATTAGGTAGATACAGAGATAGCTGCTGTGGGATGGTTGAGTAGAGATTATATTTACCTGGTGTAGGGAGAGAATTTTGGGTAAATATTGGAGGGGTGAGAGTTTAATGAAATAAATATTGAACTTGAGTTCAGAAAACTTAGGTTCAGATCCTGGTCTTTATTACTTCCTGGGAAAACCTAATGCAAATTACTTAAACTCTTTGAACCCCACTTTCTTCATCTGTAAAATGAGAAGTTTGGGCTAGATAATCTAATACTTTTTCCAAGTTTCAAAACTTCTATTCTTATGAGAGAGCATGGTAGCATCCAAGATGTTTGGTCTCAGTCTTTTGCCTCTATGATGTATGGTATATATTCAAAAATACTTCTTCTACTTCTAGATCCTGGCCCATGATGATTCTGTACTCATATACAACAAGGGTCATAACTGAGGAAGCAATCCATAATCATTACTGTGATCAGATTTAGGTTATCATTTGTCCAAATTGTTCTCAAAATCTTGTTTTCAACATTCTTTTCAAGCTAAGATCCTCAATGGGATATTGGATCATGAAACACTAGTTTTATTTATTTGTTTGTTTTTGTTTTTTCCTTTTAAGACTGTTTTACTGTTTACAGCTTTCTATCAAATTTAAAAGCATTTTTTTTTTTTTGTGGTAAACTTTCCCCCCAATCAATAGCTTATCTTTAGCACTTAAATTTCTTCATTTTATGGTACAAAATGCCTCACTCTTTAAAAGAAAATCTTTTTATCTGTAGGGCCAGCCAGAGTAGCATTTTACATAGACGATAGGGTTAATTGCTTCGATTTTCAAGACAAAAATCCTAAATACAATGTAATAAAGTTTAATAACCTTTCACAGCCACTTAATATTTAGTGCTGTTAATGGGGCTAGTAAATAGAAGGGATATACTTGTTTTTGCCTTTGGTGACAATTATATGTGTAGGAACAATATTTCCATCCAAGTAGAAATTGTTATTTTCTCTTTTAGGTCAAAACTTTTATTTTTTTATGAACAAAGTACATAGCATATAAGTTTGAACTTGATAGGTTCTATCCAAATTGCTTCATTTAGCTTCCCAACCAAAATAGCAATGTTCAACTTAGTTTGGATGAATTTTTTAATATTTCTGCTACTGATTACTTTAATTTTTTGGCTTAAGTATTTAAAGAATGAGATTTCAATTATGATATGATGTGTTTAAGTGGTTACCATATAAATACAAATTTCTCCATATACATTTCTTTTCAATTTAGAAAATACTTAAGTATCTATTTCGACAAGTCCCGCAATCATAGCCCAAAACAAATGGGGGATCTAGTAGGAAAATAAGATGTTGAATAATAACAAATAATTCTTAGTAAGAGATTCCTGTGCACAAGAGAGGAGCAAACCAAGGCTGCTTTGGATAAGAGAAATAGCTTGTATAGTCTAAAGAAAGCTGAACTGAGGGTCAGGAAATCTGAGATATGGAATAACCTGAGTCCTAGATGCTCTGCTTCTCAAATTTATTAGTATTCTTATGACATATGACAATAGTAACTATTTTGTACCCATGTACAACAATTTAATCTCTTGATCCATTTCAGGAAAAATAACCTCTACCTGGCATCCTCTCTACTATCTTATGAAATGTATATATTTTTTAAAAACAATAGTGAAAAATTTTATATTTCTTCTGAATGAATTTTATCTTAGATTTAGCCTACAGTAGTCTAAGGAAAGGAATAAGCTTTTGCCTACTGTTTGCCAGTGCTTTTGCAAATTTTATTTCATTTTTTCCTCACGACTGTGGGAGTTAGGTGAAATTATATCTCCATTTTACAGTTGAGAAAGTTAAGTGACTTATCCAGATTCACATAGCTAATAAATATCTGAGGCAAATTTGAATTTAGCTCTTCCTGATTCAGGGTTAATTGTTCTGTGTACTCTGACAGCTATCTGCCTCTAGGCGATCTTGTCAAGATTTTTTCAATATAGTCATTCAGTAGTTAGCTCTCTTTCTCAGTTTTGAGTCATATTTACCCTTAATCAAACAGACAAAAAAAAATCTTTATTTTTTAAAAATAGCATTTTATTTTTTCTAATTACATATCAAAACAATTTTAAACATTCATTTGAAATTATTAATTTTATTTTTAATTTATGGTATGTAAGAAACAAAATGTCTTACTAAGAACTCCACTAACTCACTGATGAATACAGGAGAGATTTATTTTACATTCTTGCAAGAAAAGGTGGATAGACACACCTTTTATTTCCTATCTTGAAGCACAAGTCCCTCTCCTGATTCTCCATTAACTAAATGGTACAGAAGTTACATGAATCTCCATCCCTCGTTACATAGCCAGTCCCAGATCCCAAGGAGTTTACATTCTAGAAGGCTAAGGGCAAAGAACAAAGAATTCTTTTCAAATCTCTGACCACCACACCTGATAATAAAACCCAGTCCCTGCCCCAAAGAGCTTACATTCTTTTGGAGGAAGATAAACTCATCCCTTGATTATTCCTTGATGTTCTTGTGGGTTTCAGTTTTCTAATTTAAGTCTCATTTCTCCAATTTACTTTTCATAACTGTGGAAAACAAACATCCATCCATTTCTCATAGGAATGAAACAAGCATTTCTATAGCATAGTATAATAATAATAATAATAATAATAATAAAGGTGATTGCACATGGAGCTGCAAATCTATTATGTACAACAAAATATTTCTTTAAAATATGTAATAAAGTTATGGATTAATGTTCTTTTTTTTTTTTTGGCAAAATTTCAAGTTTCAAATTTTTTCCCTTTCTCCCTTTCCTCCCCCTCTTAATTGTTTGGTAAATAATTTGACATAGATTTCATATGTGTAATGATGTAAAATCCATTTTCATATTAGTCATGTTGTGAAAGAAGAAACAATTTGCAAAAAGAAAAAAAATATGAAAAAAAATAAAACTAGTATACTTCAATCTGCATTCATACTCCATCAGTTTTTTCTGTGAATGTGGATTGCCTCTTGAGTCCTTTGGAATGGTTTTGTATCATTGGATTGCTGAGAAGACTTAAGTCATTGGTAAAAATCTTAAATAGATCATAGTCAAACTCATATTGCATCTCAGCATAGCGTTATGAATCTACTCATTAAACCGATTATAAACCACCTAATTATACTGTCACCTAGCTTTCATTTCCACCATCTTTTCCACAAGAATACTCTAAATGAATACAAGAATAAGCATTTGTAAAGTACCTAGTATGTATCAAGTATGGTGTTAGATGCTATGGATAAAAATATAGAGCTAAAACAATACCTGTTCTCAAGAAATTTACATTCTAATAGAGCAACACAATACATATATATTATATTATGGCTCAGAGATGGGACTTTGATTCAGGGTATGGGTTATTAACCTTGTGTCCACAAGTCCTAAGGAGTTTATGAATAAGGTTTAGGTTATCCCCGGGTTTGAATTGGGAAAAAAATACATTTTTATTTCAATTTTTAAAATAATTCTTTGTAATTATATGCATTTTTATTTGAAAGATTTAAAAGCATTATTCTAAGAGGGCCACAGACTTGCTAGATTGTTCCCCCTTCCCCCCAACCCCTTCAAAACAAAAAAGATTAGGAACTCCGGGTTAATATTTATTTATTTTTGCCAATTACAAGTTAAGACAATTTTTTTCCCTTGATCTCTAAACTAACTTTTTTACAATTATAGATTGTCCTTTGGAGATTTTTAAGGAACTATGCATACCATTTGTAATTATAAAATTATAGAAGGATCCATAGGATAGTAAATTGTTTTAACCTTTCCTATAGTAAGAATAATATTTTTGTGCTTAGAACAAAATCAATAGTTAGAGGAGTGTGCTGTTGTTGCTCAGTGATAGGGAAGATGGCAAGCTGACAGTGCTGACTGACTTTAGCTTCCTGGTAGATGGCAAGATGGGATATGAAAGGCAATCTGAATCTAGCTAAATGTAGTAGATGATGAATCTTCATCTTCCACCAGTAGGGATGGCTCAGCATGATATAAGGCAGGAGTCAATGGATAAGCATAACGTGTACCTGCCACCATCCAGAAATCCAGTGCATCCAGAAATATGGGGGTACAATACAACCCCTGAACTGCATGAAATATCTGGATTATACTGTTTAATGAATGTGGCTTTCTTTTTTTTTGGTATCTTTGTCCATGTTTCCCAAATCTGTAATGATGTTCTTGTCCTCTGTTTCCTGGACCACTTCTTTCAAGATGCTTTTCCAGGTTCCTCCAGTTACTAATACTTCCCCTAAGGTTATTATTATTTATATCCGGTTATTGATTAAGGAGATAAGTAAGTGGTCCAGGGTTACAGAGTTTGAACTTGGAGTCTTCAGACTCTGGTTCTTTTTCTAGTACACAGTGTTGATGGCCTGAGAATGAATTAATAAATTTATTTACATAGATTTTATTTATGAGTTTTATTTTATGAGTTACCTGGGATAGACTTCTTTTTGAAATATTTATTTATTTATTTTTGTGAGGTAATTGGGGTTAAGTAACTTGCTTGAGGTCACATAGCTAATAAGTGTTATGTGTCTGAGGTCGGATTTGAATTCAGGTCCTCCTCACTCTGGGGCTGGTACTCTATCCCTTGCACCATCTATTTGCTCCAAATTTTAAAAAAAAATTAATATTTATTTATTTTTGCCAATTATATGTTGACAATTTTTCTCCCTGATCTCTAAATTGATTGACTTTTTCAGAATTATAATTGTCCTTCTTTGAAGATTTTAAAGAACTATGCATACTAATTGTAATTTTTTACAAAAAGGCCCTGAGCCTAGATTTACTTAAACAGTCAAGTTTTACTCTTATAGTGATCATATAATCATATATAAAATAATATAACTTTTGAATAGGTTATTTAATTTAAAGGCATTTTTATTTTATATGTGGCTTAAAGAAGTTAAGTGACTTGCTTGATGTCACACATATAGTGTTCTCACTCATTTCCATATCTGCCTGAAATAACCCTTGTCTTTTTCTTTTTTTTTGATTGTATTGTACCTCATGTTTCAAACCTCATCATTCTTAACATCTCCTTAAAGCCTTTTCTGACATTGTAGCTTGATGATCATTTATGGCACAGGAGAAAGAGCATTGTCTTTAGAGCCAAGGAAACTGAGTT
The DNA here is from genome assembly GCF_016432865.1 of Antechinus flavipes. NCBI lineage: Eukaryota > Metazoa > Chordata > Mammalia > Dasyuromorphia > Dasyuridae > Antechinus > Antechinus flavipes. The sequence goes on along the minus strand of NC_067398.1, from coordinate 470,010,514 downwards.
TAGATCTTACCTCTCATATGTAATACTTGTGTGACCTGGGGGGAAATAATTTCATGTTCAAGTAGAATAAGGGGACAAGTATCAAGTAGAATAAGGGAACCATGTCCTATCCTTTTTTTTTTTTTTTTTTTTTTTTGCATCTTCCCTTATTTCTCTCCTCCCCCAAGCTGGGCATGTGCTAAGTAAGGAGTTCATTGATTAATCTCTTAGTTGAAAAAAAAAAAGTATCTTGCACTCCTTCTTTATCCTGGAATCCACCTGCTCCATTGTTCTCTCTTCATTCAGTGATGAGATTTGGACAAATTTTAGGATTTAAAAAGGTACAGAACTTCATGTTCGAGACATTTTTTCATTATTTCCATTTTTCTTTCCACTTCTATGCCTTCCATCCTTCTCCATCATAGTTGTTGGAAATTGCAACTTTTTCCTTATTGATTTGGTTCTTGCACATTTAGCAGGTATTGATTCTTCCTCTTGAACTTTTTGGCTTTATCTCTAATGAAAGAGAAATCATAATAGACTTATTTCATTTCATTCTCATAAGGACTTGTGTGCCATTTATGCTGAGGAAATAAATTGGCATTTCTCAGCTCTCTGGTTTGTGTTTATGGGTTAACTATAGGAGCAAATAGAGACCATCATTTGTTGCCAAATTCTTTTTATGATATTCTTTATCCACCAAATCATTATCTACTTAGATAATTATACTACTAATAGCCTTCACAAATTTTGATCAGGATTTGACAAAAAATTAGCAAATTAGTTTTAATAAAAAAAAAAAGACATAGGGGGATAACAATTAAAGTCAGAAGTAGTTTTTTTGTTGGAATGATCAAGGTAAATTATAGGCCAAATTTTTAGTGAAGGAAATTTGTGTCCTAATGGGAAAAAAAACTAATAAACTAGTGAAAGTACAGATTTCTGAGTTTTATTTTTCATACTTTGGTTTATCACTATTACTGCAAAATTTAGCCCATCCTTTTAATATTTGTTACCTCAGTTTCTCATGGGAAATGTTAAAAAAAAACATGGTAAAAATAAATGAGAGAGTAGTAAAATGCCATATGTTTCTCAGCAGAGATGTTATATAACTTTCAAATGTTCTTTATGATCTGTTAGTCTATATTACTTATTATCACTGTGGTAAATATTTCCTCACAAGCTCAATAGAATTGAACCAGTGATTAAAATGTTCAGAACTAAAGATATAAACTCAAAAATTGTAAAAATATATACATTATATATGTACTAAAATATGTTAGAAAAGAATTCCAGAATTTCAAGATGAAGACAGCTTGAGAGAAGAGAGGTAGCTATCCATTTGTGATTAGGATGCTGTGGAATTCTAGTTGACAGAACATCATGATCACTGACTATTGTTATTCTTAAATAACTTTGACTTTATTAGAGAGACACCATTTGAAGAAGTAACTGTAATACAAGGTAGAATGTGAGAAATGCATAATATGAATATTTAAAAGTCAAAAGGATCACTATTGGAGAGAGGAATCAGGGAAGACTTAAAGAGAGCAATTGAGCTGGGAAGCTAGGTGGTGCAGTGGATAAAGCACTGGATTTAGAATCAAGAAGACTTATCTTTCTGAGTTCAAATTCGACCTCAGACATTTGGTAGCTGTGTGATGCTTGGCAAATCATAACCCTGTTTACATCAGTTTTCACATCTGTAAAATGCACTGGAGAAAGAAAAGGCAAACCAATTCCATATCTCAGCCAAGAAAACCCCAAATGAGGTCTTGAAGAGTTGGACATGACTGAAATGATTGAACAACACAATAGCACTTGACCTGGGCTTTGAAAGATAGATGATAACAAGGTGATAGCAAAGGTATAGAGAAAGAAAAATGAAGAATTTGGAACTGATAAGTAGTCCAGTTTATATGGTAATGTAGGATATATGAAGAGTCGTGTGAGATGAAACTGGGAAAGTAGATTGGGGACAGAAAAAAGAGTTTATTAAAGTAATAGATTTAAAGTAAGGAAGATATGATATTGTTGTGGAGTTTTTTTAGTCATGTTTGATTCTTTGTGACCCCATGTGGGATTTTTTGGGCAGAGATCCTAGAACAGAGTTCCTTCTTTAACTTCTTTTACAGATGGGGAACTGAGGCAAATAGCAGTAAGTGACTTGATCAGGATCAGGTAGCTTGAAGTGCTTGAATTCAGTGTCCTCAGGTGATTTTTCTATGTTTAGAATCACCAAATCACAATTTAGTGACAACTAGATAGTTGGATAATTTGATAATTGTTTAGTACTTGAAAATTTTGAGCATGAGAGTGATGATCATTAAGAAAATGAGTCTATAAGTGATGTGTATAGGTAGAGAACAAAGTTGGGAGACAATTTCAATATTCCAGGCAAGAAGAAATAAAATTCTGTGTTACGATGGTGACAGTGGGATTGGCAAGAAGAAGATGTGCAAAGGAAATAGTGCAAGAAGACTTAACAGGACTTGGTGATTAATTTAATATTATGTATGAGGTGGCTAGTGGTATAGTGGATAGAGTGTTGAATTTGGAATCAAGAAAGGCTGAATTTGAATTCTGCCTCAGACCTTAGACAAGTTATTCAACCTCTCATCTAAAAAGATTGTTGTGAAGATCAAATGAGAAAAATACATTAAACACTTGGCAAAACTTAAAACACTATATAAATATTTACGATGCTGAAAAGTCAAAAATGACCCCAAGATTTTTAGTTTGCTTGATTGCAGGATGTTGGTGTAGAGAAATTGGGAAGAAAAGTAGCCATGGGGCTTAAGATGATAGTACATATGAGTTGTAGACTGAAAATCTGGGTTGAGAGGCTAAGTAGATGGTAGAAAATATAGATTTGGGGTTCAGGAGACAGTATGGAACTGAAGCAAGAACATGGACATCACTTACATTGTAACTGTCATTGAAAACATGAGAGTAAGTGTACCTATGTATGTATACATCATTGTCAAAGAAATCATAATGAGATTGAGAACAGAATGACTGTAATGATGTGGTAGAAACAGGGAGAGAAGCCTATGGATAAAGACACAAGTAAGAGACTGCTATATTCCAGAAACCACTTGAGAAGAACATATAAAGGAATGATTATTTATTAAGGTCTACAAAGGAGGAAGTTCTAATTACCTTGGCATTTGTGAACATATAACACTCATTATCAAAAAGTTTAGTATCTAATTAGAATTTTTCCTTCTAAAATTTAAGCCTATTTCCAAAAGATATAATAACTGACATTTATATAGTATTGTATTGTATTTTTATTTTTTTTTAAAGAAAATGTAATAGTATTTTATTTTTTCAAATACATGCAAAGATAGTTTTCAACATTCACCTTCACAAAATCTTGTATTCCAATTTTTCTCCCTCTGCTTCTCCCTGCTCTCTTCCCAAGACAGCAAGAATCCAAAATAGGTTAAACATATGCATTTCTTCTAAACATATTGCCATATTTGTCATGCTGCACAAGAAAAATCATATCAAATTTATATAGTATTTTAAAGTTTCTCATTTGATTTTAGTAACAAACTTATGAAGCAGGCCTGAGAGATATTACATTTTTACAGATGAAACAACTGAGCCTCAGAGACATCTTTTCCCTGTGTTAGGGGGCGGGATCCATATCTTTCTGGCTTCAAATTCTTTATTTGGTCAGGTAGATGGTACAGTAAATGGAGTATGTGATTTGTAGTCAGAGAGAAATCCAACCTCTAATGCTTATTAGCTTTGTGAAACTGTGTCAATCATTTCACCTCTGTGTGCAGTTTCCTCATCTGTAAAATAGGAATAATAATAGCACTTACCTTCCAGAGTTGTTGTGAGAATCAAATGAGTTTATAATTGTAAAGGGTTTAACATAGGGCTTGTTACATAATAAATGCTACATAAAATGTGAGCAATCATCATCATCATCATCATCATCATCATCATCATCATCATCAACTTAACATTTTGTTCTAGACTTTTTTAATTTAAAGTAACACACCAGATTCCATTTGTATTTCTAAGATGCTAACAGGTCATTTTTATCTGACTCATATTTCTGTAGATGGTAATTGGAAGGTTTCAATAACTACCAGTGAATTGCCGTGTGCAGGAACCAGCTCACAGATCTATATTGTATTATATGGACACCACAGAAGCTCAGCCCCTATCTATCTTTATGGAATAGGTGGGAATGTATTTCAAGAAGGCCGAGAAGATATCTTCACTGTAAGTAATAAATCAGGGTAAAGCATGTCTGGGTTGGTGACTCAGTGAATGAACTGGGACAGTGGAATGATTGGAACGGTTTCCTCTAGATGCTCAAATAAAAACAGTGCATAATGACATTTTTCTCAAGTAGGTAACAAAAAATAGTAAAAGGACACAATATGGTAAGAGACGACAACTGGAGAGGGCTGCTTAATTGATCACATTTATGCTATTTCTTAATGAGGAGCCACCATCAGGGTCTGATTAATATTCTTTTTCAAGAACTGTCATGTTTAGGGCAGTCACAGTTAAGGGACAAATCAGTTATAGTTGTCAAGCATTATTTAAGTGTGCTCTATTTTAGGCATTATACTATGTGCTGCAGATAGAAAGAAAAGTAAAGATTAATATTCCTGCTCTCAAGGTGCTTATATTCTAACATGGGTGAAAACATACAGACAACTATGGATAAATCAGTTATATATAGGATAAATTGAAGAATGCCCCAAGCAAAGTAAAATCATGCATACTTGGAGATTAGGATCTTTGGGGTGACAAAGAAGAAATAAATACAGAAACCTCTTGTTATTCAGGCATTTCAGTCTTGTCCGATACTTTATGACCTCATTTGGGGTTTTCTTGACAAAGATACTGGAGTACTGTGTCATTTCCTTCTTCAACACAGAAATCATAAATATAATTCTATTCCACAAATGCTTATTATGAGCAAGGTACTATGTTGCATGGCAAGAATACAAAACTAGTACATTCTGCTGTAAATGGAAGTTAGGGTGGAGAAGGACAGGAACACAAAGATGTATATAAATATTATTTGAGGGATTATAGTATTTAATAATTAAGGGGCTCAGTATCAGGACAAGATCTGTTGATTGTAATACATAAGCTTAATCTTGAAGGAAGCCAGAGATTCTGAGAGAAATTGAAGGAATGCTTTCCAATAATGGGAAAAAAGCTTATACAAAGCCAATGGAAGTTGGAGATGGAATGCCAAATTCAGCAAACAGGCTAAGTTTTACTGGCATGAAGCAACAATAGAGGAATAAAGTGAAACAACCCTATAAAATATGCTGGTCAGATAGTGAAAGGCTTCAAATTCCATTTTAAATACCCAGCCAACTTAATGTATTAGACAGGGGCTGAGGAAAATCAATCGCAGATTAGAACTGAGCAGAGCCAGAGAAATATTGTTGCTATCCATACTTGCAAACTGCTTTTATTGCACTCGGGATCATCATCCTTTAGTATGGACTCAGTGAGGAGTGTTTTGGGTGGATTCTGGAGGACAACTAAAAATCAGGGTAAGATAAGAATGAATGATCATGGGAGAAGGGCATTGCTACAAGCAAAGAAATCCCAGGATTGTTGCGTGGACCAGGGAAAGAGTTTTAAGTCCTAGATTCTAGCATAATGATAAGGAAAAGGCAAAATCAACACCATTTGAAAACACCAAGGTCGGGGCAAGAGTAAGAAGAGCAGCAGGATGTCAAAGCCAAGATCATCATCCAGTGACTCTAAAGTCATAGACAGGAGCAGCTAGAGTCCAAAACTAGGGTCAGCATATCTACAATCCAGAATCAGATTATAATTGTAGCAACAAAATGCTTAAATGAAGTCTGAGCAAGCTCCAGCTTCTCCTTACTCCTATAGGAGGCTGTGAATAATCATGGTTTAAAGGATACTCTAAGAACAATTTTGAATGACTAAGTCATTTTGACTATTATGAATAAACAAATTAAAAATAAAGGACATACGAAGAAAGATACTATCTATAATTAGAGAAAGAAATGATTAATATAAGAATAATTTATATTAATACATGTATACTTATTTGTGTCTAATAGTAGTTATCTCAAGGGCAGGGCAGAGTCAGGGAAAGGGAAGAGAAAAAAGGAAAAAAAATATGACAACTTTATTATATTTTAAAGAAATAGCAAGTTGTATATAATAGATTTGCAGTTTTATGTGCCTTCATCTTTTTTAAAAAATAAGCTATGTTATGGAAATGGTTGTTTCATCCCACAAATTAGAAATTATATTTTTTAAAAAAGTTTACCAAAAAAAGACCAAGGGAACTATGAAAGTCCTGGAACCAAGGCGGAGAACGATTAGAGACCTCAGATCTGGCCAAATTGGACCATATTTTCTCCTCTACCTGGTTCTATTTGTCAAGTACAACTAACCTTTTTATATTCAGACAATCTACTAACTTATACAGTCCTGAGAGAGGAGGCAGCATCATCATAGAAGCATTCTGATCATTCCTCTTGATTGAACCTATTGATTATGATTTTTCCATACGGCATCAAGACTAACTGTGATTATCTCTTTTCTATGGTTCATTGCTCCAGTGAAAATTATGGTATAAAAAAGATCTATAATGATCCTGCCACTCTACATATCAGACATAGCCTTAGAAAGTAAGGTAGTAAGTACATGAGTTGTTTTCCCATGACTTTTGTGAATTGATCACCAAGTCTATTTTTGGGATTCTCTGACAGCTGAAGACCGGAAATATTGGACAGCTCCATAAGATACGCATCGGCCACAGTAATTCTGGTCTTTCTCCTGCCTGGCATTGTAAAGAGGTAAGAACACACAATTTTTGGCTATCCTGCTATGACAGCAAAAATTGTTTTTCTTTCCTTTTAGTGACTGAGAGACTACATTGTCTCAGATCAGCTTTTTCTATTAATCATTAAAAAAAAAAAACTGCCCTGAAGAAGCTGTACTACACATTCATGATCATAACTAGCATTGTAATTATTATTATTCAGTCCTTCAGTTGTATCTGATTCTTTGTGACCCCATGTACCTTACTGTCCATGGAGTTTTCTTGGCAAAGATTTTGGAGGGGTTTTCCATTTCCTTTATCACTGGATTAAGGAAACAGAGGTAAAATGACCAAGAAGTTAAATGACCAAGTCACAGAACTAGTAAATCTCAGATCAGATTAGAATTCAGGTGTTCCTGACTCTTGGCTCAGTGCTGTGTTTATTGAACTACCCAGTTGCCTGTTTGTAGCAGTAGCTACCATTTTAAATTTTTCTATTTTTTTTTTTTTACATCTTAAAATTTTCAAAGCACTTTATCCATGTTATTTCATCGGATCCTCACCCTATGATGCAGGTGCTATTATTATTCTCATTTTACAAAAGACAAAACTGAGATTGACTGAAGTGAAGTGACTTGTCCAGCTAAGTGGCAATTTGAGGTGGGATTTGAACTTCAGATTTTGTTAATATGCCAAGTCTAGCCTTCTATCCAGTATACCATCTTGCTGCTTCATTGACATTCATGTCATCTTGGGGGGAAAAATATTTCTTAGTGGTGTGAATTTTTGTTGTTATTATAGAGATTTGTGACTTCATTTGTATGTGGTCTCTTCCAGTTGAGGGATTCTTTCCAATGATGTAAATTAGGAATTTGACTATAACTTTAAATCTTAGCATTATCTGGTAGCACTAAGAAATCAAGTGAATTTCTCCAGTCACATAACTACTATGTGTCCAAAAGAATGCAAGTTCTAGCAAGTTCATATAGCTTCAAATGTGACCCTAATTATATTATGAGTTTTTTTCTGGAGATCAGCCCTGATAAGTACCGAGATATATATCATCAGTAGGATGACCACTTGGTGATGAGTTGTTTGATCATGGCAACACATGAAAGAAAAACATAAAATGACTCTCATCCTGTATTCTCCTTCCTCTTCTACAGAGATGGTAGCACAGTAGAAGAATAGGCGTAGATGATATTAATAATTTCACTTATAAATGCTAATTTAACCGTATCTACTCAAAATGTATAATTCTTATCCAATGAATAGGGAGAAGAATTGGATCATATCAACTTGACATTCTTGTTATAAATGAAGGTAGAAGACAAAAGGACAATTTAGCTAAATGGAAAGGTGATTTATACGTTCTCCTTAGAAGTACAAAGAAAAGAACAGGAACATTGATTTTACTGCATATTCCAAGGCAACAGAAATATAATGTGTTCTTGGTAATATCATATTGTACTTTTTGTTACTCATTATTCAAAAAGATTTCCATAGTGGAAGATTATGCAAAAATCTCTCATAGGAAATTATCAGATAGAGAAGTTCTACAAATAACTTTATTAGAGAGAGCCTCCAGATTAAATCAGTTATTTACTTTGCCAATCAATGATTTAAATGCATAGGTGGGCAAAAGAGAAAGTGGCAGAATTGTTAGAAAATGTGACTCAGCCATTCCTCACTTGAGAAATAGTCAAAGGATATAAACAGAGCCAAACAATATTAAAATTTGCTAAATCACCAATAATAAGAGAAATGCAAATTAAAACTGCTTTAAGGTTTTGTCTCATACCCAACAACTTAGCAAAGCTGACAAAAAAAAAAGAAAATGACAGATGTCATGTTGTATATGGTAAACGGGTACATTCATGCATTATTAGGTAATTGTAGATTGATTCAACTACTCAGGAAAGTAATTAGGAACCATGCTCATTTGACCCAGTAATACTATTTTGAGATTTATATCTCAAAGAAATCACAGAAAGAGGAAAAGAATCCATATATTCAAAAATTATAATAGCTTTTTTGTGGTGGCAAAAAATTAAAATGAGAGAAAATATCCATCAATTAGGAAATGACTGGACAAGATATCATATGTGACAGAATACTATTGTGTTTAAGAAATTATGAAGAGGATAGTTTCAAAAGAAATCTGGGAAGACTTTTATGAACTGAGGAAAAGTAAAGCGAGTAGGACCAGTAGAACAGTTTATATGATAATAATAATATTAAGACAATAAACTTTGAATGACTTTGGAACTCTGATCAACATAATGACCAACCATAATTCCAAAGAACTTATGAAGGAACATGTTGCCCATCTCCTGACAGGGAAGTGATAGACTAATACTGAACATTGAGACAACCACCAAAAAGAAATATGAATCAGAATTTAAAAATGATAGAGGTCAAAGATTTATAGATTTCCCAAATGCTTCATACCTAATAGCATAATTTTTTTTTCCAAGAGAGCTTGTAGTCACTAGACATGAGAAAAACCAGAAATATAGAAAACATACATATATACAACACATTTCTCTATATCTGAGTAACAGGATATGAATGATTATCAGTTAGAATGATTTCTTAATTAGATGTCTGTGTACAGACATCAATATGATAGAGCAAACAAAAGAACCAATAACAAAAAAAAATCAATAAATTAGGAAGAATAAATTTAAAAGAATATGATTTAAAATAAAAAATATATAACTTTCATGACCTATTTAGATAAGTTATTGATGATTTCTGAAAAATGAAAAATGGATAAAATAAAATATATTGACATTCTATTTTATCATTTCCTGAAAATATTTAATGAAGGCAGCATTTACCACAATGAGTTCAAAAGAACCTAGAACTACCTTTAAGTGGAGATATGGTAGCCAAGGACAATGACAATTTAGACTACAAATCTGTATGTTAAAAAAACTGGAGGATTTTAATATGGTGGATTATAGAAATTCTTCTTACAAAACTTTGTGGTGTTTTGGTGGGGAAAAAAAAAAGCACAACACAAGTTTATAGAAAGCTTGCCAATAGGCCCCATCAAATCATATCATCAAGTGAGTGCTAAAGGATTCAATCAGAAGGAAAATAAAAAAGTGATGAAAAAATGGAAAAGCCATACCAACATATTTTTAACAAACTATTTTCTCCATTATTGTTCTCAAAGATGATCATAACATTGGGAGGTGATGCCATGATATGCAAATGAACTAGAATTGAGTGAGGGTGGACTGTCCAAAATCCCCAGTTTTACTTATTCCTCCAGAACCCATTAGGTCCAGTGGCTAGATATAAATCAGGATGACTGAAGATGGCCCTGGATTCAATGGAAGACCTTTAATTTTTCAAGCTAAACCATTTAACAGGTCTTAGTTTGATTTTTAGTGACAGATGAAACAACATATTTGGACAATAACATCAGAACCCTTATTGTGCTTCATGAGTAATTAGAAGTGGCACTAAAGAAAATCAGAAAAGCAACTAGGCCAGAGCAATAACATAGAGAAGGTCCATGCTAGATGCAAACCATTTTTAAGGACATTGAAGGTTTTTAACAGAGAAACCAAGTAATTTAAAAAAAATCATGGATATGGTTATTACTGGAAATTCATAGTTGGAAAAAGATCAGTAAAGAATAATATGCCTATTTTCCCATTTCTACAAAATCTTTATGAGAATAATCTATATATGTATCATAAACATTATTGATAAATGTGTGAGAAAATAAGCAGGATTTAGCAACTGTCTTGGATATTGGTTCAGTGCAGAGTTCAAATAAAGAGAAAAATTCAATGTGCTTAGTAAGGTTCTACAGATATTTTTTATGCAGATGGCACTGTCCTGATTTCACAAAGCCATGGAACACTGTAGTATCCTCTAAGTGAAATCTATGATCACTTAAAGGGTTTTGGATTAATTATACATGAGAAAAAAATCTAATGGATGAAGAATGATTTATCCAGATCATGATATATTGTAGTATGAACAGGCAGCTATGTAGCTCAGTGGATAAAGCACTAAGTCTACAATTCAGGAAATGCTGAGTTCAAATTTGTCCTCATACTAGCTGCATGACCCTAGTCATATCACTTAACCTTGTCCTCACTTACCTGTAAAATAAGGGTAGTAATAGCAACTGCCTCCTGGGGTTATTGTGATGATATAATGAGATAATATTTTTAAAGCACTTTTCAAACTGAAAAAGTCTTATAAAAAAGCTCACTGTTTATTATTATTATGCTGAAGCAAGAGTTTTCTCCCTTCAACTTCCTTTTTCAATTTAAAATTTTTGAGGTTATAAGAATTTATTACTTTATTTCTGTCCGAGAGTCCATTATTTTTATATCTTAAAATATGGTTCAGAAATCCTAATCTCATTCTTAGACTTCCTAAATCTCTTTTTATTTTCTGAAGTCCCTAATTGACTGTCTCTAAAAGTTGAGAATACCACCTATACCTCTAAGATATTAACTTTTTTCCCAAAGAGGTCATAATCCCTAGCAGAGCCTTCTAGGTTCATTCTGCCTGAATTATGTGTTCTCCTATGAATCACTAGGAGTAGCCAGCCATTGTAGACTGGTCTACTAAGTCTCAGAGCTCTCTCTTAGTTTTCTATTGATAAAGATATTTAAAAATTGCAGCTCTTAATTAAACAGTAAACTTAATAACAGGAATGTGAAATAATTTGAGGAATTTATGACAGAAGCATCTTCAAAGATTCTGGCTTACTTGCAACCTACAATTTATCTTAATTGATAACACTGTGTTTACTTGTAAAGTACAAAACCCTCTGTATTAAGTTTTCTTTTTCAGGTAAAAGATCTTTTAAATGTTAGATTTGGTTTTCCTCTCTGTGTCTTACCACCTCAATCTTGTTTCAGTTTCTCTGTTTCTGCCCCTTTTTTCCCTTTCCCCATTTCTCTTCTCTTTTCACTCCTCTACTCTCCCTCTTTCCCTTTCCTTCCTTCCACCCCTTCTTCCTCTCTTCTTCTTTTTCTTGTCATACAGTTGTAAGGAAGCTAGCTGTCTCTAAAAGTTGAGAATACCACCTGTACCTCTAAGGTATTAACTTTTTTCCCAAAGAGGTCATAATCCCTAGCAGAGCCTTCTAGGTTATTACTTTATTTCTCCTTTCTGAGCCTCAATTTCCCCATCTGTAAAATGGGGATAATTATGATAGTCTTAAAAGGCTATTGTTAGACTCAAATAAAATTAAGTTAAAGAGAATGCTTTGCAGTCTTTAAAGAATAGAATTTTTTTCCCTTCTTAATACTATCTGTGCATGAGGAAAGCACCAGATTTATTTTCATACTAACAAATGACCAACCTTTAGAGAAAGACAATATCAACTTATTACTTATCTATTCTTCCTGTTAAAATTTATAACTGGATAACCTCTCTTCTAAAGGCACCTGTGAGGCATGTCTTGGAGCACAAGTAGGACATTATTCTTAAGAAGTTCTAACTTCTCACTCCATGGGAAGAATCTCAAAACTTACTTATATTATTGTTCAAACATGTCCAACTTTTTGTGACCCCATTTTTTGGGGGAGAGCAAAGATACTGCAGTGGTTTGCCATTTCCTTCTCTAGTGCATTTTTACAGATGAAGAAATAGAGGTTAATAGGATTAAATAACTTGCCCATAGTTATCACCTCACTACCTCCATATCTAGCTTAGTGCCACGTATTTCAGGGATCTCATCCCCCCCTTTTTTTGTCACTTTTTTTCTGGTCTATAGCCTCCTTAAAAAATCCCCTTTCTTTCTTCAGATCATTTTTCTTATGAATTCTGGCAGAAAGGAGTACTTTTCATTATTTCAATAGAAGACAATGGGGTCTTCTATTTTCATATTTTTCACAATTAAAAATCTGCCTTATTTTTGTGATTCTCAATAAATGAATATCACCAGTGCCACAGATTCTGCTACCTCTTGACCCTGTTTTTACCTCTTTTATGTTGGGTGTATTATTTTTACATTTTGAGAGATAAATTATGTTGTAAAGTGAAAAAAAATCTAAAATGCAAAATAACCTGCTATGCAAATCCTTGGTAATTTGCCTGGCAAATATTTTATTTCTGTGTGGTGTCATAGTATGTGAGAAAATTAATGAAAAATTCATAGGAGACAAGAACAGATTGTTTATTCCATTAGCAGAAAGAATATATGGCAGTTAATAAAATCATCATCTTAGACTAAAGTCTGAAGAAGCCTGAAGCAGGATGAAAAGCTTATCTAACTTTATGAAGAGAGAGGATAAAGCTATTAGAGCTCAAAATGAAGAATTACTTCCTAGATTTTCACATCACATTGATACTTTTTTATATTGTGTAAGATTTAGAAATGTGATGTCAATTTAATACATGAATATCTATAGTAATAATAACTTGCCTTTCTGCTCTCACAGTAGGACAAAGCAATTTTTTCCAAAGTTATAATTAGTCTTCTTGCTAACCCCATGAGATTGATAGGGGGCAACTATTACCATATCCATTATGAAGATGGGATGCTGAGACATAGGTTAAGCAATTTGCCCAGGGTTACATAATGTTCCAGAACAAGATTTATAACTTTATTTTTTTTAAACTGAATATTCATTTTGTCTTTATTTGCTATTTTGGCATTGATTCTCCAATGTGGTTGTCCCTTCTTGTCTTGAAGTCATTGTCATCATCCTCAACATATATTTATTAAGCTCATTTTATGGCTAATGTCTTAAGGGTAATACAAACATTACAAGAATTAATTTCCATTCTCATAGAGTTCACAAGCTAGGAGATGGACAGATATGATACTAGTTCATCTTCCTGGTCTTTTTCCTTCTGGAAACCCAAATCCTGGCATCTGCCTTGACACTACAATCTTAAGATTAGTGAGCCTAGTTATACTGCTGCTGTATCTTACAATGTGAATTATTTCCTCCTTTAAATGGAAGTTCCTTGAGGTCAGGAACTGACTTGCTTTTAGGCTTATATTGCTAGAATTTAAGAAATGAAGTGTTTTGTATGAGGAACAACAATGTCTCTGGATTGTGAAGTAAGGAATAAGAAGATTGTAATGGTAGAGAAGAGAATGGCAGAATGGATATAATATTGGTTCTTAAGTTAGAGAATCATTCTATTCATGCTTATTACCTGTGTGACCTTGGACAAAATATTTAACATCCCTAGATCTCAGTATTCTTCATTTGTAAAACAAAAGATACACTAGATGACTTCTAAAGTTCCTTCTGGCTCTAGTTATATGAGTCTGTATTGTAGAGATGAGAAAATATTCTCCAGGTACGGAGGACTAGACAATATGCAATGCTTTAGATGTAAATTGGCATATTTTACTGAAGATAGTGCCTTTGTGAAGCTAAAAGGATTGCCATTCTAGTTGGCATGGATGTGCAAAAAAGGTATCATTATTCACTTCTTCAAATGGTGAAATCCCTGATGTGTTAAATATAATTAAAGATTTCAATGCATTTTGGGGAGGGACAGTTTATCAAATACTGTCATTTTATTATATTACATCTCCTCCATGCATCATATTGTTGCCATTCCAGATAAAATTGCAGAATCTTTTCTCAGGGGAAAAATTTCATATCCCTGTTTGCCGCTGGTTGGCTCAAGATCGAGAGGATGGAGAAATCTGTCGGGAATTGCCTGTTTTTCAAAAAGGCCAGCCAATCCTTCCAGGTAAGGAAAGATAAAACTTTAAACAGAACTGGCAATGCTTGACTGCCAAAGCCAAGTGACTTCTTACCTGTTCTTGCTAACAATTGTTATGTCTTCCAGTCTTTAAAAACACTGACTCACATGCTAGAATATTTGATTCTTAGGGGGGCAGCATTGTGTGAAGATGATGACGGGAAGCTCAAAGGCTCTTGAATAAAAATCTGGTGCTTGGTTTTTAGAGGGAATTGAAAAAGCTACATGAAAGTTGCTCTTATCAGAACCACATGCAATATCATCCCTAAGAAACAGGAAGAGAGAGAGAGAGAGAGAGAGAGAAATGAGAGAAAAGAGAAAGATAAAGAGAGAAAGATGAGAGGCATATATAGAGATGGAGATAGACTAGAGATAGAAATAGAGACAAAGACAGAGAAGGAAGGGGAGGGAATGGGGAAGAGAGACAGACTAACATAGATAGAGAAGGGGGAGGAAGAGATTGAGATAGATAGAGAAACAGAAGCAAAAACTACAGGCAGGGAGAGAGCGAGAGAAAAAGAGCAAGTGCAAAAAGGGGACAGATAAAAGAGAAGAAAGAGAGGCTGTGAGAAAAAGAGTAAGAGATAAACAGACACAGAAAGAGATAAATGAGAGGGGTGATACAGAGAAATTTTATCTCATAGAAGTTTGTAGTGAAATCTTTAATACCAATAAAGATTTGAAGGTTCCACTAGGCAATGCCTTTTTTTTATAATAATAACTGATATTTGCAAAATGCTTTAAAAATTGCAAAGCACTCTACATGCCTTAATTTAATTTGATCCTAACAGTAGTCCTTTAAGGTAAATATGTGGTTAATATTACTATCATTTTACAGAAGGAGAAGCTAAGGACTAGAAAGGAAAAATAACTTCCTTGTGTTCACAACATCTAGGAAGTATTAGATGTGAAATTCAAACCCAAATCCATTGCTTTCTCTACTATACCTTGCTTTTCTCATTCAGAGACATACTTTGCCACTCTGCATCCTATATACTGCCATAGCTATGTTTAATCAATAATACACACATGGACTTAATCACTTTGACTTAAACCACTTTGACATCATTTGCTTCTTCTTCTTGCTCTCCATTTGGGGAAAGAGAGAAAAGAGAAGTGGAAAACTGTCAAAACTGGAGCTTTGGGAGATGATGATATTGGTGATGATGCAGAGCTAATCCTTCCCCTCTCCCCACCATTTCAAGCTTCATCCTATTGAAAATTGGATTTTCCAATCTTCCAAAGAAATACATAAAAGAGAATTATAAGTAAGGCCTAAAAGGAATATCATGATGACATTTAGTTTTACTTCAGGCAAAACTGTGCCCCTAATTGTTTTCATTCACTTTATTACTAGTAAGTGGGAAAGATGGCCAGGGAAGAAATTTGTTATATGGAGTTAAGAATCTTTTCTTACTCATTTCATTATATGGTTATAAGGACAATTGAATTCTTTTTCTTGTCCTTAGACGTTGCCTAAGCTACTGAAATTAAGATTCAGTTGAAGAGTTTTGAATAATCTTGTTTGCCAAGAGGAAAAGTACAGAAATCATGCTTAGATTATCCTTTTTAATGCTTAGATGCCTCAGCAAGAGAGAAATTATACTTGATACTTTTTCCCAGGTCATTCTGTTTGCAATAGCAATAGCAGCAATATATCTGCATGTTCCCTTCCTTTTCTTTAGTGTGAAATATACACTTCAAGTGTATATACTAAAAATAAACCCCCATTTTCTGTATTCTTAAAGATGGAAACTATTTAATACTTGTCTCCATTTGTTAGATTTATTGTTGAACATACTCCTAGTTTTTCTAGGTTGCTTGATGTTTCAATTTTATCCACAAGTGTTTAGCTAAAATTGGTGCCATATATATGATAATTTTTTTTTTTTGGTCAACTAGGCCAGAAAATATTAAATGTTTATCTGCTCTCCTGGTGTTTGAAATGTATGCTTCAAGATGCTTTTACAAAAAAGTATGGCTCACGTTGTGAGCAAAGACATATATGTTTCTGTTTTTTTCAGATGGCATGCCGTTTTTGTTTGTTTATTTTTGCTGAGGCAATTGGGGTTAAGTGACTTGCTTCAGAGTCACACAGCTAGTAAGTGTTAAGTATCTGAGGACAGATTTGAACTCAGCTGACCTTAGGACTTGTATTCTGTCCACTTCACCATCTAACTGCCCCCTAGAGTGCTACTTTAATGAAATAACCATCATCTATTTCAATTTACAGGGTGCATGTGTGACTATATTAAGGGAGATTCTGAAGCTAGTTTATTTTTCTTATCTATTTATTTTCTAAATTCCCACATTGAAAGTAAAAGAATTGTCATTCTGACTATGGTCATAAGGGTGATCCACAACTACTATTTATGGCACATTCAAGCAACAGCATCTATTTGGAAAAAGTAAATGAAATAAACACAGTTCTGTGGGAGGTTGTTCATATTTTAGGGCAGACTAAGCATATTGGCAGGTCTGAAAAATGAAAGTAATCTCTCTTCTAACAATTAGTACTTGCTAAGTGCTCTGGTACCTCTATGTAATATGTGCTGCAAAGTACCTGGGATCTTAGATTTACACAGATTTTTTTTTTTTAAAGAAAAATATTTTGCCTTGTAATTACTCCAAATGGAGCTTTAGTGCTAAACTGTGATTCATTTATAGTGGATTTCAATTTTCATTTCCCATTGTGACAACCAGGGAAAATATTCATGCAATCAAAACAAGGTTTTACTTCATTGCATTTTATACTAGAAAACATTTCTTATGAAAATGCAAACTCTGCACTAGTACCCATTATATTTGATGGATATAGGTGATTCCCCCCACTCCCTTACCTCCATATGATTTTCTCAAGTCAGCAATGTTTGGGATGTAAAACATAGTTTCCTTTTCTCATCAGTGACAGTGTATGAGGTCCGTGTGACAACAGGAGAACGGTGGAATGCTGGGACAGAATCCAGAGTCTACATTTCTATCTATGGAGAGAAAGGAGATACAGGTTCCAGGCAACTGTTTAGATCAAAGAACCCCAAGAAATTTTTAAAAGGACAAGTGAGTGAACAAAATCCATTTAACTGAATCTTTTTTTTTTTTTCAAAATACCCTATCTTTATGTTATACGGCTGGGAATAATTATTGTCTGCATATTTGTTTTAACATTTATTGTTCACTGTGAATATATAATAATTATTACTAGGTAATGAATGTATGATGTAAATTTAATGCTATATTTAATTGCATTCTGTATTTGCATTCATTTTATTAAGCAAAAAAGATCTTTCACAAAGCATTTTGCTTTTAGCTCTTCTGAGTGTTTGTTCTTCCAGTAAAACTCAGCTTTCATTCCTCCTTAGGCTTGAAGGGTTCTTTGAGTTCTTTAAGGTTATGACAGTGGAGCACAGGCATTAGAATTTACTTTCTATCTGGAAAAGGTTTGTTTATATTCCTGGAGATGGGTAACATAGCATCTGAAGCTCAAGATAGCCAAGTTTGAGGAATAGCCTCAACACAGGTTTGGCCATGACATGATTTTTTTTTTTTGTTCTAATAACTCATTAAATTGTCTATTAATATGTGGAGGAGCTATGAGTTAACATTAATAGAAGCAGAAGTGAAATCATAGATCTTTGAAATATTGAAGAGTAACCCTTCACCCCACATAGCAAGATAAGTTCCAAATAAATATATGACCAAAATATAAAAGATTCCATTATAAATAATCTAGAGAAAAAAACATAGAAATTACCTTTTGTATCTGTAAATAGGGAAAGAGTTCCTAACTAAACAAATGATAGGATCACACAAGATAAAATAGACAATTTTGATTATATAAAAATATAAAAAAGTTTCTTTCCAAACAAATCATATATAGTTAATATAGAAGAGAAACATGTAATTGGAACAAATCTTTATGATAGGTTCTCTGATAGAGATGTTATATCCAAGATATATTAGAAATGGTTTCAAATTTATAAGAACAAGGGTCATTCCCAATTGATAAATGATCCATTGATACGAACAGGTAATTTTCAAGGGAAGAAATATAAGATACCAATAACTTTATGGAAAAAATACTCTAAATCATGAATAATTACAAAAATGCAAATTGAAAGGACTTTGACATTCTTACATTACACTCATCAGATTGGCATAGATGACAAAGAAAGGAAAATGACAAAGGCTGGAGGGGTTGTAGGAAAATAGGGAAATGTACTGCTAGTGAAACTGTGAATTGGTTCAACCATTCTGCTAAGGTATTTGAAATATACCCTCCAAACTATTAAACTATACATGCCCTTTGTCCCATCAATACCACACACACACACACACACACACACACACACACACACACACACACACATATATATATATATATATATATATATATATATATATATATAGAGAGAGAGAGAGAGAGAGAGAGAGAGAGAGAGAATCTTGTAAATATTTCATTTTCATCTTAGTTTTCTGGTCAACCAGTAATAGACTTATATCTTCTCAGGACCTAAGCCAGAACCAAATTGTTGTATTGATTTTCATATAAAAGTATCTTTCACTTTTTCCTGTTTTGTACATGTACAAACCACAACAAGGTAAGCATGTCTGTTTTTGAATGTAACAGCAATTCAGGATTGGAAAGAACTATAATCTTTCTCACTTAAGTTCTGCCCTCATTTGTGTCAAAGCTATAAAATTACTTTAAATTAAATTTTATTTTTAAAAATTAAGAAGCTTTTGTTTTCTTTCTTTTCTAACTTCACCCACTGGGAAAACCCCCAAACTTTTTTGACAAACATATACAGTTAAGCAAAACATATTGACCACAGCAAAAAATGTTTCATTATGCATATTTAGTTCCTTGAAATTACTTTGGATTGATGTAATCTATATTGATCTAATAGCATTATATTTGAGGTAAAGACTGCAGTGCTGAAATAAAGATAAACTTTTAAACATTTGAAGAAATTATGCATTATTATAGCATAATTACTTATGTAATTATATCTATATATAATTAACACCTATATATCTTTATTATTTATGCATTGATAAAATGAGAAAAAATAAATATTTGAAAACATGGTTATACTCATAAAATTCTATTGTTCTTTTGTTCTGTTATTTTCCATCTTATTAGAATCATGTCAATGAATTCAATTTTTCATTACCTTTTTAATATTACCTTCCTTTCCAGTGTTAGAAAGCTGGAAATATCACTAGATCTCATTATGCTTTTATTGATTGATTGCAGACTGACATTTTCTCCCTTGAAGCTGTGCATCTTGGGTATTTGTACAAGATTGTTATAGCACACGATGGACTTGGCTCAGGTGAGAAATTTCTACATAGGAATACCAAGTAATGACCAGTTTCTACTGCATTTGTAAGAATACCTTGTGTTTCTCAAAATATTGATGCCCAGTAATATGGCTGAGATATTTTGTGTTTATAAACAAAGCAATTTAACTTCTTATTGTCTAAAGCCTAAGTAACCTTTCCAAATGTTTGTTAGATTTTAGACAGAAAAATTAGACATTTCCTCCCCTAAATATTTTTTAACAAAGAAAAAAAAGAAAAAGAAATAAAGAAAAATAAAATGGACACCTTATAAATAGGTAGATCTCATAAACTCTTATGAAATTGACCTCAAAAATACTATACACTCTGGTGCTTTCCTTTCTGAGAATTTCATGTGCTAATTTCCTGAAAATGGCTCTATAATTTCAATAGGATTCTAATAAAAAATTTCAGATAATTTTTTTTCTATATAGAACATTATATGCTTGATTCTTAAACACCAATCATTTAAAACTCCAAATTACCTAAAGCTGGATTTCAAAGGGAAAGAAATTGAAAACTAGTTACTGAATCTTAATTATGATTTGTAAAAGTATTTATATTTTGACGAGTGCCTGATATTGCCTGATGCCATCTATTATATATTGATTCTGTGTATAAGGGAAGATCATTTTATCTGAATCCTGAAGTGATGAACTTGATCGACATCAGAAATCCAAGATTAAATTGTGAAGTTCATAGCTACAGGTGGTGGGACTGTGACATTTGTCACCATTATATAGGTTAGGCTGATCTTACAGAGGTCATTATTTCCTCTTTTGTTCCTGAATGCAGTGTGAGGAATATAAAGTGGGTTTATAGTCTGGAGAGATTTGAGTAATGATGATGCTAGTTCATACCTCACTTAAAGGTTTGTAAGATATTTTATGTACATTATCAAATTTGAATCTCACAACAATCCCCTGAGTTCCACTCTATAGGTATTCTCTTCATCTCACAGTTGAAGAAACAGTCTCAGAGGGTAATGATGACTTGCCCATAACCTCATGGATGGCTAGGAAGTATCAGTAAATAGGTCAATGATCTTGGAACCAAGAAAACTTGACACCAAATCCTGTCTCAGACACTGAGATGTTGTTTGCAGATATTTCACTTAGTATCTTTTTTCCTTATTTATAAAATGGGAATACATGCCTCTCAAGGTTGCAGTGAGGATTAAATGAGATATGTGTGAACACTTTGCAATCTTTAAAGCAATTCTCTAAATGCTAAATAGTATTAATATTATTGACATTATTCATATTGATTACTTATCCATTAATTCATAACGTTTTGTGTAATATGAAAATATTTTTAAGGAATATCTTTAGCTTTTATCTTTAGTAACTTTCAGTATATTTTAAAAGCTAAAATATTGAAACTTGTAATAAAACCATAATCTATTTTTACTGATGCATTTTGTTTTCATTTTCATTTTTATTCCCTCTTCTCAGAGAGCCACTTTTATTAAAACAAAGAGAGAGAAAATAGTAAAACTTATCAATATATAAAATTTTTGATGTTATATGCAATGTTTCACACCAAGGACTCCTGCTTCTACAAAAATAGCAGGGGGAATGTATCTCTTTATCTTTTTTGGGGGGCTAACCCTTTGCTCTATAATTTTGTAATATGCAATTTTGATTGTTTTGTGATTATCATTCTTTTCCTTTAAGGTACTGTTGTCATTATTTAATTTTTTTTCTCCTGGCTTTGATTATTTTTAATAGTTCACATAAATATTTTGATGTTTCTCTTTATTTTGCTTATCATTTCTTACAGCATAATACAATTATGTCACATACTTTATTACAATTTATTTAACCATTTCCAAATTTATGGGTATCTCCTTTGCTTCTAGATCTTTGTTACCATAAAAAGTGCTGCAATAATTTTTTGGTACATGTAGAGCTTTTCTTTTTGTCATTGATCACCCTGCACTATATATCTACTCAGCACTGGCTTTAGTTTTTAATTAACATAATTACAAATAGATTTGTAGAGTGATTGTACCAAACCACAACTCATTGTATTAACAACCAACCAATCAATTAACATTTATTAAGCATTTACTATATGCCAGACATTGTATTAAGTGCTAGGGATGCAAATACAAAAAGAAAGACATTTCTTGCCCTGAAGGAGCTTATAATCTAAAGAGGAAAGACAACACACAAAAGACATTTGTGTATTCTTTGGAGGGGGAAGAAGGGGGAGAGGGGAGGAGGATACCTGATGTGGAAGAATGGAAGAAAAGTCAGAGAAGTCCCAAAGTAGTGTGCCTGTCATAACAGCTCCCCTATATTCATCATTTGAATCTTATCTCATCTTCACTAATTTGCTGGGTATGAAATTTAACTTCTGAGTTGTTTTGTAAAATTTCTCCTCCTCTTCCTCCTCCTCCTCCTCCTCCTCTTCTTCTTCTTGCTTAAGATTTTATAATTATCCTTTTGAGAATTCTTTGGTTGTATCCAATGACCATTTATCTTTTGGTAGTCTTATTTTTATATTTTTAAAAAATCACACTTAAGTTTCATCTTTCATAACTTTTGCGTCCATATGTTTGAAGCAAGGCATATTTTAATAGGAATTTAGGGCTAGCATGTTTAATGCATTTTATGCTATTATTTCCTAGCCACTTTAAAATGTTTTCCACATTCTTCCTTGATACTTTTAGCAAGATGCAATCTCTCCCTCATATCTCCTTTGTGTATTTTGCACCTCTCTGATGCATTTTCCTCAATGCTTCAATGCTTAAAGGACCAGTAATTTCATTGGTGTGGATGCCTTCTTCATCAATGCAAAGTGAAGTCCTTTTATGCTTTGGTTAATGATCTTCAAAAGTAGCTATGGATTTTTAAAAAAAAAACATCTTAAGTTCATGTTGGTGATGAATTTCTTCAAGCATCATTAGGTTGATTCTCTGATGACATAGTCCCTCACTGGGCCTATAATAAGCACTTGGTATCATATTATGAGCATCATTGAGCACCCGGCTCAAAGCTTTGCTTTATTGTGGATGCTTAATAAATGTATTTTGATTTTGAACAAATTCAACTGTTTTGAAAGTTTTATTAAAATATACATCATAAAAGAATCAAGCTAGAGATGTAAGAATTAAAGTTTGATATACCTTGTTCATGTGCTACTTAAAGTTTTTTCTAATAAGTTTTTTCTTTTTTAGTTTTAATTTTTAAAATTATGTTTAAAATTCCAAACTATCTCCCTTCATCTCTCCTCACTCCACACTAGAGAAGGTCACCATTTGCCATCTATCTATCTATCTTTCCATGTATATATATGCATGGGGGAGGTGTATGTATATATATACATACATACACCTCCCCCTCACACACATTTATTTATAGATGAGTATCTCTCTCCCTATATATACATACATATATATGTATGTATACTTAAATTCTTTTGGTAGGGGATGGTATCTTCCTTTATGGATTCTTTGCAGAATAACATAGTTATTCACAGTTGTTTTTTGAACAATGTTACCATTATTGTATATGATGCTTTCTTGCCTCTGCTTATCACACTGTTCTCTGAAATCATCTAGCTCATCATTTCTATAAGTATAATTTTTCAACTGATTTAAAATTTGTTTAATGAGAACTTTACATTAGCTCTGTATCTAAAACCACATTAATTCTTGAATATTAACCAAATCCATTAATCATTCATAGTAACAGCATATTTTTCTTTCTTTCAATTTGTATTTAGGAACTGGTTGGTTTCTTGATGACATAGTGATCAAAGACCCTACCACAGATCTTGAATATGCCTTCTTGTGTCACAGGTATCATTGTATGTGTGTATACAATTTGACTCAGAATGCTCCTTTGTGATAGAGTCTCTGGTTCATAATTTTTGTATATTTGAAAATTAGACCCTTTCTATTGTACCTAGGGTCTGGTAATTTATACATAGACAATCAGTTATCTTTTTATTGATTTTCTGCATTCCTTCTCCCTACTATTCCTTATATTTATTAGTAATGGAGTACTCTTGCCAATCTATTCTATTATTTTAGATTTCTTTGGCTAAGAGTCAAAGTTAAGTCATTGTAAGTACTAAACATAATTGAGTTATTTTTCTCTTCATAGATGGCTGGATCATGGAGAGGATGATGGGGAAATTATTAGAGAACTATATCCTAGTGATAATAGCACCTTCTTTGGGAGTAAGTGCTGAGCACCTTATAGAATTTGATTTTACTATCGTGAGTGCAGAAACCATGACATTGCTAAAGTTAACAATCTTTTCTTTTGTTTATCTTCACAGGGCAGAAGTTAGAACTTCAAAGAAAAGAAGCTGTAAGGGTTTTGTTTTGAGTCTTAGTGTATATAATTTTCAAGTAATTATTTAATAAGTGATAAAACAAACAAAACATAATTGTTGTAAGAAGTATTTGTTTCTATATGATGCTTCCCCTGTATGCCTTATATTAATTTTAAGATTTTTATTTTGGTTGTTGTGTGTCTTTTTTTTCCCAATCAGTGGGCTGCTGAAAGTTGGAAATTGAGGAAAGGAAATACTCTTCAGTTCTACAACCGGCTTAGTGGAGGCTTTGTCCGTCTCCACCCAGATGGCACCATTGATGCTCTTGGAGAAAAGACAGATAAAAATGGTAAGCTTTTGGACAAAACATGTGGGTGCTATGGTAGGCATGGGAGACAGATTTCAAAACTCGGTTTTGGTTTTTGCTTTTAATTGCCAGGAAGTTTTGGACAAGAATTAGCCAACCTTCCCTCCTTGCCTCAGCCTGTCCCTTGTTTTTGCAATTACATTTGTTAAGCATTTACTAGATATATAATTTATATGTACATTTATATATTTATCCATTTCTATTTCTCCTCTTTCCATTTATATATATATGTATATGTGTGTCTATGTGTTTAGTGTGTCTGTGTGTATGTATTACATACAGACACAGACAAGCACACATGTATAGACTCCTATCGACAAAGTTTTCAGTCTAGTAGGAAGATAACATGGATACAAGTAATTATAATATGCATAATTATATGGCAAATACATTAGGACATTTCTAAACAAAAATTCTCTGTGAGGTCTGAAGAAAATCTTTATGGACTTGGTAAGGGGAAAATAATGGGACATTTAACAAGGAAGTAACACTTGCATCATATTTTAAAAAATGGGTGGAAATTCAACTGGTTAAGTTATACTCATTCCAGACACAGGAAAAAACATCAGCAAAAATATGGTAGCAGGAGATCACAGTTTCATTTTTGTAGGATAGATAGTTGTCTGTTTTGCCTTTTGCTTCTCAATATCATCTCTACACTCATTTAGGATCCTTACTCTTTCCTCTTGTTGACAACCTTCTCCAACTTTCAGATACATTCTATGATTCTTATAGCCTGTATTTCCTCAAATCACAAATCAATTCATTTTAAAGTCCTGGAAATGAATTTTTTTCTCACTTCAAGAAATATTATTATAATCAGTTGTTACTTATTAATACCCTTTCATGCCCCAAATTGACTTTTTTTCTAATATAATATTTTACCTGCTGCTCTATCAGCATACTTTTGAATACCCAGTTCTTGGATCAACCCTTTTTTAGATCTACCAATTAAAAATATTGCATATTTCCTATAACCATCTTATGCCCAATTTTTCCTCTGGCTAAAACATTCTCTTTTCTAAATATTGCTTGCTGTGCTTCTTTCTGACACACTCTCTTTTCTTTCTTTTCAATCCTCTTGAATTTCAGTGGATTAAAGCTAGTAATAAACAAGAGCTCAAGTAAGTCAATAAAGATCTATGGGCTGAGCTTGCCAACTGCCAAAATGGGGAGGGTAGAGGGGAGCCTTGCCCTGAAGAGCTATCAATCATTTTTAATGTGCTAGTACTATGTAAACCACAATGGGCAGTCCAAAGCAGGTAGGTGCCTCAGGGTGGTGAATAGAATTCCATGGCTTAGCTGACATTCCTCTGGTAACAGCAGGTCTTTTGATAATTGCATGAGATGTGGTTTCCTGTTGTTTGGTGGCCCATAAATCCTCACTGTGAGGCAGTTTTTTTTTACATCTCTGGAATGTGTTATAATGGACAGCACTGACCTGTGGACAACTTGTCAATGAAAGCTCTGAAGAGCATCTTCCTGTCATAACATTTTTCAGTCCATAAAATAGGCGATTTCCCACTTACATATCAATTCTTCCAGCCATTTATCCAGCTGGATCTAAGTCCCACTATTTGCATGACTCAGAGAGCTGGATTGCTCATTTCTCTAAGAATTGTTGTACCATTTTGTAGCACTGTGGGGTTCAATAGCACAGGAATGTCCTGGAAATCCCAAAGGGAGCTTCATTTTATGATCATAAGCTATAAGCTATTAAAAAAAATAATCAATGCAAAACAAAGACAAGGACAAGAACAAAAATCTTTCCACCAGTTACTTCTTAGTCCTCAAGTCCATCCCCAAGACTCTACATCCAGACTGAAGCAACAAGTAAAGCTATTTGATTTTCACATTAAATCCTTGATGGATAGATTTATGGCTTAGCCGGTTTCATAGGGTTCCTGCTGAGATTTTTTTTTAACAGATTTGCTGGCAAAATCCAGCTTCCTATGGCAACCTACATCTATTGTACTTGTCTCCTGTATGTGAAGTGGCTCATTAAAAAACTGTTCATCCTATGGAGGCAGGTGTGCCAGCTATAGATCTAGTGTGCCTTCCTAAAAGGGTTAATCAGACTATTTAGTGGGATGCATCACACGGTAGGCAGGCAGAAGCATGATGCTGTTTTCTTCCAAAATTTCTGATGAGATTATCTGGACATGCATGTATGCATATATCTATCCTATTTATAATTATAATAATTAATATTTGTATATCACTATCTTTTTGGGCTTCTCTCTAAACACTCTATAAAGGAATATATAATGTAATATAGTATTATATATACGTATATATGTGCGTATGTAATAAAAATGCAAAATGCTTTATTACATGGTCTTATTTGAATCTCCCAATAATTCTGTGAGGTGGGTGCTATAATTATGCCCATTTTACAGAAGAATATATTGAAGCTGAAAGTTACTAAGTAAACTATCCATGTTCACATAAAACTAGTAAAGGTCTGATGCAGAATTTGAAATCAGACCTTTCTGATTCCAAATTCAATACTTTTGTGATTTGTGAGGATTTGTGTGAAGTTAGCATGCTATAATAATATGAGGACTGATCTTGGATTAAAAAAAACAACAATAACAATCTGGATTTGAGGCCTGACCCTTTTATCTGGATAGCAATGATGAAATATTTTATGATCATTCTGAGTGTCTTTTGCAAAGACAAAACAAAACAAGACAAAAATCCTAAAACAATAACTCATATTTATCTCCCTCATGATTTAATTTTAAGGAAATGGATTTGTAAACTGTTACTCTGGCAAAAGGATTTTAGATCGAGATGAATGACTTAATGACTCATTTAAGAGCCTTGTGATCTTGGATAATACACCTATTCTTTCTAGAGCTCAGATAACTCATCTGAAAAACAGAGGGTGATTTGGATTAGATAATTTCTAAATTCTCTTTTAGCTCTAAATCTATATTCTTATTAAAGTTTTATAAGTATTAAAATATAAATATTTTTATAAAGTATTATACTTGTATGCTTTTAGAATAGTATTTATTTATAGGTATTAAAGAGTATATTTGCATTGGTAATCAAGAGAATTAGTTTCTGGGGTTCTGCAACTTGTCAGCAATCATTTAAGTGCCTACTATATACCAGACACTTTACTAAGATCCAGAGTAACAAAGAAAGGTAAACAAACAAAAAAGAAAAAAAAAACTTACCCAATTTTTACTGCCTTGAACAAATTAATTAGTTTCTTTTAATCTCAGCTCTTCAGCTGTCAGGTAAAGGATCAGAATGAGATGATACTACCATTTTTTATTTTAAGTCACTTCAGAGTTTATGAGAGAGGATGAAATAGAGAGCACATGTGTAGGAACTTAGGATGGTAATGGTGAATAGGGTACACTGAGGGGAAACATTGAATAACAATGCTGTTAGTTCCAGCGGGGTGAAAGACTTCCTTCCCACCCATTTGTCCTTTTAAGTCTACTCGTCATTTATTGGTTTGCTGAACTAAAGCAATTCTTTCCTGACTATCGATAGTTCATAGGTTAAAAAGGAATGAAACTTAAGTAAGAAAAATATTACAAAAGTTGATATAGGAGATAACATGCTATCATGGAAAAAACAGCTAACTGGGAGTCAGAATACCTGTTTTACATCTCTAACATGATGCTTAATAACTGAGTGAGTAGTATAGGCAAATCATTTTAGTTCTATAAGCCTCAGTTTGTTCATCTCTAAAATGGATGTAGGATATTTACCTGACTCAATGCATGGGCTTGTTTATGAGGAAAAAAAATATTTTGTAACCCTTAAAATACTCTAGAAAAGTGAATTAGTGAGGGATACTGGATTTAATATTGAGGGACTATGCCATTGTTTACTTGTATGACTGTGATCTAGTCAATTGGCCTTTACAATTGGCCAAACTCA
Organism: Antechinus flavipes; assembly: GCF_016432865.1. Classification (NCBI taxonomy): domain Eukaryota; kingdom Metazoa; phylum Chordata; class Mammalia; order Dasyuromorphia; family Dasyuridae; genus Antechinus; species Antechinus flavipes. The sequence goes on along the minus strand of NC_067398.1, from coordinate 469,982,117 downwards.
TTAGGTTGAATTGGATAATCTCTGAAGTTTTCTTCAGTTTGATAGTGCTGTGTTTTCTTCTACAATTCCAGGAATTCCCATATTCTCAAGCAATTAATAGCTATTTGATCTTGATTTAAAAAAAATTCTTTTTTAAATTTTTATGGGGCTCCTGAAGAGTTGAGCTTTGACATTTTCTGCTCTCTTGTACAGCATGGAAAATATCCATTTCTATTGCTCATTTTTAATTGTCTTGTTTATGTACTTAAGAATTTTTTATTAGCTCCTGGAACATTTCTAAGGAGTTTCTACGATGCTTTGTTACTAGATTTTGTCAATGTTTAACATAATGCAAATAAGGGAATAAGTTTTGATTATATTTAATATTATCACCATCACCAAGAAAAGAATGGTAGTCATGGTTTAGATTTTAGAAATGAAAGAGATTAAAGGATTGTATTCTTTCATCCTGGAAACCTTTTGCCTTGAAGCTAGTTCTTCTGATTGGTAACTGCTTTTTTCTGGACTAAATACCATTTCAACAAAAGTCCCAAACATGTTTCACTTCATTTCCAAGTCTCCTACAAACTTTTCCAGAGCCTCAACCTACTGCCTAGGAGACACTTTTGCTCCGGAGTTCATAGGTACTTTTTTCTTTTTAAAATGTTTTTATAATAAAAATAGATGATTATACATGAAACTGCAAATCTATTATGTAAAACTTGCTATTCCTTTTAAATATATGAAAATTCTCATATAAATGTCTCCTTTTCCCTTTTTTTCTTCCTTTTTCCCTCCTGCCCTAGAAATGGCTATCAGATACAAATGTGTGTATATATCTATATATATGTATGTGTGTATGTGCATGTATAAACATATGTATATCTGTATGTAAAATCTTTCTATGAATATTTTTATTTATCAGTTCTTTCTTTGGATACAAATAACATCTTTCTTCACATGTCCTATATAGATAATTTGAGTAGTTATAATAGTCAAAATGATTTATTAGTCATTACTGTGTTCTTACTATATACAGTGTTCTTTTGGTTTTGCTCATTTTGTTTTTCACTATTTTTGTGTAAGTTTATCAATGTTTTTCTAAGATCATTGAGCTCCTCAGTTCTTATAGAACAGTAGTATTCCATTGCAATTGTATAGTACAACTTGTTTAGTCATTCCCCAATTGATGGGCATCCCTGAAGTTTCTAGTTCTTTGCCACAACAAAGAGATCTGCTAAAAATATTTCAGAATCCTTTTCTATTCTATTTTTATAAACTCCCCTCCACCAAATTCTAGAACCACAAAGCAGGATCAGATTAACTCTATCATTGTTCCTGTAGAGAGTGTATCTATTTCTCTTTCTGTCCATTATTTCTTTTTGTATGTGTTCTTCTCTAATAAAATGTAAATTATAGAGAGGTAGAGCATTTATTATTTTTCATAGAAATAGCTTTTTTTCAAAATATATGCAAAGATAGTTTTCACTTTACCCTTGCAAAACCTTGTATTACAAATTTTTCTCTCCCTTTCCCCTTCCTCCCCCCTCCCCCCAAATAGCAAGTAATCCAATATAGGTTAAATGCGTGAATTTCTTTTAAACATTTTCCCACATTTACCATGCTGTATAAGAAAAATCAGATTAAAGGGAGGGGGAATGGAAAAGGAAAAAGAAGCAAGCAAATGAACAACAACATCATCAAAAAGGTGAAAGTATTATGCTGTGATCTACATTCAGTCTTCATAGTCTTCTCTCTGGATGCAGATGACTCTTTCCATCACAAGACTATTGGAATTGCCTTGAACTATCTCATGTTGAAAAGAGCCAAGTCCATCACAGCTGATCATCACATATTCTTCTTATTGCTGTGTACAATGTTCTCTAGGTTCCATTCACTTCACTTAGCATCAGTTTGTGTAAGTCTCACCAGTCCCTTTTGAAATCATCCTGCTGATTTTCTTGAAGAACAATAATGTTCCATTATATTCATATACCATAACTTATTCAGCCATTCCCCAAATCATGGGCATCCACTCAGTTTCTAATTCCTTGCCACTACCAAAAGGGCTGCTACAAATATTTTTGCACATGTGGATTCCTTTACCTTCTTTAAGATCTCTTTGGGATATAAGCTCAGTAGAAACACTGTTAGATCAAAGGGTATCCACAGTTTGATAACTTTTTGAGTATAGTTCCAAATTGTTCTCCAGCATTAACAATGTATCAGTGCCCCAGTTTTCCCACATCCCCTCCAACATTTATCATTATCTTTTCCTGTCATCTTAACCAATCTAAGAAGTGTGAAGTGGTTAGAGTTGTTTTAATTTTCACTTCTTTAATCAATAGTGATTTAGAGCGTTTTTTTCATATGACTAGAAATGGCTTTAATTTCTCCATCCAAAAATTGTTTGTTCATATCTTTTGACTTTTTATCAATTGGAGAATGACTTGTCTTCTTATAAATTTGAGTAAATTCTTCTATATATTTTAGAAATGAGGTCTTTATCAGAAATAGTCAATATTTCTATGTCAATGTCAATGTCTATTGTGTCATGTGATCCTAAGCTAGTCTACTGATCCACAACTCCATTTCTTATCCAATATCAAATGATTTTGATGACTGTTGATTTATAATGTAGTTTTAGGTCTGGTATAGCTTGGCCACCTTCATTTGCATTTTCCTCACTAATTCCTTTGAAATTGTTGACCTTTTGTTATTCCAGATAAATTTTGTTATTATTTTTTCTAGCTCTATAAAGTAATTTCTTGGCATTAGACTGGCATGGCACTGAATAAATGGGTTAATTTAGGTAGAATTGTCATTTTTATTATATTAGCTTGGACTACCCCTGAGCACTTCATATTCTTCCAGTTGTTTAGTTTTAACTTTATTTGTGTGAAAAGTGTTTTGTAATTGTGGTCATATAGTTCCTGGCTTAGTCTTGGCAGCTAGATTCTCAAATATCATATATTATCTATAGTTATTTTAAGTGGAATTTATTTTTCTATCTCTTGTTGCTGGACTGTGGGGATAACATATAGAAATGCTGATGATTTAAATGGGTTTGTTTTATATCCTGCAACTTTGGTAAAGTTATTGTTTCTAGCAATTTTTAGTGGCTTCTTTAGGACTCTATATACTATCATATTTATCTGCAAAGAATTATAATTTTATTTCCTTATTACCTACTCCAATTCCTTCAATTTCTTTTTCTTATTGCTAAAGCTGAAATTTCTAGTACAATTCTGAATAGTCATGGTGATAATGGGCAACCTTGTTTCACTCCTGATTTATTGGAACCACAAAATATAATTTTAAACTCTTTTCAGCATTAGGGAATTTATTTTGCTTATAACTATTCTTTTGTGAATATTAACCTCCATCTTAATCCATCTCCACTCATTCCAATCCATAGTATGCCAAACTATATGTGTTCAATTCTCCTTTATCCATTTCAGATAGGAACAGGATTTTCCTACTACATCCTCTGTGTATATTTTTCTTTCTCACATCCAAAACAAGTTATGATAAATGTCAAGTTCTACCTACCTTATTCCTCCTATATTCCTTTTACTTTCCCTTCTCTTTCCCTTTTTCAAAAATATCTTAACAAACCAAATTAATCCTCAAGACTTCTGGTTTTCTTCTAAAACTCCATCAATTCTCTTTAAAGACATTAAAGTTATAAAGTTATATTTGTTTCATCTCTTTCTATTAGAATTTCAGCATTATATCATCCTATAGAACTTTCTATTTGCTAACAGAATTTACTTTTCTAGGTAGATCCTGTAGACTATTGTTGTGGATCCTCTGGGTTCCCTTCCAAACCATCAAATGTTCAGATGCCAAAGGAATTTTGCAAAAATGTGGCTCTGACCCTGTTACCCATCTCCCTTTACTCTCCATGCAATAAACTTCAGGACTCTTTTTCATTTTCTGTACATAATCTGTTCTAACATTTCAGTCTGTTTGATTTTTCCATTCTTCATATAATTTACTTCCCTTTACTATGACCCACCAACTGTCTATCTTGCTTTCCCTTACATATTACATTCCATCTTTTAACACTATGACTTTTTATTGGATATTCTTTCCTTCCCAAGTCCATGCCCAGAATGCTTTTTGACCTAGTCTCTGCATCCTGGCTCCATTCAAGATTTAATTTCCAACTAGAGGACTTTCCTTTATCCCTACTGTATCCCCTTCATGCCTTACCCTCTCCTTTAGTGCCTTCATTTAACAGATATATATATTTTGTATTTACATAGTTGTTTGTATGTTGCCTCCTTTCCCTCCATCCTCTATTATAATGTGATCTCTTTGAGTTCAAAGACTAAGCTTTGCACTTTTTTTGGTACTCCCAGTGCCATTATACTACATTGCCTGGCACAGAATAATCACTTAGTAGATTCTTTTGACTGACTAATCTACAATCCTCTGTATTTCACTTGCCACTGTGCTTTGAGGCAAACTTGAAGTGTCATTTAAGAAGCTAAAGTGAGAAACAGCAGCTGGAATAGAACAAATGTCCACCAAAGATAGCTGCTCTGGAGGCAATTCAATCTCGAAAGCTTTGCAGAGAGCTTCCATTTTTACAAGGTATCTCTAAGAGAGGAAAAGAAGAGGAATCAATTATAGGTGATCTCATTACTCTCTAAAAGGTGATTGGACAACTTATTAAGTACTGACTCATGGGCCTATTTTCCTACAAAGATAAGGAAATTTCTGTAAAAACTTTATGTGTGTGGGAGCCACAAGTAAATTCAGTGTGTTCTTTATGAGATTTAGAGGGGAACCAGGTAAACATTTTCAAATGATTCATTAGAGCAGATTGGATCTTTACATTCACATAATTGATTGAATGATTTAGAGAAAATTAAATACTGTTTTTAAAACTATAACAAAAATGTTTGATTCAAAAGAACAAAATATAATTTAAAATAGTGATGTGCTGGAGACAGCTTGCTCCTTTTTGAGTCAGTTATTAAATTTTCACTGTAAACATCTTATACCTCAGGAAACAGTAAATGCTACAAATCAAATCTTAATTTATGGTTTTGTTGCTTTCTAAAAATGTGATGAGGAAATGTTGATAATGTAAATTAAACCTAAAATGGGGTGTGCATAAAGTATATGTGTATGTTATTGTTGAGTCATTTCAGTCTTGTCTGGCTCTTTGTGACCCCATTTAGAGTTTTCTTGGCAAAGAGACTGGAATGGTTTGTTATTTCGTTCTCTAGTCCATTTTATAGATGAGAACAGATGAGGCAAATGGGATAAAGTGACTTGTCCAACTTCACATAGCTAGTAAGTGTGAGGCCAGATTTGAACTCGATGGATCTTCCTGATTTCAAACCTAGTACTCTATCCACTATACCAATACACATTTATATTTCTCTCTATACATATGAATATATTCTATAACACATACACGCACACACACACACACACACACACACACACACACATATATATATATAATACTGATATATGATAATATATTACATAGGTGTATGTGTATATGTATGTGTGTGTATGAGAGAAAGAGAACAAGAGGGAGAGAGAAAGAGAGAGAGAGAGAAGAAAAAAAAGAGCCAGTTATTAAACATTTATTAGCATATGTTATATATTAATTAAAGATTCTCCTCCAACAAGATTCATAAGATCATATATTGAGAGTTGAAAGGAACATCACAGGCCATCTTATTCATTCCCTAGCTTGTTCTCTTCTCCTTTTCCTTTCTCTCCCAAATCTTATTTACAGGCATGTTAAGCGATTTGTCCAAGGTACCACATTTAGAGAAGCAGAATATGTACCTAGTTTTCTGCACCTAGAGCTATTGCTTTTCCCATCACACTGCTCTCTCTCTTATCACCAACACACTCTAAGAGTCTTTCATATTTATGGTAAGGTCATACAAGAGTGAAATGATAATACAATTACAGAAAAACCAATTATTTGATTAACAACTATCTTATCAAGCATCCAATAGAGAAATGTGTTTCTCCCCCCCCCCCCTTTTTTTTTTTTTTTGCTGAGCCAATTGAGGTTAAGTGACTTGCCCAGGATCACACAGCTAGGAAATGTTAAGTGTCTGAGATCAGATTTGAACTCAGGTCCTCCTGACTTCAGGGCTGGTGCTCTATCCACCTAGCTACTCTGAGAAATATATTTTTCAAAGGGATTTGTTCCTTTCTACTGTCATGGATGCCCTCTACATGGTTCACAAAAAAGGATTCCCTAAAGATGGTGAGGATGTTGTTGTTTGTAAACAATTGATTACAACAAGGCCCAGGACATTACAGGACCTCCTCAATGAGGTCCATGATTGTTTAAAAATATTTAAAACATTTCTTTGATGTGTACTTGGTCTGTCCCAGCTGTTTTTTCCTGCTTTTGTCCTGTTTCACTTCAGTTTCCTTATATAGTACACTGACAAATGAGGTTCACAGGATTCTAGATTTATAGATGAAGAAAACACTTTGAGTTATATAATTCATGATTCTCCAGCATTCTAGCCAGCTCATAAAGAAAAACTCAGTTTATTAAAAAAGCCAGTTGTCTAGATATTTAGTTGATTGGCTAGTCCACTTAAGTATTCTTTCAGCCCATAGATTGTAGACAGACCTTGCAGTTAGACATTGAGTTAGCTCCAGAATTGAATAGAAGTAAGAGAGTTGATAATTGAATTTGAGCAATTGAGCAGTACGTCTAATGATTCTGACTTGCTCTTCAATGAAAAAATTCATCAGTCTTCTTTCGATGATGCTATCTGTTTGGAAATCTTATGATGCTACAGCCTCCAAGGAACCAGTGTTGTAATTGATCCAAAAGTAAATGAAAAGATGTATTGGGAGGGAGTGAAGAAGGGGTAGATGTTGGCTACAGAACATTTCTTCCACTCAAGAAATATCATGATTGAAATTTATGATAAGTAACATATGATAAGTAACATCATTAGAGTAGGCAAAAAGCTACATGAGTGAAGTTTGTAGTATCAAAACTAGAAAAAAAATTTCTAGTAAATAGCATGAATAGAGTTTGTAGAAAGGAACATGATTTAAATTAGTAGGAGGTATCGTGATTGGAATTTTTAGTAAGTAATATGATTGCAGTCTTTGTTCATATTGACTAAATAATTAGACGTCAGATATATTGTATTACTTCACATCACAATTCAGAAAGAATAAGCTAAAGGTTATTCCTTAGTGTGTTATGAATCTCCAAACAAATTTTATTTACATCTACAAGTAATAATAATTAAATAAATTTGGCTCAGATTTTGATATTTTTGAGCTTTAAATCAAGAATGATACAGATCATTTATTGACTTTTAAATGAAGCAAGTCAGTCAATAAACATTTATTAAGCTCCTGTTATGTACCATATACTTTGCTAAGGACTGGGGACACAAAAGAAGGCAATCCCTACTTTCAAGGATCTCATAGGAGAGGCAAAATGCAAATAGCTAGGCAGATGTTAGCTACATACAGGATAGATTAGAAATAAGTAACAGAGAGAAGTCACTATAATTAAGGAGGCTCAGAAAAAGTTTCTTGTAGAATGTGTGATTTTAGCTGGAACTTAAAAGAAGTTGGAGAAGTCGAGGTGAAGTTGAAGAGGGAGAGCATTAAGCATGGACAGAAGGGAGTGTGGGGGACAGTCAGTGAAAACATCTGGAATAACTTTATCCCAAAACTGATAAAGTTGTGTCTTTATATTTTTACTGATTCAGATTGTGATGTTTAAGGACAATTTTATTTTTTATATTTATGTGAATTCATTAGATCAAAATAGAATACAATATAAGAAATGGTAATTATTCTTAGCACATTTTTAGTAACCCTTCTCTGTTTTTCAAATATATCTTCCATTATTAATTCATTAGTCCACACAATTAGCAAATCATTCAGAACAATAGTCTTCTGGGAATTCTTGCCCTGATTTCATAGATGAGGGCATGGGGAAAAAAACACTAAATGTTTTGCCCAAGGTCACCAAAAAAGTTCATATCTGGATCAGAATGAAAAATCAAAATCCCTGCTTCTTAGATCTTTACTCATTCTATTCTGTCCCCCCAGGAGTATCATCAATGTAGTTTCATTTTATGAAGATCTTTAATTCTCAGCCATTAGGAACCATTTTATTAGAAAGATAAAAATAAATTAGAGTTTAATTAAGCAGAACCCTTACAGTGAGAAGTGATATTTAGTTTATGTACAAGTCTTTCACCTTTGGGAAGGAAGGTTCATTTAAATATATATATTCCTTTATATACAATCTGAAATTCTCTCCAGTTTTAGACTATCATTTAAAAATTTTGTATAAAACCTATTATTTAATGAATGAGGTTGTGTGTATTTTCTGGCCAAGTAATCACACATTTGTTTACCTTTGACTTTGCATCCATATATGCAATGGAGACCTTAGGCAATTATATGTTTCATTCTAAATAAAAATGAACATTTGGATGGGGTTTAAATTTCTAGGTAATTATAACAGCCTTTCAGTTCCCTTATATAAACAGGCACTAGCAAGCATTATGAAAAGGACCTGGAATACACTAAGCTGATAGTTGAGGGAAAGAAATTATTTATTTCTGGAAACTCTTCCCATTTTAGAACATTTTTATAATTGGAGGGATGGGAAGTCAGAAAATTCTATTTCCTAAATCTGTTCCTCAATCTTTGAATTGCTTTTATTTTTTTTTTCTTTAAAGATGGTAGTCATTGCTCTTTGTTGTTAAGAAAAATGAATCTTGTAGCAATTTGTCAATTCTGAATAATGGCCAAATGTAGTTGGAAGGGAGCATTGGTGTGTAAAATTGAAACCAGTTGTTAATCCCCAAGTTATTTCAATTTGTGTTTGTAATATAGCATGTGTTGTTTATTTATTTTTTATATTTTACTCATTAAAATTCATTTGCATACCTCGATATTTTCAGAGCAGAAACATATTGAATTATAGCGGAAAGTAAGTTTTAAATTAAAATTTTTCCATGGATAGTGTATATGATTTGTAATACAGACCTGATGATTACTTCAGCTAAAGAAGAATGTTTAATCTGAGAATTCAACAGCAACTTACAGTATTAAAAACCTCGTTGCAATATATATTTTTAAGAGGAGAAAGCTCTTCATAAAAGTGAATTGTTTATGTATTCTTAGGGTTAGAAAATGTATGAATTTTTTTCTTGCCTCTATTTGTTGGAAGGATTGTGTTTTTCTTTAATTTAGAAAGGGGATTTCGTAGAAGTGAGGCAGTTAATGATAAGATTGCCAAAAAGAAAGGAAACGGACAGAAAATATTGTCATTGAAATATATTTTAAAATATATAAAAGAAAACTTCAGGAAATTCAGAAGAAAGTACGTAGCCAAGGCAGTTTTTTTTTTTTTTTAATAATGTGTTGATAAACACATTGTCTACAACAATTTAGATGGAAAGGCCAACCACCACAAAAAAAATAAAAAGTGAATACTGCAAAATTCTAAAGAACCAGAGTGACTCCAAAGAAGAGATGTTGGAAGATACGCTTACCTCACTGCTTTGCAGAGTTGGAGTATATATGAGTGTGGAATACTATATTTTTAGACTTTTTTGATATGTTGATTGGATTTGCTGATTTTATCTTTTTTTTTCTTTTTTTATTTAAACAAATTTTGTTTGTTACAAATAGGATGGCTTTGGGAGCAGGGGTAATGGGAAAAATTTTGGCTGTGTAAAAAAAGATATCAATAAAATGTATTTAAAATGAAAATAACATTTCTATATAATATTTTTTGTTTTTTAAAAGAAAGGTATATGTAAAACAGATTTAGACTTTCACACATAAAATCTCTTCTCTGTTCTCTTCAATATATGGAAATGTTCTTTATTTTCTGGTAATCTTTAAGTTCAACCTAAAAATAAAGCACTTTTTAAAGAAAAAAAATCAATTTCTAATATGTTTCTTAAAGGTCTTTTTGATGTTGTTATCAAAAGAGGAAATATATGCATTTTCCAAAGTCATCAAACAAGAAATCTTTCTCTTGGCCTTGATAATATCTCTGGAATGGCAACTGGAAAGGTATGTCATTTTTTTATTGCTATAGGATACTTATACTTACCATTTAAAAAAAAAGCAAAGTGAAAATAATTGTTTTTATTAAATAATTTTTAAAGTTTCTGTTTTAATTTTTTGTTCATCTGTAGATTTCTTACCTTTGTATAATAGTCATTTCTTTCTGACTAAGTCAAAAGGTTTTGAATGGAAAATGAGTAGTTTATTTAACAAATGTGATTTAAAGATAATTAATTGAAATAAATATGGAAAGAAAATGAAAATTCTTTTAGTTTTAGCCTCTTCATTTTGCAGATTAGGGAACTGAGCACCAGGAAGTTTAAATGACTTGTCCACAGATAAATAAGGAGTATAAGAGACAGGATTTGAAGTTAGGTTTTTTGGCTTCAGAGCCAATGTTCTTTGTGCTGTATAAAGCATTACAGACTATAGATAATTATAGATTATTATAGATTATAGATAATTATAGAATTATCTAGCCATTATACTACCTAGCAATGTAAGTTTCATTTATGTCTATATCTGTATAAAGGAAAAAATATTAGCTAAGTGACTCTTTAAAATCACTTTAAGTGCTATAATTCAGTAAAATAAAGGAAATTCTGATGATAGTTATTCATATTACTTGGTCAAGTTTTAGAACTCACTTATGATATGCCACGTTATACTTGCCTTGCATGCATGGATCTCAATTGTACTGAAAAATGAGATAGTTGAAAATGATGGCATATCATGGATAGCACCAATGACTTTATATTACTATGGAACAATAAAAGTATATTTTAAAAAATCAAACTATGGGTTTAGTTTCAGGCTGTGTACTAAGTAGTACCACATAAATTTTATTTTAAAAATGTATTCCATTTTACTAACTTAAAGTTTCTATCATAGGCTAATAGTGGAGTTTCCAGTGAGCTTCGAGTACTTTATTTGCCCAATCGCTGTGCTATTCTGGAATCAGTCATGGTCCCTGGACATATAGTTGCTTTCAATTGTCAAGGCAAAGTGGCTGATGAATCAACAGATAGCTATGCAGGGCTCTCAAAAGAATTTGTGATATATGCTAAGGTAAGATGGAGAAAAGTTATCTGAAGAAATAATGATTTACCTTCCCTTGATTTTAAGAAAACCTTCAGTAATTAAAAATCATTTTGCAGAAGTCGGAAAGTTTCCCACTAGGTGGCACTCATGTCTCCTGTCATAATATTTTACATGGACTTCTAGTATTTAGGGATATGCATTGTCTAATGTGTGTGTTCTCAGGAAATTCTGCTCCTTTTCATCCTTTGAGGACAACAGAGTTAAGAGGTTAGCACATAATTGAATCGTGATTAGAGTAATATCTCATAACAGAAGTTAAAAGTTAGAATTATGACTAAAGGAATTAAAATGGGGGACTTTATGGGAATAGGGAGAATCTGAATTTGGAAGCTTATCAAATTTGTAGGTTCCATTCTTTTACTGAATTTTAACCTTTAAAGTTTTTCATCTTGCATAAGCTTGGTGAAGGACAAATTTAAGGTTCATGCTTTCCCCTTTTTAAGTCTTTTTGAACTTAAGCATAAAAATGTCACAAAAAATGCTCAAGATATACATTTGTCAAGAGGAAACTTCTCTGAAAATTGATAAATGTTTAAATATATGGCTGTGGAATATGATTGCAATATATTAGCTTGTTCTCCTATGGGTGTGGATATGTTGTAGTAGAATGGGCTTAGATTTAGATTCAGGAAACTTGGGTTATGATTATATAACTTTTCAGGAACATAGTTCACTAGCATAGGCATAATATTTTGGGGCATAGGATATAGGTTGGAATCTGACTTTGTCATATATTAATTACCCATGTGATCTTAGACAAGTCACTTCATGTCTTTCAGTCTTAGTTTCTTCATTTATAAAATGAAGTGATTTCACTAAATGATCTATAAAGTTTCAATCTTAGCACAATGCTTCCAGTGCTCAGTCCAGTTTCTGGCACATAATATGGTAAATTGCTAAATTACCACAAATTTGATAATGCTAATTGATTAACCGACTGAAATCCTTACAAATCATTTAACCCTCTGAACCTAATTTCTTCATATGTAGCATGATGGGACTAAACTTGATGATCTCCAAGGTCTCATTCAGTTCTAAAATTCCAAGATTGTTTAGCGTAGTAGGAGATAAATCTATACAAATAATTATAGGCATAGAACATTTCTTTTGGAACCTAATTTGCCTTCTTTCCCTCCAAAAAAAAACAAACAAAAAAACCAAACCCAAACTCTGAAATATCTCAAGAAAATCTTCTTGTTTTGTTTTTATAGTAATTTTCTAGATTCCCAAATGACTGTCAGTTAGTATGATGTTCCAGGGAGTTTTCCTTTTGAAAACTCTTTCATTGGGTGATTGGTGGATTCTTTCAATTTTTGTTTTGCCTTTAGTTTCTATGATACCAGGGCAGTTTTTCTTAATAATTTTTGAAAAAAAAATGCTATCTAGGTTTTTTTTGAGGGGTTGGGGGGGAAGTCTAAGAATTTTAAAATGATTTCTTCTGAATCTGTTTTCCAGGTCATTTTTTTTCCCAATGAGAAATTTCACATTTTCTTCTTCTTCCTCCCCCCCCCCTTAATCTTCTTTTAGTGTCATTTGATATCTCGTGGACATCATTAGCTTCCATTGCCTAGTTCTAATTTTTAAGGAATTATTTTCTTCAGTGAGTTTTGTACTAATTTGATTAATTTTAAGGAGTTCTTTTCTTAAATGAATTTTTGTATTTTTTTTGTGTGTGTGTCTCTGTGTTTCTTTTACCAAGCTGTTGATTTTTTTCATGATTCTTTTTCACTCTAATTTCTTTCCCCAATTTTTCTTCTGCCTCTCTAATTTGCTTTTGAAAATTCTTTTTAAAAGCTCTTCCAGGAATTCTTTTTGGGACTGAGACCAAATGACATTTTTCTTTGAGGTTTCACCTGTCCATTTTGACATTGTTGTCTTCTGTTTGTACCTTGGTCCTTTCTGTCAACATAGTAACTTTCCACAGTCCAGAGTTTGTTGTTGTTGTTGTTGTTGTTGTTTTGTTCATATTTTCTTAAAAACATCTGATTTGATGTTTTTATCTGAGAGTTGGATTCTGTTCTTGTGCTGGAAAGCCTGAGTTCCTGCATCACAGGGCTTGGATGCTGGCTTGCATGGGGGGGTGCCTCTCTGTTGGCTTGTGCTGGGGGGGGGGCAGAATTCCATTGGTCCCTCCTTGGTTATGGGGTTTTGCTGCTGGCCAGCCTTGGGTATGGGATCTTTTTGCTGAGTGACTCTGGGAGCAAGATCTCTCTCTTGGTTAATAATGGGAGTGAGATCTTGCTGGTAGCCCATACTGGGTGTGGGACCTCATGGAAGGCTGCCTTGCATCTGGGGCTGCTGGCTTGCATGAGGGTACAGTTCTAAATAGAGTATTGCTCTGGAGTTCAGAGCTTCTCTGTTATGCATCCTGATCTCTTGCTCTCCCACCTCACTCCCTTCTACCTTGGTGAGAAAGATCTTTCCAACTGTGCTGATAAGCTGCCTCTCCCTAAGTCAGTTTTGAGATAGTTTTCAAGTTTTTTGCAGGGGAATTTGGGAGGGCTCATTCCTCATTCTGCCATCTTGGCACCAGAAGTCTGCTGTAATTCCTCAATGAAGAGAACAACATATTTGGTTAACAATAATTGATTTGTGAACTAAGAACTCATATTTTTTCTAAGATCCATATGCTAGATGATTTCATCCTCTGTTCTGGATCAATGATAGCATTATATGTCTGTCGCTATCAGTGTTTTTCCTTTTAGGTAGGTATAAATACTGGTAAAAGTTCTTGACTAGTGAGAAAATTTATTAGACATATTTGACTAAAAAGTATCACTTTAGTTGTGCATATATAGTTTTTGCTTCTAAGACAAATCTTTTGTCTCCACAATTGCCTCCTGGTTAAATAATGACTTTATAGATTTAGACTTGAGTGAGACCTTAGAGATTTAATCTAGCACCCTCACTTTTCTTCCTAAAGATATTTTATTTTTGCAATAATCATTGGTTAATTTATTTTCCTCCATTTTTGGTTTTAGTGATAAATTTTGTATTCACACTTCTTTGCATATGTAGCCCTTTCCCCTCTTTAACATGGTAGGCTTTTTCTTGTACCAAAGATTAAAAAAGAAAAAAAAAACATTTTAGCATAATGAAAACTCTTACCATGTCTGACAATGAATGCAGCATTCCTTATCTGTAGTCTGTCAACTCTGTAATGAAGGGATAAAAATATTTTTTTCCCTCAACTTTTCTCTGAAGCCAATCTTGGCCATTATAATTATGTAGCCTCTAATTTTCTCTTTTCTTTTCTTTCTTTCTTTTTTTTTAAAATTCTTTCCTTTTCCCATTGTTGTAGTCCTTGTATAGAATTTTTTTTTCTCCTGGTTCTGCTTATTTCACTCTGCATCACCTTATATGTCTTCCCATGTGTTTGAGTTCAGAGAAGCCCAGTTATTTGCACAAAGTCACATAGGAAATTAATAGCAAAGGTGGAATATGAGTATATTTGATTTTATCACTGCTGACTTTGATTTTATCACTATTACTGTATATCATAAATACCCATAAATACTAAAATACTTAGATTAGGAATCTTTGCCAGAGAATAAATATCCTTGACAACAGAAAGAAGAATAAAGCTGTTAATGCTTAAATCTTCTATCAATTGATTTAAAGGGTGTGTTCCACAACAGTGCAGTGGTTCTACTTACCACAAGCTTATGCCAGGCACTGACCCTCCGGTCTGATGGAAGCTGCAGTGGTGCAGGGAATCAGTCTGAAGAATCTCACTGGAAAGTACATAAAATCAGCTCTGGAGTTTGCATGTTTGAAAGTGTGAAAAATTCAAGAATGTTTCTCAGAATCAAGAATGGCCACTGTGATGGAAGAGTAAGTGCCTCTTCTCATTTTTTCTTAGCAAATGTTTTAAGTAATTTGCCAATAATAGAAATGAAGATGATGTTTTAGAATCTTTCATTTATTTGTTTTTAAAATCATGAGCATCCTGGAGAGTGACATGTGAATTTTAGATAGTAATGACACTTTCTGACTAATCAGTTATTGTCAATTATTAGGATTGGCTTCAAAACCATGTATAGTAAGCAGCTATTTATTTGAAGGCAAGGGCATATTTGATGAGAATGATGTCACTTTATATGAAGTACATCCTTGTCACCAAATAGGCCCTTACGCACATTTGAAATTGTGCCACTAGAATTTTTTCCCTTTGAATTTTAATAGTTTTGTTTTGTTTAATTTTGTTTGCAAGTATCCATAAAAATCTTATTCCTATATCTTATTGTGTATGTGGTAATCTTCTTTTTGTTCTTGCGGAAACTTCTGTATTGTTTGGCCATGATGAAAAACCTTTGAATATGATACTGGTGATAAACTAAATTTGTTGAGGACCAAGTTAGCTAAAAAAAAAAAAAAAAAAGATGTAACCTATAGATTTGTCACTAATGGATGATTCTGCATTTCATGAATTGCTATGATGAATGAAAAATGGAAAACAATATTTCTTCCTATGTGACTTCCTTCCATATCTATAGTAAGAGTGGTAGAAATTAAGTAGACTAGGACAGAAGATAGGAGTAATCATAATTTTTAGATCAATATTGATAATGTATTAAAATATAACTGCCTCTGGAAGGAATGAACACTATAAACTTACATTGGATTATTATTCTATAAAATCACATTTAATCTGAGGTAGGTATTTTCCCCAAAGATACAGACTACGATCCATCCCTGCCTTCTCATTCTATATGACTCTTATCCACATTCTACAGGAAATACTCCATGAGAAGAACGTATACTGGGATTCTTTTTCTAGATTCTTGGCATTTCATGAATTCAAGTAGAACACATGGACTGCTTATGAGTTATCTCTTGTTCTCACTACATGATTAGCCAACTCTCTTCTTTACTTAGACATCCTTTTCATGATATCCTTTACATTGCTTCTTTTGCATAATTCTTCATTGTCAATTTATCAGATCTATTTTCATCAAACACATGCTTTTCTATTGCCCTTTGGGCTATATCTGCAACTTTAATTATTTGGATACTGTATTATATTATGACTCACAGCTATCACTGAAAAAAAAATTGATGTTATAAAATAATGGACTTTTTTCAGGGAGAGCTTAACTTCATTAAAAATATTATGTAATTTTCCAAATACAATCCAGATCACTTTCTTTCTGTCCAATCTTGGTCTAGTTCATTTTCCAAGATAATGAATATATGTCCAAAATACAATTCATTTGGTCTTTATAATAATCCTTTGAGTTCAGTTCTATAGATATTTTTATTCCCCTTCTATAGGCAAGGAAGATGAAACTCAGAGAAGGTACTGGTCTGTGATGACTACATGGCTGGTGCTTGTTTATCTACCATGCTGTTTCTCTATTATCACATTCAAGGAGAATTATGAAAGTGTAAATGAGACACAGTATAGTCACCTAGAAGGAACTAAGTCTAGCTAAGGAAAAAAGGATACTAAAATGGGAAGTGAGAGAATACCAAAGAAAAAATATGTCTACTTCACATTATTTTCCCAGAGCCAAAAATGTTGGTAGGTATTCAAGAAGAATTGCATGAGATGAAGCTGAGCTTTAGATGGGGGCAAATAAGGCCTCTTCTCTACAGTATCACCTACTACTTTTAGTCTCTTGTGCTTCCCTTTTTTCCCTTTTTGGATTTCTGGCACAATATGGTTATGCTTTTTGGAACCATAATATTTTTGAAGAATCAAAGTTGTGGGTGGATGACCAAAAAGATGATAGAGTGATGTAAGATGGACACATTTCAGGAATAGCATAAAAAATCTCAATGAAAAAAATATATTTTTAGAATGAGAGATTCATCAGTCATGTGGAAAAAAGGAAGACTAGGCAAACAGTCTAAATGTTCTATTATTACCCACAGAATATAAATGTGAACCGGAAGAAGGCCTCTATTGCCAGAGGTGGATCTTCTGCTGGGGATTTGGGAAAAGATATGGATGAAAATTGCAGAAGATAAAGAGGAATGGATTGTCTCTGAACTAGGCTAATGGAGGGAATCCTCATATCATTGTCATATTAGATCCTTTGAAGAAGAATCTTGTTTTAGACACACATATACACATACATATAGAGACATACATACATCTGTGTGTGTATATATATTTATTCCAGGACAAAAGGGATAAGCATTGAAATTATGCTGATGAGCTAATATTTATTTTGAACTGAAATTAAAAAAAATTGAGATACAACATATTAAATCCAAGCATACAAAGTGGTTATTAAAAATACAAGGTGATTCCCAAGAAAGAATAAGTGGGCATTAATGGTAAAGGTAGTTTCTGAGTTAATCTAGTCTGGTGGTGTCATATTCCTTCCAGGTATTGCTCATTGTTGTTTAGTTATTCAATTATGTCTGATTGTGATCTCATAGATCATAGAATTCTAGGCCCTTTTATCCTCCATTATCTTTCAAATTCTATCCAATTTTAATTGTTGGATAATAATTTTAACAGTAACAATAATGATGATAGTGATGATGATGATACTTATTTTTGTAATACTTTAATTTGCAAAATCCTTTGCATATGTTGATGCTTTTGATCCTCATAACAGCCTTGTGAGATGGGATCTATTATTATGGTCCATTTTAAAGATTAGGAAACTAAGATAGAAAGAGAACTTGCTCAGGGTCACATCTTAGAAAACCATCAAGGGCAGGATTCAATCTTAGATTGTCTAGTGGAAATTTTAGAGGCCATTTAGAGACTTCTCAATGCTCCCTGCATTCACAGGCACCTACCTTTTTTAATGGTTTCTGATGGACTTTCCTCTATCCTGCCATAGTTGTCTAGTTTTTGCTATATGCGATTTTGTAACTAGATTTTTCTCTTGGTTGAAATATTCTTCTTCTAATTCTCAAACAGAGACACGACAATAATCACTTTTAAGATGACTATAGTGTTTATTTATTAGCACATCAATCAGTAATAGAATATTCATTTGTCCCAATATGATACAAGAAGATAGATAATCATTTGACCCACTATAATACAAGAAGAGCTATGTATCTATCTCTTGGGTTCCAGACTTAGTCTAGTTTTGGGAGTAGATGCTGAATAAGTAATCACAAACCAGGCCATAGTCTTCATCCAGACTCCAGAAAGAGTCAAAAATGGTAAAGACAGACAAAAACTTGCTTTATTATTTTTTTCTTTCATGTTGAGATTGAAGAAAAATTACTGATTGGAGCTGGTTACATACATAGCAATTCAGAGTAAATAGACCCCATGCACTTTTTGAGAGCAATAAATCATGAGTAGGATAGAAAAGGCTCAAAGCTGGGATTGGTTCCTTTTGTGTCATTCATGAATTTCTCAGTCACTTTTGTTTATAGGCTTTTCCTGTGCTTGAAGAATTGAGGTGGTGGGGCATCTAGCCTAATCATTTGCATAGTTATTCTTGAATTTCATCAACTCATAATCCCCCTCCCCACCCCATTCTTCAGAAACTTAACTGATTTAAGTCTTTTCTTCTTGCCAGATTACATTGACAGTGGAAGAACTTTGTGTCCCTGATGTTTAAATGGTATTTCAATACCATGGCTAGATAGAAAGACAAATGTATAGATACATAAAAAGAGAGGGGGGATGACAGAGAGAGAGGGGGGATGGAAAGGAGAGGGAGAAGGAGGGAAGGGGAGAGAAAAAGGGAGAGGGAGAGACAAACAGACAGACATAGTTAACTAGATATCAATTGCATTGCATTTTGATGTTTTCAAAGCACATGTTATTTCATATAAACCTTTAGGTAGATTTTTCTGATGACCTCTGATGATATAGTTAGGCTTATACACTAGTTAAATGTTAATCTTCTTGATTCCAGGCTTCCTCATCACCCAAGCATTTTCTGGCTTTTCACTCAGTAGCATAAATGTTACCTTATATGGGGATAATGCTACCTTCTAGGATAAGATAAAACCTCAAAGAAAAAAACAAACAAACTTGCTCTGTAGAATTGGACAGTCTTACTTTTTCCGTAGATACCAATTAGGCATAATTCTGGACTCATACATTCTCCCCAACTAGCCAACCAGACTGGTCTCTATACCACCAATTTGCTAGAAAAATTTGAAAAAAGAATAAAAAAACTATACAACCAGGTGGCTCAGTTGATAATGAATGCTGGGTCTGGAGTCATATCTTTGTGAGTTCAAATCCAGTCTCAGACACTATGTGTATGACCCTGGATAATTCACTTAACCCTGCTTAGCCTCAGTTTCCTTGACTGTAAAGTGAGCCGGAGAAGAAAATGACAAACCATGCCAGTATCTCTTCCAAAAAGACCCAAAATGAAATCACAAAAAATCAGACATGACTGAATAACAACAAAGATACACTCCCTTTCCTGAAGCAGACATGTGTTAGAAGTTTTCTGGCACTCCTATTTCCCTGTCAACTATCTTTAAAATCAAGGTTTCTCATGGCCCAGTCTTCATCATGTCAATGAGGATGATCTTCTTCCAGACTATTTTACAGACTTCATAAGAAAATTTTGGATTTCTGCAGGAAAAAAGCTGCTTAGTTATTAGACTTGGTGGTTTTGTGGGCTAGCTTAAGCAAGCATTTTTTTTGCCTGTTGACATGGATCCTGGAATAAAAATGAAATCATATTGGCTGACTGTCCAAAAAGAGTTTGTTGATTAGGTCCAAAAATTGTCGGGCCAAGTGTAAATGGCCTTCCTTTTGTCAGAACTCATCCATCAATGTCTCAGAGTAAAGGCATCTTAAACAGCTATCTAGAATCTCCCTCTCTCTGATTCAGCCACCAATACATTTCAGGGTCCTATCAGTAGTTATCTCTGACCTCTTATTTCCTCCAATATGCATGTTTCCAAAGATAGATTGCTTATATTGTGGGCATGGCTAGTAACTGTTGTAATAACTATCAGGTGAACCCCAAGTGAATTCTACCTATAAACTGCCCTATCTGACCCCAGATTCTGGTATTAGAACTCTCACTTTCTGATTTCTAGACAGTCTGAAGCCCCTTTTAAGAGATTTGACATTTATCCAGCTAAAGCAACTGCTAATTTGCTACAAGACTATTGTCTTAGAAGTAGAAGATACTGACCCTTGGGATTCAGGATTTGCATGCATGAAACCTAGGCTCTGCTGGAATATTTCAGATCTAATAAGGAAAGAATCATATAGTACCAAATCCTAGCTTTACTTGAAGGAATTTGAAATTGATCAAAAAATATCATTCATTGACCTCAACTACTTGGTAACTAGTCTTTCAATCATTCTGCTGTCTTGAGATAGTTTTATCTAGATACCCCTGAGTATAACTAATCCCTTCATAACCAGAATTGTTGTGCTATGACAGAAAACCCAATATATCCAATATAGAAAATGGATCCTGTAATGTCATTAGAAGAGAAATGGAATAGTACATTTGGGTTCTAATTCTGCCTTCAGACACTTATTTGCTGTGAGATACAGGGAAGACACAATCTCTCCATGCTCAGTTTCCTCATATAAAATAAGAGAATTGGACTTCATGGCTTCTAATACCTCTTTGAGTTCTAAATCTCTGTGACTCTATAATCTGTAAATCACTATTATTACAGACTCTAATTGAACGAATTTATTTTACCTTAGAGTCTGAAATCCAGGTCCTGTAAAAATTCCTACAGGTCAGAATATGCTAAAGTTTGAGCAAATAAATAATTTTGGCTATTTTAAATATCCAGATTAACAATAAAGCACATACAAAGAAATATGCTATCTGCATTCAGAGAAATATTAAGTAGAAATTTGTATTGAATAATTTCTATTCTATAGAAATTCTAGATATGTGTGTGTATGTGTGTGTATTTGTGTATTGAACCTCAAATGATATTGTAATGTGGGACTAATACCACTCCATTCTGACCCCTGATTTACACATCAGTTCAAATGAACTGATTTTCTGTCCTGGACCATCAAGGTATATACATCTTAGTACCCATGGAGGAGAGTGAATATGAAACTACTTTTGTGCAAAGTAGGAGCATTAGGGATTTTCCCCATCATGTAATTTTATTTCTGTAATGTCCTTACCACATGTTGGTACCTTATAAACTCCATATTTAAGGATTTAGTGGGTGGGTTTGCAGTGGGGAACATGATAATTTAACTCAGTGGTGTTCTAATGTGTCCCAGGGATTCCAGAGCAACATACTTTTTTCACGGGCATTTTCTTAACTTATCTCTAATAGACTCTGCTCTTGGCCTGAAATGTGCAGATAAAAGTATGTGAAAATCAGGTTCAGTGTGGAGGTGAGAGATAGCATTTTTCAGGAGTGTAAACATGAATCCTTGCAGAATGATCATTTTGGAGTGAAACACAGTAGACAAATTCTAAGGGACCTCCTACACTTTTTCTTCAGATTTTCTCATGATGATCATTGTCTCCCAATCCATTTCTAAATCTGTCTCTTCCTCTTAATGGACTTTCAGCTTATTACTAGATAAACAGCCTGGGTTCTGGGGTAGCAAAGGGATAGGTATCTAGCATTTAAATAACAATATAAGGTTTTCAAAGCACTTGACAAATATTATTTCTTTTCTTCATAATACCAATCCTGGAAAGAAGGTACTATTATTACCCCCATTTTACAGATAAGGAAACTGATGTACAGAGAGGTTAGGTGATTTATATATAATATAATTGTATAATATGTGATATGTAAGCAAATAATAATGGTTCAAATCTAAATTTGAACTTGGGACTTCCATACTCCAAATCCAATGCTTTATCCATTTGCACTGCCTTGCTACTTAGAAAACATTAATTTAGTTAATCTAGTTCTGTCATGGCTCTTTCTACAAGCCACATTGCATGCTTTAAAATAATTTGTAGTCAGAAGAATCATTTGGGTTCTGGCTGCTATGATTATGCAATAATATGTCACTCCCTCAACATCCATTAGGTTCAGGACCTTATTATAGTTCAGTGTAGGAAACTTTAAAATCTCTTGTAGGCCCTGGCTAATTCCAAAGTATCTGTGTTATTAGTTTTTTGATAGCTATATTTCAGGATGATAATAGGTAGTGATTATTGATACTCTTGTAACAATAATGTTTTTGTTATGATGATGATATTTAGCAACTAAGTAATATAGTAATAATTATAATCTTGATTATAATAGAAGCTATGTTCCAGGTACAGTACTCAACTTTGGGGATTCAAAAAGAAGCAAAAAAAAAAAATAATACCTGTCTTCAAGGAGCTTTCAATCTAATTGGGGAGATAGCATGTAAATAAATATATGCAAAGCAAGCTTATACAGGATAAATAGGAAATAATTAAAAGAGGGAAGGCACTGGTATTAAGGAGCATTGAGGAAGGCTTCCTGTAGGAAATGGAAGCCAGGGATGTGAGTAATTGCAAAGGAGGAAAGAAAGCACAGTAGGTATGAAGGATAGCCAGAGAGAATGGCCAAAGCTAAGAGATGGTGTGTCTTTCTTGTACAATCTCCAGGAGGCCAGTGTCAAATTTGAATTCAAGTCCTTCTGACTTGCACTGACCATCTAGCTGCTTCTGCTCTAATTACTTCTTATTGTCTCGAGGAGCAAATACAAAATCCTGTTTTGCATTTAAAGCTTTTTATAATCTAGTCCTCCTCCTACCTTTTTAGTTGGCATCGAAGTCAGGAGGACCTGAGTTCAAATCTGGCCCTGGGCAAATTACTTAACCCTAATTGCCTCAGCAAAAAAGGAAGTCACTAGAGCTTAGTGAGTAGGAGGTATGATCAGACCTGCATTTTAGGAAAAATCTCTTTAATGGCTGGAGGTTAGATTGGACTGAGGAGAGACTTGAGGCAGGACAGCTCACTAGTAGGCTAATGCAATAGAAGGCTTGACATGTCCCAATTGATAAATGATCAAAAGATATGATCTGTGCCTCAAAGACTATATATTCATGCATGTCTTTTGACCTAACAATACCACTACTAGGCATGAATACCAAAAGAGATTAAAGAAATGATCTATATGTAAAAAAAATTCATAGCAATTCTCTTTTCAGGCAAAAATATTGGAAATTGAGGAGATGCCTAATAATTAGAAAATGGCTCAATAAATTGTGGTATGTGTTTATAATGGGATATTGTTGTTTTATGGGAAATGATGAGCAGGATGCTCTCAGAAAAAAAACGACAACCCCAAAGCAACAACAACAACAACAACCTAGAAAGTCCTCCATGAACTTAAGCAAAAAGAAATGTACTGAAAACAAAGTAATAGCAGTGTCCTGGAATGCCAATTGTGAATGACTTTGTTATTATCAGTAGTACAATCATCCATCTGAAGGACTTAGAATGAAAAATCCTGTCCATACCCAGAGAAGGAACTGATTGTCTGAATACAGAAAACAACAACAACATTCTCTCTTTCTCTCTTTTTAAACTTAATTTTTCTTGAGGGTTTTTATTTTCATTAAGGTGGGAGATCTATGTTTTCTTTCATAACTTGACTTTTATGGAAAAGTTTTGCATAACTCCACATGTGGTTTCTTAATTGTGGATAGGGATTAGGGAGAGAATTTAGAACTCAAAAAATTTTAAAACAAATTTAAAAAAATGTTTTGAATGTAACTGGGACAATATAAACTAAAATAAAATAATAAATGCTTGAGGTCATGAAGGCTTGTGTCAAAAGAGAAAAGGGGATGTGTTAGATGTTACAAAGGTGAAATCCACAGTTGTTGGCAATTAGAAAGGAGGTTGGGGTAGTGTGTATGGTTGAGAAATAGTGAGGAGGCAGAGTACTAGACCTGGAATCATAAAGAATTGAGTTAAAATTCTGTCTTAGTTACTTATTTAGATATGTGGTTCTAGGTAAGTCACTTAACCCATGACTGTCTCAATTTCCTCAAATGTAAAATGAGAACTAATAATAGCACCTGACTCCCAGAGTTGTAATAAAAGGATTAAATGAGATAATATATGTGAAACATTTTGGAAACATTAAAACACTATAGAAACTCTAGCTATTATTATTAATTATCATTATTATTAACAATAACTTGAGGAACAATATAATATAGTAGATAAAGGTCCAGCCATAGAGCCAGGAAAACTTGGGTTTAAATACTTCCTCTGACAAAAACTGTATAACTAAGCAAAACACTTATCTCAGTGCCACAATCAATTCTCTAAGACCATAAGTTGCTGATGAGTTAGGAATTTTTAGTTTGGTTTGATATGGTTTGGTTTGGTTAGGAATGTTTACTTTGGTAAAGGTAGTTTCCACACAAGTAGATAAACTCCCAAGCTGCCCATCCTAATCCAACAATAATAATAACAACCCCCATAAACCTGACATTTAAAATAATGCTTCAAGTTTACAAAATGCTATCTTAACAAGGGTTATAAAAATAGCATCCTTCTCTCTGTGCTTCCCTTGCCCTTATATGCTTCTGTTGATAATCTACCCATCTCTTCTTTTCACATGAAGTCTTTTCTGACTCTTCCTCAAAGAAGTAATCTTTCCCTCTTCTGAACTCTCATCACTAGTTGTTGGTACTTCTCTTTTCTATTTTATATTAGAATATTATGATGGGATATTGTTATTTATTGGTAAATGATGAGCAGGATGATCTCAGAAAAAAAAAAAACCCAAAGCAACAACAATAACAATCTAGAAAGTCCTCCATGAACTTAAGCAAAGTGAAATGTACTGAAAACAATGTAATATCGGTATCCTGGAAAGACTACCTGTGAATGATTTTGTAAAACATGGATTCAAATATATGTTATAAATCCTTAAAGACAAGGCTTATTTATATTTGGGTCTCCTTCAGGGCTGTTCCTGGGACCTTCAACATAATAAATACTTAATAGATGATATGTGCCAAATGACTGAATGAAAACATAGTCATATAATTTTTCACAATTACTTTCTTGTATTTAGTTTCATGCATTGATTAAATAATTAATATGTACCAGAAAAGAATCTCAAAGATACACTGTGGAGAGGAACTGGTTAAGCAATAGTACAAAAGAAAAAAAAAGTCAGGGTTTTAAGGAACAAGTAATATGTGAGTCATCAATGTTGCATTTCCATCTCAAAAAAGAAAGAAAAAAAAGAATAAAACATGATCCGTGCAATAAACAAGAAGATGGTTTTACAGGAACTAGGAAATGATTCTCCCACTCTGCTCGGCACTGGTCACACTCTTTTTCTGGCTCTGCCCACACGTGCAAAATGCAAATGTCTTTCTTTTCATGCAAAGAACTGGGAAAAAATATTTCCGATAATGTTGAACAAAAATAACTTTGATGCAAAACATTCAGATAGATTGCGTCTATATATGCCCAGAACAACTGGTTGAAAAGTGAAACATCCAGTGAAACAGATTACTTGGTCTCATCTGTTGATAAAGAGCAATGTTTTGCTGAGTTCAATTTTTAAAAATCCTGATTTTATGTAAGCGTGTGGTTCATACAGACAACTATGGTTAGAATAGATTTTCTTTTTCTTTTTCCTTTTTTTCCCCTTGAAATACTCACAAATAGCCTTAACTTTCCAACTCATTTTATGTTTGCATATTGCTTTTGGTCTTCACAACATGAGAGGAAATTAATATTGATAAGCATAAAAATAGATGCTAAGATCTATGATTTCATGGATACAGGGAACTTTTTGGTGAAGAAAGCCTTATTCATTGGTCACAAGGTCAGTAACTTCTGGTCCTAGAGTTTCCTATAGTGTGGGAAAGTTAAATAACTTGCTCACGTCATGTAGCCAGTATGGACCATAGATGAGACTTGAATCTAGGACTTTTCTGCTTTGAGCTCAGCTGTGTCGCTATTTTTTTTTAAAGGGTTATAAAGTAAAAGTCAATTAAGCAATCCATTATTGAATATATATATTCCAACAAGATCAAAGACATAATGATATGTGTTTATGGATATATATGTATATATACTCATATATAGGTACACATATGTATATATACGTTTATAAGTATCATACAAACATATATTCATAGCAGTATTTTTGTGGTAGCAACAACTAGAACTATAAATGATGAGGGAGATGATGACTGAGGAAAAGAAGCATAACTATGTTGAAAGGGTTACAAGGTAAAATGCAAAAATTATTGGGAGTTCTTCCACAAAGCAGCTCTCATTGATTAATAGGGAAGACATGCCAAGTCTTTTATAATTTTTACAACTACATTGTCTATTTTTTCCCTTCTCATCCCTATACCAACTAGTCCCCTTTCATATTGGGAATAATGAGTATTATTAAAAAGAAAATCCACAAAGTATTAAAACCAACTTTAAAGGTCATAGTAAGGAAGCATTAAATACATCATAGTAATGATAATATGCAGAAATTATATTTAACTTACTTGAAAATGTAAAAATACATTTACAGAAGGAAATTTTCTTTTCTGCTTTTCTCAGTGTCATACTAGATTATTTTTCCATGTGAAATGTTTGTATTTTTAGTCAAAGAAATAGGTAATTCTGGTGTAAAATCTATCCCAATTGAAACTCTATCTGAATTTATACTCCTCTGGGATGAGAAGCTTTGAAGGATGATTCAGTCACTGTGAGAAACATGTGATATCACTCTGCTGCACTTCTACATCTTCTAAAGGAATAACCAATAGGTAAATGTAGAGTAGGAGATATTTTGCTTTATAATGAGGACTGAAGAAAATGACAAACTTGAGAAAATGGCCAGTTAGATCTAACATATTTCTTTTTCTCCCACTGTGAGATTCACATGAATAAAATTATATTATGTTGTTCCTAGGGCACAGGAGATGTTGATTGTCACTTTAAAATTCAGAAGAACTTGGAAAATGGATCCATAAGTCTGGAATCAGTGAAAAGCACAGGCCTGTTTGTTGGACTTTTGCCGGATGGTCAGACAAAACCAGTTCTTTATATTAAAGACACAAGTGTTTTCTTCTATCCACAAGTTATCCAATGTATGTTGACAAACAAAACTTAAGCATTTTAATAAATCCAACAAATTATATTGTAAAATATAAAGAATGTGTTTATATTTAGGATAGAATAAATCTATTCTGCTGAATTTTTTCTTTATGCAGTGAATGCACATTCAATTCAATGTAGTGTGTTTATTATGTTCCAATCATGTGTAAGAGCATTGTGTTTGGAATTATAGCATAATAAAATCAATAATGCATATTCCTTACCCTCAAGAAGCTTATAATTTAGTCAGGAAAATGATGATAATGATGATAACTGTTAACATTTATATAACACGTAGTACACCAGGCATTGTGCTAATCATTTTACAATTATTATTTCATTTGAGTCTCAAAACTGTCCTGGGAAGTACTTGCTATTATTATACCTATTTCATAGTTGAGAAAACTGAGGGAAATAAAAATTTAATGGCTTGCTCAGACTTATATAGTTAGTAAGTATCTGATGTTTAGTGACATGTGCACATTTGAACTCTGGTCTTTTTGACTTTAGACTTAGCACTCCATCCACCATGCGAATTAGTTGCCCCAAATACACAGATAACAAAAGTGGACGTGGGATGTATACTATGATACCAGATATTCGTATACAATTAAAATGTGAAAGGAAAGAGAAAAAGATTACATTTACTGTGGAGATGTGAAAGAAAAGGAAATGATATTTTGTATGGGCCTTGAATAATGGGTATAATCGGGGCTTATGATAAAAGGGACTCCTGGGTTTTAATTAACTACTGATGAACTTTTAAAAATCAGTCGATAAACATTCATTAAGTACTTCTCTATTTCAGACTAGGGAGGCTATCAAACTTATGCAAGAGGCCACTCTCAGATCCTCTTGGTTTGAAATTAAATTGTTTTGTCACCAGACTTTCATCTGCCTACCTTTATCTCTTGCCTTTTTCTTTCTTCTTTTTGATTTTGTTAAGCTAGTGATCTGTTTGCCTACCATTCTCTGGACATGCTCCATGGAAGCTATCTAATACAATGAAGTTCTTCAAGTTCTCTCATATGGCACGTGAAGGAGCACCTTGACTTTCTATTGCTTGTTCCACCATCTCCCTCAACCTACTGGCTTATCATTTTTTCCCCACTCACAATTTTTTCTGATCCTCTATACTATATCACATTCCCTAAATAATTCCTTGTTGGGAAGTTTGCTCATTCCCCACTTTTCACACTGTCCTCCCTTTCACTTCCTCCCTCTCCCATATGCCTCTTCATTGATCTTTGGATGATCCTCAACTTTATGATGAATGTATTGTTCTAGTGAAATCAACAATACATTGTCCTTTTCTTGAGTCCCCTGCCCGCTTATCCCATTGCTGATCTTCTCTTATCAGACCTCAGCTCCAGATTATTCCCAATATTTTTTTTTCATTCTTTCTTTATAAATATAGGAGATTTTGTCAAAATTCTTGGTGACTTTCAGATATATTATTTCATTTTTATCAGGGAATTTTCCCTTTCCATTCTGTTAAATTTTAAACCCCTCTTAATAAGGCCCAAAAATCTTAGGGGAAACATAGTCTTTCCATTCTTCCATCTCTTGGAGAAGTTGTACTCTATACCGAGGCAAGTAATTTTCATTTTAGTATCATATCATAGTCTAAAAGCCCATATCATCGTTTTCAAAACTATTAATAAGTCTAGCCATTTACTTCAATCAATTAGCTAGCATTTATTAAGGACCTACTCTGTGTGTCATGCACTGGGCTAGGTCCTAGATATTAATGAACAAAGAATATTGCAGTTCAATCATTTTCAGTTATGTCTGACTCTTTGTGACTCCTTTGAGATTTTCTTGGCAAAGATACTAGAATAGTTTACCATTTGTTTCTCCAGGTCATTTTATAGATGTGGAAACTGAGGCAAACAAGGTTAAGTGACTTTATCACCCAGCTAGCAAGGGTCTGAAGATGGGTTTGAATTCAATTCTTCTTGACAACAGGTCCAATACTCTATCCTCTGTGCTACAATCTCTACTTAAAAGAAATCCATCATTCTGGTATCTTAAGCTATGTTCCAAAAAAATCAAGTCTGTTTTTTAGTACTATCAACATATCTAGCTTTTTACTTCAATCAATTAATCAACAAAGGATGAAGCTCTACTCAATTCCTATTCACAAGGATCTTACGTTCTATCTCTTCCAAAGAATCAATTGTGAACCAGATATGTAGAAGAAATCACTAATTTCCCCCTAATTCCTTTGTTTTCAAAGATTGAACTTTGTTCTTTCTAGAGATATTTCTTAAGTTGTTAGAATGTATAAAAGTAGAATGAAGAATGTAAATGCCTCAGGTACAGAACTATTTTGTTTTGTCCTACTATGCCCTAGAAAAGTGACTAATAAACCTAAAAAGTACAGCATTTGGTGAATTGAGTATACCTTAAATGTAGATCAGGAAGTAGAGAAAGTAGGAGGGTTCTTAACCTGAATGTTCACAAGATTATAAAATTCTTAATTTAAAATTGAAAGAGGAATCTGAGTGCATCTAGTATAAATTTCAATTTTATAGATGAAAAAAGGGAAGCTTACAGAGATTAAATGACTTGCCTAAGATGATACAATAATGAGCTTTGTACCCTAATGTTTCATCACCTAAAAAGATCTTTTTTCTTAACTTTGTTGAAGTTTCGAGTAGTGTTGGCAGGGAATGAAGTATCATAAAAGATTCCTAATTTAAAATTTAGATTTTTCTATGTAATTGAATCAATTATTAAATGAGAAAAATTATTTAGAATTTACTATGTAGAGGCAAGTAAGGAAATTCAATGAATAGAGCAGTAGGTTTGGAATCAATGTCCAGAGGTCAACTTTGGCTTCAGATACTAAGATGTATGATCCTGGGCAAGTCACTTACTCCCTGTTTGGCTTAATTCACTGGAGAAAGAAATGACAAATCATGTAGTTTTTTTGCCAAGAAAATCTCACAAGAGATCACAAAGAATTGAACATGATTGACCAACTGAACAACATGGGCCAGACACTGGACTAAGTACTGAGGATAGAAATATAAGTTTTTTGACTCTTTAGTTTACTTCATATCCAATGGGTGGATAGATTTCTTTTTTCTGTATTTAAGGAATTCCAAAATATCCATTTGGAGGAATTGGAAGATAGTCACTATATATACAACATGTAAAAATGTAATTTTCATATTTCAAAACAAGTTTTTTTTTTAATAGACATTGAAGTTTTTTTTTCTTTTTAATATTTACTTACCCTTGCTCTTTCAGAAATTTGTTAACAATTTTTGGAATTAAAGGGCAGAAATATATGTTAAGTCAGTCTCTTGTCTTGGAAGGCAATGTACACAATTCATTTCCAACTCCTGCCTCTGGACAAATAATGCAGTTCTGAGACATAGACATCATGAAAAAGGTAATAGTGAGGGGTAATTACATGCACATTTCATATAACCTAGTCTTGGCTATCCTTGCCTAGACTGTTTTCTCTATCTCATTTGACAAATACATCTGAAAAATTACTACTTAAATTGTTTTAAAGAAGAATTAGAATCTTCATAATGACTGACATCTTTAAACCTATATTTCAATCAGAATTGTGATTGACAATTGCATTCTGATTATTCTGAATAATAGGAATTTATGATGTAGTCAGGTGATTTAATTTACAAGAGAATGAGAAAAAATGTTATTTTGTTTTCACAAACATGAATTTACTATAAGACAGATTGAACTTGTCACCAATTCAAACACATCTTCCAATTTTAGAGTTGAAGTTTTGGAGTGTGGGTGAGCCTTTTAGCACCGAGATAGATGAGTTCAGCTTTCTAGCAAATGTTCTCCTCAGTTAATCCTTGTCATCCTGGTTTCCTGAGCATAAGAGTAGAAGGTGTGGGGAAAAAACAATAACAAAAAAGCACACGAAAACCATCCCCTCCCCTCAACCCCCAGCCAAAAAAAAAAAATCCACCTAAACCTGAACTTATTCATGGAATTAGAAAGGAGAAAGGTAAGATTCCGGAATGACTGTTGTTGCTATTGCCTTCTAGATGAGAAAGGAATTTGATGCTTTAAAGTATTCACTTGATGTATGGAGAAGCAGTAGTTAAATCTCATGTAGATCTGTGTTATATGCCATTGATTGGTTTCCTGAGGTTCAAGTGGCCTCTTTTTTCCACCTTAGGATTTATTGAAAGCCTATATTGAAAATATTCTTGTTGCCCCTTTCTAGTGACAAAAGTCCCCATACCCTTTAATGGGATTTTCACAGATTGGTAGAGTTATTGGTAGATACAAGAGGAGAAAGGCAAATGTCCTTTTAAGGCTGATATTTTGCAAGCCTGGGTGGAATTGAGAGACTATTTGAAGATTGATATCACAGAATCATAGAACTGGGGAGTTGAAGGTGAGCCACAGTGGCCAAATAGCAAGAATTCTTAATCTTTTTATGTGTCATGATCCCCTTTGGAAGTTTGGTGAAGTCTATGAACTTTTCAAAATAAAGTTTTTAAATGTATAACGTAAAATTTACGAAATTACAAAATAAATTAGTCATATTGATATTTAGTCATCAAAATATTTTTAAAAAACCTAAATTTACTGATTACAAGTTAAGAACGAACATAGTTTAAGATGTTAAGAACTAACCAAAACCGATCAAGGTCTAGTCCAGCACATTCATCAAAAATAATATACCCAACAAATAGCTGTTCAACTTTACTTGAAGACTTCTAAGAGTTATGATAAAAGCTAATACTATTCACTAAAAGTGAATAAAAATTCACATTTTATTAACATTAGAAAATTTCTTAGCTTTTCTGTATCTCTGTTTCACTTTCATTTTAATCAGCATGTTTGATTGAATTGTTATATGCGTAGAAGACACAATACAACTGTTTTATTCAGTTTCAGTTAATGATATCATAGATTTAATGTTATAAAGGACCTTAGAATTCATCTAGTCCAATACCACATCTTACATGTGAGGATTCTGAAGTCTAGGAAGGTTTAAATAACGTTTCTCCTGTTTACATAGATGGTAATTGTGAGAGTCAGGATGTCCTCTGATCTCAGTTCTTTCCAGTACATCACAATTTTTTAAACCATTTTTCCCCTTGAGAAAACTGGATTACTCACTGATATCTCTTTCAGTTTTTTTTCTGGATATAATAATTAGATATTTACCTAAGAAAAGACATGAAAACTTTAGTTTTCATTGGCTTGTATATCAAGATTAGGAAAAGTCTAGATGTTATACTTGAAGTATCTGGATTTTTATAGGTCTAATTCTACACATGCCATATACAATAAATTTATTTATATTGCATTGGACTGTGAAGAAAGAACCTATGCTTTTTAGCACCTACAGCAGATCTCACAAGATATAAAAACAGATTCCCTTCTTTTTATGTAATTCAAATAATTCTTTCATAAAGCTCTTGATGACCATAAACATGAGCAATTAGGGAAAGCTGATATCTACTGTAACTTCTATTTTAAATTTATATTAAAATAAAAGTATATATTTTTTCAGGCTATGGGCTTATTTATATGTCTTTGCCTATACTGAAATGTATTTAGGTGAAGCATTTTCCTTCTCCTATTGATCTGTATACCATTGATTCACTAGTCAGTTCCAATAGAACATTTTCATCCATAAATCATTTGTTATTACTTATACATATTATTTACATTAGTAGATCAATGATCTCATTGGTTCAGGTACTTTCTCCATTGATATAAATTCCAATCTGTCCTCTCATTTTGTATAATTCTAATGAGTATATTTCTAGAACTCTTCCTGAGGAATTTTACCCAATATATTGGAAGCCATTTTCTGATCCATTCTAAATATTACAGATAGCAATTCAACATATGGACTTTCCATTTATTCTCTAAATCTTGTTACTCTTGACCTGTTCATTGTAAAATATTCTCATACATGTCCTTGGTGATGTGTTTCCAGCATCTTCTTATTTGCATACATCAATAGTAACAAACGACTATATTTACTATATATCTTTCCATTATTCTTTGGATCAATTGCAATTTTATTCTTGCATCATGTAATATCATTCTTATTTAGGCAATATACTATGGGGTTTGAATTTTAAAAAATATATGCAGGCAGTAATTACCTTTAAGGTAGATTTCTATATATAATATTTCTATAATACTAATATATTATAGAAATTCTGAGATTAAACAAAAACTTATTGTTGCTTCAATATTACAAGGATATGTAATTTTACCATTATGGGTACTCATTCCATTAATATCCCACCTGGGATCATAGCTTTCATTGGCCTCCTTTCCTATTTGGATGATTTTGTAGTTTCTCTCTCTCCTTCCCATTGGGTCAGAATATTATACACTGGTAAAAGATAAAATACTTGTACCTGTCCTTGAATAGCAATCCCCTCAACATATCCCCAGTAGCCTAATTAATGTCTGGGCAGACAGAAGTCAGTTAGTGATGTTAGTCTATTAGTGATGATCACTTATGAGAATTGACTTAAGCCTAGGCTAATTAGACTTTTATCTTAAGGATGAATCTCAGACTTTCTATGAGTGGAAGCAATGACATGCCTGTTATAGCAATCATATACAGGATAACAAGATAGCATGATCACAATAACTTTATAACTTAGTCCATGGTCTTTGAGAGTTTCTGGGGCAAAAAAATTCAACTTTTTTTTTTTTTAAACTCATGAGGCTCTTATATTAACTGATCATGGTCTTCATACTTACCTAGGCTCGTTTGTCAGCAAGCATTTATTAAGCACATCCTATGTGCCAGACACTGTTCTAGGATGCTGAAATAAAAAATAAAACACACCTTGCTCTCAAGTAGTTTACACTCTATGGATCACTCTTATTCAGTCCATTACTGGGTCCATACACAAAACCTTTCCAGCTGGGCAAAACTTTCCAGAGTTGTCTTTCATTAAAGTGGCCTTCAAGAACCACAGAGTAACATAAGAGTGCAGACCTGTAGCTGACTCTATGTATAAAACAAAGGACAGAATTAATAACTGCTAAAGTGAGATTAATACTTTTTTAATCTGTTGGATTCTTCTTAGATGTCTTCAAACAGTTGCTGGATGATTCTTTATTGTAGTAGAGCTTTCTTTCATGTATGGGTTGAACTAGATTGTAAAGTACAGGCTAGCTCCCTAGAGGGACACAGGGTCAGCCAGAGTCAGAATAAATCAAAGTCCTTGGATTTTAAAGGGAGAAGTGAAGGAGGCAGGCAAGCTGCCATGCAGCCAGCCAAAGATGTATCTTGGATTCTAGAGTCCGGAATCTTCAGCCTCTCTCCTCCTCATCCTACAGCCAAGTGCCTCTCACTTCTCTCCCTCTGCCCTCCAATCCTTGCCTATGATTATTTTACTAGCAAACATTCAGCAAGCACCAATTGTGAGAATAGCCATGATCTAAATATATGCTACATTGTCTAATATTGAATAGGTAGCTGTAAGTACTCTCTTGTCTGATTCAGAGTTTCAGTCCTCTATACTAGATGACTGATAAAATCCTTTTCAACTATCAAATTTTGTCATTCTTGGAATATGTTACTTTGATTCTTGATACTTTTGAATATATAGAACTCTACAACTTTCCTGAAAAACTTCAAACTCATTTGCTCCAGTGTTGTCTCTTCCAGATTTGCTCAACTCTGACTTTTTAGAAGCTTTACAAATATGCCTCTCTGCAGTTGTCATCCACTACTCTTGCTTTCTCCTCAGAGCATTTTTATCCCTTATATTCTTCAGATATATGAAGGCAGCCATCTTATCTCCCCACCAAGTCTTTACTTGCCTAGATTGTATATCTCAGGTCCTTAAACAATAATATGTATAATGCTTTTGAAGCCTCTCAAAATTCTAATCTTTGAATCTTTGTGAAGAAAGTAAAACTTGAAAACAGTTTTACAATTTGAAAATCAGAGCATATTAAAAATCATTATTAAGACCAACCAACTTAATCTTTCTATTTTATCATTTTGAAACTTCTAAGATATAATCCCTGAAAAGCAGAACTACCCAACACTTTGGGTCCTGGATTGCCTTTATAATAAGTTAAGAAATCTCTATATTTTGAGGTATATGCACTCTTTCAGATGAAATATTAAACCAACAGTTACTTTTGCCCTTTTGATTCTAAGCTATTATTTGAACCCACCCCTTTATTTTGAAAGCCTTCCAAACCATAAGCAATTGCTGAAAGGTAAAAGTCTATCCCATTTTAAAGATCCCATGAGAAGGAAATTGCACTATTCTTTCAGCAATGTCATGGTTGGCTAGTTCTTCCATTCTAATACTGTCTATTCTCAAGTAAAAACAGAATTTGAGATTACTCTGCCTGAGCAAAGGGTCTGTTAAGCAAGTTGTAACCAAGGCATGTAACCAATGCCACCTAAAATCAAACTTATACATTGCTCATTTGGAATTTTAACTTTTACTGGCTCCTTCCCTATTTGGATCATTTCATGGTTTTTCTCTCTCCTTCCCAATGTAAAAAGATACATGTACTTTTGTACATGTACCTGTCCTTGAATACCACTTCTCTCAGTAGGTCCCCAATAGCCTGATTACATTTCTGGACAGACAGAAGGAGTCAGTTTTTGTCTGTTAGTGATAATCACTTATGAGAATTGATTTAAGACTATGCTAATTAAACTGTTATCTTAGTGATGGACCTCAGATTTCCTATGAGTGGAAGCAATGATATACCTGTTATAGCAATCATAGACATGATAATAGTATTTAGCCATAACTTTTTTTCTCAGTTCCTGCCATCAGGTTAATCGGCAGGCATTGTTTTGCTATGCTCTGCTGGAAAGAAAACCATTTTGTCTGGTTGTCCTGCCTCTGAAGTTCTTAGCACTAATAATGATTAGGATTGCTTGTGGAGAGGGATATCCACTAATTTCTTAACAAGAATCACAGCATTTGAGATGTAGAATGGATCTCAGGGGCCAATTAGTACAATCTTTAATTCTAAGGATTTTTTACTACAACAAACCCTTTCAAACTCTTCTTGAAACTCTTCAAGGAGGGGAAATCTACCATGGCCTCAAGGCACAGCCTATTAGGCAGTTTTAGCTAGGCCTAAATATTTCTCTTTGTAATTCTACCTATAGTTTCTAGATCTGTCTTTTAGAGCCAAACACAACAAGCCTCATCCCTCTTCCACATGACAGTCCTTCTTGAAGACAGCTATCATGTTCCTCCTCAATGTTTTTCCTCCTTCCCCTCCCTCCTTCTCTTCCTCTTGTTCTCCTTTCCTTCTTCTTTCCCTCCTTCTCTTTCCACCCCCCTCTCTTTTGCTCTCCTTCCCTTCCTCCTTCCCTCTTTCTCTCTCTGTCTGCCTGTCTCTCCTCCTCCCTCCCTCTTTCTCCTTCCATCCCTCTCTTTCTTTCTCCCTTTCTTTTCTCTCCATCTTCTCTGTCTCTCTCTATGTGTCTCTGTCTCTGTCTTCTCTCTTTCTCTCTCTGTCTCACACTCACTCTTTTTCTCTATGAAGCAAATAATAACTTTGTTATGGCCCATTCTTTCACTATGCTGTTCCTTAGCTTTTATGCTGGCTTTAATACATCTTTCTTAGGTATCTTATCATAATACAGAGATAATTAATTAAGATTTTGCCAAAGGAACATGCATGAGCTCTGACAGATACTACTCAATGGGAAAGATTATGGATATTGGTTCAATGATGGCTACCTAAGGACCAACCTAGTAAAGGACAAAAGATTCAAAATACCAGATTGGCCACAGAATGATAAACTTTTTGGCCTTGGTGATTCTTTTATCCTGTTTTTATATCCCCACCAGTTACATATAAAAACAATTTTGACATTCTTTTTTTCTACTTTGGAATTCCAAGTTCTCTCCTTCCCTTTCCCTATCTCATTGAGAAGGCAAACAATTTGGCATAAATTATATATGTGTAGAGATGCAAAATACATGGCCATGTGAGTTATGCTGTGAAAGAAAATACATACAAAATTCCCAAGAAAAATAAAGAAACATTATTTTTCATATATATTCAGGTTCTACCAGTTCTTTCTCTAGAGATAGACAGCACCTTTTATCATAAATCCTAAAAAATTGCCTTGAATCTTTGTATTGCTGAGAATAACTAAGTTACTCACAATAGATTATCATACAATATTGTTGTTACTTTGTACAATTTTTTTTTAGTTTTGCTTATTTTACTTTGCATCAGTTCATGTTAACTCTTTCCAAGTTTTTCTGGGAGTATATACTGTTCATCATAATAGTATTCTATCACAATCATATACATCTTGTTCAGCCATTCCCCAATTCATGAACATCTCAATTTCCAATTCTTTGCCAGCACTAAAAAAGCTGCTATAAATAATTTTGTAAACATAGGTCTTTTTCTTTTTAAAAAAAAATTCTTTGGGATATAGACCTAATCAGAGGTATTGTTGGGTCAAAGGGATCCCCGTTCCAGCATTTGCTGTCAGCAAAGAGATGTCTACAAATCTCCTTCTGACCTATTGTCAGATTCTTTTACCATTTGTAGGTTAAGGTCTGGAAGTTGCCATTACTCCCATTGCTTTGGTTGCCTTGAGGCCTTCTCCTGGTTTGCTGGGGTCCAATCTGCTCTGGTGCAGCCTATATGGGATTGAACTCCTCTCTCACCCTGGTTCAACAGACTTTTTCTACCAACCTTTCAAGTTATCTTAGAAAATTTTTTACGCTTTTTTTTTTTTTTTTGGTTTGGCTGCTCTAGTTATTATTTGATGGTATTTGGAAGGGTTTGGGGGAGAATTTAGGAGAGTCCCTGCCTTTGTTTAGACATCTTGACTCCACCTCTAACCATGATGATTCTTGAAGATTCTTCATGAGGATCTTCCTCTCCCAGATTAGATTTTTTTTTTGTCTAGTTAAAAGAGACCATTCTTTGCCTCAGTTGCTAACTAGCCTTAATCACTGAATGGGTGCAGCCTCAGTCAGACTGAGACTCCATGGAAGACCTCAGCTTAAAAAGGTCAAGGTTTCCCATTGCATCCAGGGGCCATTTCCAGTTGTTCTAATCTCTGTCTGGCCACTGGACCCAGATGGCTCTGCAGGGGAAAGAAAGGCAGGTGACATTGCCCAGTTCTCTTACTTCACTCCAATTCATTTGCATGTCACAGCATTACCTCCTCATGCTCCTCTTCAAGAATGGAGGACAAATATCACCAGCTTGTAGAAAGAAGCTTTGTTTTGCATAGGTGGAAGGAGTTCTCAAAACAAATAATGATCTTAGAATTATTGAAGTACTTTTGGTTCTCTAACTCTTGACTCATAATTTTGAATTTGAAAATGTTTTTTCCTATTTAGTCATTTCTTTTTGTTACTTTTTTTTTTTTTTTTGTAAACCATTAGATACTACAGTGGCTAGAACATGAAGAACTGACTTCAGTTTTAGCCCTAATACTTATTATCTATGTAACTTTGGGCAAGTCACTTGACATATCTGCCTCAGTTTCTTTATCTACAAAATTAGGATAATAATAGCACCTACTTGTCAGAGTGGTTGTGAAAATGACAGATAATATCTGTCAAGTACTTTGTAGACCATAAAGCATTCTTTAACAATAACTGTTATTGTTATTATTGTTATCCATGATAGTGTCCTTCTAGAGTCTACAGGGCACATAGGCCCTCAACCAAGATACTGTTCTACTTGTTTTTGATATATACATAATCCCTTTGACCCTGGACTTCCATTAGCTAGTTGAGAGATGGTAATAATATTCTCTGGTTTTAAAAGCCAGCTTTTTTCTTCTTCTTTTTTTCTTTTTATACTTTCTTTTTCTTTTCTTTTTTTTATTCTTCTCCTTGATTTTTTTTTTCAGAGTAGGTAAAAGTATATTATTCTAAATTGAATGTCTAATTTTATATTTTATTATATATCATATATAATAATATATTAATTTATATATATTTGTATTTCATATTATTTTATACATTTTATATTGGTTATCTTATACAAATGACAGGAATTCATGAAAAAAAAGAGGAAAAAAACAAAACAAAAACCTTGACCCATGCTTCATAGGAAATATGATTCCAGGTTTTAATCACTGTCCCCTTTCTAAGATTTTTTTTTATTTTGGTAGAGTCTAAGAATAAGAAGCTAT
Source organism: Antechinus flavipes (assembly GCF_016432865.1). Classification (NCBI taxonomy): domain Eukaryota; kingdom Metazoa; phylum Chordata; class Mammalia; order Dasyuromorphia; family Dasyuridae; genus Antechinus; species Antechinus flavipes. The sequence goes on along the minus strand of NC_067398.1, from coordinate 469,942,867 downwards.
GAAACTACCCTATGAATGACAATTTTCCAAATAGACAGAATGCAGATAGTAATTGCTGATAAAATATTGACACATTCAGAGTCCCAGAAGGCATAGAATATAGCTTTTAACACAATTCCCATGCTTGTGTGAATAGTTCGAGCCTTATAAAAGTGTCAAGATGATCAGCAGAGCCTATATGGTTTGGACCTATAGAATCATGTTCACTTATTGTGATGCTTTCTGAATAGGACCAGCCTTGATGATATTTGCTGTGATATTTCAGTAAATCTCTACTTTTATCAATATGGCTATTCCTTCTAATAATATTGATTATATACCATCCATGCTGTTTCATTCTATGCAGTTTTTTTTTTTTGTGTTCTTGTATGTATAGATCCTCTTACCTGTCATAATCAGAACCTTTCTTGAATTCCTCTAATATCCCAAGGACATTAGGTGAGCTTGGGATTGTTCATTGGCTATTTTTTATCTCAGATGACTAATCAAGTCATTTATCTCTCTGATGATATCTTTTACAGTTTCTTTTGTGCAGTTGTTACTGATACTGATCAGTTGATACTGATACTGATATTGTTATTACTTATGCCTACCATTTCCTTCTCTATTGACTTTTGTTTGAACCTTACCTTGAATTCTGTGGCATTCCATGATTTGTACTTGTAAAATATTACAAGATGAATATTGTTGTTAAAAATATGTACCTTTAATTAAAGAAAAAGTATCAGGTTATCAAAAGCAGTTCCAAAAGACAATTCAGCCTACCCTTTTCCTCATTGTTCATTAACCTTGTTTGTTCATGATAAATATATTTCTGAAACAACTCTGTAGGTGGTCCATTGATCTTATATGCAAATCATACTCTGGGCAACAGACATTTTTCATCCATTTGGTTTTTCTGGGGTGAATATTTTAGCTATACAATTTTAAATGTTTACTATTTTTATTTAGGAAATTCTGAGGTACTCCAAGAAACCTTTAGAAATCCTTTATTTTTATAGGGTAGATTTCTTCCATTCAAACTCTGAATTGTAAATCCTGTAAAATGTTAGAAAATATTTTATGAGCATATCCTTCACTTGATATTAATAAATGGGATATAGCTAGACTCTGATATATTTGTAATTAGCAATCATAGGATTGTCTGATAAATTTATTCATTATTTCAAAGAATCACATATTATTTTGACCTATTTTTGTTGGAGAGACTTTTGGAAATGAATAATTTGCTATATATTCAACTCCAGGGTTCTATAAATAAAAACCATTTTATCTATATTAGCCTTTATTAGTGGTAGCACAGTACAAAGTCCTGGGTCAGAAAGACTCAGCTTAGGAAGTTCAAATCTGACCTTGGTAGCTTATTAACTATGTGATCCTAGGCAAATCACTTAACCCTGTTTGCCTTAGTTTCCTCATCTGTAAAATGAGCTAGAGAAGGAAATGGCAAATCACTCCAGCATCTTTTCCAAGAAAACCCCAAATGGGATCATGAAAAGTAGAACATGAAAAACAACTTAACAATTTAGTCATGAGAATATAAATGAATATAAGCCAGAAGAAAAGGAATTCTACATACCCTGCAATATTAAGTCTCATTACTGACTTGTGAATGTATTTTTTGCATCCAGAAAGGGTAATTTATATGATGTTTAGGGAGAGTTTTGAAGAAGTCAAGATTATACAGTCCATTGTATCAAAAACAATGTGAAAACCTTTAATTGCTATGAATCAGGTAATGGAAGTCATTCTGATCTCTTACATTGACATATACTTAATTCCTAAGTTATTGACTGCATTCAGACTATTAAGAAATTGCTCTTGTTATTTATTATTTATGTAGTAGCAGAAACGTATATGATTTTTCACAGCTGTTGAGATCTCCAAAGACCTGATAATCACAGTATGGTAATATATGAAACCTGTCCATTTAAAAAACAAACAAACAAACAAACAAAAAAAAACCCTTTGCTTTATCACAGAAAATGACTTCCCCTATTACAAAACCCTATATACATGAAGATCTTGAACAATTGAACATATCACTAAAAGAAAAAAAAAAAAAACAATTGCACTTGATCAGAGATATTTGCTATCAGCATGAGGTGCCAAAACAATAATACAATTCTTAAAAAAAAAAAAAAGTAGAGCGGCAAGTATTTTCTTTCAGATTGAAGAGATTTTTTCTCTTGCTTTGCATTGGCATCTCTTAGAAGGCCACAAGCAGTTTTGTTCGAAAGACATTTTACAGTCAATGTCCCCTTTTAGGAAAAGCAGAGCACCAGGGGGTTGGAGGAGGCAACATTTGAAGCCATAAGAAAATTACATTTTGAAAAAGTCATTTGATTCCTACAGCAGTGCCACCCTGTTTCTTGCATTCTCAAGGCAGCGAATGGATTTTATTGGAATACCATCCACGTGCAGCCTGCTGCTAAGAATAAAAAGGCACTTTCTGGTAACTATGCAATGTGGAGGAAAAGGATTTGGCAAAGCATTGAAATGGTGACAATAGCAGATCTTAGTGTGTGTAGCTGAACATATGGTGAGTTTCAGAGAAGAAAACAAGTGACTTTGTGTGGATGACATCCTTAAAAAAATCTTTATTTCAGTTGGCAGGGGAAAACCGATGGGAACATCTGCAACAGCTAGCCAACAGGAAGAAAAGGCCAGAGAGTTGGGGAACCAAGTAGAGGCAGCATCCCAGTGCATGGCCCACAGCCCATTCCACACTCCAGCCTCAAGTAAGTTACAATTAATACTGAAATGTACTAAGATGCTATATTATTGGGTAGTTATATCTGTCTGAATAGAGGCTTACCTGCTGAGAAATATAAGGGGGATAGAGCAAATACTTTTTTACATAGCAATTCTGTTTTTTTTCCCCTTCATTGAGTCTCCTTTGTGGCAAACTAGAAGGAAGACATTCAATGGCTTTTTTGAGAGGATGACATCACATCACATAAATTCCTTTGAAATCATTGTCCACATATAAATCATAAAATATTTATCTCTCTTTAGAATTCAATATTCATTTACCTATTAAGATATATTCTTTTAAGTATATCACATATTATAACTGCTATATAATGCCCTAAGATAGCTTACCTGTATTAAATGATTTTGTGAAAAAAGAAAACTTAGTCATCCCTTAAAATAACAACTAACATTTATGTCAATTAATCATTCAATTAGCATATATTAAACTATGTGCCAGGCACAGTGCTAAGTGGTTGGGATACAAGAATGGGAAAAAAATCAGTCCTATTCTCAAGGAGCTCAGTTTAATGGCAGAGACAACATACAGTGAAAAACAACTTAACAATCTAGTCATTAGATAAAAGGGAGATAATGAACAGAGGAAAGGTAACCACATTAAGAGGGACTGGAAAAGGCTTCTTGTAGAAGGTAGGTCATTAGCTGAGGCTTGAAGGAAACCATGAAAGGCAGGAAGTAGAGATGAGGACAGAGAAAATTCCAGATATGGGAAGCAACAAATAAAAATGCTCATTTGAAAGATAGGGTGGTGTTGTGAGGGACCGCAAAGAAGTCAATGTTATTATATTGTAAATACAGAAAAATCAAGTACAGTGTAAAAATGTTGGAAAGGTAGGAAGGAGTCAGGTTATACAAGGCCTTATAACCTAACAGGTGATTTTATATTTTATTTTGGAGATAATAGGGAGCCACTGGAGTTGATTGGATTAGGGAAGTAACTTGATCAGACTTGTATCAATTCAACAGCTGTAGTATGGATTGGAGTGAGGAAAGACGAAACAGAGAGAACAACCAGTAGACTATTGAAATAATTCAAGTGTGCAGTGATGGTAGCACTCTCAGAGGAGAGAAAGGGGAATACACAAGAGATATAATGAAGGTAGCTCTTGATACAATAGATAAGAGTGCTAGGCCTGTAGTAGGGAAGACCTTAGCTCAAATCCAGCCTTATATACTATCTATTTATTTGATCTGCCAATTAAGACATCATAAACATTAGAGAGAGCATTTTTAGTTGAATAATGTATTTGGAAGCCAGACTACAGAGAGTTAAGAAGAGAATGAGATAGAATGATGTAGAAGCATTGAATATAGACAATCTTATTAAGGAATTTAGTCACATAATTGAGAGAGGATTTTGGTTGAATGAAATAGGTATAAGGGAGTATACTGAGGAGGTCCATGAAGAGAGTTGAGTGGTGGCAGCCAGGGGTTAAGGATCACTGGGATGGGGAGAATATGATGGGTTGGTAGTTTGCTAACAATTGATGAATGAGTTCAGGTAGGTCATCATTATCCACTAAGGTTCAGCCTGGGAGTGCAGTAGGCAGCAGTGGATAGTAAAACACTGACCATGTGCTTGATGCTAATAAATGCTTGAGATACTTATACCAAGTGCTTTCTCTTACTTGAAGCCCATAACAACTCCATGCTTAATTGATATTTAGAGAAGCTAAATGATTTGTTCATGAGCATGCAACTAATAAATACTGGTTTCCTGACTCTATGTCCAACACTCTAATCACTGTCATATCTCGGAAAAACAAAACAAATCCTAAACAATCTTGAATCTGCTTCCTCTTATAAATGCAGAGATTAAGGCAGAAACAAACTATTCTAGGTGCCACAATATTAAATCTCCAGTCTCTATTTTGTACATCTGGACTCCATTTTGCTTTTAAATGTATTATGTTACCCTTTACTCGGAAGGGTAAAATACATGCCATATAAGACATTCAGATTGGGTCAGGTGGCCTAGTACAATAGCATCTCAGAGCTTTATACCTTACTCAGAGATAAATTATTTTGCATTCCCCAGATAAAATTCAAAATGTTTTCTTAAAGTTGTGATCTGTGCTAGAGTCCAAAGAGGTCCATGACTATATTTCAGGTCATGACTAGATTAGTTCAGAAAGATATTACATTTTTTTTTTCTTACTGACCTCTAATTGAAATTTATCATTTCCTTCAATTACTTAAAAACATTGTATTCAGAGCAGGGACTTATAGACTTCACTAAACTACTCAATGCATCTGTGACACAAGAAAGATGAAGAACTTCTTCCCTAGGCAATCTTTTCCCTGTGTGTAGAGGGACAGACAACACAGTGCATCTTACTGGCAAGCTTGGACATTTTTTATGGTACCTACCATCTCTTCCATCACTGCAAAAGAAACCCATTTTTGCTGTGTTAAACAGTTTTGGGCCTACACTCCAGGATTATAACAAGAGTCCACTGAAGTCTGTTAGAAAATGGAATGAGACAAAGTATTTCTCAGGAACATGAAGTCGTTTTCTTAAAACTTTTTACAGAAACCATGAAGTGCTAAAGCCCCAGTCAGGTTGGGCAGCACAAAATAAATGTAGGATCTTATTGTGAACAGCAGGGTTGGTTGAAATTACTTCAGAATGAACACTTTTCAAATTTTATGACTTATGTAGGTTTGTCAGCTGTGACAAACACTGTTTCAAATATGTTTTTGTCTTGGCCTTTGCCTGGAGTGGAGACGGTAATATTTTTAATAAGGTAGGGCAAGGCACTTCTGAAAACCGACTATCTAGGCCTTATGATGAATTTAAGCCTTTTCAAATTAGGGTTCTTACAAAGAGCACAAATTCTAGAAGCTCAGAGGAAAGCATAAGTCATATGTCCACTAGAACATAACTTCCAGTGGCCTCTATAATATTACCTATGCTGAAAGGACACTGGGCATTGAAGTCAAAGAGTAATGAGAAAAAAGCTAAGTATTCACTGTGTGTAAATATGTTAATGGATATTATTTTAGCAAAATTCTTTTTTAAGGCAAATTTATTTTCCTTAAAATTTTTATTCCTTAAAAATCCACTTAAGGAAAATACCTTTAACTTTCTAATAGCAGAACAGGTATCTGTACTGATAGAGGAAATTCCTCCGGAGATGGGATGTGACAGAAATGGTGTGTGTGTGTGTGTGTGTGTGTGTGTGTCTGTGTGTTTAAAACAAGGTATCACAGGTCCAGTTTTTAAAAAAAATCTAGCAATTCCTGAAGGAAGAGAGAACTTAATTGAAAGTCATATTCATTAAAGTTCTTTTCTTTTTAAATTTCCTTCTTTTTATTATATTTTGAATTTTGAGTTTGTCTTCTTTCCTTGTGTGTATATAATCATATTATACATACTTCCATAAATCAATTTTCCTTCATAAGTTCTTCATAGATAATTTGAATGTTCAATAAAGTCAGAATAGTTTAGTCATTCACAATTAATCATTGAACAATATTGCTATTGCTGTATACAATGTTCTCCTGGTTCTGTTCCTTTCACTCTAAAAAGATTCTATTCTTCAGGAAGATGCATAATTATTATTATTTTTTTTTGATTTTCATACAGAAGGTTGAGGCAGTGTGGTATCGTGAAAAATATTGTATTGGAAATTAGGCCGAGTGAGTTTTAGTCTAGTCCTTTCTTCTCTTTTGTTTTGGTGAGTCACTTACCACGTTTTGCATTATGTCTTTAATAGAATAGGTGCTTAATTAATTTGTGTTAAATGAATGAGCAAGACCTTTGAGTCTTTACTTTCTTCTCTCGAAAAATGAGGGGGTTGGTTGAATGATTTCCAAGGTTCTTTTCAGCTTGAAAATTTTCTGCTTCTTTAATTCCAAAAGTGCTTTTGAAGAGCTGGGAGGAGTGGAAATGTTTGCCTTCAGTCATCCATATTAATTCATTCCAAAGGATGGGTGCACATGACAAGGCTCTTGCAAAAACACCACATTGGATTTTTGCTCAAACCATTAGTTTCTTGTGAATTTATACATGGAAGATTAGAGAAGAAGTACCTAGGTTACATGGCTAGCTTTTTTTCTCTTAGTCAAAATAGTTTGTTTGCCTATTTCTGCCTGGTATGCTCACATTGAAAACAAATGGTACCAACTTTGTTTTCTATCTCTGTTATTTATCTACTTTCTGTCTCTAGTCTGGCTTCCTGTAGCATAAATGTTCTCCTATGCTGCTTATCCATTGCTCCTCTGAGCCCTGGACAACATTCTCAGTTTCCTCCCTCCTTTCTTTCTGAACTTCTACCTGCCTAATTTTCAGATGAAGAGGTAATACCTGGCTGCCTGAGAAAGTTGTTTGAGGGGCCATAGGATGACAGAGACTTTGATCATGAATTTACGGCAGGAATGAATTTCAGAGGCTACCTAGTCCAGTCATTTTATTTTTCAGAGATTAAATGGTGTGGCCAAAGTCCAAATGAAACTGGAAGAAGGATATTGGGTTCCTGACATACAGTTATGTCCAGCAAGATATAGGTTAGTTATCCCATATATGGGATCAAAGCATTATAGGATTTTGACCTGGAAGAGACATTGGAACTAAAACTCTTATATTTTATAGAGGAGAGAAATGAGATCTAGATGAATTACATAGTTAATAAATAAGAGGATTGAGATTCAAGGCCAGATCCTCTGATTTCAAATTCAATGATTTTTATACTTCATAGAGTATGGAACAAAAGGAAGAAAAAGTTTGGTAAGTCACGTCTCTTGGCAAACAAAATATTTCATTATTTTAACAGGAATTATTCCTCATGAAAAACTTAGTGATTTTTGTAGGAGAATTGAATTAAATGATATGGCAAGTAAATATCTTTTGATTAGTTAAATACTCCAAAAATCTAGATTATCATCCCTGAGGATACTCTCTATATTTACACAGATAATTATACTTTAGTATAGTAGTATCATTATGACTATGTCAAGGATCCCTGTAGGTTATGTATTGACTTAGAAAATTGAGAATATGGAAAAAAGTAACGTGGCCTAAACCTCAAAAAGCAGGTTGGAATTGGATTGCCAACAAAGAAGGAATTCTATTTTGGCCTAAAGACAATAAGAAGTTATTGAATTTTCTTAATCAAGGGAACAACATAGACATATCACAGCTGGAATAGTATGTTCAAATGTGAGTATGACAGTTGAAGAATGACATTGATATTCTAGAGAATATGTAGAGGAGTAGGACCAGTAAGGTGAAAATCTGTGAATGATGCCATATTAAAAAATGCTGTGTTTGGAAGAAGTGAGGGAAAATGGTAGATAGTTAAGATATGATCATGTGGATAGGGGATCAAATTTAACTTTGTAGTTCCAGAGATCAGAATTTGGTCCAGCAGATTGGAGCTATGGGAAGGAGTTTTTCAATTAACATCAAGAATAATTTTTTTTGATAGAACTATTGAACAAGAGACTAGATTATCTCTTCAGGTTCTAGAGTTCTCATAATGAAAGTATTCAAGAAGACACTGGATAGCCAATTACCAGAGATTCTGTAGAAAAGATTCTTACATTAAAAAAGAAGATGAGCCAGATAAATTCTAAGATCCCTTTGCATACTTGAATCTGAGAAACATACTTTAGAAACCTGTGCTATCATTAGCATGGGTACTTTGGTCATAAGAGATAATTACAATACTTTTTTGACTTAGTAGAATGTATTAAAAATAATTGGGACAAAAATATATTATGTTGTTGCCAACTTTTAATGAGCCTATCCCAACTTGCCTGGGATGGTCCCTAGACAATAATCTGTCACTGGACCTGAATTTAAAAATGTCCCATTGTCCAGAACTTTAAGATGTTCAGCTTATCTAACCTTTTGACTAAGGGCTAACTCTATTCCATGATAAAGCATCAGAATTGGACTTTAATCCTATACAAGATTTTAGAAAATCGATTCACATTAAGACTCAGTAGTAGCAAGATAGATTGAATTCATTTGTGGAGATAGGAATATTAATTTTTTGAAGATTTGATATTCATTAAAACTGTATGAATTTATATCTGGAAAATAGCTTTTAATAGGAATATAACCCTAGATGAGATTAAAAGACATGGATAACTTTTGCATTCACCATAGATTTCTTTGATTAATATTTGGTTGATGACTTAGTTTTTTATTAACTTATCCTAGTTACCTTGAAAAGTGCATATGATGCAGTCTTCATCTCCTGTTTTATAAGAATGTGACACTTAGGATACTTAGAAAAGAAGCTATACAAATTGTTCAATATGTTAATCCAACATCTATTTATTAAGAGACTTTTCTGTGTAAGTTACTATATACTAGGTACTTCCCAATTGAGGAATGTTCTCAGAATCCTTTAGTTGCAGCCATCCCATTGCCTAAGGGAGTAAATCCAAACTCAATGGCACTTGTGATCTGGACAAAATACAACTTTCCAGCCATATTTCCTATTTTTTCCTGACCCACATCACACATTCTCACTATAAATTATTTCTTGAATAAGTCCCATAATTTTTTGTTTCTATGCTTTCCTCTTTCACTTAGGCTTTCCCTTTCTGGAAGGTCCTCCCAATCCTGTGCCCAGCTCAGTTTCTCTAAATGCTACACATCCTTCAGAGTTCATTACAAATACCACCTTTTAACAAAGCCTCTTCTTTGTCTCCTTCAATCAGATGTGATATTTCCTTGCTAAAAATACTCAAAGCATTTGATTTGTATCCCTCTAATGGCACTATCCCATTCTGAACACAATTCTGCCACTAGATTAGAAACTCTTTTGGGAATTTAACATATGTTTTATGAGATTGACATACTATCAACAATATGTCAAATGGAAGAAACGAAGGTCTTAAGACCAGTTAAAAGGTAATTGCAAAAATCCAGGTAAAAAATAAGGGTCTGAACTAAAGCGGTTGAAGAAAGAAAGGAAGGTACAAATATAAGAGACAAAATGCAATTATAGGACAACTGGGTAGTATAGTTGATAGAATTCTGGACTCAGAGTTAGGAAAACCTCAGTTTAAATATTATTTCAGACCCTCGTCGGTTTTGTCATGTTGGTCAAATCATTAAACCTATCTCAAATTTCTCATTTCTGAAATAGCATTTATCTTACAAGGTTGTTGTAAAGCTAGAGTGACATTCTTATTATGAAGCATATTGCAAAATTATAAATACTATATAAATGCCAGCTATTATTAGTCACTGTGTAATTAATTAATTAAATAACTAATTAATTAGTCACTATATTTTAATAGAGTCAATAATATTTTTGGGCTTTGTCACTACATTTGAAAATATTTGGTGTCTTTTTATATGGAATTTTTAAATCTTAAAAGAGAATGAATTGGTTTTATATTATATTAAAACTTTAAACTTCACATTTCAGCAAACTGGCTAAATCAGCCAGAACTCCCTCCTTCCCTCTCTCTCTCTCTCTTTTTCTCTTTGTGTGTGTGTGTGTGTGTGTGTGTGTATGTTTGGAAATCATGGATTTTTAGTACTTTCAGAGACTTTAGGGATCATATTCACTTTTTATATGAAATGATTGTTATTTGAGGTGACTATCATTTAGGTGTTATCCAATGGGTATAGTATAAATAAATAGTAAGTATTAATAAAGCCTTCCTAATTCATAGTTTTTACTAATTTAAAATACTGACCCTTATGTATATGAGTAAGTATATAGCTGATATAATTGGCATCCTGAACAATAGCTTGATCCATTCTGAATAGTTTTCCTATTATGTTAGTTTTAGCTTAATTCATTGTTTTTCATATCATTTAACATTTTATTAAATGCTTGTTATATTGTAAGGCCCTGAAATAAAAAGACAAAACCAAATCAGCCCCTGTTCTCCAAGGGAACATTTATATTTCTAGATTGATTAAGAAGGGAAAGGAAGGTCTCGATCACATAATAAATAAAAATATAAGAAAAATCAAAGCATTGTCAAAAGTAAGAGAGTGCTAATAAATGGAGAAATCAAGAAAATATTTATATAGAAGATATATGACTTTCGAAGGCAGCTATAAATGCTAAGAGCTTGTATAAAGAGGGAATGTAGGTGACAGCCTGTACAGTAAGTAGCATGGGAGTGGGGCGTGAATTTGGAAAACACCTAAGAAGGTGATTTGTTTCTAATGTAGATTGAATGAAATGGATTAATATGAAATAAGTTTGGAATATGGGAGCCAGATTGTGAAGAGTTGAAAATTTAGACTTAAGGCTTTTGTATTTTGCCTTAGAGATAGTAGTGAAATACTGAATTTTTCAGCAGATGTAACATGGTCAAAATATAAATTAAAAATAAGAATAATAATGATAGTTAGCATTTACATAGGCTTATCATGTACCAGGCACCATGCTAGGTATTTTACAATTATTATGTCATTTGATCCTTATAACAACCCAGGAGATAGATGCTATTATTATCCCCATTTTACAGATGAGGAAACTGAGGCAAATAAATATTTGTCCAGAGTCACACAACTATTAATTACCTGAGGTAGATTTGAATTTAATTTTTCTTGACTGCAGGCTGGAACTTTAACCAGTATATTACCTAGATATCTTTAATAGCTAATCTAACTTCATTAAAAAGGAAGGAGACTAAAAGCAAGGGAAACAACAAAAAAAAAAGACTATCATACAGTTATAGTTTTGTTTACATATAACTGCACTGGTGAAATGGAATTATAGTTTATATTTTCCTCGAGCTGTTTAAATGATTTAAAAAACTTTTCTGTAAGTGTGGAGGTTAGACTAATTGGCTTCTAAGTTTACTTTCATTTCTAAACTCTCACCTGATGACCATATAAAGTAAATAAATTGAGCAAAATGAATCTGACAATTTTCTTTCACCTATTTTCTTTAAAGACAGTGTTTGGGGTCTCAGATTTTGCTTTTAATGAAATTGTAATACAAAGGAATTGCTGCCTCCTTTAATTTGGACCCTATTTTTATTATTGTAGGCCAAGGTTATATTAGTTTTTTCAGCAGTGATATCATATACTAGGATCATATTAAATTTCTTATTGATATTCTGTCCATGATCCAAGGACCAGCTTTCATGATACCTTTTCCATGAAGCATTTTATGAATCATAGATCATAGAAAATTAATTTTAAACAAACACCTCACACCATATGTCACAGCAAGCTCTAATAGATATATGACTTATGGTAGAAATAAAAAATCACATCATAAACACAGTAGAGGATACTAGAAGGAAATACCTTTCTTAACTTTGGATCAGGAAAGACTATTTGACCAAAGAAAAGAGGATGACAGAAGATAAAATAAACAGTTTTGATTACATAAAATTAAATTCTTTTAGCCAAATGAAATGAGTACATCAAAATCAGAAGAGAAATAATTAACTAAAATTTAATTTTTTGACTAACTCTCCCCGATAAAAGCTTATGATCCAAAATACGTAAGGAGATGATTCAAATAAGTAAGAACAAGAGCCACTCCCCAACAGATAAACAGTCAAAATATATAGCCTAGTTCTCAAGAGAAGAAAACCATGTTATTAACAACCACATGAAAAAGTTCATATCACTAATAAAAATGACCTGAAAATTACAAGAACTACGAGACTGTTTCATACTCATTAAATTAGCAGATAATAAAAATAGAAAATGTCAGTTGTTAAAGGTACCATAGAAGGATAGAGATAGTACTGTCACAATTTGGTACAGTTATTCCTGAAGGGAATATGGAACTATGTTGGCCCAGAAAAATGACTATTAGACATATACCCCAAAAAAATCATAGAAGAAGAGAAAAATCCATAAATACAAATATTCATAGCAACCCTCTTTGAAATAGAGAAGAATTAGATATAGCTCATGTATTGGGCAATGACAACAAATTATGGTACTTGAATATAGTAAAATATTATTGCATCATGAGAAATGATATAAGAGATAGATCCATAGAACCCTAGGAAGACTTGAATGAACCATTGCAGAATGAAGAAAGAAGAACCAGTAGAAGAATTTATTTATTAGCTACATTATTAGAAAGGAAAATGACTTTCAAAGATTTTAGAAGTTTGATCAATGCTCTTCCTTCTCACTCTGGTATACTAGTTTCCTGAGCTTCGTTTCAACTTAAATGTTATCTTCTGCAGATAGAGTTTCCTAGTTCTTCCAATAAACAAAAGCTTCCTTTTTGATATTATCATTTTTAAAAATTTGATTTATTCACTGACTTTGATAGTATATATCTTTATAACACATACAGAGAGAGAGAGAGAGAGAGAGAGAGAGAGAGAGAGAGAGAGAGAGAGAGAGAGAAAGAGAGAATTATTTTCATATTTTCTATCCCATTAAAATGTGAACACTTAGAAGGTGGGGACTGATTTTATGCTTCTTTTTATTATGAGTTCTTAGCACAATGCTTGTACATAGTAAATGCTTAATAATTGTTTTTAACTGACAATGCAATGACCTATTATGATTCCAGAGGATTGTCAAAGAAGCATGCTTTCCATTTTTGAGTGACTATGCTAACATGTTACAAAGTAGGACTTTTATTTCTCGAAGGGAAAAGAGTACTCATGATAATGATGAAAAGAATGAAAAAAAAGGAAAGAATGTTCATAAAGCACTTTAAAAATGCAGAGAAGATAACAGAAAGATTCGGGGGAAATACAGACAATTGGGATAACTTTACCAAAATCTCAAATAAATTATACATCATTAGATTTATATTTTATATATAATACTATTTTCATGTGAAAATATTTTTTAATGTCTGTCATATTCAGAGTGATAAAAAATTAAAACATGACCTATTAATAGGTTATACATACAATGTTAAATCTGGGAAGAAATTTTAGATATCACTTAATTCAATGCCATACTTTTTCAGATGAGTAAAATGAGTCCCAGAGAAAAGAACTGCTTTGTTCAACAACACATAGGTCTAGTCACAGAGTCAAAGTTTAAACCCAAATCTTTTGACACCACAGTGTTTTGCCTTTAGCTGAAAATGCTCTATCATCTGATTTTATATGGTTTTGTACTCCTGTTATGGACTTGTGTATTATTTTACTTAGTAAGTTAACCATATAAATATTTATCTCCCACTACATCATAAGATCCATTATAAGAGGTATTATAGCTTATCTGTTTTTGTATTTTTCTTCACATTTAGCACATTTTATCACACATAATGAGTGTCTTAATAATTGCTCAAGTTCTTAATCACAGATTGGCAGTAGTAAAAATTTCAGTGAGTAATGAATTTAGAATGAAAAGAAAATATCTTTTCTTTTTACATAGTATTTTCCTAAAGAAATCCTGAAATGTGGTCAGCCAGTCTCTGTCTCAATACCTCTAGTGATATAAAACTCACTACCTTCAAAAAACAATGCATAGTGTTTGGATAGTTCTCATTACTGTAAAATTCCTTTTTATTTGTCCTGAAAACAAGTTACTTCAGTGTTTCATCTCTCTTAGTTTTTGCTTTTTGGACAACATAGAACAAATATTTGAAAACAGCATTATGTCTCTTTTTATTCTTTCTTTCTCCAGGCTAAATAGCTCCAGGTCCTTGTATGATATGTTGTCAAACAACTCATTTTCCTAGACACCTTTGCTGAAAACAATCTAGTTTGCCCATTATTAAAGTAGCATGTCCAGGTGTGAACTTGACACTGCAGATGTAGTTCAATGGGGTTACTACTTCCTATTATAGAAATTCTACTTCTATTAATGCAGGCTGGTTGCATTTGATTTTAGTCATATCATGTTATTGCATTTTAAATCTGTGATCAAATACAACCATCAGATCTTTTTTTAAACATGAATTCTGGTTAAACCAAGCCAAGTCTTCAACACTGAGTACACATCCAATTGATATTTTGCTTCTCTTGTAAGAGAAAACAAGTCTGTTCTCTCCTATACATGACAACCTGTCTAATATTTCAAGATAGCTGTAATATTTTCCCTTAGTTTCTTCTTGTCCAGGCTGTTCTTTCTATGATGTAGATCATAAAAAAATCTTATCAAAGGGTTTATTTTCATCCATCTTAAATTTCTTCTTGCTGTTCTCAACCCAGGATTCCAGCCTGTCATGATGGTTTTGAAAATATTCCCATTCATTTCTTAGCTTTTTCTCCTAGCTTTGTATATAACTAATCTTATCAGCAGATATTTTATATTTTTCAGCACTTGACACAGTGCCTGGTATATAGTAGGTACTTTATAAGTATTTTTGGATTCATCAATTGATTGATCAATGCAAGTTGTTAAAGGTGGTGAATGGATTTGGCTGCCTGTTCATATTAGGTTTAGCAAACTTGGGATCTCAGCATTGTGAAATACACAGGGAGAGCATGCCTTTTCGATTTTCATGTCCTTCACTCCTATGCCTTTGTATACATTTGAATTGGAGTCTCAAAAAGTAATTTTATTTACAAAATACAGTATAGATTGATGCAAACCCCCAGGTTTTCAATTGCTATTTTAGGTTTCAATATAAATCAACTCTCTTGATCATGGTCTTGCTATTTTGACGACATCTCCTTATTGCTTAGGTTTCCCAGTGGTGCTCTTCCCTTCAGACTGACCCTAACCTTGACCTAAGCTATGAATTGGTGGAATTAGTTAGTTTATTATATATTTCTCTGACTCATTGTCAAAGACAATTGAGACAGTTTTTGGAATTAACATGTTGAATTTAGTACATGCTTTAAAAACACAAAAGCAAAATGCCAAATAAGTTATGCATAATCAGATTTATGATACCTAATCCCTGTCCCAGAGCCACTATAGGATGGCATGAAGGGAAAATGAATCATTACTATCATATGATTCGTGGTGAATTAAAATATTCTGTCACACCAACTGAAAACATTTCTAAGCAATTGGGATGAATGTTATTTTGAATAGATTTTAAACAGTGAGACCTCTGAAGGAGAGCTCTGTGAATTAATCCAGAATTCCCATAAAATGCTTTCTCAATATAGAATATTTTTAGCCCTTAGTCAACAAAAGCCTCCACTTTTATGATTCCCCAGAAGGAGAAATTTATAGCTTGAGACTAATGGACTTCTGTTTGTTTCCAAAAGATCACATCACTCGATTATATTCATTTTTAATTGGGAATGAGATAAATTATAATACATTGTTCTACTTTGCAGATCATGCCATATTATGTTATCAATGACTGTAACCCAAGTAGAAAGTGCCCTTGTGCTCTGACTTTTTACTATAAACAGAAGAAATATTTGATTGTACTGTAGCCTTTTGTAGTCATATGAAGTGGAAACTAAAACTGCCTAGTTGAGATTACTACTAACCCTACCAAGTTCAAGGAGAATGGACTTGCATAATATCTGAGAGTAAATTAACCACATTAGGAAATGTCTGATTCTTTTTTGGCTACTAAGTTTTTTTTTAATATTTAGTAAGTTATTATTCCAATGTACCATAGAATTATTTTTACAAGTATACACACACACACACACACACACACACACACTACACACACAGAGACACACACACACAGACACACTTATTTCTAATGGGTAGTTACCTCTACAGTGAGAAGAAAAGAAAGAAAAAAAGGGAAAAAGAAATTTACAGCATAGCTTTATATGTGTAGAAGAAATAGCAAGTTGTACATAATAGATTCATAGTTTCATGTACAACTATCTTTTTTATTATACTATTATTATTATTTTATTAATTATTATTATTATATTATTATATATAATATTATTATAACATGGTTTTCTTCTCTTGAGAACTAGTGTATATCTTTTGACTACTTATTTTATTATATTATATTAATAAATACAATATTTATTATATATAATATTATTATTAAATATTTAATATGTTTATTATTAATATATATTACATAATTTTATTATATACAAGGCAAATACTTGTCTTATTCTGTAAATTAAAAAAAATATAATTAAAATACATTGCTTTTTTGCTGCTTAACTGTAAGAGTTAATGTTGCTCCCTTGGAATATTTGATTGCTGGTTTTAGTAATCACAGAACTGATCTTGGAGCAAAGAAGACATGGATTCATGTCCCATCTCTGCTGAATGTTGATTATGTGACCCTAGAAAAGGTATTTAACTTTTGTAAGCAATTCCAGACATTGCAAAGTAGATGGTAACCAGTATTGAAACTGGAAGTTCTTTCATTTGTGTGTTCCATATACCAGGAAAATCATAGATTAAGTCTATTTTTTCAGGCAACTATCAACCCTTAAAATATGAATATTATAGTGGGCAAATAGGATTACCACATGACTTTTTTTTGAAGATCCTTTATAGTTCTTTGACTCACAAATGAGAGGTACAAATGGTCAAATGATCAAAATTCAATACTTCATTCAGTCAGTTTTTCTAGATTCTAAGACAATTTAATTGCTACTGAACTTTAAAAATCACCATTTTAAGTAAATGTACATTTACTAGATACCTATTGTATGCCAAGAACTGGGGATACAAAAAGAAGGCACAAACAGTCCTTGCCTTCATTGAGTTCCCATTCTAAAAGAAGAGACAAAATGTAAATAGCTAAGTCAGTATGTGATATATACTGTATATGGAAGGTGATATATACTGTATATGGAAGGTAATTTTAGAGGAAAGACACAAGAGAGAGTAAGAATGGAAGGAACTGAGAAAAGACCTCTTGTAAAAGCCTAGATTTAATTTGAGACTTAAAGGAAGCCAGGAGTTGGCAATGTAGAAGAACATTCCAGGAATGAGGGACAACCTCAGTTTATTTTAGTTCAGCAGATAGAGCGAGAATTTACTGTAAGTGGAATACCATTGGAAGGGCTAAGGGTTAGCTATGACATTATTTTAACTATCTTTGAAATTTTAATTAAGAAGGGGATTTTGAAAACATTTACAAATAACTATAACACAAAATAATACATAAAATACATGAGAGGAGCAAACAAAACTTTAGTTAAAATCCAAAGGAAAGGTTATTATAAATTATTATCTTCTGTCCATTCTGCTGGGGCAAGTCTTTATATGCTTGGGATAGACATCCCACCTTCAACTCACCAAAGTTTGAGACCTCTCCATCTGCCAAAATGATTACTGTGCATGCTCCAGATTCTTGCAGCCAAGTTGAGAGGTGAATGAATCAGGTGGACACCAAAGGTAGAAAGCAGTCCTGAAAAGGGCTCAACAGGTATCATACCAGATATATCAGTCTTCCCTGAGCAATCCTATATTCATAAAGAGAAAATTAAGGAAACTATTAATAAATTGTGGTCATGTCCAACTCTTTGTGACTCCATTTGGAGTTTTCTTGGCAAAGATACTAGAGTAGTTTGCCATTTCCTTCTCTTGCTCATTTTATAGAAGATGAACTGAGGCAAACAGTTAAGTGTCTTTCCAGGATTACAAAACTAGTAAGTATCTCATACTGGATTTGAATTCAGCTCTTTCTGACTCCAGGCTCCACACTTTACCATTTAAGCAGCTGACAAGAAACACAAAATTCAGTAGACTTCAAAGATGAACAGCATCTGTTGTGAGAGAATTCAGCAGATATCACATCCAAATAGCAGCTCTGAATAAAACAAAGTTGGTAAATGAAGGCCAGTTTATTGAAGTTGAAGTTAGAAATATGTTTTTTTCTAGAATGACTATAGTGAAAGAAAGCATCACAAAACTGACATAGATTTTGCAATAAAAATTAATTTAGTTAACAAACTACATGCCTATCAAACATAATGGATGACAAGCTCAAGACAATACAATTGCCATTTGCAGGAAATCATTATTATCATCATCAGTGTATATGCTCCCACCATGACAAAAGTATGTTGAAGATACATAAATTTTCAAAGAAAAATTTTATGAAGATATGGAGACCCTCATCATCAATGGGCCAAAAGATGACAAACTAATAATTCTGATTGATTTTAATGCAAGAGTAGAGATAGACTACCAGACATCACAGGGAGTAATTGGGAGGAATACAGTTGTAAATAGCGATAGCAATAGTCACTTATTACTGAAGATTTGTGCATCTGATGAGTTTCTCATCACCAATGTTACCTAAATGCAATAAAACTTCATGGATGTACCCTCATGGTAAACACTGGTATTTAATAGACAATGTAATTGTAAGGAAAAGAGATAGACAAGATGTTAGAATTAGGAAGGTGTGTGTTAGGAAGCGCTGAACTGATCATAGACTTATCCTCTCCAAGGTAAATATTCACATTCTACCAAAGCAGCAGCCCCAAGGCAAGATGATTACCAGAAGGCTTAATGTCAACAGCTCAGAGTCTTCTCCAAGCTGTACCAGTTTGTTGCTAAGCTGAAGGGAAAATCGAACCAAAACACAATTGGTAATAGCAGAGCAGAAAAGGAATTGTCGACTTTCAGAAATTTGTTGTGTAGCACCACATTTATTCTGGATCAGAACACTTAGAAATGTCCAGATTGATTTGATGAAAATCATCAGAAATTCAGAAGTTAAATGAAAAATGAAAACTCCACAGGATGTATCAGCAGGATAACTCACCAGTCTCTAAGAAGGTACTGTTTAACTCCATTAAAAGTAAAGTTCAGGTGAAGTTTAGAGATTCAGGATTGTTGGATCAGTAAGAAGGGAGATGAAATTCAGTTTTACTCTAACAGTAACAATCCAAAACACTTTTATGATGCCCTGAAGACTATTTATTGGCCAAAAACCTATGGTGTATCTTACTTCCTCAGTGCTGATGGAGCCCCATTGATTAGTAATAAGGACATGACACTGGAGAGATGGGCTGAACACTTGTATGGTGTTCTCAACAGACTATCATCAATCAATACTAAAACCACTGACCATTTATCTCAGGTTGGAATGAATTCCTCTTTACTGAACTTCCAACTGAAAAAGAGGTTTTCAATGCCTTTTGTATGGTAAAGTGCTTGGTACTGATTCTTTTCCAGTTGAGATTTATAAGACAGAAGGTCCATTACTTATACAAAAGCAGATGGAAGTTTTCGGGTTTATATGGCAAGAGGAGGTCATCCCCTTCATTACCCATCTCTTTAAAGGTAAAGGCAATAGATTGTCCTATGATAATTACAGTGGGATCTCTCAGTCACTCCAGGAAAGTTTTTTTTTCCAGTCATCCTTAATAGACTGATTCTTCACCTGGAAGATGGTCATCTACCTGAGAGTCAATATGGATTTAGAAAAGGATGAGCAATAGGTGATATGGCATTTGTTGCCTGACAAATCTAAGAGAAATTTGAGCGGCAGAACAGAGGTCTGTATGCAATGTTCATTGATCTGACCAGGGTCTTTTATACTTTCAGTCATCAGGACTTGTAGAAAATTATGGCAAAATCTGGTTGCCTGAAGTTCATCAATATTGTATAAGTTTTATGGCAGTATACTTGCAAAGATTATGAATAATGGAAAATGATTTTGTGCTTTCTCAATCACCAATGGAGTGAAGCAGGGCTGTTTGCTTGTTCCCATGTTTTTTTACATTGACATTTTCAGTGATGTTGATAGACACCTTCAACAAGGATGAAAATGGCATTACACTGATGGTAAATTATTTAACTTGAAAAAGATGCAAGCCAAGATTAGAGTGGTTGGAGATTGGTACATGTTTTTTGTTTGCAGATGGTTGTACACTTCTGAGGCTGAAATGCAACAAAGTATGTATAGATTCTCTGCTACTTATGCTAATTTTAGCTTAATAATTAATCAGCACCACATCATTCACATATGGAATCACTGGTTATAGCAAATGGAGGAATATTGGATGTTGTGGATAAGTTCAGTCACTTTGGCAGTGTACTTTCTAGGGGTGTATACATAGATGATGAGGCTGATGTGTGCATTGCCAGAGTTAGTTCAGTTTTAGGGAGGCTCCAAAGGAAAATGTAAGGTAGAAGAGTTATTAGACTGCCAATCATACTGAAAGTCTGCAGAGCCATTGTGCTGACCTCATTGTTGTGTGTCTCTGAAACCTGGACAGCATACTGTGACATTCCAGGAAACTGGAACATTTTATGGAGAACTTACACAGGACAGGCACTCATGTGAAGGCCAAAAGAAGTGATAGAAGGACACTTTTAAAATCTCTCTGAAGAACTTTGGCACTGATTGTGAGACATGGGAGACACTGGCACAGAATTGTTCAACATGATATTCCCACATCAAAGAAAGCACTGTGCTCTTTTGAGCAAATGCAGTTGTGCAACACAAGTTGCACAGATTTAGAGACATCTCCACTCCAAATGTTCATATGAATTTCTTGTGTCCAAATTGTGGTAGAGTCTTTTGAACTTGTATTAATCTGAGCATCTACAATTGGTTACACTGCACCATGACTCCAACATAGTAATGTCATTTTGATACTTTTCAATAATGAAGGACAACAACCAATCAATTAATCATCTGTGAAAGGATCCAAGAAGCTACATAGACCAATTCCTTCACTTTGTATGAAAATTCAAGAGGAACTTTGAGAGTTCTTGCTGCTTCTAAAATGACTATTGCCTTCTTTGATTGGTCCCCTTGAATATTCACATGATAGCACTTCTTTTAAGAATATATTAATTCAAAAAGTTCTGGGATACATTTCATGAAAATACTTTGAAAAGAATTGGATAAAGTTGGCAAATAGACCACTGGGTCTTGGAGTTAGTATTCGAACTTAGTACCTATATGTGTTTGTGGAAAATCATGTTCTCTTCCTGAGGATCAATTTCTCAGTGATAAAATTCAAAAAATTAAAAAAATTGCTAAGATGTCGTGGAGTTATTTTGAGAAAAGTACTTTGGTTTATAATTCTTAAATATTCATATCTTGTAGTATCTGTTGTGTCCTGCTGCCTATACTTCCCCATTAGACTAAAAGTTACTTAAGAACACAAACGTCATATATATATATATATTATACACACATGTTTTATGCATATATGTGTATATATATATATATAATGTATAATGCATATATAATATATCTCCTGAATAGTGTGGGATAAGCACATAGTAGGTACTAAATAAAATAAAAATGTGAATTATTAAAAGGTAGACAATTAAGAATGTTAGCTGACAGAGATCTACTTTGTTCATCTGATACATAGATTGATATGTCCCCAAGAAACAAGGAAATTTATTATTCTATTTGAGAACTACAAGTATGAAAAATATTTTTTTTTTGGTGTCAAATCCATTCAGTTTTATTCTTCAGATTTCCTTCTGGTAGAAAGAATTGCTGCTGAGAGAGCATGAGATTTTTAGACCTAGGAAGGGCCTTTGAAATCATCTACATCTCATTTTGTGAATAAGGAAATGAAGAGTCAGTCAAGTGAAGTGTCCCAAGGTCACTCAGCTAGTGGCAGATTTGAGACCCAGGTTTCTCAATTCCAATGTTTGTGCTTTTTCTATTCTAGGGCATTGCTTTTATTCTATTCATTTTCTGAAAAAGATATTTTATTATCTCTACCTTGCTATTTTCTATTTCTCATCTAAATGTGCATCCTTCTTTTCTGTTACTGTCTTTGGTATATTTTAGTACAACTTAAGAAAGGATCAATTGGAAAAGACAGGCTGAAAGAATTTGTCCAAAATTGCATTAATGTTCTATACAGGGAGTAAAAGTTGACTGGACATGTCAGCTGTTCATTGCTCATTGTCACCTGTACAGGCAGGTGACTTTACCAAATATGAATCTTAAGAGATAAAAGAATTCACAAACAATCTCCAAGAGCTTTCCTGGAATAGTAATAATAGATTCCTCTCAGTTTTGATGTCATCAGGCTCCCTTATGACAAAAGACATAACTAACTTGGTGGTTCATCTGCTCTGCTATTAATGTTACCTTTTGTCATTGTTCCCACAGCAGAAATCCGTAATACTTCCACCACTGACAGGATTCTTCTCTCAGATGATGAATGGCAGGTGCTGGTGCTGACAGGAAACACAGGGACTCAAGCCAATGTTACCCTCTGGGTATATGGAGACAAGGGAGTTACTGGACCACTACTTCTTGGCAAGGATAATAAAGAGCAGCTGTTCCTTCCAAGAAAGGAGGATGAATTTCAGGTAGACAGTAAAAGCTGGCATTGGCATTGATTTATATACCATTTAAAAATATACTTCTGTCATACAGGGGAATAATTTTTTTTATTTTTTATGTTATTTATATAACATAAACTTATATTTCAGGATTCTCCTATAAATTACCATATGTCTGTTAAAAATAGTTGAGGAAATACAATTTCTTCCTTGACCAGCATATGCAAGTCACACACACACACACACACACACACACACACACACACACACACACACACATATGCACACCATCGTCAATTTAGGGGAAAATGTTGGAACAAATCTCTTTTCTTAAAGAAGGTGGTATTAGAGTTGAAATTGAGTCCAGAAATGATCAATTTGAGGAAAGCCCACCTGGACAGTAATTAGAACAGGGTTTGGTGAAGACTATGGACCCCTCAAAATAATTTTTGAATGAACAAAATTAAATACTTAAGATTACAATTATGGAAATAGCTATTAAGATCTATTTGCAAAGAAGTTCATAAATTCAAAATTAAGAATTTCTGCTTTAGAAAATCTGATGAATTTTATGCTTTCATATGAAATATGATTGTCAACTAAAAGTTATTTAGCTATATCTTTCTCCATAGGATTGTGACTTATTGGAAGGGGTTCAAGGTTCATTACAATTTCCCTCATATCTTGGCTTGATGGTGGGCATCACTAACTTGGATCACCATTTGACTGCTGCTGCAACTTCTGCTAGTCCTTTGCTATTTAGTTGGTCAGTCAGTTGACAATCATACATTAAGTGCCTACTAAGTGTCAAAACAAAAAAAAAAAAAAAACCCGGTCCTGGGGATAAAAAGAAAAGACAAAAGACAGTATCTGATCTTATGTGGTTTGCTATATTCCTTTTAATTTACTGTCAGTCCTTTGTTGTTTGGGGTATTTTGGTACACTGATAAGAAATAAATTTCCCCTTAAAATTGTTTTTTTCCATTCAATCCAGCATACATTTATATTGTATCTGACACATCATAACAGACAACATTCAAAAATGTTCTATCTTGGAGTCCCAGGACGCTTGTTCCAGTGTGAGCTTTGTTATTTTCTACCTATATGTTTGTACCTGTATGTTTTGACCAAATCATTCATCTCCCAAGTTCCCTTCTAGTTCAAAATAGATAATACTCAATGTTCTTATGATCCTTTTAGCTCTAGAATAACAATCTCATAATCCTGCACCCTGAACTCAGTGAGTTATATGTTTAAAACACTGTGATAAGTACTGGAACAGATAAAGTTTAGATGAGACCTAGTTTTTGCCCTCATAGAGCTTATAATCTTTTAGGGAAAAGTGATACGAAACAACTGTAATATAAACAAGCCCTTCTCCACACCATGATAAGTGCAACAGGGAGAGGGAAAATAAAGATTTCTCTGGTTCTAAAAGGCCTTCCCAGAGCATTCTAAAATTGGAAAGAAAATAATTTGGATTCACAAGAATCTGCAAGAGGCAAATTAATTTTTGATTCACAATATCTGGCAGTAACTACTGAGAAGGAGATGTACCTTTAGAACTGCACTGTCCATAGTATATTTTCTATTGCTCAGTCATCTCAGTCTTGTCTCTATTCACTCTTTATGACCCCTTTTGAGGTTTTCTCAGCAAAGATACTGGAGTTGTCTATTATTTCCTTCTCCAACTCATTTTTGCAGATAAAAACTGAGGCAAATAGGTTAAGTGACTTGTCCAGGATCACACAGCTAGTACATGATAGAGGCCAGATTGGAATACAACATAGATGAGTCTTGCTGATTCCAGGCTCAGTACTATATCTGCCATGCCACTTAGCTGGCCTTATGTTACCTTTTGGGCAAATAATTTTAGCCCAAATCTCAAAGAAGAGAGTCTCTGAATCTCAACAATAGCTGTTTGGAGTTGTAAAGGAGTTGTTTATCATAGCACCATCAGTTTCTTGGGGGAAGTTATGTCACATTTGCCTTTCCTTAAATGTCCAGTACTTAGCAGAATGTCTTGTGCATAGTGAAAATGCAATAAATTTGGCTAATTGACTAGGAGCCAATGTATCTAGAAAATAAAAACTACATTTGTTTTCTAACATGAATTTCTCTAGTGACTTTTGATATAACTTGGGATGGCTCTCTATCCTTTTACTTTATTAGAAAGAAAAGAACAATCCTACTATATCTTGTATTTTAAAGAAGTAATCTGAAGATATTAATACTTTATGAGTATCTATTTCATAAAGCACCAAAACCTGGAGGATCAAAAATATCTTTGAAGGCTTAGATAGATGGAGAGTGAATAATAGCTGCATTACTTCCACTGAGCAAGAGCAGAAATCAAAGTGAATGTATTTTATAGCTATCTTGTTGCTCTTTGAGTTTTGCACACATATCCCCTGGCCTGCAATTCTGGGAAATTCAAAAGGAAGAGAACCTTAGATAGTTGAGCCAAGGCTTACTTCAAATCAGCAAAGATTTATTGAATATGTCTATGGCACTGTGTTTGGTGGAGGGCATACACAGATAAAAAAGAAACCATCCATGTCATCAGAGAGCTTCCATTCCAGCGGAATCTAGACTCACTTCCTTTTATTCCTCTGTAGCCTATGGGATGAATTATAGCAAAGATTTATTTTGGCTTCTGCCCTTCTTTTAGGAAACACTTTCCTGAGTTTTTCTTTGATGAAATCTCCTCTCTAGACTGCCTTCCCTCCCATTCTCTCAAGAGCCTATATTTTTCTTACCACATCTCAGTCTTCCAAAAAGGATGATTCCTAAAGAGAATTGTGGTATGCAGAGAACGCAGTACAATTCTCCTGAATCTTATTCTTTCATCTGACTATTTCTGGCATATTTTAGTTGAATCACATAATATTTCTGCCTTGCATTCTCTATCTGTGAGGCTCCAGTGATAGCCTCTTATGGAGGGGTTAATCCTCAAATGCTGATACCAGCTTAGAGAGTCCTTTAACTACTGAGAATTACAAAATGTTTTTAACAGGAAAAAGCATGCAACAACTTCTTCATGGGTATAATTTTTCCCCCACTTTTAATTTCATTCAGATTCAAGTAAAGAACATTGGCAAAATATTCAAGATCAGAATAGGACATGATGGAACTAGTCAACAGCCTGAATGGAGTTTACAAATGGTAACAAATTTTATTTTTTTTCTGGTTGGTATTTGTCTGAACTTACTGTATTTAATCCTGTGAAATAATAGATTAATTCTCTAATTGTGGCAAAGAATTTTAGATGTTAACATATAAAAATTATTGCAGAAAATATTGTTCTTTTATTGTGTTTTAAAGGCTTTATAGAAATATATGTGACAATCATATCTTTTAAATCAATATAGAAGATATGATGAAAATATTTATTTAACTGGTATGCTTCTATTATTGCCTGATTAGCAATTAAAGTACAGTTTTAGAGCAAGATTATTAGTGGTTTTTAGACAGAAAGAATTGTAAAAAAAAATTAGGAACTGTACATATCCTTATTTCATGGAAGAAATATGTCCTGCTCACCTTCCATGTTATTAGTCTTTCAGAGATTTATATTCTGGACAAGTTGTTTTTCTCCCCTGATATGTAGACATATACCTCAACTCAAGTACACTCTACCATTTTGATAAATTATGCCCGACTTGCTAAGACATATTGTATTGCTGACTGTTGCCACAGAAATTCAACTATGAATGAAAATGTAAACATATATAGCTTTGGGAATCACATACTAGATAATTTTCATTTCTTAATGGCGTCTATTCCTCTGAAGGAATAATAATAAGGTAAGAATAAGAAACCAGCATTTTTTATTACACATTTGACATACATTTCAGTCTCAATTATTTAACATTTGATCATACAGTTTGTATATTATTCAGACCTTTTGCTTTCTCTCTAAAGCTCAATTCAACTTTACTGCTTGTTAGCAAACCCACTGGAGAATAGGTAGAGGCAAATAGGAAAGAAATCCAAATGAACAATTTTGCTTCTTGCTTCTAAAGGAAATATTCCTTAGAACAACCTAAACAAACTGCAATGTTGATTTGCAATGTATTGTACATTAATAGAATGTAACACATTATCAATTAAGCATTGTACATGTGAATAGTTATATTGGATGAGAGCGGTAGGAAAACAAAAAACAATATTATTTAGAGGACCTTAGGAGGCTTCCTGGAAGGTTGGTTTGATTTCCCCAATTAGTCTGTCAACAAGTACTTATTTAACACTTACTATGTTGCAAACATTGTGCTGTATCTAGGGTACAAAGCAAAAACAAATTCTCTGTCCTCAAGGAGTTTTTTTTTTTAATTATAATTCCTTTGAAATTGGGGAGTTGGGAAATTAGAAAAGTATCTGAGTAGTAGTGACACAGAAGAAGAAAGCATGGGGATAAGTTGTGATATTCATCAGTAGACATAGTAGCCACAATCTTGAGATAATTGAGTCATAGAAGTAACATGAATTTCTTAGGATTTATTGTTTTTATTAATTATACATGATCTAAGGAACTGTTCTATTTGAATTTGTTAGGTTTAGAAAGTGTCCATTAAATTCAACTGTTAAGAAGAAAAATATTAAAGGAATTAACTTGGCTTTGAAACTAGAAGTGTTAAGATGTTTTAAGATGTGTGAAACAATTGGACAAATTGTTAATCTTTAGGAATTGTTACTTTTATGATACAAAGAATGTGTAAGATTGATGATTGAACTGTCACACTTTGCTGAACTATACTGTTCCATATTTTAATTTTCTCCTTTATTTTTCAGAATAGTGAAGTGTAGCATTCTTGTTAACTCTTAAAAGTATTGTTAAAATTGGGATATTGCTCTATCAAAAGATATTTTCCCTTTAAAATATTTTCTTCATTTTGTTCTGTGTCTTCAAGTAGCCTTTTTAAAAATACATATATAAACATATATACACACATTTTTGGCATATATCAGACCAAATTGAGGTCCTTATTCATAGATTCCAAGACCCTTAAAGCATTGTCTTTCTTACTGGAACACTAATAGGCAGGAAGAAGTCAGCAAAAGAGAAGTCAAACTGAAAGAAGCAATTAGGTAAATTAATATCTTGTGAATATACCTACCATTCTGGCCATAAAGCCTCATCCAATAAAGAAGTTTGCCTTCATCATACAGTAAGTACACCAGAATCAGTTATAGAATTTCTGCATATGCTCCCAAGTCTCTTCAAGGATTTTCATTACTCAATGTTAAGGCTCCTTTGGAAACAGACTCCCCTGCCTATTTTGTATGGGGAATTGTATAAGTGGCACTCTGTTATAATCACAGGACTGGGATCAGTGGCTAGTCTTCTGTTAAATGTATATTTATATATGTATGTAATCTGTGTGTATATGTATATGTATGTGATTTACAAGAAAAACCACCAAGACAGAGCTCTGAACCAATAATACTTTATTAAAAAATCTATGATTCCCTCTAATAAAATGGGCCCAAGACTTTTCTTACAATCTGAGATACCTCCTTTTTCAGGGTCTATTTTTATGAAATTTACTATCAGATTTGATACTTCAACACTCCAGAGGGGTTACACAAAATACAGAATCTTATTGATTGATAGACCTTGCTTTGAGAGCCAAAAATGATGTTTCAGCCAGAAAATGGAATGTCATGAGAGTTAAGGTAAAAGAACACTCAGTTTGGAGTTTTCTTGGCAAAGATACTGGATTGATTTGTCATTTCTTTCTCTGGGTCATTTTATAGAGGAGGAAACTGAGGCAAACAGGGTTAAATGATTTTCTCAGCGTCAGCCAGCTTGTGAGTGTCTGAAGTCAGATTTAAACTCAGGAAGATGAGTCTTCCTGATTCCAGGCCTAGCAGCACTCTATTATACTATCTCATTGCCCCTAGAATGTGTCTAGAAACAGAACCACTGCTCTCTACCCCCCATTTTTCTAACAAGCTAAAATAAACATGATATCACATCGAGGCAAAGGAACATTTAATTAAAATAGAATATAAGTTAATTAACAATATATTAAAACAAATGGTGGATATTCTTTCATCTGTTTCCACAAATCACCTCCTTCTATGTCTCTTGTTCCCAGCAGCTATAAACCCTTTTTCTTCTGTCCTACATTCTGGCTTATTGATACAGCAGGCCAGATGTCAGGCTACCATTTACAACAGTAGCATTGAAGGTACTCAATTTATTGATGTGAGAACCAGACTGTCAATGAAACCTCTCAATGAAATCTTATGGGCTCTCATTTTCATCATTTAAATAGTTTCATGTAAACCCATAACCAAAGAATGCATTTTCTCACAAACTGAAGGCTTGAGATACTAGGATTAGGTACTTTTCTTGTACCAATGAGTTTCTCCAGGATTTGTTCTTCCCCTTTCTCCAAGGCTATTTCACATTTCTGTCTGGATTTTTTTTAAATAGCACAATTTGTGCTCACTTATCTGCTTGTGAATTTTCCCTCAATATTTCTAAACTTCTTGCATCAGAAGCATTTATTACCCAACCATCCATTGACATCTTGCCCTGTTAAAGTTGACAAGTTACTTTTAAAATATCATAATCACTCATAAGATAATAAGGAGGCACATGGTGAGTATGAATAGATTGCAATACATATCAAATAAAAAAGTATGAAAAACCAGAGTATAGAATGCTATTAAAAAAGAAAGTATGATTAAAAAAAGACCATACTGTACACTTATTAAGAACAAAAGTAACCAATGGACAGGCTTTTTCTGTTGTCTATATCATTGTTATCTTAAGATACTGCATAAAATCTCCAAACTTATTATGTAGAACCCTTTGGCCAAATTTCAGGGAAGGCATGGAGCAGATTCTACAAGATATTCAGGCATGAATGGATTGTGATCTGTATTGCTGGAGGAAATATCCACATTAACAAGATCACAAATCCATCTTGTTATTTGAATTGAAACAAACGAACAAACAAAATTGGCTGGATCAAGGGTTGTTATACTCTTTCTTAGCTATCTATATTTATGAAAAATCTACCTTTTTGGTTTAGTTGAATTCAAATTTAGTCTCATCACTTAACATCTTCCTTAATCCCAGTTGTTAATGACCAGTTGTGGTCATTATTTAGTTATGTTTTAGTTGTAATTGATTTTTCATCATCCCATTTGGGATTTTCTTGGCAAAGATACTAGAATGGTTTGTCATTTTCTTTTCTAGCTCATTTTATAGGTGAGGAATCAAGGCAAATAGGGTTAAATGGCTTGCCCAGGATCACATAGCTAGTAAGTATCTGAGGTTGGATTTCAACTCTTTCTGAGAATTTCCTTCAACTCAGGAAGATGAGTCTTCCTGAATCCTGGCCTGGAAATCTATCCATTATGTCACCTCACATCTTATCTATAAAATGTGGGTAATAATATTGCCTATCTCCCAGAATTGTTTTGAGATTAAAGAGATAATATTTATGAAGTACTTTTCAATGCTAGCTATTTGTATTAATTTTAATATTATTAAAATAATTCTACCTGAAGACATTATATATTACTTAGAAACAGCTTTTCAAATTTCTGGTGTTATGTCTTGGAGTAAACAAACAGTTTCTATAGCACTAGCCTTAGAAATTCTTAAAGTATATCAGTGATAAAAGAAAGAACTATGGTGTGATCCTTATCTTTAAGAAGTCTGTCATATACAAGAGACAATGGAATGAAGAGGAGAGAACATTATGTTTAAATTCTAGTTCTGGACTTGGCAGGCTTTATGGCCCCAGTCAAGTCACAATTTCTGAGCTTTGTTTGCTCTTCTATAAGATGGGATAATATTGTGCTTCCATCTGTAAGGATCCTTGTGCTGTGTACTTCACAGAGTTATTAGAGGAATGCTTTATAAATATGGATGAGCTATATAGATGTAGATTATTTTTGCTCTTATATGCATGTTAGCTTATTATTAACATGTTAGGGGGAGATTAAGTAACCATAGACAAACACAAGGGATCAAAACTAAAAATAGTTAAATGCTAACTTTGTGTGCTAGGAGTTGTAGAAATATAGATTGGCGTAGTCAAGGAAGGTTCATTAGGCTGGCCCCAAATTGGTATTTGAAGGTCAGGAAGCAGATAAAAATAACAGGCTGTTGGTTAGTTTGGTAGTTATTTGTGAATTTTTGTTGCCTATTATATATATCTATATCTATATTAGAGAAGCTCCATAGAATAATGAAACTTTGAGGTGAGGCCTGATATACATGGTTGTTCAAGTGTTGACTCTAAGACTAGTTCATACAAGCAAAGCTTTTAACTCTCAGTGCCCCATGACACATTTTGGATCAGTTGCTGATCACCATTAATATAAGGGAATTTTCTCAATAAAATCTCCCCTAAATGAATAAAATCTCAGGTATGGATCTCTCTCCCACTCCTAAATGGTTAAGAACATAGAACATTTGAAAATTGGACATGTGATTTAATTAGCATTAGGAGAGTGCAAAGACACAGCTTTGGGGAAGTTTACTATCTATGTTATTGCACACCTATATTCCTATAAAATTAGGACATGGATTAGATGGCTTCTGTGATGTCCCTTTCAGACTCATGATCTTATGATCCTGGAACTATTAGGTGGCACAGTGATGTAATGCACAGATAGAATGCTGACCATGGAGACCTGAATTCAAATCTAATCCTGGACACTTACTAATCACAAATATGACTCTATTACTTAACCTCTGTTTGCCTCAGTTTCATCAACTGTAAAAGGGGACAACAGTAGGGTTGTGAATATTTGTAAAACAGCACAGTGCCTAGCACATAGTAGTAGATGCTTAATAAATGATTATTCAATCCATAGATCTATTCTGATCTGAGAACTCCCTCCTATGACAGCAACCCATATTTGAATTTAGTGATTTCTTGAGAGTTGTTTGAAGCACATGGCTGCTAATCAGGCTTGTCCAGGGAATTCTTAGTGAGAATATTTATTTGTCCTAATTAGATGCTAAATTAGTCTTTTGCAATTTATACTAACTTGTTTAAGACCTATATGATGCTTAGTTAACCAGATACTATCAAGTGTGTCTTGTTTTATACTTGCTATGTTGTATTCACTCCAAATTTGCTATATAATTTCAATCTTGCCCTCACTGTAGAAGCAAACCTCTCCTGTTTTATTAACTGGTTCACCATCCCCACTTCCTACAGCAGCTATTCCAAATAATTTTTTATCTCTCCTCAAGCATCCCTCTCCCCCATTTTACAGTTGAGGACTTCTACTCATACTCTTTTGACTCTCAGCTTTCTTAGCTGTTGTTTTTAGTTATTTTAGTTGTGTCCAACTTTTTGTGAGACCAATTAGAGTATTCTTGGCAAAGATACTAGAATGGTTTGCTAGACTAGTAAAATACTAGAATATTTAGTTTTCTGGTTCATTTTACAGATGAGGAAACTGAGGTAAACAGGTTTAAATGACTTGCCTGGGGTCAGACAGCTAGAAAATTATCAGGTGCCAGAAGATTTGAATGCAGGAAGATGAGTTTTCCTGACTTTAGACCCAACACACTGTACCACCTTGCTAGCTTTTTTAGCTGAACCCAAGAGATACTTTTACTACTTATTTCAGAAGATGTTTGTGAAGAAGATACATTGAAAATGACAAAATACTATATCAATTATTAGGCCAATAACTTTTGTAATAAAACATCTAACAAACTGATCTGGACAAAATGATACTTAAAAGGTGATTGGGATGGGATGTAAATGTAACAATTGAAAGATAACATTTTAATCTCAGACTTCATCCTTAAAATGGATTAGGTTACATATGTAGAAAAAAATTCAATCACATGCACAAATCAAATTCTGCTTTCAGGTTATTGTTAAATCTGGTGCACTTTAGAAAGAATTTTTCTATTACTTTCTCTTTTTTGAGAAAGTTTTTTCTCAGGTAGTTTTATC
The DNA here is from genome assembly GCF_016432865.1 of Antechinus flavipes. Classification (NCBI taxonomy): domain Eukaryota; kingdom Metazoa; phylum Chordata; class Mammalia; order Dasyuromorphia; family Dasyuridae; genus Antechinus; species Antechinus flavipes. Next base: position 469,910,098 of record NC_067398.1, on the reverse strand, counting down.
TCTTCTTTACCTGTATTAATGCTTTTCCCTCCATTCCCCTTTTATAATTGTTATTCTTTGCTTTTCTAAAGTATCTCAAATAATACTGGGGGAAGGAGGCAGCTTTGTTTTACTCCTATATTTATCAAGAAAGTTTCTTGGGCATAGCTATTTTATATAATGCATTATTTTAATTTTACCTAGATGTTTTTAAAAAATCATATCTAAAAAGATCCCTCTATACTTGTAGAATTCTTTTTTTTTTTTTTAGCATAGATCAATATTGTTCCCTGTTAAAAGCTTAGTTTTAGTTTTAGTCTTGCTTCTGTGAAGATTATCATATAGTTTTGATTAACTCCTTTCAGAAGCAGGGGAAAGAGAGAGAGGGGAGGAAAAGGGAGAGAAAAACAGGGAGAGGGAGAGAAAAAAAGAAAGGAGAAAGAGAGAGAGACACACACAGAGAGAAAGACACACACACACAGAGACAGAAAGACAGAGAGAAGAAGAAGAAGAAGAGAGAGAGAGAGAGAGAGAGAGAGAGAGAGAGAGAGAGAGAGAGAGAGGAAGATGTTATTTTATAAAGTATATTAATTAGATTTATCCCCTCATTCTAGGATTAGAGCACAGATAGACTAATTATTTAAATCTCCAGATAGAATCACCATAGGTTATTTGCTCATAGTAAGTACTAAAGGTGGGAACTAAACCCAATTCCTCCTGAGCCCAAGTTCAGCAATAATCCATTTATTCAACAAATATTTACAAGGCAATATATTCAGTGCCTTGTGTTAGAGACACAGGAATATGAGAGTGTAAAGAAAGAAAGAATGATATAGTATATAGGTACTGGATTTATCAGGTTGAAGGGTTAAAATTGTACTTTAGAAACTTAATTGTTGGCCATAGGGACGGCGGTGGGAGGATGGGGGCCATGTGTAAGGATTACTACCAGACACTGGACCTGGCCTGGGGTGCCTCAGACGAAGAGATCAAGTGAGCCTACCACCGGCAAGCGCTACACTACCACCCGGACAAGAGCAAGGAGCCTCATGCGAAGCCTACGACATGCTCAGCGACCCGTGCAAAAGGGACATCTTTGACCGCTATGGGGAGGAGGGAATGAAGGGTGGTGGCCCTAGTAGTGGTAGCAGTACTGGTCCTAATGGTGCCTCCTTCAGCTACACTTTCCATGGGGACCCTCCGTGCTATGCTTGCTGAGTTCTTTGGTGACCACAATCCTTTTGACACCTTTTTGATGACCCATTTTCTGGCTTCCCAGTGAGCATGGGTGGCTTTACCAATATGAACTTTAGCCGACTCCACCCCACCCAGGAACACAGCCGCCGAAAACAGGATCCCCCTGTCACCCATGACCTGCGGGTCTCACCTGAGGAGATCTATAGTGGTTGTATCAAAAAGATGAAAATCTCCCACAAGCAGTTTAACCCTGATGGGAAGAGCATCTGCAATGAGGACAAGATCCTGACCATTGAAGTGAAAAGAGAGTGGAAAGAGGGGCTCAAGATTACCTTCCCAAAAAGAGTGGGACCAAACCTCTACCAACCTTCCAGCTGACATTGTCTTTGTTTTAAAGAACAGGCCACACAATATATTTAAGAGACGGGTCTGATGTGATTTACCTTGCAAGGATCTCCCTCCATGAGGCCCTGTGTGGCTGTACAGTGAATGTCCCAATGCTGGATGGCAAGACCATACCCATAGTGTTCAAGGATGTCATCAGGCCTGAAAGGTTCCTGGAGAAGGCCTTCTCCTCCCCCAAACACCAGAAAAACGTGGGGACCTCATTATTGAATTTGAAGTGAATTTTCCTGACAGAATTCCCCCCATATTCAAGAACCGTCCTGGAGCAGATCCTGCCTATATAGCAATCTCTGCTCCTCAAGGACTAAACCAAGGACATTTCCAAAGCTCAAGGTTTTTGGACCATCTCCAACAGTTGTGGGCCCCCAGGGTGGGAGGGACCACAGAGGGTTTTCATATGCTGAATGTTTCCAGAGAATATATTACAATCTTTCAAAGTCTTGCATTAGGCTTCAGTGGTTTTTCAAACAATAGGTTCACAGGTAATGGGGTAGCACAAAAGCATTCCAAAGAATTTGACCCTCTTTAATGGTGCTAGTATAACTAACCTCTCCCCCTTTTCCGAGAAACAATAATTAAGTTTTCTGTCATCTCCAGCTCAGACTCTGAGCTGGATTCAACTACCCTTGAATATACACACTCCCTCCTTTAGATGGAAAGCATCTAAATTGGACTCTGCTATTCTTTAGCATTTTTGGCTCTTACTCTTAGTTGATTACTCTTACTCTTAGCCTGGAGTACAGTCCTGGTTACAAGACCATTTCTTCTCCTCATTACTGTTTGTGGTGTTACTGATATATATTTTATTCCAACTTTGTCTTCACGTGTCTCATTTTTGCTTCTGAAAATAATTCCATCCTTTTTTGCTGTCCCAGATTGAAACCTTATTATTTACCTTGAGAATTGCCTTGGTATCCAAAAGCCAACAGAAAGGGAGAAAATGGGAGACTTGGCTTGGGTAACCAGTGGGGCATTCTAAAATTCTTTCTCTATAGTCATTTCTTTATAGCCCATTCATAGGCTGGGGTCCATTATTGTCTTTTCCTCTTATTGGCTCACAGGATTTCACATTAATTCTTCGAATCCCTTAACCCCTGACAATTTGAAGAAATGGACTCTGGACTCATCAGAGGGATCCAATCCTTTTGAATTTAGCACAGCCCTAGTTATAATCCCTTTGATAAAAAAAATAATTTTTGTATAAATCTGTATAAATTTGGTGTGCACTTACAAAAAACCCAATGCATTACAGCTGCTGCTCTCTGTATGGAGCCATATTGGAATTAAAATGAAATTTTTTTTTTGGAAGAAAAAAAATAAACTTAATTGTTATTTAAAACTGAAAGACTCATTTAACTTTTCTGAGTCTCAGTTTCCTCATGTGAACTTGATGGCTTATACCCATAAAACTATGAATTTGTGAACATAAGACATGATCCTCAATACAGTTTCATAAAGAATATCCACAAATAGTGTTAATTGGAATATGATAAATTTATAAGAGGAATACAAAGTACTATGAGGTCAGATAAAGAAAAATGACTATGTCTAGTGGGGGAAATCAAAAATAGCTTGGGTAGGGAAAAATATTTAATCTAGGCCTGGAAGAATCTATAGGATGTTTTTTAAAAAAGCAATGGGTTATTCTAGGCCTGTGGACAATATAGGAAAAGATGAGGAGGTGGGAAAGCATAAAATCTCTTTGAAAAGTGACAGATTTAGATGGAGATTGGCATATGAAGAAGTTAATCAAGCCATAATGGGAAGCAATTTGGGGTCAGATTGGGGGGAGAGGGAAGAGTCTTGAAATGTCATGCTAAGGAGCTTAATCTTTCTTTAGGAGTCAATAGGAAATCTGAGGCTATAACACCCAGGAATTGCATGTTTCCCAAGAGACAAGAATAGTTTTTTATGTTAATATTTTCTTGCATCACAGCTAATATTTGCTATTGTAAATCAGCAGGGGGAGCTCTGCAAATGAACTGAAAAGCTTTTGAGGATATTTCTAAAAGTACATTTAGTTCTTTTAGGAATTAAAACAATGATGAGATTTTATGTGATAAAAAAATCCTGCTTTTCTTTTCAGTTTCTGGCTGTTCAATAGATTTAAGGTTTATTTTAATGGAAAAAAGTCTTTTCAAAGATATCACTTTTTGTCTATCTTTTTTATTTATCTTTCCAACAGGAATTGTGGTTTAAAAAGTTGGAAATCTCAGATTAGATGTCCCCCCCTTCCTTCCTATTAAATCTTTTTACCATAAAGTCTTGGAAATAAATTGATTAAAGTGAGTACTTTATCTTATCTTTTCTTAGTGCCATCATTTACATGGAGAATGCTAAAAGAAAAACCTATCTGAATAAACAAAAGAACAACATGTTTTTAAAGAAGAAATTATTATCTTTTCCCTTCATTACTGGCTTATAGAAACGTTAAAAAAGCCCCTAAATAAAATCAGTTATTAGTATTTAATTTTGGATTCTCTTTGTCTCTTTCTGTCTTTTCTCTCTGCTTGTCTGGCTGTGCTTGCCTGTCTTCCCTTCTAATTTTCTCATCTATTTTTCTTTTCCAGGTAGCACTCTCACTGGGGATCCAAATGGCCAATTCCAGTTTGGCAATGCTTTTCCCTCCCTCCCTCCCTTCCTCTCCCTCCCTTCCCCTCCTTCCCTTATCTTCCCTCCCTCTCTCTCCCTCCTTTCCTCCCTGCCTCCCTCTCTCCCTCCTTTCCTCCCTGCCTCCCTTTCTTCCTTCCTTCTTCCTTCCTTCCTTCCTTCCTTCCTTCCTTCCTTCCTTCCTTCTTTTCTTCCTTCCTTCCTTCTTTTCTTCCTTCCTTCTTCTTTTCTTCCTTCCTTCCTTCTTTTCTTCCTTCCTTCCTTCTTTTCTTCCTTCCTTCCTTCCTTCCTTCCTTCCTTCCTTCCTTCCTTCCTTCCTTCCTTCCTTCCTTCCTTCCTTCTTTCCTTCCTTCCTCCTCTCCTGTGTTTCTGTCCACATAGGAAATCATACTCTTATCTCTGAATGCTCTGCCCAAAGGAATATTAATTTTGATAGCTGAAACTTCACAAGATAAGTTAGGTTTTATGGGCTAGATAGTTTTTTTCTCTCTTCCTTATTTATTATTCTATCATTTTTTTGCCCCATGTAGTTTCATTTATCATTTCTTGAAATATAACACTGGAAAACCAGGCTTTGATAAAGTCCATTGAGATTCAAATGGATCTACTTGACTGCACCTCAGATCTAAGTCATTTTGGCTTAGACCCAAGTCATGACTGGCCAACAATAGGTCCTAGTCTAAGCCTCACTGGTTCATCATTTGGCTTTTGATGGCTCTGAGTGAGTATAAAAGGCAGTTGCTTTTGTTCTGACCAAAAATCTTGAGGCTCTTCCCTTCCCAGATTGTTTTTTTTAAGTTTTTTTTTTAAGATTTTTTTTTTTTAAACCTAGCTTCAATAACTTAATGGGTGTTGCTTCTGACAAACTGAGACTTAGGAAAGACCCTACTTTAAAAGCCCAATGTCTCCCACTGCTTCCAGGGCTATCTCCAGTCATGTTAATCTATTAGGATCAAATGTAACTCCTCCATTTGTCATTTAGAGCTCTTCACAAATACACTGCTTCCAACCTCTCCAGTTTTTTCCTATATTACTTTTCTCCATGCACTGAGTAGCCTACACTCCCTTATAATTGTGCTTCATCCTGTGCATTTGCACTGATAGTCCTCCATGTTGGGAATGATCGCCCTCCTCAAATTCACCTCTTCATTCTCTTGTTCCTTTCCAAATCCTGCTCAATTTTCACCTTCTTAACCTCATACAGATAGTAAGTGTTTGAACTAAGAATCAAAACTAATTCCTTTAACCCAATTTCCAAATTCTCAAATTATAATTCTCAAAAATTATACTGTATCTGCTGTCATCACTGTTACAACTGAGTACAACATAATTGTTGAGTTTCTTAGACTTTCTTGAATCCTAAATTTCTTTTAGGTGTCCTTGAGCCACCGCTATGACTAATTTTTATTGTTAAAAAAGGCTGGGTTATTACTAGGGCAGAACTCTAAATACCAATATCTTGGGGAACCACTATGACAGTTCTCTGCCTCCAGTCAATGGTCCAATTGCTATTCCTCTCAAGGGTCCCTTCCAGATATTCTCAGGAGCCAATTGACACATCTCTTCCCCCCAAGGGCCAGCTTTCTTTTACTATCTTGGGGTAGCCTACTATCATTTCTCCCTTTCTTCCTTCTGGTATCTCAAGGAATAAGGACATTGGGTAGGCTCTCTGGGAGAGCACCATTCCATCTCTTTATTTGACTATGTAAGACTCAAAGAGCCATCCTTTGTATCACTGTAATATCTTTTTCCCCTTCCCCAAACCTCAATTTGATTTGCCTTTTGGAGTAAGAATTTATAGTTATGGTTTTAATTCCAAGGAGAAAAACTGCCATAATTACCAAACGGAGATTGGCAGTCATTGAATATCAATTATTGTGGCTCAATTTTGCACCTACAGAGTGTTGGAAAAAGAAAGGAAACAACAGCAGATGAACAAACCACACTATTTTTTAAAAAAATGATTTTAAGAAGTGCTTTTAAAGTCATAAAATTTCTTCCTGTTTGTAGATAAGAAAACTGAGAGTCAGGAAGGTTTTGAAGGACTTTCCTGGGGTCATACAAATAACTATAGCAGAAAAGGTAGGAGCAGAACATATCTCCCAGATCCCAAATGTTGTTCTTTCTAATGAAATATCATGCAATTTGCTTCACTTAAAAAATACTACCTCGCTATACAGAATGTAATAGTACAAGTTCAGGGTATGAGTACTGGTGCATTCATAAAAAATAATTAGCTTAAGTTTCAGATATTCTTACGATTAGATAAGGCAACTCTACTTTTATAAAATTTTGAACTACTTGGTAAATATCTCCCTCTTCCTTTTCCTTTTCATTCACCTCTGAACTTCAGGTGGCCAGGAACAATCAGAGAAGGTTAAAAGTAAATACTGAAAAATCATGAGAAAGAATTTATTCTTAAGGATTTTTTTTTAGTCCAACAAACAGGAAAAAATGGCCTGTAGTAAGTTGAGAACAAAACTTCTCAAAAACATCTCCAGTAAAATGTTTAATCTCAAAAGACTCCAGCAGTTAAGAGAATGCATTCTGCAAGATTCTTTGCTCATTTGAACCATTATAATTATAATACATTTTTGAATTTCTGATAAACAAGCTCTTGTAAACATGATAGTTGATTCTCACAGTTCAATCTAACTGTAACATTCATTCAGTCAGTAAACATTTGTTAAATGCCTACTACGTATGAGGCTCTCTCCTAAGGCTTGTCCTTGTTCTCAAGAAACTCATACTCTAATGGAGGAGACAATATTCAAACAATTATGTACAAAGAAGGTATATGCAGGTTAAATTTTAAATAATCAACAGAGAGAAGACAGTAAAATTAAGGGGTCTCAGGAAAGGCTTTATTTAAAATAAGAAATTTTACCTGGGACCTCAATGAATCCAAAGAAACCAGAAGAGGAAGCATTCAGAGCATGGGAACAATTTAGTGAAAATGCTCAGAGTTTGGAGGTGCAGTGTCTTGTGTGAGGAACAACAAAGAGATCAGTGTCACTAGATAACAAATAATATGCATAATCTGCATTGTAGGGTAGAGGTATAAGAGCAGGTGTAAGAAGACTGGAAAATTAGAAAGGGATAGGTTATGAAGGCAAAGGATGTTAAGCATCTAGGTGGTGAAGTCTACAGAGTACTGAGCTTAGAGTTAAAAAGACCTGCATTTAAATCTGATCTTAGGTATTTATTAACTGTGTGATCCAGGGCAGGTCACTTTACTTTTGTCCATTTCATTTTCATCATCTGTAACATGGGGGTGATAATAGCATCTATTTCCCAGGATTATAAGGATCAAATGAAGTAATTGTAAATGGCTTAGCATAGTGCCTGGCAAATAGTAAATGTACATATTATTTGTTGTTATTAATACTGTTGTGATGAGGAGGAGAAGGAGGAAAATGAAAGTGATGACGATGAGAATGAAGATGTTCAATCTTGAAGGCTATAAAGAGTTATTGAAATTTATTGAGGAAGATCACTTTGGCAGTTGAGTAGAGAATGGATTGTTATGGAGGAAGATTTGTGTTAGGTAGAACTACCAGTAGGCTGTTGCAATAGTCCAGGAATAATGTGATGATATACCAAGGGAATAACAATATCAGAAAGGAGCATATTTAAGAAAAGTTGTGAAAATAAAATCATTAGGTCTTGGCAAAAGACTGGATATTTTTGGGAGTGGTGTTGAGATAGAGTGAGAAGGATCAAGGATGCCACCTCGATTGTGAACCTGGGTGATTACTAGAATGGTGATATTCTCAACTGTAACAGGGAATTTGGTAAAAGAGAAAGGTATTGGAAAAATGATAATGATTTTGGTTTTGTATATGTTGAATTTAAGATTTCTTAGTGGCATCTGTTTCAGTGGAAACTTGAGGATGAGAGTTCAGGGATATGTAGATAAGTTAAAACTAAATAGATATATTTGAAAATCATCAGTATGAAGTTGATAACTGAATCCAGGGGAGTGTCTGAAATGAAATAAAATAGTATAGGGAAAAAGTAGAAGGTCCAGAATAGAAAACTGAGACATCCACAGTTAGCAGGAATAACCTGGATGAAGATCCCAGCAAAGGAGACTGAGGAGAGGTGTGAGGTAGGAGGAAGAAAACAGTAGAATATACTCATTGGTATCCAGCAATGTCAAGAAATCAGCCTGTTGGGTCAACTTTATGAGTTGAATTTATAGGACCATATGGATAAGTATGGATGAACTATGATATGAATAACTGGAGATAGTGTCTATATCAAAAAGGTCACAAACCTGAAATATCACAGTATATATGGCCCAAGAAGTGGAAGTGGGCAGCTCACTAATTATCTCTTCATACTTTGCTGCTGTTTATCACTAATGCAAAAGTCAGAACTCTATATTCACAGTCCCAGAACAAATTTAAAAGCATTTGTTTTATGTTGAAGTTCCTCCATAATAACTCTGGTAACCCTATCCTACAGTTTTTGAAACTATACTTCTTTGGTTTGTTTTTCCTTATTCATTCAAGAACTCTTCATTCCTAATCCTTATGTCATAACATAGAAACCAATAAATTTTTTCAGCATCATTCACTTCTCACAGCTTTTCCCCCCTTCCAATATATTTTCTTCTCTTTCAAAAGCCCCTAGCTTTATCTTGAAGAAAATGAAAGCGTTGTCACTTGGTTTTTAAACCCTTCCATTGTCTTATCCAGAACCTCAGTTTCTTTTTGCATTGTCATTCATCCATTAATCAGCAGGGGAGGGTGGTAGAAATTGTGTTTAATAAAATATAAAGACTTTTCATTGTATTTCAGCTAAGTTCTTCAGTAAAACAGTATACCTTCCAAAAGTACATATAGGACACTATATGTATGTGTATATATATATATATATATATATATATATATATATATATATATATATATATATATATATATATATATGCTATTTTTGTACCCTTCAGAAGAATCATCATTAACTGCTACCTATTTCTTTTAACAGCTAGTGGCAATTTGGTGGGACAGTACATAGAGCAGTAGATCTAGAATCAGGAAGATGTGAGGTCATCTAGTTTCAGATACTTGTTAGTTGGACAGTCCTAGTCAAGTCACTTAATCCTGTTTGTTTCAATTTCCTAATCTACAAAATGAGCTGGAAAAGGAAATGACAAACCATTTCAGGATCTTTGCCAAGTAAATTCCAAATGATTTGACCCAAAAGTGGTCATGAAGAATCAAACAAAACTAAAATGACTGAACAACAACTACCTCTTTTTCTCAGGGTTGCTAATGATTTCCTTGTACCAGCTGTCTAAAAATTTCTCTTCAGTACAGCAAGGGATGCTGTTAATATGGAACATCTAAAATTCACTTCTTAACTTCTATAAGTTTCCAAGTCCAAATTTTTATTCATTTCCCTTTTGCTTTGTGTCATTTAGAACTCCTGATATGAGTTTTTGCCTCCTTTCAATCTACTCATAATCTTTTTTTCCCTGTCTTCTATCATGTATTATTTCTTCCATCTTGTACTGGTTATAATTTTGCCTGTTTCCTAGTTTAGTTGATGTAATCACAGGAAGGGGCAGAAAATAAAAGTATCAAGGTATTGATGTGTCCAAGTATAAAGATGATTGACTTTATCCTGTCACAAAAAGTGAAAAAAATCTCTCTGGTAGAATTGGAAGGATAGTTTGTTCTTGCCTGGTTAAAGATCGGCTCCTCTATAGGTAGCCTTTAAAACATTAAGCTTTTGAATTATGGATATAGTTGATAGAGTAAAAGCTTTCCCCAGCTCTGTGGAACTTTCCTATAGAAATAATGAATATTTCTCTTTTATTCCTGTTCATGTTGTTTGCCAGCAAAGATTCACTCAGTGAGAGATGGCACATCCAGGAGAGACAAAAAGATAGATTAACAGATCAGGAAGTGGCTCCAAGGAGCATAATCCTTGGCAGCAGAGAAAAGAGTCAGTCAAAGAGATTCAAGGAAAAATTAGCCCTGGCTGTTGAGAACTGAACTTCAGAAAGGAATCGGCCCAGAGAGCTCAACTACAATATTAAATCTACTTTCAGGGATGATCAGCATAAGCACATTAAGAGAGAAAGGACACTGGAATTCTGTGGTGCCAGATTAATGACTTGCCTTGGCTTCATGTGTTCACTACATGTATATCTCATTTCCAATGTGTTTTAAGTTTGTGTTCAGTCTTCCAACTTGATGTTATGTATGCTTGTTGGAGAGTGTACCCCAGTTTTATAGAGAGAATATCATGTAGCTACTTCCCTTATTATGGAATTTTAGTAAATACTCTGTCTTTGAGCTAATTACATCTACTAAGTAGACTCCCAGAAGAAGTTTTACACACACACACACACACACACACACACACACACACACACACACTAACAAACAAACAAAAAAGCTTTTTGTTATTTGAAATAAGCAGGAACACAAAGGGGTATATTGTCAGCCCTTTAATATCCTCTTTAGTTAGAAAGATCACTTTGCCTTTGGAACATACATATATTTAGTGATTGTCTCTAATTTGGAGGATGAATATAAAACTATCTCTCTCTTCACTTTTGTGTAAAAGGATTTAACTTGCAGGAAAGTGGGTTGAGGTTCTAGGATATGATTTTCCAAAACATGTTGAACTGATAGTGAGTTTTTTTCTTTCAGATTCATTTTTAGAAATAGATTATGTGACTACTGGACAGCTCAGGGGAAAGATTATTTGTTCATCTGTATTTATTGAGTAGCTGCTAATGTCACATGGCCTATCTAAAGAAGAAATAAGACAATTCTTCCTATTGTGGACTTTAAAGACTGGTAGGGAAGATAACACAATATACATTTTACAATACAAGCTAAAATATAAAAGGAAAAATATGTATTACAATTTTACATGTGTATAAGAATAACAAAGATATGCAGGTAAAATGGTGACCTTGTAAATTAATTCATCTTTTCTCACCTTAAACTGGTCAACATGAGGAATTCCTTCCATAATTTTGTATTTCACAGTGGCTACTTTTAAATATAATTAGTTTCAGAAATATAACAACATTTAAGAATGTAATGAGCATTAACAATTTTGGTACCATTCTTATAAATTCTCTACTAACCTAGCACCTTCTTTTCCTATTAATTTGTCCTATAATATAAGTATTACTCTTCATTTTAGAAAATGTGTCTTGCTTATCTGTATCTTCTACATTTCAATGCTAACTTTTTTAGAATTCCCTGATAATTTTCTTTGAAAACTGATATAATTTACTTGTTTTCTGAATTTATGATTTTTGTGGAATGCCCTCTTCAAAGTAGGTTTCTACTTCCCTCTTATTTTTGATAATCTATTCAGGTATTTGGATTTCTCACTTGTTACACATCATATTTGTCAGTGTGCTACCATTTCATTGTAAATGGCAGCTTTCTACATTCCTAAGTTTAATCATTGTGGTCTTTTAGAAGTTTATCATCACTTATTATTTAAGAACTGAAAGAACTTTTTTTTTCCAAAAAAGAAACTGAAGAAACAGGATTTTTGGATATTTCCTCACATCTTTAAAAAGAGCAAGTTGAATCATGATTCCTTGGTGTTCTATTTTGAGTTGTCATGATTTTAAAGTTAAATGGAGCTGATTCATAAATGCTCTTTCCATAAAACTTTTACTGACACCAGTGGTATTTGCTCTGAAGTAGGGTGGTTCCTTAGAAAATTCACTATTAATTTTCTAAAGAGAGCAAGGTAAAAAGAAGAATAAGATGGATTTTCAGACTGTATTGTCTATGAAAGACCCATCACTTTATAAGAAAAGGTATTGAGCAGGAAGTCAAATCTTGTCTTCTCCAAATGCACACCCTCACTTATATGAATCCCACATAAAATTTACATGCCTCTTCTAGGGATCCATATAAAATTAAACACTTCTTCTCTCAAAAACCAACACTTTTACCACTCTCCAACAATGACCTTATTTCTTACTTTACTAAGAAAATAGACACATCAATTCCTCATCTCTCATGCTTTATTCCTCTTAACTTCTTAAAATTTTCTTCTTTTCCCTTAGTCTCAGAGATTGAGGTAGTCCTTCTTTCTAAAAACAATACCTCCATCTATACCCTTAATTGAATCCCCCTTCTTTCTTCCATGGTCTTGCTCTAACAAGCATATACTTTGAACTTTTTAGCTTCTCTAATGTTTCTTTCTACTGGCTGCTCCTTGCTCACCTCTCAACCTCTATCTACCACCATGCTTAGATCTTACCTATCCAAAACAAACAAATAAAACATCACATTTCTTTGTTAGCTATTCCTTCATCTTAAAATTCTCCTCTTTCACCAACAATTATTTAGAAAGAGTTGTTTCCATTTATTGCTTCCATTGCTTTATCATCTATATAATCCTTAACCCTTAATATCCAATTTTTGTCCCCCACACTAAAAGCTTTCTCCAAAACTCACCAACGATCACCTTATTGCCAAATCTATTGCCTTATTTTTATCCTGTTTGTTATTTCTCTGGCATTTAATCCAATGAACTACTATCTCCTTAAAATTCTTCTTTTTTGGCTTTTGTGACAATATATTTTTAATTTAGAGTTTTTTAGGTGGTGAAATGGATAGAGCTCTATGTCTGGAGTCATGAAGATCTGGGTTCTTTGGCTTTAGCCAGTCACTAGTTATGCGACTCTGAGCAAGTCACTTAACATTAGTCTGCTTTCATTTCTTCAACTGCAAAATGATGATAATAAGAACCTAACAAGGTTGTTGTGAAGATCAAATGAGATGATATTTGTGAAGGGCTTAGCACAGTGCCCAAAAACATAGGGGTGTGTTGAGTATTCAAGGAGGACTAATATCTCATCATAAGGCCTTGATAAGCCTTTTTCAAGGCTGGCCATCCACTTTTGGTGTCTATCTGCCACCCAATGCTCACTAGTGGCTTCAAGAATGCATGGCAGGCACATTTTGGCAAAATCTATCTTGTCAGACAGTGTAAATCAGGTTGAGTGCTTGACAGAACTGAAAACATTAGTAAGTTAGAGAGATGTCTACCCCAAGCATATGAAGACTTCTCCCAGTAGAATGAGCAGATGAGAACAATTTGTTTCAGTGGTCATTAAGATAGCTGAAACAGGTGCTATGGAATGCTTAGAGCTTTGTTAGACATTGAAGATGCTAAGACCATCCACTGCATTGTGGACCATTATCAGTCATCTTGACTTTTCTCTTGCCACTGGATCTGATGACTCTGGAAGAGAGAGGGAGGCTCATGGCTTTGTGTAACTTGGCCTCACTTAAACCCAATTTACAAGCAAGTCAAGACACCATCTGTGATGTCATAGGTCCTTTTTGAAAATGAAGATAAACAATATCTTGAAACCTAGTGGACACTTATAAATGCTTATTCCTTTCCCCCTTTACTTTATTTCTGAACATTTTTTCTATTCCCTTTTTCCTGGATCTTTATATTTCTTCCATCTGTTCAAAATGGGGATTCTCCAGATGTCCTTGGCCTTCTTATTTTCTCTCTCTAGACCAATTTCATAGACTATTTCATATTTTCTTTATATTGAACACATCCCAGAAGAATCTTTGGTATATGTAACTGAATCCTCAAAAAATCTTCTTCAACCAATTTTCATGTATGTGTTCTGATTATATGAGATTTCTTGTAAAAGGCCATAATGGAAATAACTATTCAGCGACTCTAATTATTATTATTATCAAAGAAGATATAAAATAGGGAAAAAGGTATTTGCTAAAGGTGTTCCCTGCTATTCTAAACATAATTCAAATAAGAAAATGATTACTATTATCAGGGAAGTCCTTCTGATGCAGTGTTAGTATGACATAGTGTTTATGGCATCAGATCTCAGGAACACTTATATACCTCTTTAAGAAATTCTGCAACTTCTAAAAAGAGATAATTCTAACAATTGACACAGGAAAATAAAAGGATAAGGAATGATTGTTATCCATAGTACAACATGCAACCCATGTTATTGTACAGTACTTTTATATCTTGGAAAGTTAGATATTGTAGTTAAATGATGAATGGGTTCAGAATTGAATGGGTAAATAGAGCAAGCTGAATTGAATTTGGTAAATTCTGTGTTATTTTCAATGATCTTGAGCTGTTCACTGACATGAAAACCTCTCTCTTCAAAAACATGTTCTCTTAGATTATGCTGTACAACTACAAGTCATGAAACATAGCTATCTCTAAAGAATCAATATTATGACAGATACAAAGGGCAATGCTGAATCACACAGTCATAGAATCTCTGAGTTAGAAGAAACTTCATAGGCCATTTAGCACAAACCATACCAAAACAAGAATCCTTTCTATTACTTATCCAACAAGATGGCATAAAGACCTTCATTGATGGGAACTCAACCTTCCAAGGCACTAATTCCAATTTTAGATAGCATTGTTAGACATTTTTTCCAGATCTGCCTCTTTGAAACTTCCTCTCATTGTTACTAGTTCTTCCTCTTGGGATTAAGTAGAATGACAATTTGGTGGTAGTTTTAAATGGACTATATTGTAAATTATAAAAATGATCTGTCTGTTAGAATGAATTAAAATTCATTTATTATATGCTTCCCAAACACTGTAAGAAGTGCAGAGAAACAAATAAATACAAAAGGGTACCTGTCCAGGGAGACTACAAATATTGGACAGTAGTGACAATCTGGGATGTAACAAATATAATGAATGGAGTCACAAAGAAGTTGATTAAAATGCCCTTTTCAGTATTGATTCCAGTTCTCACAGGGAAAAAGTGGGAGATGAGAGCCCATGGTAAAAAGAGTATTCTTATGGTTGGGGACAATTTAAATAGGTGAGTTTGCCTTCCCTGATTCATCAGTTATACAGCTTTACTCCCTGGTAGAGATTTGAGATTTGAATGGATTATGTCTCCCAGGCCATGCTTTCTGGGTTGTTAAGTTGGCTGTCTGGAAGTCAAGTAAGTGATATTGAACTTAATTCAATTAAGCAAGCATTAATTAAATGCTTTGCAAGTCATCCAGGCACCTAGTACTGCTTCCAGATATCTTTTACAGTCATCTTTCAGGTAAATGGTTCCTATGGACAAAGGACCAGTCAATCAACTCACATGGCAGGAAAATCAGCATAAATGAAATACCCTGAGAGATACAGAAGAGAGATACATGTGTTTGGCAGCATATACTAGCCATGTTTCACCATCTTCACTTTGACAACCCTTTCTCAGACTCTGATGGACTAGGTAGCCATCATGAAGAGAGAAATCACTGTAGAGAAAGAGCCCACTTTCCTCATCACCACTTACACTAACCTCTGACCAATTGTCACCAGTGATTCAATTCAGTTCAATAAATATTAAGCACTGTTTTTTTTTTTTCCTTTCTTGTGTTTCCCCACTTTCTTTTGATCAAATTTTTCTTATACAGCATGATGCATATGGAAATATGTTTAGAAGAACTGCACATACTTACCCTATATTGGATTGCTTGTTGTCTTGGGGAGGAAGGAGGAAGTAAGAAAGGGAGAAAAATGTGGAACACAAGGTTTTGCAAAGGTGAATGTTGAAAACTATTTTTGCATGTATTTGGAAAAACAAAATTCTATTCAAAATTGTAACCACAAGGAAAAAATATTAAGCACCTACTATGTGTCAGACATTGTGAGGAGTCCTGGGAATACAAATAAGAAAAAGAAAGACAACCAAGTTGCTTATGATCTAATGAGGGAAGATGATATATAAAAGGAAGCTGGAAGGGCAGAGAAGGGGAAGAAAAGATATGAGAGAGTACTTATTGTGGATTTTCAGATGAAAAGTAGCTTGAGTTGCAAAGTCCAGGTCCAGCTTTCTATAAAGGACAGTTTCTGTTGGAGTTCAGTGTTCCAATAGGCATATAGATAAAAGAATTTTGGCAGGAGCAGTATCCTTCACACCTCAAATTCTTCTCTCAATTCAACCTTTACAGTTATCATTTAGAAAGATAGTGCCGCTTGGTTACCCTCACCAACTGCTAATCTGGTTGAAGCATCAAGGCACCTTAAGGGAGTGATAGAAAGTAGCATGTGGCAAAACACCATGCCTCGCAGCTTGATAGCATCTCCCTGAGATATTGATGGAGACAGATAATTTGCATTTATGGAGGTAATATGAGACAGCAAGGTGGTATTGTGGATAGAATGTTGA
Source organism: Antechinus flavipes (assembly GCF_016432865.1). Taxonomy (NCBI): domain Eukaryota; kingdom Metazoa; phylum Chordata; class Mammalia; order Dasyuromorphia; family Dasyuridae; genus Antechinus; species Antechinus flavipes. Next base: position 469,893,720 of record NC_067398.1, on the reverse strand, counting down.
AGCTGGAGTCAAAAAGGCCCAGCATTAGATACTTACTAGCTGTGTGACCTTAGCAAATCACTTAATCTCTGTTCCTCTGCTTCCTCATCTATAAAATTGGGATGATAATAGCACCTACCTCCTAGGATTGTTGTGAGGACAAAATGAGATAATAATTGCAAGATGCTTAGCATAATGCCTGGCATATAGTAAATGTTCTATAACTCTTAGCTATTATTATAATTATATTTACATTTGTGGAATCATGGGATCATCAACACTTAAGTATAATTCTTCCCTATTGAATTTTAAATATCTTCAGACTGAGTCTATGTCAAGTCTATTTTTCTATCTTCAGCAGCTAGCATGGTGAGCTACTTAGAGTGAGCTCTTAAATGAGTGTTCAGTTGAAATGGAAACCTCCTACATTGATCATTACATTACATCATATTAATTTATATCCACTGTCATGCTGTTTTATAATTGGTCTTGTGTTGTGATCATATTTATTCCCATTCCCCAAATAGACCATAAATGCCTCGAGGGCAGCTAATTTGTCCTCTTTTTTGTTATCAATCAACAAGGCCTTGTCTAGTCTTCTGAATACATAGAACACTTCAAAAATATGTTTGACTGGTTATCTAAGATTTTTGTTTTCTGAACATTGGGACAGTTATGTAACCCTGGACAACTCTTTTTTGCTAAGATTTCTCATCACATAATTTTGATGACAGAAGACATTGTGATTAGGCAGCAAACTTGCAAACAACTTTCAGAATAGAAATGCTGGATAAATACCAGGCATTTGTTATTGTTGTTAGTATAAAACTATTTCAGTAAAGTTTAAATTAATGAAATATCCAACCCCAGAACTCTTTTTATTTTTTTTATTTTATAATAACTTTATATTGACAGAACCCATGCCAGGGTAATTTTTTTACATTATCCCTTGCACTCACTTCTGTTCCGATTTTTCCCCTCCCTTCCTCCACCCCCTCCCCTAGATGGCAAGCAGTCCTATATATGTTAGATATGTTGCAGTATATCCTAGATACAATATATGTATGCAGAACTGAACAGTTCTCTTGTTGCACAGGGAGAATTGGATTCAGAAGGTAAAAATAACCTGGGAAGAAAAACAAAAATGCAAATAGTTTACATTCATTTCCCAGTGTTCTTTCTTCAGGTGTAGCTGCTTCTGTCCATCATTAATCAATTGAAACTGAGTTAGGTCTCTTTGTCAAAGAAATCCACTTCCATCAGAATACATCCTCATACAGTATCGTTGTTGAGGTATATAATGATCTCCTGGTTCTGCTCATTTCACTTAGCATCAGTTCATGTAAGTCTCTCCAAGCCTCTCTGTATTCATCCTGCTGGTCATTTCTTATAGAAAAATAATATTCCATAATATTCATATACCACAATTTATCCAACCATTCTCCAATTGATGGGCATCCATTCAATTTCCAGTTTCTAGCCACTATAAACAGGGCTGCCACAAATATTTTGGCACATACAGGTCCCTTTCCCTTCTTTAGTATCTTTTTTGGGATATAAGCCCAGTAGTAGCACTGCTGGATCAAAGGGTACGCATAGTTTGATAACTTTTTGGGCATAATTCCAGGTTGTTCTCCAGAATGGTTGGATTCATTCACAACGCCACCAACAAAGCATCAGTGTCCCAGTTTTCCTGCGTCCCCTCTAACATTCATCATTATTTTTTCCTGTCATCTTAGCCAATCTGACAGGTGTGTAGTGATATCTCAGAGTAGTCTTAATTTGCATTTCTCTGATCAATAGTGATTTGGAACACTCTTTCATATGAGTGGTAATAGTTTCAATTTCATCATCTGAAAATTGTTCATATCCTTTGACCATTTATCAATTGGAGAATGGCTTGATTTCTTATAAATTAGAGTCGATTCTCTATATATTTTGGAAATGAGGCCTTTATCAGAACCTTTAACTGTGAAGATGTTTTCTCAGTTTGTTGCTTTCCTTCTAATCTTGTTTGCATTAGTTTTGTTTGTACAAAGGCTTTTTGATTTGATATAATCAAAATTTTCTATTTTGTGATCAGTAATGGTCTCTAGTTCATTTTTGGTCACAAATTTCTTTCTCCTCCACAATCTGAGAGATAAACTATCCTATGTTCCTCTGATTTATTTATAATCTCGTTCTTTATGCCTAGATCACAGACCTGTTTTGATCTTATCTTGGTATACGGTGTTAAGTATGGGTCCATGCCTAATTTCTGCCATACTAATTTCCAGTTATCCCAGCAGTTTTTATCAAATAATGAATTCTTATCCCAAAAGTTAGGATCTTTGGGTTTGTCAAATACTAGATTGCTGTAGTTGACTATTCTGTCTTGTGAACCTAACCTATTCCACTGATCAACTAATCTATTTCTTAGCCAATACCAAATAGTTTTGGTGACTGCTGCTTTATAATATAATTTTAGATCAGGTACAGCTGGGCCACCTTCATTTGATTTTTTTTTTTTCATTAATTCCCTTGAGATTCTCGACCTTTTATTGTTCCATATGAATTTTGTTGTTATTTTTTCTAGATCATTAAAATATTTTCTTGGAAGTCTGATTGGTATAGTACTAAATAAATAGATTAGTTTAGGGAGTATTGTCATCTTTATTATATTTGCTTGGCCTGTCCAAGAGCACTTAATATTTTTCCAATTATTTAAGTCTGACTTTATTTATGTGGAAAGTTTTTTGTAATTTTGCTCATATAATTCCTGATTTTCCTTTGGTAGATAGATTCCCAAATATTTTATGCTGTCGACAGTTATTTTGAATGGAATTTCTCTTTGTATCTCTTGCTATTGGATTTTGTTGGTGATGTATAAAAATGCTGAGGATTTATGGGGATTTATTTTGTATCCTGCTACTTTGCTAAAGTTATGAATTATTTCTAATAGCTTTTTAGTAGAATCTCTGGGGTTCTCTAGGTATAGCATTATATCATCTGCAAAGAGTGATAGTTTGATTTCCTTATTGCCTACTCTAATTCCTTTAATCTCTTTCTTGACTCTTATTGCAGAGGCTAGTGTTTCTAATACAATAGTGAATAATAATGGTGATAGTAGGCAACCTTGCTTCATTCCAGATCTTACTGGGAAAGGTTCCAGTTTTTCCCCATTGCATATGATGCTTGCTGACGGTTTTAAATATATGCTCCTGACTGTTTTAAGGAAAAGTCCATTTATTCCTATACTCTCAAGTGTTTTTATTAGGAATAGATGTTGGATTTTATCAAATGCTTTTTCTCCATCTATTGAGATGATCATATGATTTTTGTTTGTTTGGTTATTGATATAGTCAATTATGCTAATAGTTTTCCTAATATTGAACCAGCCCTGCATTCCTGGTATAAATCCTACTTGGTCATAGTGTATTATCCTGGGGATGATTTTCTGTAATCTTTTTGCTAATATTTTATTTAAGATTTTAGCATCAATATTCATTAGGGAAATTGGTCTATAATTTTCTTTCTCTGTTTTCAACCTACCTGGTTTAGGTATCAGTACCATGTCTGTGTTGTAAAAGGAAGTTGGTAGGATTTATTCAATCCCTATTTTTTCAAATAGTTTATATAGCAATGGAGTTAATTGTTCTTTAAATATTTGATAGAATCCACATGTAAATCCACCTGGTCTTGGGGATTTTTTCTTAGGGAGTTGATTAATAGCTTCTTCTATTTCTTTTTCTGAGATGGGACTGTTTAGGATATTTACTTCTTCCTCTGTTAGTTTGGGCAAGCTATATTTTTGAAGGTATTCTTCCATTTCATTTAAGTTGTCAAATTTATTGGCATAAAGTTGGGCAAAGTAACTCCTTATTATTGCTCTAATTTCCTCTTCATTAGTGGCTAGTTCTCCCTTTTCATTTTTAAGACTAACAATTTGATTTTCCTCTTTTCTTTTTTTAATCAGATTTACTAAGATTTTGTCTATTTTGTTGGTTTTTTCATAGAACCAACTCTTAGTTTAATTAATTCAATAGTTTTTTTTTTTTTTTTACTTTCAATTTTATTGATCTCTCCTTTTATTTTTAGAATTTCAAGTTTAGTGTTTGACTGGGGGTTTTTAATTTGTTCCTTTTCTAGCATTTTTAATTGCAAGCCCAATTCATTGACCTTCTCTTTCTCCATTTTATGCAAGTAGGCCTCTAGAGATATGAAATTTCCCCTTATTACCGCTTTGGCTGCATCCCATACATTTTGGTATGATGTCTCATTATTGTACGTTTTCTTGAGTGAAGTTATTAATTATGTCTATGATTTGCTGTTTCACTCAATCATTCTTTAGTATGAGATTATTTGGTTTCCAATTATTTTTTGGTCTACTTTCCCCTGGCTTTTTGTTGAATGTAATTTTCATTGCATCATGGTCTGAAAAGGATGCATTTACTTATTTCTGCCTTACTGCATTTGAGTTTGAGGTTTTTATGTCCTAATATATGGTCAGTTTTTGTATAGGTCCTATGAATTGCTGAAAATAAAGTGTACTCCTTTTTGTCTCCATTTTGTTTTCTCCAGAGATCTATCATAACGAACTTTTCTAGTATTCTATTTACCTCTTTGATTTCTTTCTTATTTATTTTGTGGTTTGATTTATCTAATTCTGAGAGTGCAAGGTTGAGATCTCCCACTATTACAGTTTTGCTGTCTATTTTTTCTTGCAGCTCTCTTAATTTCTCTTTTAAGAATTTAGATGCTGCACTACTTGGTGTATATATGTTTAATATTGATATTGCTTCATTTTCTATGCTACCCTTTAGCAAGATATAGTGCCCTTCTTATCTCTTTTAATTAGATCAATTTTTGCTTTTGCTTGATCTGAGATCAGGATGGCTACCCCTGCTTTTTTTACTTCACCTGAAGTATAGTAGATTTTGCTCCAACCTTTTATCTTTACTCTGCATGTATCTCCCTGCTTTAGGTGTATTTCCTGTAAACAATATATTGTAGGATTCTGGCTTTTAATCCATTCTGCTAACTGCTTCTTCTTTATGGGGGAGTTTACCCCATTCACATTTATGGTTAAAATTACCAATTCTGGATTACTTGCCATCTTGTTAACCCCTGTTTATGCTTTTCTCCCTTCTTTCCCCCTTACTCCCTTTCCCAGTATTAAGCTTGTGAGCACCACTTGCTTCTCACAGCCTTCCCTTTTTAGTATCCCTTCCCCCACCTTAGAGTTCCTCCCCCTCCTCCCCCATCTTACCCCTTTCCCTCACAGTTTCCATATTCCCTTCCGCTTAGCTTATTCTTTCCCTTTTCCCTTTTCCCTTCTCACTTTTCAATGAGGTGGGAGAAGTTTCACCATAAATTGAATATGTCTAAAATTTTTCTCTTAAAGCCAATTCTGATGGCAGTAATATACTCACTATATTCACCCCCCTCCATTCTTTCTTTCAGATATAATAGGTTTCCTTTGCCTCTTCATGAGATGTAGTACCCCCACTTTACCCTTTTTCTGGTCCTTTCCACATCTAGTTTCTAGAACAAGGTACACATGTATTCTTTATACATCTTTATAGCAGAAATATAGTTCCCAAGATTTTTTTTTTTTACCTTTTTAGGTTTCTCTTGTGTTCTATATTTGTAGATCAAAATTTTTGTTAAGTTCTGTTTTTTTCCATCAAAAATAGGTGACATTCGCTTATTTTGTTGAATGACCATCTTCTCCCCTGGAAAAAGATGTTCATTCTGGCTGGGTAAGTTATTTTTGGTTGCATACTGAGTTCCTTAGCCTTTCAGAATACCATATTCCAGGCCCTTCGATCTTTTAATGTGGATGCCGCTAGATCCTGGGTAATCCTTTTTGTGGCTCCTCTATATTTGAATTGGGTTTTTCTAGCCGCTTGCAGTATTTTTTCCTTCGTCTGAGGGTTCTGGCATTTGGCCACTATATTTCTTGGTATTTTGATTTTAGGATCCCTTTCAGTAGGTGATCGATGAATTCTTTCAATGTCTATTTTACCCTCTGTTTCTATGACTTCTGGGCAGTTCTCTTTGATAATTTCCTGGAAAATAGTGTCCAGGCTCTTTTTTTCATCATGCTTTTCTGGAAGTCCAATAATTCTTATATTGTCTCTCCTGGATCTATTTTCCAGGTCTGTTGTTTTCCCAAGAAGGTGTTTCATAGTCTTTTCCATTGTTTGATTTTTTTGGTTTTGCTTGACTGATTTTTCTTGTCTCCTCGAGTCATTCAATTCCATTTGTTTGGTTCTGATTTTCAATGCAGTATTTTCTTCACTCACTTTTTTTATTTCTTTTTCTAATTGTCCAATTGAGTTCTTTTGTTCTGTGGAATTTTTTTCCATTTTGCCAATTTTGTTTTTTAGAGAGCTATTTTCTGTTTCCAGTTTACTAATCCTATTTTTCAAGGATTTAATTTCTTTATCCACTCTGTCTTTAAATGAATGGGATGACTTCTCCAGACTCTCTTGCCAAGCCTCCCTCTCCTTTTCCCATTTTTCTTCTAGCTCTCTTGTGAGAGCCTTTTTAATTTCTTCTATGAGGTTCATCTGTGCTGAGGAACAGATGATCTCCTTTGGGGATTCACCTGGAGACTGTCTGTTTTTAGTCTCCTTGGGGTTTAGAGTTTGCTCTCTATCCGTATAGAAGCTGTCAAGGGTTAAGGTCCTTTTCAATTTTTTGCTCATTTTGTCAGAGAAGAATCAAAGACAAACTAGCAAAGAAAAAAAGAAAAAAAAACCCAAATGGAGTCTGCTTTTTTGGGGGGAGGGGCTGGGTGGTGTTACCGAGCTTCCTCTATAAACTGCGGGGGCAGCAGCGAGGCACTAGCCAGACTGTGCTGCGCCTGTGCTCTGAGACTCCAAGAGCATGCTGAGATACTGTGGGGGGAGGGGTGGCCAGGTCCCGAGAGATTCCAGCTGTTTGGGGTTGTATTCTTCACCTCTGGTGTTTTTAGCTTCTCTGCTGGGCTGCTGATTTGCTGACAGGGCAAAGTATCCAATCCTGTAGCAAAGCTCTCCCCGCAGAGACAGTTGAGATCACACCCCACCCCACTCTGGTCTACTCAGCTGTGAGCTGCTTCCCGTGCTCTTGCTGCCGCTGCCTGCCCTCTGCCTGCGCCGGATCTAAAACCTTCCCGCCCTCGAGCAAAAACAGACCTTTCCTGGTGAATTTCAAGGATGGCTTCTCTTGGTAACTATTTGTGGGTTTTTTTTCAGTCAAGTATTAATTCAGAGGCTTGTAATGAAATGGATTCTGAGAGAAAAACGCGGAGTTTACACAGCAGTGTGCCTCCTCTCCACCATCTTGGCTGGAAGTCCAGGGGAAGTCTTTTTAATTTTTTCTGATATAAGGCAAAAATAATCTAAATCTTGACTTTAAAAAAATGACTTTAAACATGGGTTTTTGACCTTACTTTGTTTTAATGGAATGTTTTCCCCAAAAGTTATTAAATGCATTTCTCTAAAGAAAATAAGAATTTCCCATAATTACTCAACATAATTACATGTCAAGATTTCTAGCCAGTTCTATCTTGTCCTAACAATATTAACAAATGAAAAGAGAGACTGTAATATGTACACCTTCCTTGGTTAACAGAGACTTACCCTAATCTTTTGCACAGAACCCTCACTCTTCCAAATGATTATTTTTGGATAATAGTATCTTATTATAGCAATGGTGCATATGTTCCTAGAGAATGCAATTAAAAGATATCTTTTGAGTTCATATATCTCATTTGTTCCTTACTTTTCTACATTATGGTGAATTTTTGCATAATGAAAAATATCCTTGTGCCATACACTATACTCAGTGCTGGGGATACAAAAAGAGGCAAAGATTAAACCCTGATGTCAAGGAACTCATCTAATAGAGTATCAAAAATAGAAAACATTCAGTTTTCTGTGGCTTAGTACATTCTGAAGACAATTTCATGGTATATTAGATGGCAAAGCTTGGTACTATGTGGAGTTTCGGCCTAGGGAATGCCAATATCTAAAAAAAGCACTGTGAATTGAAATCCTTAGTAGGTATTTCTGGCCAAAATGTAACCAAGGCAATTGTGGATAGAGAGCTAAAGACTTAATCTGACTGTGTGACTATGGGCAATTTCCTCTGTAAAATAAAAATAATAATAGCACCTACTTTACAGAATTGTAGTGAGAATAAAATCTGACAATAATTCTAAGATTTTTATTGTATTTTAATATAATATAAATGTATTACAATGTAATAATAATTATAAAACATGCCAAGGTACATTGGTCGGTACATAGTATTATATAAATGTAAGCCATGATGATCATGATGATGATTATGTCTGCCTAAAGAGGAAATATCCTAACAAAACTCTTGACTGAGGAATGGTCAAGAAATCTGATGAGAAACTAGAGTTAATGATTTCTTCCACACTAGAACTATACAATATGTTAACCAGAAGAAGCCTGAGCCAGTAGGAAATGAAGCTTGCTTGTTAGCACAGATTATCATCCTTGATGACAGGAGACTTCCACGGACATATGGAGCTTACAAAACTTTGTGTCCAAAGTCAGCAAGAGTGAAGGGCCTACTCAAGAAAGCCCTAGTGTGTAAGAAGGCCTCAAGAGGGGGACATTGGAAACTCTGGTAGTCTCTGTGTATAGTGGTAGTGCAGTGTGGCAATGAGACACTTCAGGCCCCGGGATTATGAGGATACCAATTCTGTTTTGAGAACTTTGAGAGATCTCTGAAGAGCTATTCTTTGAATCTCAAAAATCCTGGGGCGGGGTGGGGGAGGGAGGAGGCAAATCCCAGGACCTGAAGATCATTGTAGGAACTAGAAATTCCAGGTTGAAATCAATCCAACAATAGCATAGATAGAAACTGGCCATGGTACATAGCCATGTTCAGGATTTAAAGCTGCAGAGATGACTAAATCAAAGAAAATATCTATTAACTAGCATCTAAAATATACTAAATCTAAGGCTTCTCCAGAAAATGACAACTCAATAAGACAGCAAGAAGTATTAGAACAAAGTCAAAATAGAAAAAAATAAAGAAAAAAAATATCAGATTAAAAAAACAACAACAACAACAAGTCACCTGGAAAACAGATCAAGGAGAAATATTTGAAGAATTATTGTATTCTCTGAAAACCACAGAATTTTTTAAAGCCTAAATACTGTTCATTTACTTTTCTTAAATCAGTGAGCATCCTCCATTTTCCTGATTTCTTTTTTACAACGAACACTGGGGAATTCCAAGGACTTAGAGAAGGTTGTAAATGTCCTTGTTCAAGCTGTTCCTGTACTATATCTAATAAGGCCTGAATTTTATCGCTACCCAAGGGCCACTGTTCTATCCACACTGGTGTATCAGTTTTCCATTGGATAGGAACAGGTGAAAGTGTTGGCAGGCCTTCAACAGCAGCCCTGCCTAAAAAACCGAAGTACTCATTTTTAACCCTAATTGTTGTAAAACATCTCTTCCCCACAGATTGATAGGGAGTTTTTCAACTATAAAAGGAGTAAAAACTCCTGTTTTGCCTTCAAAAGTCCATCTCATAGGGGCAGCACTAACTTCAGCTGCTATTGATCCTCCTACTCCAGACATATAGGTGTCTGCTTTAATCTTTGGCCAGTGACTGGGCCAATTGGCACCTCTAATAACTGTACGATCTGCACCTGTGTCTACCAATCCTTCCAATGGTAGGCCATTTATATAGATCGTGAGCATAGGTCGGTCAGCCGTTACAGCTGCTGTCCAGTAAATTCCTGGATTTTGTGGTCTGGAGTCAGAACCTGGGTGACTATCACCAAGTTGCTTATTAGGATTCTGTATGAGTAAACCTGATGCTACTACTTCTCCTGGGTGATAAGTCACACATTGTCTACCTGTATTAGTGACTGGGATATTATCTACACATTCCCCAGTTTCCCACATCAGTGTGTGGATGGACACTGTTTTGTAGGTACAAAAAGGAGGTGAGATGGTCAAGCCTACTGTGCCTGGAGGTAAGGGATCCATAGGCTGGAGAGGAACAGATTTCACCTCTCCAGGGGGTATCTCAGTTGTCCCAGCTGCATACAGCTCTATTCTCCCCAATTGTAATTCCCTTCTGCCATCAGGTTGCTTCCTGGCTGGTTGACTGTGTAATCCCCTTCTCCCATCATATGGCTTTCTGGCTGATTGGTCATGTCTGGATACTGGACTTCTAGGCCCCCCTGGGTGCACCATTGGCTGCCATCATGCCCCAAGTGTTTTTTGCCTTGGCCCTGGGCTGGGCCCCTCACCCCGTTTCCCTGAATCTGTCTGCATTCTGAGGCCCAATGGAAGCCTCTGTTGCATTTTGGACATGGGGTTTGGGGTCTTGTTCTCCCACCTTGTTTTCCCATTCTATCTCTATACCAACATTGAGCTTTCAGATGCCCTACTTTTCCACACTGAAAGCATCTACGAGTCTCTCTGGAAGTCCCTTGCCAAGAGGGATTCTGTCTTCCCATGTTTGGATTTTGGGAAGTCTGCACCATAGCCTGGGTATAAAAGGCACCTGTGTCCACTGTGGCACAGCGTCTTATGATCTCCTCTAAAGGAGCATCCCTGCGCAGTCCTAGTATAATTCTTCTGCAAACCTCATTAGCATTTTCCTTAGCAAGCTGCCTTATCAAAACGTCTGTTATTGGATTTTCTCCATTTGTTCTTGTGATAGCTGTCTGCAAACGTCCCACAAAGTCAGCAAAGGGTTCATTTGGCCCTTGTGTTATTTTTGTGAAGGCCCCCCTCTTGTCGTCTTTATTGTGGAGGGAAGCCCACGCTTTGATAGCATTAGCAGCAATTTGCTCATATGCTGCTACAGAATAACTAATTTGTGCTGCGACATTTGCATAAGGACCTGTACCTGTAAGTAGGTCATAGGTGATTGCAGCATGAACTCCACTTTGACTATTTTGTTGGGCTTGTATCCTACAGAGCTCACTATATTCAGAAAGCCACAAGTAGTTTTGTCCAGGTTCTAGGCATATCTTTGCTATAGATTTCCAGTCATCAGGGGTCAAGATTTCAAAAGACAAATTTTGTAATAGCATCTTAACATAAGCTGATGTAGCCCCATAAAGAGTGCAAGCTTTTTTCAGGTCTTTGAGGATATCTATATCAAAAGGAGAGTATCTTCTACTTTCTTGACCTGAAGAATCAAACTGTTGAATAACTGGAAAAATGTGGTGTTGGATTTCCAATACATTTCTCCCTTCTTCTTTGGCCTTAATTAGTGCCTTTTGCAATCTACTCAAAGGAGCAGCTGGACGCTGTGGGGGAGGGGCTGGATGCTGGGGGGGAGGTGCTGGTGCTGTCACTGCCCCCCCCACTACCCCTCCTCCCTCCATCCCGGAGGGTGAAGTTGATGGAGGAGAGTCAATTACCTGCTCCTCAGGTGGGGCTAAAGCTGCCTCAGATTCACCCCGCCCTTGAGCCTCACTTAAGTCTTCATGCCCTGTGAGGATAAGGCCATTAATCTGTTCTTTGTCTTCCTCCTTTACCTCAGGCTTCCGCATTTGGCCATTCTTAGAGTTTTTTCCTTTTCTCCTAAAACTAGTACGGTATTTTAAGGCCATCTGTATTGTATTGTATAAATAGAATGCCTCGAAGGGAACTGACTGAGGGTTGTCAATGTTATAATCAGAGATCTGTTGACCAACCAATGCCCAGTTACCCAGAGAGATTTGCTCTTCCTCTAAGAACCCAGGGGAGGTAAGTTTTAATGTACTCAAAAGTTTAGCTGCGTGTTCCAAGATACAACTAGCCCTTCCTCTTCTATCAGGTCACGCAGGCTTTTTATAACACCACTCCTGGGTGGGGCAGGGGTTGGGGGGTTTGGGGTGGGGGATGGAGAATCTTTACCTAGGATCTGTCCCATTTCAGCCAAAAAGTTACTGCTTTAGTCTTTAAGAAAATAAGTTCCCTGTTTGTCTTATACTCACCTAAGTTCCTGGTCACTGGAGACTTCTTCAGTGAAAGTAGGGTCCTTGGTTCCCACGCTTGGGCGCCAAATGTAATGTCCGCGTATTTAAAGTCAGCCGGAGTCAGGAATTCAGGTTAAGGGGAAAATCTTCAATATTTATTGAAGCGAAGAGGTGAATAAAGATTGCTATAGCAAATATAGGCAAGAAAGATTGCGATAGCAAATATAGGCAGTTGCGACAGGAAGCCAGCTAAGAGAGAGCGACGCGAGCCGAGGCAACCATGGAGGCAACTGTGTCGGCAACTAAGGCAATGCCCGTCCCAAAGGTCTCTCCTCCCCTTCCTTCTCCACTCCCCTGCCTCCACCCACCAAAATCGTCATTTCCTATACAACACATCAGGACTTGCACAAAGAGTGGGTGGGGGCCATTCTCTCTCCAAGCTTATCTATTAATAGAGTATGGTCCAATTACTATTTAGCCTCATGTGCTTGGGACCTCAGTGCATCAACTCAAGCCTCAGCCCATTACACTCTCCCACTAACTGAAAGCTATCTTAGATCATTATAGTGCACCATTACACTTGAGCATTTACTGAAGAATGCACAGCTATATAGTGCTAGTGCTTAGTTCTAGAAAAAATCTTAGGAAAGATACTAAACTTTTATTTTTTCTTTGTTTTGCTTTTAATTTCAGGTGACAATGCAGCATTTAAAGAGTGGGAAGACCCTAAACTTTGTGGCAAACAAATGCTTATCTAGAATCCAAGGAGATGGAGACATTGTCTGTGAGCTACCTGTAGAAGAAGATGGAAAAGCAATTTTTCCAAGTGTGTTATTAAACTTCAGCATTTTAACAGCATTTTCAGTGTTTTATAGCTATTTTATTTATTTGTGAAATATTTAATTACATGGTATTAGTGGTTGTGAGGAAGGCAGTTATTTTTATATCAAGTCAAAAGTTATATACAGTGAGAGATGTGTTCCACAGATTGTGACTGAGGCCATTGTAGAACCAGAACTAATTAGAATTCCTGAGTGTTGAACATTTTCTTATCCATTGGTAGCAAAGAAGATGGAGCTTGGAGGCTATGATGTTCCAGTTATAGCATTGCTTTTCAAAGCTCAAGGGGGTCACCATGCCTTTAGGTTACCCCAACCCATTATATACTCAAATATCATTATAACTCAAATGACTGTAAACTTTAAACTGTTCATGTAATAGTGTTGTCCTCACTTTTAGAAAACAATAAAAATAGAATGCAATCTATCATTAATTATTTAATTTATTAATTCTAATTTTAGGATGTGAACCCAGTGGGCATTTTTTATGTTAAAATGTCTAATGTATGAATTAGATTAATGATCTAGAACTTTCATTTCCCTGTATATTGATAAATTAATCAATGGGGTGAATAGAGTGTTCAAGACAGAATAGCACCTCTGGTGAGAGAGCTTGACATGCCTTTTTCAGAACTGCTCATCTATGTTTGGTGTGCATCTGCCATTCGACTCTCACCTGTGCTTCCAAGAAACTTTAGCATGCACAGTAGCTACACTGTGGTAAAACAAACAAACAAACTTGGCATATGGGTTAAAAATAAGTTGAGTATAACAGACAGATTCAAAATTGGCAAATTAGGGGGATGTCTACCTCAAGCATGTGAGGATGTCTCCTGGAGGAATGAGCCCATAAAAACAATTTGTTCCAACAACCATGAAAACAGCTGAAGTAAGCACTGTGAAGCCCTAAGAGCTTATTCAGACATCAAAGATATCAAGACCATCCAATGTATCCCAGACCATCGCTGGTCATCTTGACGTTTGTTTTATCACTGCACTTCAATGATTCTGGAAGCGAGGTGAAGCTGATGAGTTTGTGCAAATCTACCTCAATTCTAATTAATGTACAACTTAAAATATTACCTGTGATGTCCTTTTGAAAAAAAGAAGGAAAAGAAAAAGAAAAAAAGAAGGGACAAATAACATTAATAAATATACAGAGACTATTTATAAAGGAAGTTCTTTCTATATATATTTTAAAGTTAAATAATTTTAATTCAGACAGACTATGAAGATAAGGAAACTCCAAATGAGGAATCTGTATATATAGTGCTCTCGTAGAAGTCTGAGAATATAGAGTGGGTCTCTAATTAATTTTCTCTAACTTGTATGAATTATTAGCAAACAGTTTTTGTCTTCTCTTTGTTTTGAATTAATAGTAGTAAGATATGATGTTAATGTCTACACGGGCCAGTTGAAAGAAGCAGAAACCACATCTGCAATTTACCTTTGTCTATACGGAGAAAGAGGTGACTCTGGTATAAGGCTTCTCCACAAATCAGATATGCCAATAAAATTCCAACGAGGTCAGGTAAGTCTATAATAATTATTTTCCAATCATTTCAGCAATTTTTCTTAAAGAGATTGCTTTTCAAATTCCAGTACTTGATTTTTTTTGGCTTTCCAGTTTTCCCTACCATGACTTTCTAACATGCTTTATCTGAAAAGATTTTTCTTGAAAGAGCAATGAATTACACTAAACCATTAATGAATAATAGAACAATAAAAAGAAAGCATAAAAATTAGTTCTAATGATGAGAAAAGGCAAAAAAAGAAATAGAAATGACACTAGGGAATTATAGTGTGAATATACTTAAGACGGAAAGGCATGAAAATTGTTCCAAAACTTTCAGTGCTTTTTAAAAAAAGTAATTTGAACCAAGGAAGCTGTATTTTCAGTGCTTAAAGCTTAGTATTCTGTTTTTTTTTCTTTTATATGATCACAAGTCATTTTTAAAGTAAATTTTCTAAGATATTACAGAAAAGTCAATGACAGTCTAATAAGAAAGGATATTTACTTTCTTTTGTGTTGGTATTGATTAAGAAAAGGCATTGTTCATTTATCCCTGCTGAAATTGAGAACATGGTTTAATCTTCCCAAATGAATAATATCTAAAAGAAAAGATAACTAAATTCTCAATCTTGTGGGATCCACAAATTATCTTTCAGTGTTATTCAAAAAGTTACCTAATTCTTTCACTTTCATCACAAAATAAGGCTACTTATTGGAATGAAGAGGAAGATTATTGCTTTGGATCAGACTCAAACTAATGTCAGTATTCTATTTAATCTACATTTGAATCTGTCATGATTTATCATAATACAAGCATAGAGCTATTCCACTTCAGAATCAATAACTTACATTAATGTAACATTTATATATGAAGATTTACAAGGTTTATATATACATATTACATACATATACACACATGTGGATTTATTATTTTTATATTTATATTTCTATATCTCTATATACATACATACACATTTTTATTCTTTTATTTCCTTTTCTTATAATAATGTTTTCAAATACATATTGGGGAGGGAAGGAGAATAAGCATTTATTGAATCTCTACTATAAGCTAGGCACTATGATAAGCATTTTACAAATATTATCCCATTTGATACTCACAAGCACTTTAGGAAATAGGTGCTATTATTATTGTCACTATTTTACAACTAAAGATACTGAGACAGAAAGAAGTTAAATAATTTGCCCAGGTTAATGCTAGATTTGAATTCAAGTCTTCCTGACTCCAGGCCCAGTGCTTTGTCCAAAGTACCATTTGTACAATCACACTAATTTTATAGAAGGTAAAATAGAATTCAATGAGGGACTAGCTCAGCATGACATGGTTAATGTTGGAACTAAGAATCAAACCTAAGTCTTTTGACTCCAAATCTCGTGCTCATTGCCATGCTATTCTTTTTATCTTTGATCAAATAAAGCTGGTCCCAGGGAATTTTATCCTTCCTGTTGCTCGTTTACAATCTTATGGGATCCAATTTGTTATTTGGACATGCCATCTATTGTCTTTCATCCTTAGTATATGACCTGCCCAGTACCTTTTTACATGATATACTACCTCGAATACATTTTTTATCCCTTTTTGAAGGATTCCTCATTCATCTAGTAGTGGCTCAGAAAGGGATCAATGTTTTCCCTTCTTACTCCCCAAAATCTTTTATATATTTTCTTTCTGTTGCATAGTTGGTGATGATAAGCTTCTGTCTTAATTATTGTGGACTCACATTCCAATGCATATGTGATTGTGGGCAGTACTGTTGATATCAAACATTTCTGTACAGATCAGTATGAATGCCTCTCTTAACTGACATTAATGACATATTAACTATTTTAGGTGGTTTTGCTTCTTCTGGTTCATTCTCTGGTTGGTTTTGGTTGATGATTAAAATACTTGTATTCACTCAGTCATATATTTATTAGTCACTTACTATATGCCAAGGAATGAGCAAAGCATTGGGAATACTGAGAAAGGCAAAAGTCAGTCTCCACAAGGAGCTCACAATCTAATAGGGAAAACCTCAAGCAAACAAATATGTACAAACAAGTTAGATAGGAAGTGATTAAGAGAGGGATGGAACTAGAATTAAGTGGGATTTGGAAAGGCTTCCTGTAGAAGGCAGAATTTTAGTTGGGACTTTAAGAAACTCAGGGAAGTCAATAGGTAAAGATAAAGAATAAGAGCATTTCAGGAAGGGGTATATGCATGAAGGCAAAAAATATTGGAGCTTAAAGATAGAATATCTTATGTGAGGAATAACTAAGAGGTCAGTGTCACTAGATTAAAGAGAATATTACTGGGAATGGGGATGGGAAGAGGTTGTGAGGTATGAGAAGACTGATTTTGACTGCAAAGTAGATCTCATATTTGACCCTAGATGCAAGAGGAAACCCTTAGAGTTTATTGAGTATGGGGATGATGAGTTTGTACCTGTGCTTTAGGAAAAATCATTTTGGAGCTGAATGGAGGATGCATTGCAAGGAGGAAAGACTTGGGGCCAGCAGACCCATCAGCTGATTATTGCAATAGTCCAGAAGTGAGGTGTTAAGTTCTGGTTACTTACCAGAAGTAAGGTGTGGAGGTAAATTACCACCACAGTGGTGATAATTTCAGGGGAAAGAAGAGAGAGTATTGAAGAAATATAATCAAAGGCAAAAACAACAGGCCTTGGTAACAGGGCTGATGATGAGAGATATGAGAAATGTGGTACATTTGACAGTAATAGTGAAATTTTTTCAAATACTTATTTGTTCTCTATAGCATGTTTAGTTTTCATTAGTTATCATGAGTCAATTATTCATTCAGGTCAGGAACATGTGCTGTTATTTATGTGACTACTATGCAAGTCAGCTAATCTATTTGTCAGCATTTATTAAGTACCTCCTATGCTCCAGACCCTATGCTAAGAAGTGAAAGAATAGTTTCAGTATCATTTAAAGAATCATATAAGGTATCAAGGGTTCCCCATCCAGACTATCCTTGAATTTTAAGACACATGACTTTAATGAAAAACTAATGATGAAGAAAATCAGTTAATGCTTCTTTTCCTTTAAGCAATTAATAGTTAAAGGTAATTGGCAATTTTTGTTTGTTTGTTTAACCATAACATTGATGTCAGTTTTATTGTTTATATGTTTAAGTGTAGGCGGCATAATCAATAGGTAACCGGCATTGATGTTTTGCAGATTTTTGGAAATAACTGTAATTGTAACAGTTTTGTGCATGCAAATTGATTTTTGGAGTGGCTTGGATGATAGATAGCTATCTGTAATGTTGGGAATATATAAGTTCAAGACCCACTCCTAACACATTCTAGCTTTGAGCAAGTCTTTTAATATCTCAGTGTTCCAAGGCACCTTTTTGACACTCTGATTTGCCCAGGAGAGGCCAAGTTACACTGGTAGAAGAAGTTTTCTCACCTGGAAGTTTCCTATTCCAATGATATTACATTTCCAATCCTCTGCCTTTTCTTTAACTCATCCTTTGGCTAGGATCCTAAGAATGAGTCTCCTGTTCTGATTTCTACCCTCCAGGTTAGTTTGTCCAATTCTGTTGTGCATTTGGGAGCAGTGCCTTTTTATCTAAAGTCTTTCCTTTGTATTTCTATGCAGTATTTTGTTTATTCATATCTTTTGTGACTGACTTGTTTACTTTAATATAGTCAATAGAGCCATGCCATAATGTACGAAGAAGAAAGGATATAAACTTGGTAAAATTTTGAAGAGTGTTGGTACTGTAAAAAACAAATGGTGCATCTATGGGACTCAATGGCAGATCTTTTTATGTTTTGAATCAAGAATTGGGAAAAAACTCCTTTGACATTTCTGTATGCCTTTATTTGATATGTATGCTGCAAAGAAAATGACTTATGAATCTCAAGATTGTTATTTTAAAGGAAATGGAGAAAATAATTTTTTGAGAACTATCAGTATACCTAACTTTCTCTTACCAGAAGGATGTTGGCCAAAATTCCTTTGGATCCACAGCTTTCTAGCATTTTTTTACTTTGTGCTTCTGAAGTAGCAATATGATTTTACATTATGAAATGATCATTTAAATGTCATTAATAGAGTTCTGGAAGTAGATAATTCATTTCAGCACATCTGAGAATTCCACCAGTATCTTTAGTCTACTATATTTGGTTGTGTTCATATATAAACAATAGTTATTGCAAGAAGTTATCTTATTCAAAAAAACCCAGAAATAAATATTCAGTGAATCAGGCAGTATCAATGAAACATAACAGGTTCTATCAGTTAAATCTCAAAGTGACAAATACAAAACAAGGAAATTTTAAGTCAAGCTTTAAAGTCAAGAACATTTAGAAATGCTGTTGTTAGGCTGTAGTTTTGGAGCTCCAGTATACCTTTCAATTGTCCACGCTCTATGTGTCCCCAGAAGCACTCAGTAACACCTTCCCCTCCTGGGGTTACCTTTGTGTTTCCAGGACCCCACTATGGTAATGAAGGAGAGAAAGAAGGAGCCATATTAGCCTGCTGGCATCATGAATGAACTCTATTGTTAGTGAAATTGTAGAAGACAGGCCATCACCTTGTCAGCACTATCTCCTCTTCATAGGGTATTTTTCTTTATTCTCTATAGATGTCTTTCTTTTTAAGCAGTTTTTTTTTTCTCTGCCTAGCTGTTTGATTTTATTATTCTCTTACCTCTGCATCACAGCATCCAGTTTGCTCTCCAAGTCCACATCCTAGGCCCTATAAAGGTTCTCTCCCAGGGCTATTTTAGTAGGTTTCTAATTCAAACTCTTACTGTTGGGTACTCCACCCAAAGGAATGTAAATATTGATTGCTGAAATCTCACAAAATATCTTGGACTTCATGAACTAGATTTCTTATTTAAGGCTTATACCTTAAACCCAAATCACTCTGGCTCTCATTCAGTGATCAGTAATAGATCCAAGCTCCACTTGGTCATTTTTTGAGATTCTGCTTGGTTCAGAGTGAATGTAAGTAGCAATTGTTTCTGTTTGGGCCAAAAACCATAAGGGTTTTCCCCTCCCAGATTGATATATCAATCTCTATCTCTATAAATGTATCAATTTATCCATTTATCTATATCTCTATGTCTATTTCTATTTCTGTCTCTATTTGACTAGATTAAAGGAGCCATTTTCTGCCTCATTTTTCATTTAACCTTAATCATGATTAGACATTGCCTCAGTCAAACTGAGATTTGTTAAAGACCTTAGCTTAACAAGGTCAGTCTCTCACTGTAAATAGGGACATCCCCAGTTATCCTAATCCATATCTTGCCACTGGACTCAGATGGCTGTGGAGGAGAAGGTCAGACTGGTGACTTTACTCATCCCTTCCTCTAAATACAATTTGTATGTCATAATATCACTTTCCTCATATCATGCACCTCTTCTAAGAGAAAGGACATGCAACAATTCCAAATCAAAATAATCTATTCCCCTTCCTTTTATCCAGATATGGCCAAGCTGTCTTTTGTCTGCAAGTCATCTAGGTAAAGGATCTGGAGACCTCAATCTTGATGTAGTAATTGTAGGCAATTGGAGCCTATACTCCAGAGAACTGTGTACATTCTGGGGATTATTTGAGGCCCTTCAGGTATCAAAGAAGTGGCTGTGGAAGTAAATGTCCTCCCTTTTCTCCCAGCCAATATCCTAGTTCAGATCTTTTTTTAACTCTCACTTGTACTATGGGATAATCCTAATAGCTTCCAGTAGTTTTCTTTTCAGTTCTTCCTTTATATGGTTTCTAAAATTATGTTCCAATATATTTAGAGTCAGTAACAGTGGTTCAAATCCTATTTCTGATGCTTATTGTATGACTTTGGTCAAATGAAATTTTTTTTTTTTGCCTTTTGTTGCCTCAATTTGCTCAACTGTAAAATGAGGGAACTGTACAAGATTCCATTGAATGAATGTCTTTTCGATTTTTAAATCTTTGATTCTATGGTTTGACAAATCCTCATGTACTTTCATTAATTCATGATGGACGAGAGTGATGAGGCAACTATATTTGTGAGTCAGGGTAAATAAAGAATAGGGTCTGAGGCAAATAGTTACCCAGATCATTGACAAGATCTTTTGCATTTGGAGATCACTGAAAAGTACTGGGAATGACCTCATTGTGTTCAGAGTAGAGGATGAGGAAATCAGAGTTCATTGTGCTTCCCCAGAGTGGTGGAGACTTTCTTTGAAAGGTAGTCTACTAAAATCTAGGGGTTTGCGTTCCAGAAATGTGTTCTAGTTGGGGAGACTGGGTTCTAAAACCTAGGTAACTCTTTGAGACAAACAAGGTTTATGAGACAAACCATAGTCTTAGAGCATCTAATACTGGACTTGATATCAGGATGATCTGAGCTTGCCTCAGACATTTGATAGTTATTCAATCCTAGGCAAATAACCTTTCTATATCTTTGTTTCCTCAAAGGGAAAATGAGGGGCTTCCTTTTCATCTCTAAGTGATTCCATGCTCTTACAGTACTCATACTTCCTTTTTAGCTCTTTGCAGGAAAAAAAAATATGAAAAAGCAGTCTTATTCTAAGCCAGCATGTGGCACCAAGCCTTGTGTATATAAGGAAGAGAACAAAGTTCCAAATAATATACATTTAAACCTTGGTTTCCTTAGGTTGTGGTTTTAGGCAAAGTTAACCTGATTACCTATATGGGTATCAAAATCACATTTACACCATTGGTTGTTCTGCTGATACAATAAGATAATTATGTAGGACCTTTTTACAAATTTTAAAGCACTAATATACATTAATGGGGAATATCATCCTGAAAGGGACTTAGCACCCTAAAAGAGTTATTTAGCTCTAAGGAGGAGAAGTAGGGTTGAGAAGCATAGGAGATTAGTAGGGATATGACATGGGAGAGAGTTAAGGGGAAAGACACCAGGAGACAGAATGTTGGGGCAGACTGAAATGAGGGCAGTAAATATGGCATGAACCCAAGTAGATTTTTAAGGAAAAATTAACTTCAGGGACATGACTAGTATTTGGGATGGACACGGCAAGGCAAGGCTGCCCAGGACCTCCACAGAGGATGGATCTCAGAAGTTTGATATAACTTGGATTTCTGACTGAAACCTCCATGGAGGGTAGGACCACCAACCTAAACTTGTCTCTATCAGAGCCTTCTCCTTGCCTGCCCAGGGAATAATTTTTTCAATACTTCAGTTTCTCTCTGCCCACCACACCTACCAATCAGGATCTCATTAGTTCTTGATAACATTCCTCAATCATCAGGTTTTAGGAACTACAAAACTGGAGTACACATGCATATGCACATATACACGTATAAATTTTACTGCTAATAGTTAAAATGTTCACCAATTTCCAACTATAAGCTCTGAAGATTGTCCAGACAAAGATTTTTTGGATCTTTTTGTATGAGTAATTTTAGAGTAGTCATTTTTATCAGAAAATTATAAGTAATGTTATGAGAGAATTCCTTCCATTAAAAACCAGTATAAGTTTTACTATAGTCCCACATAATTCTACATGTGAACTCTATAGAAATGTGTATGGATTTTTGATTTGTCATTGGTCTTATTTAAAATTGATGATGGAATTGTCCTATATAATCTAAAGAATGTATTGTAGAGCTATTTATAGAGAAAAGAAGTTCCTTTTTTTTAAAAAAAAATGTGTTCCCACATCTGTTGGAATCTTTACAAACTGCTAACTCATTAGAGTTGATAGATTATTGATCTGATCTTACAAGGAGATGTTTTGGGCCAGAACCTGAAACAAGGTACTAAGTAGAACTAATTGATACAATGCTTGTGTTCACACCTTTACTCATTGGAATTCACAAGTATGGGAGATTCACAAAGTTAACTGTGTAACTTTGTGAATTCACACTTCCCTTGAAGATCTTAGGGCCAGAGAACACTCTGGGAAGAAACCCATAATCCCTCTCTCTTGTATCCCACAATCCCTCTTTCTCATATGTAAGATACAGACAGAGGCTCTTGGAGAGAATTCAGCCAAATTACATGGAAAAGAGAGCGTCAAGTCAGAAGAAGCCACGAGTCAGGGTAGAGCTAGAACCAAGAGAGAATTACTTTGGAAGGCAAGAGAGACAGATTCATCTTTGTGCTGGCTGAAGCTGAAGAAAGCAGAGACAGAGGCTGAAGGATAAACCTTTGGATAGGGAGACATTCAGAGGGAGTTCTTGGAACCAAGCAGAGATATAGGCCTCTAAGAATCTAGCTACCCAGGCCCAAGGAAAGAGACAAGACTTGGAAGGAGAAATAAACATTTGTATTTTTACCAGCTGGCTGCATTTGGGTGATTATTACTTTCAACTGCAACTAAGACTGCCTCCAGAAAATGTCCTCAAAAAACCTTCTCCCCCAGAGAGAACCATCATCATATATTATTATATTATTTTAAAGAAGAACAAGAACTCCAACACACATCATTGGACTTGTAGTAGCTTTCATGGAAATTGAATTGTGCTCTTGCTCTTCATTAGGTCAGATTGTGGTCAGCCTAACCAAATCTAATAAGCCGCTTGTCTCCATTAAAATGATTTTTGTCACTGGAGGCAGGAATCCAAAAAATAGAGAAGCCACACATAATCGTCTTCACTTTAGCTCTTTCAGATTGAATGGAAAAAATGGAACTGCAAGAAATAAAATTCTGACCAAATAAATAAATGTTCAAATGAACAAACAAATAAATATATATTATATATGTGTTTCCATGTGTGTATACATACATACTGCATATATGTATATAAAATAGATGAAAATGTAATTTGCTTATTTTTCTTTTGTTATTACCCCCTTCTGGTGTTAACCTCAGTCACATGAACTTCTGATTTTCCTTGGGTTATTGTTATTGCTTGCATTTGTCATGTGCTTGAACTTTGTTGTTTTTGTTTTTTTTTCCCTCTCCTTCTGCACAGATTGATAAGTTTCAAGTGGAAGCTGTATCTCTGGGGAAACTGCAGAAGGTGCTATTGCTCTGTAAGGCCACTGACCTATCTCAGTACTGGTACTGTGAGAAAGTCATAGTCAGAGAACCAATGAAGGAATTAGAGTCCATATTCAACTGTGAAAGGTAAGGTTAACTCTCTACTGCTAACTTTTAATCATTCTCTTGTGAGATATGCTATTGTCTTAGAATTATATTCACCTCATAGCTGGCAAAAATCTACAGAATTCTATTTGATTTTTAAGGGGAAATATTCTTTAAAATTCTCTATGTGATTTAATTTTTTCCACCATTGATAATTTAATTTTGTGATCTCCTGGTAATTATTGGAAAGAGAATCCACATCCCTTCATATATTTTTGCTGGAGCAATGTGCTTCAATATTACAGGGACAGTCTCATAAAGTCTGAAATCTACTAAGCAAACAGTGAGGATAAATCACAGGAATAAGTTTTTAAATTTAATTTAATCCATTATCAAAAGAGTCAGTGGACTCCAATTTTAAACATGATTGTCTTAGTGATATTCTTTCAAAAGAAGTGATCAGAAGTAAAGGAATGAGAACAAGACAAACAAAACAATTGTTTGAAAAAAGTCAGGGAAGTAGATCCAGTAAACAAGGAAATCACCAAATTGGTGTAAGCAAGAAGTTATTAGATGGGCAATGCAACAAGAACTAAGAAAACTTCATTATAAAACACCAAAGAGAATGAGATACCAAACCTAGACAGCAGTAATGAGAATTTTATTTGGCTTTAGACTACCAGGTACCACATTGCATCTTTTCCCTTTTCGGCATCTCTCTCGATTCCAACTCTTCCTTTCCATTTTTTCTATCATCATTGTAATTTAGACTCTTTATTCTGAGATTATGATGCTATTATTATTGTTGTTGTTAATTATCATTGTAGTCATTGTTATGTATTCTCAGGCTGGGCTCTTTGTCCCAAATTTTTTCCTATTAATCCCTTAGATGCTTGCAGATTACTCTTTTTAATTTTTAAAAAAAATTTTTAAAATAATTACAACTTTTTATTGACAGAACCCATGCCTGGGTAATTATTTTACAACATTATCCCTTGCACTCACTTCTGTTCTGACTTTTTCCCTCCCTCCCTCCCTCCACCCCCTCCCCCAGATGGTAAGCAGTCCTATACATGTTAAATATGTCACAGTATTTCCTAGATACAATATATGTGTGCAGAACCGGACAGTTCTCTTGTTGCACAGGAAGAATTGGATTCAGAAGTAAAAATAACACAGGAAGAAAAACAAAAATGCAAACAGTTTACAATCATTTCCCAGTGTTCTTTCTTTGGGTGTAGCTGCTTCTGTCTATCATTGATCAATTGAAACTAAGTTAGATCTCTTTGTCAAAGAAATACACTTCCATCAGAATACATCCTCATACAGTATCGTTGTTGAGGTATATAAAGATCTCCTGGTTCTGCTCATTTCACTTAGCATGTGAAATGCTAAGTTCATGTAAGTCTCTCCAAGCTTCTCTGTATTCATCCTGCTGGTCATTTCTTACAGAACAATAACATTCCATAATATTCATATACCACAATTTATTTATTCAGCCATTCTCCAATTGATGGGCATCCACTCATTTTCCAGTTTCTTGCCACTACAAACAGGGCTGCCATAAACATTTTGGCATATACAGGTCCCTTTCCTTTCTTTAGTATCTCTTTGGGATATAAGTCCAGTAGCAGTACCTGCAGATTACTCTTGATAAAGAATTGCTTTGAACTCTCTTGCTTAGAAATCTGTAATTGTTCTTGCTCTATACAATAGTCTAAATTTCTAAATGACATTCAAGACACTCCATTGTCTGATCCATTCTTCCATAATAGTCTTACAGTGTACACAGTTATTGAATGTGTAGGGAAATGGAAAATGGACAAAGGATGACTCTGAAATTATGATCTTGGATAATGAAAAAGATGGTAGCACTCTAGACAGAAAGTGATGGAAGAAGTGTGGTCTTTGGAGAAAAGATTGTATATTCTGATTAAGACATAATGAGTTTGAGAAACCTATAGAAAATATCTAGTATAGAATACGTAAATATTCTATAGGCCATGAACTCAAGAAAAATATAGGCACTGATTATATAGGTCTTAGAGCCATCTGCATAGAGATAATAATTAAAAGCATGGCGATTGATGAGACAACTGAGATTGTGGAGAGCAAAAGAGTAGCTCCTATTAGAGAGAATGACATGAATGGTGGAAGATCCATGCAAGAATAGTGAGAAGAAATGTTAGGAAAAAAGCAGAGCAGTGTCACATAAACCTAGATAAGTGAGACTATTCAGGAAGCAACAGTGTCAAATGCTGCTGAGTTGTGAAAAATTAGGAAGAATTGAAAAAAGGCAACATTATTTGTTATCAATTAAAAGATCATTGATAACTCTTTCTCTCTTTTCCCTCCCTCTCTCCCCTCTTCCTCTCCCTCTGTCTCTTTCTCTCTTTCTCTTTCTTTGTGTATGTCTCTGTCTCTCTTTCTTTTTTTGTGTGTCTGTCTCTCTATCTCTCTCTGTCTGTCTCTGCCTCTGTCTGTCTGTCTCTCTCAATCTAAAATCCAAGCTTCTCCACAAACTGTCTATAGTTAGAGGGAATAAATGGGTTGTACAGGTGATAGAAATAGATGCAGATTTTCAGAATGATATCTAGAAATTGGATGATTACAGCTGACTTTGGAACCTGGAAGACAACTCGTAATCAGTGTAGAATTTTATTAATGAATAGGTGGTATACCCCTATTTTTTTCAGCTACCTTAGACATAAATCTTTGTATTGCTTGCAAAATGTTGTCCAATTTTGAGCAGGCATCCAAAAGATCGTATAATCCAGCATAGCATCTACCATTTATTCATATTACCTCAATTTACAGCTTGAGAACCATCAGCAAAGTTCAAGATATCAGAAATTGGTAGACAGATTTAAGGACCATATTGTTGAATATGTGTAAGTCTGGTTTTAATCTTGGAAGATTTACTTGAATCTCCTCATTGTTAAAGAGAATGGCTATTTGGTGGGAATGGGACAAACTTTTGGATATAATTTTCTTTTTAAGGAATAACAACTTGGCAAACAACTTGAATTAAAAACAAATTCTCCTTAATTCATCTAGAATAGAAATATTTAATGGGACATATATATATACATTATATATATATATATATATATATATATATATATATATATATATATATATATATATATTTTTTTTTTTTTCTAGTTTGGCACCATCTCTTAGAGGAAAACAAAACCAGGCTCCCAGATCCTTTTTCTAATCTCCCTCTCTCTAGGAAGGATTCTTTAAGTCTTTTTTTTTTTTTTTGGAAAGGGATAAGCAGGAATCCTGATAAGCCTACCTGCAAATCACATATAGTTAAATCCATGTTGATGTATTCATATGAATATACGGGTGGATATGATAGAAACCTCATGTTTGTATGTGAAGAGGAGGAAATGAAAAGGCCAGAGATGAAAGATTTCTTTATGAATATTTCTTGGCCCCAGCTTTTGCTTAAGGGCTATTGTTTCCTGTTGGCAGGAAAAGCTTTGGGAGCTGATGCAGCATTTAGGGCACAATGGCACTATTGTGACCCCCAGAGGCATAGTCAAGCAATTAGTTATTCACAATTAATAAACTCATTCACTTTTAAGGACAGTGAGCTCTAGGTATTTGGATGAATGCGCAAGGATGGTTGTGGTCTAGACAAGAGAAAATTCTTATCTTGGATTATCAAATATGATAATATTTATAAAAAGTAGTCAGCATAGTTCCTGCCACATAGTAGGTTCTATATAAATGGTATGGATTTTTTGCCTTATTAATATATATATAATATTACTCTATGTTACCTTGATTTTATCTATCTTGTTTCTTTTGTATAAAGTACATTTTTCCCAAGCTGGATTCTTGATGGATCCCATCTCACCAAAGCTGAGTGATACTTATGAAGCTAATTTTGCCTCCTTGTATTAGGATCGTTTGTTTACCTTGCTCATTACCTATGCTTTTTGCTTTTGAATCTAGATAACTAAGGATATAGATTTTATTACTAGCTCCTCTCTTGATTTTTGACTCCTATGAATTACATGCTTTTTCCTCCTATATTCTAATTACTTTCTATAATGTTTTGCTGAATACATATAAAAGTAGGTTTCCTGCTCTCCTTTCCTTCTCATTTGAAATCTCTTTTGATTAGAATTATAAGATGCACAGCAGATGAATATTAATTCTTATTAGCTGTGTTCTCTCCCTGGCCAAGAGCCCATCTTTATTGTATTGTAAACTGTGGTCCAGAAATCAAAATCCTGTTCTTAATCATTTGTCCACTTACCAAATATGCCTCTCTGACCTAAGGTCCTTGTCTTAAATCGCCAATAATGAAGAAAATGTCACCTATACCCTCTAAGTTTTTCAATTTTTTGAACAGTACTTTACATTCATTAGCAATACTTCACAGATTACTTTTGTCAGCATTATTTTTCCCAAGCTAATCACTAGAAGTGGTTAATGGGCATTAGGTCTGGCAGTTCTCAGAAGATTTTATGTAAGGCTCTAAAAGGACAGTATATGTCTATATGTCTCTATTATTAGCATGAGCTCAACAAATAGTGCTCAGTATCCCTGGGGGATACGTCTTCTTCCTTACAGGATGATTCCCCACCTAATGCCACTTGTGGAACATTTGTACTTGGTCGCTGTACCTCATATTGAAAATATCTTCTTGCCTCTTTATAGAAGTGGGAGCTTATGGTATGGAATATTGCATATAATGTGAAACTTTTTTGGATCTTAGCTAGTTTGATGAATCTCCTCCCCCCCCCCCTTTTAAAATACTTTATTATACAAGTCTGCTCTTTGAAAGGGGAGTGAAGGAGAAAAAGCAATTGATGAAAATTTAGGATATGCTGGGTGTTGAAGGAAAAGTTTGTAGTCCATGCTACTAAAAAAGCTAAGGCTAGAGTAATATTTGAATCTGGAAAAATTCTGAGTTGTAATAGGCTCATGCCTTTTGCATCCACACTAAGTCTAACACCTATGTGGTTGGTGGGATGTGATGGATGGGATGGGAGTGGGGGAGGGATGTACCAGGCTACCTAAGGATGATTGAACTGATCCAGGCCAGAAATACAAAAGGTCAAATCTTTTTTTTTTTTTTCCAATCATCAATAGGGTCCTTTCTTCCTTTCTTCTTTTCTCCCTTCCTTTTCTTTCCTTAAAAGCAGAGAGTTAGTCCTAAGCCCTTTCATATTTTTCTTTAAGAGAAATGACAATATTTACTTTGAATTAGGGAGAAATTGAAGCACTGACTTTATAGATTACTACATTTTCTTGCTCTCCCTATGTGGTAAAATCATGGACCTCAATTTATTCCCCTGTTGTTCTTGTTAGTACTTTTTCCATTCAATTGAAACATAAAATTTCTTCAGTTCACAAATGAAGAAACTAAGGTCAAAAGACAAGAGACTTGCTCTTGATTACACAGGTATAAGTACCAGAACCAGGATTCAAAATCCTGTTCATCTCCAAGTGATTTTTCCACTATAACATATTCCTTATTTCATCAACACGATAGATTAAATAATATTATCTTTATAGAATTTTTTCTTTATAGAACTTATTACATATTTTGATTTGTAATCAATTAATTTGGAAATAAACTTTTGGTCTTTCTTAACTTCTGAGCATAGAGGTATTTTTTCCGTGTGTGTGTGTGTGTGTGTGTGTGTGTGTGTGTGTGTGTGTGTGTGTTTGTGTATCAATAATTAGAATAATAGATCTATCTAAAATAATCTAACAACTTCAAATATATAGAACATATCTTGTTCAAAAGTTAGCCAGAAAGGTTTCTGAGCAGCCAATCAGACAATAATAGAGTCTGTGCCACTAGGGCACCACAGGAGAAGAACTTACTTGTGATCTCTTAGGGATGTGACTTTTCCTTTAGCTGCATTTTATCTCATACCTGACTCCAGGAAAGGAAAATACCTGTGTTTGCTCAGAGCTGAGGCTTATTATTGTTTCTGAAAGAATCTGGACCTGACTATTGTTGCTTATCTCCTTGATTGCGCCCTGAACTCAGATATGTGCTTTGAAGTTAGATTGCACTAAAAAAAACAAACCAAAAAAAAAAAAAAAAAAAAACAAATTGGTCTTATAAAAAACTTCAGTTAACTCAAATCTGCTTTTCTTCTAGTTCTAGTAACATGTAAACAAAAGTAGCAAGATATGAATAGCTACCTATTTTGAATATATTGTCACACATGTATGCAAAAATACTTGAAACAATACCAATTACAGAGACTTTTAAAAATTGATTTTTTGAAATATTGTCCTTAGATCATCTAGATTTTTGACTTAATTGTTCTCTTTATCCTTCCAAGAAATCCATCCCTTATCAAGATTTTTTTTTTCAAAAATAAAAGAGAAAGAATATTTTTTAACAAAATTGATTTAAAAAAGAAGCTGACATTATTTGTAATCTTCATACCAATGAACTGTAACTCTTCTATGAAACAGAAAGTTGCCTTCTTAGATGTCATTTTTTGAGATTAAGCTTGGTATTTGTAATTTTTCAGGATTCATTTTCAATTGTTTTGAGGCTAGTCTTTTCTTTTACATTATTATAGTAAGGCAGCTAGATAATTCAGTGAATAGAGTGCTGGACTGGGAGTCAATAAGACCAAAGTTCAAATCTAGCCTCATATACTTGCTTCATGAGCCTGAGCAAGTCATTTAACCTCTTTGCCTTGAACCACTGGAGAAGAGGATGGCAAACTATTCCAGAAAACCCTTGGATAGTTTGATCCACAGGCTCATGAAAAATCAATAATGACCAAACAACAACAATGGCAAGTCACACATATTGCTTTCTTGGTTTTGCTTACTTCACTCAGCATCAGTTCATAAAAGTCTTCCATGTTAATGTGCATTTATCACATTTGTCCTTTCTTAAAGTACTGTAACATCAGTTGCTTTCACTTACCACAATTTGTTTAGACATTCCCATTAGCATGCACTAATGCTCAACAACCATAGGACTGACTGCCTTGATGTTCCTCAATCAAAGCTTATTTAAAATTACAATAAGAATCATTTCCATTTCCCTATTTCCGACCTTTGGGGGCTATTAAAGGAGATGAAATACATGAAAATGATTTTAATAAATGTTCAAGGATTACACAAATGTCAGTTTTCATTACTATTATCAAGAATCAAAAACATAGACTAGCATGTGTTTGGGTAGGGGAGAGATGGATAGTGTTGAGATAAATTGACATATACATTGAGAACATCCTTTCAAGGTACCATACATTGTTATTCAGTCATTTTAATCACATCAGACCCTTCATGATCCCATATGGGATTTTCCTGGCCAAAAAAACCAAAAAACAAAAAAACTGAAGTTGTTTGCCATTTCTTTCTTCAGTGGATTTATTTTTTTTAGACTATCAGAGGACTTGCCAAGGGTTGCATAGTGTTAGCCAAAAACAATGTCATAAGTCCATGAGACACTATATTGCAACTAGATTTATTGGAAGAGAAGTGAACATGAATGTGGAACCCTAAGAAAGTAAAGAGTCCATAATCCATACAGAAATTTGAATATTTATGAAAATAGAAACAGAAATCTCCTTCTAAAGGGGAGGGACATGGGAGTGGGGCAATGATGCAGTAAAAATGGGAAAAGGACAGAATCCTTCTCAAAGAGGAGAAGCAAAGTGATGGTAAAAGCTACATTCTTTTCTCTTGGGAACTGCTAGACCATGAAGCTATGATAGTTTCCTTATCTACAAGGGCCCAGCTGTACAAGCAGTTTTTCAACCTGCTGAAGACTGACTGGCACCTATCTTGACTCTCAACAACACATAGGGATTGTAACTTGGAATCCAAACAACAAATTATGGCAGCTCAGAGGGGCTTCATCTTTGGTACATTCAGGACCTCCCACATAAATTGAGTTCAGTATTTCTAGGAAAAAAAACCTGTCAACTCAAAAAGAAAAGTTTAGGGGACTCTTTAGCATTCACTAATAACTAGGAAGTCTCTGAGGCTAGATTAAAACTCAGGTCTTCCTGGATCTGTGGTTATTGCTGTGCTGTTTTAATAATTTTATCATATTTTGGATAAAGCAATAGATGATACATTCATGAAATTTGCAGATAATGAAAATCTGGGAGAGATATTTAACATGTTGATAAATAGAATCTCATTCAAGAGGATATTGACAGATAAGAGTACAAGGTTGAATCTAATAATATGACATTCAATTAGGATAAATGCAAAGTCTTGCTTTTGTGCATAAAAAGCCAACTTCACAATTATAATACAGTGGAAGTATAGATAGAGTGAAGTTCTGAGAAAAAATCAGAGGATTTTGGAAGACTAAAATCTCAGATTTTGTCAGCAATATGCTGAGGCAGTTTAAAACACTGATGTGATCTTGAATTTTAATATAAAAGCAAAAATTCTAAAAATAGAGAGGTTACTGTACTCTGCCCATATCAGACTTTATGTATAGTACTATGGTCAGTTCTGAGTACCACATTTTTGGAAGGACATTGAGATACTCAAGAGTGTCCTTAGGAAGGCAAGCAGGATAATTAAGGGACTTCATTTTGATACCAAAATTGAGTGAAGGAATTGAGCATGTTGAGTTTAGAGAAGAGAATACACAGAAGGTTTGAGAGGCATTTGGTTTCCTTTATAAGTGCTTATAATCAGAGGTTAGAAGACCACTTGTCACTGTTATAGTGTTGGACCTCTGATTTTCTCTGACTTTGAAAATTCTGCAATTCTGTGATTAAGTCATCAAAAAAGAGGTAAGTTGTACACTTCATACCTTTATTAAGGAGGAAGAGAAAACTGTAATATAGAAACATTTCCATCTTAAATGGAAATCAAATAAATTTTGGAACTTAAAGTACTATATTTCATGTAGATAGGAAATTGGTCTGATTTATTCCATAAACATTATGGGTAGCTGAGATTTCATTGTATATGCTTCATCTCTTTAGCTTAGTTATAAGCTTCTAACACATTTTATTAGTCTTTTATACCTGTATGTTGTAATATATATATTCTTTTTTATCATACCAGTTTTTACAAATTTAATAATTCTATCTTCCAAATTACCTGAGACACTTTGGCTGAATAGGAAGGTGATCAAGACAGATTGATTTTCTTTTAAAAGTCTGGTCTTTTTTTTGTCACTTTGAGAGTACACTCAAATAAATATGCTTCTGACAGAGAGAAGATGTCTTTCTTTTTTTGAAATAATATTTTATTTTTCCCTAGTTATATGTAAAGACAATTTTAAACATTTACTTAGAATTTTTTTTGAGTTCCAAATTTTCTTTCTCTTTCCTTTCACCTCCCTCCTCCTTTGATATAGGTTATACATGTTCAATTATGCAAAACATTACCATATTAGTCATGTTGTCAAAGAAGACACAGACCCAAAGGAAAAAAACACAAATGAGATATAGAAAGTGAAATACAGTATGCTTCAATCTGCATTGAAACTCCATCAGTACTTTCTCTGAATGTGGACAGCATTTTTCATCATGAATAATTTCTATCTTGGATCTTTGTATTGTTGAGAATATTGTTGAGAATAGTTGTGAATTCATTCACAGCTGATAATCATACAGTATTGCTGTGATTGTGTACAGTGTTTTCCTGGTTCTGCTGCCTTCACTTTGCATAAGTAAATATTTCTTATAGGACAGTGATGTTCCATTACAATCATATACCTCAATTTAGAACATAAGGCTTTAAAGGAATATGACACTGAGACACAGGGAATTTTCAGAAAAATAGAAAAAGTATTTGCTAGGTGGTTGCTATGTGCCAGGCAATATGCTAATGACTGGGGATACAAAGAAAAGTCAAATATGCATTCTGCCCTCAAAGAGCTCACATTCACATGAGAGAGGAAATATAAATAACTAGTTATATATACATATATAGAGGCAGTTCAGTGGCACAATGGATAGGGTGTTGTACCTCAGACCAAGAAAACCTGAGTTTAATTTTGGTCTCAGATACTTATTGGTTATGTGACTATGGAGAAATAACATAGTGCCTAGCATACTGCTTCCAGCTCTTAGCATAGTGCTTGACACATAGTAGGTATTTAGCAAATACTTAGTAACTGCCTGGGTTGATCTCTCTCTATCTCAGCTTCTTCATCTTTAAAATAGGGATTATAATAGCAGCTACTTCTCAGGGTGATTGTTTTTTGTTGTTGCTGCTATTGTTTTTGCAGTGCTTTCTGATTTTTAAAAAATTATTTTTTTATTAAAGCTTTCTATTTTCAAAACATATGCATAGGTAATTTTCAAAAATCACCCTTGCAAAATCTTGTGTTCCACATTTTTTCCCCTCTCTCTCCCTCTTCCCTGCCCCAAGACAGCAAGTAATCCAATATGTTAAACATGCAATTCTTCTATACATATTTCCACAATTATCATTCTACACAAGAAAAAAAAAACCAGATTAAATTAGAAAAAAATAAGAAAGAAAACAAAATGCAAGCAAATAGCAAGAAAAAAGTGAAAATACTATGTTGTGATCCACACTCAGTCCCCACAGTCCTGTCTCTGGATGCAGATGGCTCTCTTCATCACAAGACTGTTGGAACCCGAATCACCTCATTGTTGAAAAGAGCCAAATCTGTCAGAATTGATCATTGTATAATCTTGTTGTTGCTGTGTACAGTAGTTCTCCTACTCATTTCACTCAGCATCATTTCATATAAATCTCTCTAGGCCTCTCTGAAATCATCCTACTGATTGTTTCTGATGGAACAATAATATTCCATAACATTCATATACCACAACTTATTCAGCCATTCTCCAACTAATGGACATCCATTCAGTTTCCAGTTTCTTGCCACTATAAAAAAGGCTCCCACAAACATTTATGCACATGTGGGTCCTTTTTCCTTTTTTATGATCTCTTTGGGATGCAAGCCCATTAGAAACACTGCTGGATCAAAGGGTATGAACAGTCTGATAGTCCTTTGGACATAATTCCAAATTGCTCTCCAGAATGGTTGGATCTGTTCATAGTTCCACCAACAATGTATTAGTGTCCCAGTTTTTCCACATCCTCTCCCATATTCATCATTATCTTTTCCTTATTATCTTAGTCAACATGAGAAATGTGTAGTGGTACGTCAGAGTTGTCTTAATTTGTATTTCTCTGATCAATAATGATTTAAAGCATTTTTTTTATGTGACTATAAATGGTTTCAATTTTTTCACCTGAAAATTGTCTATTCATATCATTTGACCATTTATCAATTGGACAATGGTTTGTATTCTTATAAATTTGAATATAATATATTCATATAATCATATAATATATTCATATAATCATATAATATAAAATATAAATTCATTATAAAAATGAAACCTTTATCAGAACACTTGGATGTAAATTTTTTTTCCATTTGTTGCTTTTCTTCTAATCTTGTTTGCATTGGTTTTGTTTGTACAAAAATTTTTTAACTTAATATAATCAAAATTATACATTTTTGTATTCCATAATGTACTCTAGTTCTTCTTTGGCCACAAATTATTTTCTTCTCCACAGATCTGAGGGATAGACTCCTTTGTTCTTCTAATTTTCTTATTGTATCACTTTTTATGTCTAGATCATGAACCTATTTTCAACCATATCTTGGTACAAGGTGTCAGGTGTGAGTCAATATCTATTTTCTGCCAAACTAATTTCCAATTTTCCAAACAATTTTTGTCAAATAGTGAATTCTTATCTGGGGTCTTTAGGTTAATCAAATACTAGAGTACTATAGTCATTGACTATTGTGTCTTGTGAACATAACCTATTCTACTGATCAACTACTTTATTTCTTATCTGGTATCAAATGATTTTGATTGCTGCTGCTTTATAATATTGTTTTAGGTCTGATACAGCTAAGCCACCTTCATTGCTATTTTTTTTTCATTAATTACCTTGAAATTCTTTACCTTTTGTTCTTCTAGATGAACTTTGTTATTTTTCCCTAGCTCTGTAAAATAATTTCTTGGGAATTTTATTGCTATGGCACTAAGTAAGTAGATTAATTTAAGTAGTATTGTCATTTTTATTATCTTAGCTAGGCCTACCTTTCATATTTTTCAGTTGATTAGATCTGACTTTATTTACATGGAAGTGTTTTATGATTGTGTTCATATAGTAACTGACTTTGCTTTGGCAGGTAAACTCCCAAATGTTTTATATCATTTAGAGTTATTTTAAGTATAATTTCTCTTTGCATCTCTTGTTGCCGGACTTTGTTGGTAATATATAAAACTGCTGCTGCTGCTGATTTTTTGTAGACTGATTTTGTATCCTGCAATTTTGCTAATGTTGTGAATTGTTTCTTGTAGTTTTTTAGTTGATTCTCTAGGATTCTCTAAGTATACTATTATATCATCTGTAAAGAGTGATAATTTGGTTTTCTCATTACCTACTCTAATTCCTTTAATAATAATAATAATAAAGGAATTCTCCTCCTATTTCTTCTCCTATTGCCAAAGCTAGTATTTCTATTACATATTGAATAGTAATGGTAATAGTGGGAAACCTTGTTTCACGCCTGATTTTATTGGTTCTAGTTTATTCTCATTACAGATGATGCTTGCTGGTGTTCTAAATAGTTGCTACTGATCATTTTAAAGAAAACTCCATTTATTTCTTTATTCTTTAGTGTTTTTAATAAGAATGGGTGTTGAACTTTGTCAAATACTTTTTCTGCATCTATTGAGATAATCATGATTTTTGTTAATTTGGTTTTTGATATAGTCAATTATGCTAATAGTTTGCCTAATATTGAACCAGCTTCTTAGGATGCTTATAAAGATAAAATGAGATTATATTTGTAAAGTGCTTCATAAACTTTAAAACACTACATAAATGCTAGCTGTTATTATTATCATCATTACTACTAGTGTTATTTTTATGTAGGTAACATTTATTGTTGCACTATCTAGCAATGTATTCACAATGTAAATGCAAAGTTATCTCAGAGGGAAGATGTGGAGAAAGAATGTAGTAGGGTTTGGAGCAACCAGGAAACCTTCTGCAGAAAGTAAGATGAGCTATTTTGAATAATACCAGAGAAGACATGAGAAGTCTGGAATGAGACAGAACATTTCAGAAATGGGGACAACCAACAGAATGAAACATCCCATGTGAGGACCAGAAATTAGGCTTGTGAGATTG
Source organism: Antechinus flavipes (assembly GCF_016432865.1). NCBI lineage: Eukaryota > Metazoa > Chordata > Mammalia > Dasyuromorphia > Dasyuridae > Antechinus > Antechinus flavipes. The sequence continues at coordinate 469,857,239 of NC_067398.1, read as the reverse complement.
GTTTATAGAGTGCATGAGGGGAAAAAGGTGTGCAATAATTGAAAGGGAGGAAGAGACTAGATTGTGAAAAGGTTAAAATATCAAAGAGATGACTTTATATTTGAATCCTGAAGGCAATTGGAAGCACTTAGAACTTAACTGAGTATTGAGGGAGGGCAAAACATTTTCAGACTTTAGAAAAGTCATTTTGGGTCATCATTTTGGGGCGGCTAGATGATTCAGTGACTAGAGCACTGGCCTGGGAGTGAGAAGAATCTAAATTCAAATCTGACCTCAGACAGTTAACACTTCCTAACTGAAAAAGTCACTTAACCCCAATTTCCTCAAAAAAGAAAAAGAAAAGAAAGAGAAGAAAGAAAAAAGTCATTTTGGCAGCTGAGTGGAGTTGAGGGTATGGGGGGGGGGCTTGAAGCATGACATACATATTCATTTTCTTCTATCTTATGGAGGGAGATAAGATAAATTACTTCTTCTCCAAGTCCTGAAGTTAAGCAGCAAGTCCATATTGGAGCCAGGAATGGAACACAGGTGTAACTGGTTCCCAGCCAACAATACAGGCTCTGCTCCTGCCTCTAGCTGCTGTTACTCTGACATCAGAATTTTATCTCTGTGTATGAAAGGCCACAAGCAGAGGACTGATGTGAATGTGGCAGGAGGCTCTATGGGGAAATGAGGCCAGCTGACTTTGCCAGGAACCTAGAGGGAGCTGCTCATTGTTGCCTGCACCCCCCTCATCAGTCACATGGCCTAGCCAAACAGTGCATGACAGGACACTTTGTGGATAATTAGCACTAGGGTCTGGTCAGCAGAAAATGCTCAGCTGTTGAAATCACAAAGGTAAAAAAGGAAAGAAAATTTCTGTCATTCTCTTTGCAGCTCCTTAGGGGGAAAAAGAAATTCCACAGAGAAATGGAATTAGGACAAGGAGAAAGACCACCAAGCGATAGTTCCCTTTATGAGCCAAAAAAAGTACAGCTAAAATACAATGCTTAACTATGGGAAGAGAATGCTTTTGTCCATCACAGATGCTTCATACATTTGTACATGGCCCATTTTTCTTCAGTTTGAACACCCACGTCCTTCTGGTTTTATTTTAATTCTATACCTGAAGTTTTTTTTTTTTTTTTTTTTTCAAATTTCCTATTTTTATTTTATTTTTTTCCAGTACTTATAATATACACAGGTGTATACACTCTTTAGTGACTACAATTTGCCCTCATGATTTTGGGCACATTTTAAATTGATTTAGAGAAATGTGCAACCAGCCTTATGAATTTAAGTAAATTGTTTTGTATAATAGTTCTGTAGGGTCCATATTGGACCTTGCCCTTCTTAGTTTACTTGCTTTCCAACCGGAGATATCTAGGACTATGTGTGTTCTCAAATTCATTATATTGTCATGCCTACTCTGAAATGGGACTACTTTATTTTAATTATACAATTAAAAAATAAGAGAAATAATTCCTATAAAGTGACATGTGATACATGCTTTTACTAGTCCATTTGGCTTAGGAGAGTGCAGATAAGTTGAGATTGAGTAGCCTTTTAAAGTTAAACTTTTTTAGATTTAAGACAGACAGTAGTTAGTGCCTTCTGCCTCACTGTGTTAGCATCTATTATTCTTGATTCAGGAAATGTTTTTGACATGAGCTTCACAGGGAGCAAGTTATTAGAGACAAAGGTCCTCCTTCAGGCAGTGCTGAAAAGAAGAACAGAAAGATGGAGGAAATAGAAAATATAGATGCAAATAAATTATATTTTGCAACCAGCTGCTGTATGAAGAGTTATACACTGTTAAACATGAAGCTATAAGGTCTGTTAGATAGAATGGTCATATGATTTAATGACCTAAGAAATGATGTCCAACTTCAGGCTGCTGTTTTGCTCCTTGTTGTTCTTATCAAATTTTTCATATGCAAAGTGCCCAATTTCTGCTCCTGATTATTAAAGTGCTTTCCTATTAAGAGAAGGATACTAGAATGCCTTTTATTTTAAGGCCAAGGAAATAAGGCAGAGGAAAATATAGTTGGAGGACAGGACTAGCTGTGAGAAAATCTTTGGAATCTTTTTGTGACTTCTGTGGGTCAAGAACTTTTCCTTTTTCACTGGACCATTAGGCAGAAGTAACAGAACAAGAGAGGAATGTGCCTTGAAATAAGAGCTGGCCAGAGGTTAAGAGCTTTCTTTCTTTGGAAAATCCAGGTTATGTGCTTCAACTTTTCCATTGCTCTATGTGGATCATGATATAATATTCCTTTCTTTGTATTTCTAAGGACAGGAAGCCATTTGTAGTTGTGTTGGCCCTATACAAAATAGTGAAATAGATGAAATTGTCTGTTTATGTTATATATGTTAAAGGCACAGTGTAAGTAAGATAACTAAGTTATATAAAGCACAGTCCTGCCTTCAAGGGGCTAATAATTTAGCAAGGGAGATAACACAGGGAAGCAAATAAGTATAAGGCGAATAAGTTCAATAAGAGTAATTTTAAAAAAATCCTCTATAACATTCAATGGATGGGATATCTTAGCTTTGTCAAACATTGCCCAAACCACAAGCAGTTTGCTACACTGCTTTAGCTCTGTCTTGTTGGACCCTGTAATCTGACATTTGCCATTTATATAATTCCTTGGGATATTTATGTTTTAAACACTCTTCAACCCGGGGAAAGAAAGGTTTTTTTTTTTTTTTTCTCTGTTAAATGATTTTAGGCATCAAGTAGCTGATGAAAGAACTATTTGGGGAGATTAGGAGAACTTTGTAGTAAGAATTTGGAAATCCTTTCATACATAGACTACAGTGATAGAAGATACATAGAATAAAAGCATAAACAAGATTACATTTTGTCCTAAATCACTATATTCATAACCCAAAATTATAGGCCTACTTTGGGGCACATGTTTTCAGTTAACAGATGTATTTCTCATTCAACCAGAAAAAAGAGCAGAAAAAAAAAAGAAATTTGAGAAAAGTATGGACCAAAATTTCTTTTAAAATTTATCAAATAAATTTGTATATAGAAAATCCAAAAGGAAGAGAGACTCCTTAAAGTTAAGGTATTTCCAAATACTTATGTTTACAGAAGTTATCCTGCTAATTGCATTGGAATCATTGCTGAATCACATTTTGGCTGTGCATTGAGAATATTGGCATTTCTTTTTTATGATTTTGAAGTTCTTTGCATTTTTATTTAGTCAAGAATCATAATGACTCTAATAGTTATTTTACATATTTTATAATATGTTTGTATTTGTCAAAATACATGTAATGCAAAAAATAGTTTTCAACATTCACCCTTGAAAAACCTTGTATTACAAATGTTTCTTCCCCCCTCCCCATGTTCCTCCTCCCCTAAATAGCAAGTAATCCAATATAGGTTAAAAATGTTGGTATTACTTTTTAAAATAATCAGCTATAGGTGATTCAAAGAGTAACTGACTGGAGATAGGATAAATGTGATCTGTGGTATATTACTAATTATGACTGAATTTAAGATGTATGAAAATCATAACTAAGGATATGACTGCCAAAAAGGAAAGTGAACTGGTCATACAAGAAGAAGGGATAACACATGGCTAACTCAAGTACTCTACTGATATATATGAAATATTTTTAAAAAATATTTTAAATGATCAAATGAAAGTCTGCCATTTTGCATAGATCAATTATGGACACTTTACAGAAAATTTGGATGATTATGAAATGTTATAGAGGAGATTCCTGGGTTGAACTAGATAGCTAATGAAAACAACAACAACAACAACAAAAAAAAAAAAAAAAAAAACATTGGATTTGGAGTAGATGACATTGGTTAGGATCCTGATTTTGTTATCTACCATCTCTGGGTGTTTGGGAAGATTACCTTACCTCTGGATTTCCTTTTCCTAGATGTCCAATTAAATCATTTCCAGAAATTTTCCTGGGTCTAAATATTTCAGTCCTTAGTGATCCTCTTCAGACCTTCTTCGTGATTCTGGGAGTAAGTCCAATCCTACCTTGTCCAGCAGCTGAAGAATCTAGGAATGTGGTGAAGATGTACATTCTTCTCTCCTGTGTCTTAGGAAATTTTGAGAGAATAAATGACCTGCCATGAGTAAATGATGGAACTATAATGATGTAGCTTGTTCTCTGAGATTCACATCTATGCTGGCCCAATTGAGCTTTGTTTGAATTTATACCAACTAGTCTTGTTGATTTGAATGTTATATTAATGAATCTTGATTATTTGAATGCTATATTTTTTTAATTAGACCTAGCCCTCAGTAATGGACTACCAACAGAAAGTTTCCCACAGCAATTTGTCATGACAGCTGGTCACAAAGAATTAAAAAAAAAAGTCAGAGAGCTCTAAGCTCCTTTCCTTCCCCTCATAACCAACTATTTAATCCAGCTTCAAAAATAGCTCTTCACTGCTTAAATTCATGAAGATGAGAAGCACTACAACTTACCAGCCGAAGTCAATCCAGAAGCTCGCCAGGAAAGGTTTGTCCTGAGGGGCCAGGAACAGACTAGCACAGGCAGCGAGAGGCTAGTGTCCTGAGCAGACCAGGGGCGGGGGTGATCTCTGTGGCTAGAGAAGTTATAGAGATGACTCTGCTATAGGCTAACTGCTCTGCCTTGACTACAAAGCAGTAAACTGGCAGAGAAATTAATGCCTGAAACAAAGGGTCCTCTAAAAAACGCCAGAACCTAACGAGATCTGTCTGTAACCCCTCAAACCCGGAAGTGACTCAGGCAGACTTTACCGCAGCCCTTCGGCCACATCCTGCAGTTCGGGGCTTTTGCGGGGGCAGTTACAAATCTGCAAGGCAAGGGGGCACAGCCTGGGCAGCCTCTGATTGGCAGAGTGGGGGGCTCATCCTGGAGCAATAGAACCTTCCCAGCTGACTGTGCTTCTGGGCAGACACTTTCGGTCCCTGCAAATCCATTCACTACTCAGCTGCTAATACCCACAGCCCCAGGGCAGGGTTTGGCTTGGGGCAGTGAAACTCTCACTGCTAAGTGTCTAGCCCCAGGGCAGTCGTTATCTCACACAGCAGGGGTTCTTTGCAGGGCACTTTTCCAGCCGGGCTCTGCGGGCCTGAGTTACTTTCAGGTGGGGAACTCTTTCCCAGAGCATTCCAGTACCTCGCTGCTTTTTGTAGCCGGCTGGCAGGACAGCTACCGGTCCATATACTTTTCACTGCTCTGCAGAAGAAGCTGGTAACCTTCTGGCTCTGAAGGCAGACCTTACAGGCTTTAACAAAATGAGTAAAAAAATCAAAAGAATGATTGATAGTTTCTACACAGAAAAAGAATAGCTTTTCAACCCTGAAGAGACTAATAGCAGACAGTCTCCAGACAATTATTGGTCTCCAGTACAAAAGGCTCTCCTAGAAGAGACTATTAAAAACCTTAAAAGAGAACTAGAAGAGAAATGGGGAAAGGAAAGAGAAGCTATGCAAGAGAGCAACAACTTCCTAAAATGTGAATTGGAAAAGATAAAAAACTCCCAAGAAATGCAGGGAAACAGAATTTGTGAATTGGAAAAAGAAAATAACTCACTAAAAAAAAAAAAAAATTAGTGAAATGGTAAAAAATTCCATAGAGCAAAACAACTCAATTGGACATAATCAAAAAGAAGTAAAAAAAGCTAATGAAGAAAATAACTCACTAAAAATCAGAACTGAACAAATAGAAATGACTGATTCATTGAGACATCAAGAATCAGTCCAGCAAAACCAAAAAGATGAAAGATTGGGAAAAAATGTCAAATATTTACTTGGAAAAACAACAGACCTGGAAAATAGATCTAGGAGAGATAACCTGAGGATCATCGGACTACCAGAAAATTTTGATGAAAAAAAGAGCCTAGATATTATTTTACAGGAAATCATCAAAGAGAACCGCCCAGAAGTAATAGAACCAGAAGGGAAAATAGGCATTGAAAGAATTCATCGAACACCTTCTGAAAAAGACCCTAAAATAAAGACTCCGAGGAATATTGTGGCCAAACTTCAGAATTTTCTGACTAAAGAAAACATTTTACAAGCAGCCAGGAAAAAACAGTTCAAATACCGAGGTGCCACAATAAGGGTCACGCAAGATCTGGCTGCCTCAACATTAAAGGATCGAAGGGCCTGGAATCAGATATTCCGAAAGGCAAAAGAACTTGGAATGCAACCAAGAATAAACTACCCAGCTAAGCTGAGTATTTCTTTCCACAGAAGAAGATGGACATTTAGTGAAACAGAGGAATTCCATCTGTTTCTAAGGAAAAAACCAGACTTAAACAAAAAATTTGATCTCCAACAACAGGAATCAAGAGAAGTAGAAAAAGGAAAAACTAGACAACATAGTAGAGTAAGAGAATACAGTTCAACCCAACTCCTCCTACAACTACTTCAACAAAGATGAGAAATTGAAGGATACACTGCAAGACTCAAGTGTTTCATTCAAGTCCTCTATCTTCAGAGTCGATGTTCTTTTCACTTGCCATTGTGCTTCCTATGGTCAGGCACACTGTAACATGCCCTTGACTCCTGTGCCTCCAATCCTGTATTTGGAGTGACCAAATAAATGTCTCCTCTCCAACCCACTCACACACACACACAAAAAGATAGAGCACAGGACCTGGAGTCAAGAAGAACTGAATTCAAATCTAGCCTCACATCCTGCCTAGCCTTGGACAAGTCATTTTACCTCTGACTATCTGACAAAATGGATCCACTGGATCCACTAGGGAAGATCTCTGCCAAGAAAAGGCCAAATGGGGACAACAAGGGCTGGACAAGACTGTCACAACTGAGCAACAACCAGAGAGAAGTTTTCCTGATGCCAGGACCAGCCTTCTAGTCATTGTGCCACCCAAAATGCCCTTATTAATATGCCCATTAGCAACCTCTGTGTTATATATGTTTATTTTAATATGTGCCTATTAACACTTTTGTGTTATATATTATGTGTTAATTTTAATATGTGCCTGTTAACAATATTTGTGTTATATGTTATATATTAATTTTAATGTGTGCCTATTAACAATTTTGTATTATCTTAATTTTTAACATATGCCTATTTAAAATTTTTGTTTTATTAAAAAAAAAGTCAGAGAACTGAAAATTTCCCTCTGAGTAAATTTATAGGACAAGTGAGATTTTATAGAGACTTGCATAAAACATGTGATATTTGTGCTTTGGCTATGACCAAGGAATTGTTATGAATGCACAAAGCAAAGGTTGGCCATCTCTCTAGAGAAGAAAGTATAAGAGAAAAAGACCTTTCTGCTCTCTTGCTTACCACATGATGATTAAAAAAAGATTCAAGAAACATAGTTTCTGGGTAATTTAATAATTTTATCAATAAGGCAGGAACATCATTAATTAAAAGAGCAGTAAATTGCCCCTCTTTTTTAGTACAAAGACAATGATGGAGTCAGGCTCACAGTTCACTTGCCCTTCAGTGTTTCTATTTGGGCAGTCAACTTTAATTGGATAGCACAATGAAAGGTGTGTTTTATGAAAATGAAGGGCTGGGAGTGACATTATTTCACCCTTAAACAAGAAACAATTTATATACTTAGACTATACCCGGCCTTGGACTATTCGAAGAATGTATACTCTCTCCTTGCTTTAGCAGAACACTGTAGTTTCCACTAGGGTGGAGTCTTGAACAATAAAGTTAGTTCAATCTCACCAGCAATATCCTTTAAGAGACCAAACTTTTAAAATTGAGATTTTGGAAGAAGGACAGAGATCTGGATTTCCCCAAGATATTGGTAATTAATAACCATTTTCCTCATTCCTAAGGTAAAGTATTTCTTAGAAAGATGGAATAAGTGCTTCAAAGCAAAATTAAAGACCCATGTTTTTGTTATCTTCTTCAGGACTTGTCATAATCTGTTGCTTTAAGATTTTTACATTTCAGAATCTATGTACATAGTAGAGTCAGGGTTCATGAGTCTGAATTCAATTTTAGACAAATTAATTATGCAAAAACCTTTTTTTAAAAAAGTACCATTTTTTGTTCAGAGTGACACAGTAGATAGTGTTGGACTTAGAATTGAGTTCAAATTCTATTCTAGACATTTATTACATATGTAATTTTGGACAAGTCCCCTTCTTGCAGTCTTAGATTCTTAATATGTAATGTGAATAATAATATAACTATCTCACTCATTTGATACATAGAAAATACTTTATATGTGAATGGTATTATTAGTTCTAATATTTATCTATAAAATGGGGATATTAATATTTGTAGTAACTATCTCACAAGGCTGCTGTGAGGAAAGCATTAAATAAATGTGAATAATTGTTATTACAGCCATATTATAAGTGTTTAATAACTAACTGTTGAATAAACTAACCTTTTCAACCCTGCATTTACCTCTCTTCCTCCCCCCTCCTCCCATTTATCTATATTCAGGTATGTTTACTCCCTATTCCAGTGTTTCCTAATAGTTATTGTGATGATTTAAAAAACTCCAAATATATTAAAGTTCCCTAAACTGTGTCTTCCATTTGCTTTTGTAGTTTCAGCTCCTGTTTTCCCCTTATATAAATCCTACACTCTAGCCAATGCTTCCCTTCTCCAAACATAGTATGCACATTGCTAGTATCACACCTTAACTCTATTTAAAATATGTCCCTTCCATCTCTTTTTATTTGAGATGAGTCATTTAAATGACATGTGAACATCTTGGGAATTGTAGCTAGCTGACCCCATACCCACTCCCCTGAAGTGAGGTAAAAGAAAGTCAAAAGCTGAGTTTCTCCTGAAGTGGCCAATTTATCACAGGCAGACAAGAGGGTGGCACCCAAAGTTGAAGCAATGCTCAAGCTATAGTAGATTTTGTGCCTTTAGGGAAGAAGCCAAGAGGCCCGTGGTATAGCTTCTTTTCCTTTCATTTTGAGATTTATTTAGGCTTATCTTGAACAGTTGTTATGGTATTTCTTCTATAAGCTTAATTCTCTTAAATAAAAGGACTTCCTTTTTCATTGATCTGTTGGGTATTATCTTTAAAAACTTGATTGGAGGGAGGTGACTTTAAAGGACTACTCATTTCACAAATTGTCAGAATCTGCAGTTTGGATTTAGGATGCTATATGACATGGAAAAGAGGGGTGGTTTCTGAGCTAATGTTTAGTTTTTGTTGTTGTTGTTGTTGTTGTTGTTGTTGTTGTTGTTGTTGTTAATGAATGAACCTGTAACTCTCCAAAGTAATTCCCAAACCTGAATATAGGCTCACTTAGAGTCGAGACACAGAGCCCTTGAGGATCCTGGAAGACAAACCTCTCCCCTTTATCTGAATGGTGTGAAGTGGGAGAAAGCTAGAAGGAACTGGAGGAATTCTTTTACATAATCAGAGAGCTCCAACTAGGCCTGTCTCTGATTGGGAGGAAAAAGTGAGGAAAACACTGTTACCTGATGCTCCATAGTGCCTACTACTGTTTTTTTTTTTTTTTTTTTCCTGAGCATAATTGGTTTTTATTAGAAGATACAACTTCCTTGAATAGCAACACAACATGGACAAAGTCATATAATTGAATGTAACAATATGAACATATAAATATATTTAAGCAAAGAAAATATGAGATACAAAATATAAAAACTCAGAAAATAAGTTCATTAAGGAATAAAAATTCTAAATATAGAAAAGTTCTAAACTTAGGATGAGTCATTTATTGGTTCTCTTAAATAGAAAACTTGCCATTTTTCATTTTAAATGAGCCAATTCATTAAAAAAAAACACATAATTTATTTATTTATTTTAAATAATAACTTTTTATTGACAGAACCCATGCCAGGGTAATTTTTTTACAACATTATCCCTTGCACTCGCTTCTGTTCCGATTTTTCCCCTCCTTCCCTTCCCCCCCCCTCCCCTAGATGGCAAGCAGTTCTATATATCTTTAAAATGTTGCAGTATATCTAGATACAATATATGTTTGCAGCACCGACCAGTTCTCTTGTTGCATGGGAAGAATTGGATTCAGAAGGTAGAAATAACCCAGGAAGAAAAACAAAAATGCAAATAGTTTACATTCATTTCCCAGTGTTCTTTCTTTGGGTGTAGCTGCTTCTGTCCATCTTTGATCAATTGAAACTGAGTTAGGTCTCTTTGTCAAAGAAATCCACTTCCATCAGAATACATCCTCATACATACAGTATTGTTGTTGAGGTATATAATGATCTCCTGGTTCTGCTCATTTCACTTAGCATCAGTTCATGTAAATCTCTCCAAGTCTCTCTGTATTCATCCTGCTGGTCATTTCTTACAGAACAATAATATTCCATAACATTCATATACCACCATTTACCCAACCATTCTCCAATTGATGGGCATCCATTCAATTTCCAGTTTCTAGCCACTACAAACAGGGCTGCCACAAACATTTTGAGTGCCTATTACTGTTATAGCAATTCTATTTATCCTTTGAAACATGCTGAAATTAAATCTCTTTCATAACACTTCCCCTGAACACCCAAATGGGAAATATTCTCTTATTTGAATGTCTGTAAGATTGTTTGCACCATTTTTACTGGAATTAGGATACTTTGTTTGCATGTATATCAGTATCTTCCTAAGAAAGGGAGATATGATATATATGCTTCTCTAGAGGAAAGGACTATTTCTTTATATCTTCCAAGGTGCCCTGAACAGTGCCTTGTATTATATATACCTAGTAAACTTTTAATGAAAGGGAAAAGGGAAGGAAAGAATAGGAGGAAATGAAAAAGCATATTTGTATTCAGAGTAATTTTTCAATATAATACTGTAAAATATAAAAAAAAATCTCAGTCTCCACTTTTGGGAAATGGGTAATATATTTCAGGGTGTTATGTTTAAGAATGTATTAGGAACATATGAAAAAAGACAAAGATTTGAATAGAAGATGGCAAAAAAAATCCAAAATACTATTTCTTTAGTGGGAAAAAATATTAATAAAAAAATTCATAAGACAGTGAGCTATCACTTAACTTTGCTGTGTTTTTTTTTTCCCCAAAAGAGGCCACTATTAATAATTTCTTGCTATTCTGAGCATGTATTTGTGCTGCTGCAGATCTCTGTACTTTGTCAGTTTATGCTATTCCTTGGTGTGAAATTGACAAGTAGTGATGGCGGGAAATTGACAGAATGAGGCACAGGGATGGTGGTGGCTGCTCGCAGTTGGCTCGCTCATTGTCTAGGTGGGGGCGCTTACTCATGTATTTAGCTGAACGTTAAGATGTTCTCATAGTTATGAAATTGTTCTTTGGACTGAAAGTACCTTAGAGATGATCTCATCTGTTCTGGCTATCCCTACCCCCACCTCCCTTCCACCCGTGCTTTGCAGTAGGAAAGAGCCGCGTCATTTAACTCCCTTGAACCTTGGTTTCCTCATTTGTAATTTGAGGAATTGAACTAGATAATGTATAAAGTTTCTTCCAGTTCAGAATGCTATAATTTCCCCAGGGAGGCAGTGTAGTGTGGCATATAGAGCACTGGCTTAGGGTCTGTCATTAAACTTGTGTGATTTTGAACAAATTACTCAAACTCTCTGAGCCTCGGTTCTCTTTTCTGTAAAATGAAGATATTTTGGGCTAGATGGGTTCTGAGGTTCCTTTTAATTTTAGATTTATGAGCTTGTGATCTCAGGATCCATTCTCTGACTTCTGATCTTCTCCTCTGGCCTCATTTTAGCACAGCTTTAAGCATTTTGTACTGAAAAACAGCTATAACAAAATGGGGCATGTGAAGTAAATTCCTCAGTTGTGCAAAGCTCAGGAGCACATATGCAGATACACATATACACATATGTGTGAATATATAATACCCACATGTTTCTACTCTTCTAAGCATACCCTAACATTAGGATTGGGGAGCATTTTTATATTCTTGCCTCAGTCACAAAATTAGTTAGTTACCATGCTGCTAGAAACAGCCTTTAGCCTAGTTTTGAATCTCTAATCTTTCTCAGTAATTTATTTGGATATTTCCTATCTATACAGGTTAGGGGGGGACGTCCCCAGGGGGCTTATGGATAAGCAAAATTATTTTACAGGTAGGTGAAAGAATCTCAAGAAATGCTCACCCATCTCCAGCGTGCTGCAGGCTTTCCTGCACTCTTCCAAGGTTGTCGTCAATTCTGAAAATTCAGATTTATCAAGAACTTTGCTCACTTGCTTTGCTTCAGGAGAATTTTCCTATTCTAATGCTTTACCTTTGCAGATGACCTTCAGATCTGATGCAGGACTCACCTTGGCAATTCATCCTTGATCTTAAATGTAAAATCGTTTTGGAAAATGAGAATGTTTAACATGTAAATAGGCATAGATATCTATAGGCTAATATATCTAAATATATATGTATACATACCATATATATTCATACATAAACAATAAGGATATTAGATACCATGAGGATCACTTGAAGAATTGTGGATGTCTAGTCTTGAGAAAAGAAGCCTTGGGGGAACATGAAGGCAGGTGATGTAAGAGAAAACTACCTAACAATTTGAGCTGTCCAAAAGGGAACTATGCTGCCTCAAGAGGTTTTTAAATACAGACTAGTATCTACTTTTTTTAGGGATATCACAGAGGGAATTTCTATTTCTATATGGATGGAACTACATGACCTTTCAGATTTCTTCCAAATATAATACATTTCATTCTAATATTATTCAATTCATCTTTTATGGACCATTTCATTCCTTATCAGTAGCCTATATAGAACATATGTGTATACTCCAAAAATAGCCATTTACTCAGAATAAGTAAAAGATTTATTCTGGGCTGGTGATAAGGAATGGTGCCTAAAGGATGATCTGATAGAGTATTTTAAAAAACCATTAAATTGTCAGCCTTGCAGAGACCTTAAAGCTTTCCCTTGAATTATAAGTGAGGAAATTTGGCTCTCTGAAGTCTCCAAGGACATTGATTTAGAGAAAATCTAAGGGGAATGAGAGCTATAGAACCCCGGCTTCAAGAAGTCTGGTGTTTGGGATCCTCTCCTGGCTCTCTAGTTTGCTTTTCTCAGTATTTTCCATCAATATAGAATCCAGGATATTTGCCTTTCAAGAAAAGGAAAAGAGAGGGAAGAGAAGGAGGATCCAGGGAACTATTTTAAATGTTCATCAGCCAACAAATATTTAGCTAGTACTTGGCTAGGGAAGGCTTCCATTGGATATTAAAGGATGATTTGGATTCAGAGAATTGTAGTCTAAAGAACATGGGATTGTAGCCAAGAGGGAAGGAAATAAGCATTTATACATATCTATAAACTTTTATATAAACTATACACTTTACAAATATCTCATTTGATCCTCATAACATCCCTGCAAAGAAGGTGCTATTTTTATCCACTTTTTACACAACTGAGGTGAATAGAGATTTATGTGACTTACCCAAGGTCATACAGCTAGTAAGTGTGTGAGATCAGATTTGAACTCCGGTTTTTCTGACTCTGGACCAAGTGTCATCTAGTCGCCTACAATCAATGGCTTGATCCAAAGATTTGGAAGTCTTCATGAAAAAGGGATATCATGGAGAAATGTAAAGACCATTGTGCTTGCATTAGAGAGGTCACTTTTTCTGGAGAGCAGAATGTAGAGGAATTAAATGTTATTGATTGATTAGGTTAGAGATATAGATACTTTAAATATTAAACTAAAAATATGCAAAGTAATTTTTATATTTCATTTTTAAGCCATTGCTGTGACACAAACTTTACTTTCCACAATGGGCAATCTAACAATCAACTCATTTTATTAGGTGTGATTTTCTAGTGGTGATGGTTTTATAGTGGTGATCAGCATGCAAAATGAAATGTGCAGTCTTTCATGTAATAATAACATGAAAAGAAAATTAACATTTTCTCTTTCTTCTCCTCTTCTGTATTTGCCTTATTTTCTTTCTCCTTTTTCTCTCTTTTCACCTTTTCTTCCTCCTTCTTTAATTTCTCAGGTGGCTTCCTTTTATGTCCCAGGGTATAATTCACTCAGAAATAGAACTTTATCCTCAAGGTAAGTATGGTAATGGGGATCCCCAAATCATGTTGTTATCATCAATCGCTTAAAAATACCATCCTATTCATCACTGGATTTCTGTTTGATAGAATATAACATTTTTATTTAATTTAACAAGAATTTCTTAAGTTCTAACTATTGGTACTGGGACATGAAGGGAATAATTCTTGTCCTTAAGAAGCTTAAATTGTGCTGGGGAAATATAACACTTATGATAAGTGAACACAACATATAAATATATGCCATGTTATTCACATACATATACACAAACATATATATGATTCTTTTTCAAAAAAACTTACACTCACATATACTTACATACATATATACACAAATACATTTTTGTTGCTTAGTCATTTTCAATAATGCCCAACTCTTTTTGACCCTATTTGTTTTTTTTTTTGTTTTTTTTTTTGGTTTGTTTGTTTGTTTTTCTTGGCAAAGATACTGGAAAGGGTTATCAGTTTTTTTTTTTTTCCTAGCTCATTTTACAGATAAGGAAATTGAGGTAAATAGGGTAAGTGACTTGTCTAGAGTTGGATAGCTGGTAAATATGTGGGACCAGATTTGAACTCAGATCTTCTTGGCTCAAGGTCTGGCACTCAGGCCACCATTCCACCTAGCTGCCCATATATACATAGATACATATATGCATGTATAAACACATGCTTATGCAACACAGTGCACATGAGCATATGTACAACATGTGTACATATATGTATACCCCTATCAATGAGTGTATACCCCTATCAATGCATGTGTATACGCACATATACATAGCATACAGATATATTTTGCTTAATTTGACCAAAAATGCATACATATACATATACACACACTTGTGGGTATAAAATTTTTGGAAAAGAATCATATATGTACATGCATACACACACACACATGCACTCACACATATATGTATGTGAATACTATAGATATATTATTCACTTATCAACTTATAGACTATTTTTCCCCAGCATTATTTAAACTTCTTAAGGGCAAAAATTGTTCCTTTTATGCTCTTTCATGCCTCAGTGTCAGTGGCTACATATCTATGTGTGAGTGTGTATATAAACATGCATATCCACAAATATATCTACATGTTTACACATATAACATTTTTGGAGAAAAATCACTTCAAATTGGAAGGTAGCATTTGAGCTGAATATTTGAATGGAGCTGGGGGTTTTTGTGTGAGATTACTCTTGAAAGAGAAGTGAATTTTCTATAAATCCAGGGGATTCGTAACAGTACACTTTTTTTTCATATTTTACAAGTCTTTTAATCTAGGTTTCCTCATTTCCCTCCCCTTGCTTCACAATTCTCAAGTAAGCCAAGCTTACAATAGTAATGTCATATAAGTACATCCCTACTTAAAAAAAAAATAACAAAACCCAAAAAGTTCTCAATAGCTTTTCCCATTTTTCACAAGCAAATACCTTATTGCCTCCTATCTACTTGGAAAAAAATAACACAGTTTTCCAGGGAAGATGGAGTAGAGGTTATGAAAGAGTTAGCCCTTTTTGCAGATGCTTAGAGGAATTGTAGGAGATGGTGTTTGATAGTCACAAAGTTCTGTTTTCATGGGGTAAAATGACCAAATTTAAAGCTCTGTAGCCATTAAAGAGTTAAACTCATATTCTTTTTGCCCTTCCCTCCTATAATGTCATCAGACAGATCTATTATTAACTGCACTTCACTTTTATGTTTGCAGAAATGCAAATAAACCATCAGCCTAAAATGCAAGAGGAAGCAAACGGTAAATGTTGTTGCTGCTTTTCGTCTTCTAATCATCTGAAAGAATCTATTTCTGTTCCAAGATTACCTGCCTTGCACATTTTTCTAGTCTATTCTTATTCATTTAAAAAATATTGATTGAAAATACTTAAAATGAATATAGCAATGAACATTAAACTGCATTTTTGATGAAAAAAGAAAATTACATAAACATTTTGTTTTCCTATAAATGCTTTTTCTTGTTTCTTTCCCCACTTCTGCATTTTTAAATATCTAGGGAAATGATAATTTGCCTAATAATTAATTTCTATGAATTTATCTTGATTTTGCTTCATTTGACCAAATATGCATAATAGCTTCATAGCCCACTGTTTAAGGCCATTGATAACTAGCTTTTTTTCTATATATTTCACTTTTCAAGTCAATATACAATTGGTTTTTAATTCAGCTTTTCATTTTGATATTAATATTGATTTAAATAATATGCATAAGTATCTTACTTAACAAACTGTCTTAAGTAGTTTCAAGTTGAACAATAATTTGGAAATCACCAGAAGAAAGTAACTAATTGTCTATTTGTAATTTCCTGTAACGTTTAGCATCTCCAATGAGACTCAATCACTTCATTTCAATTTCTATCCCCAATGACAAATAACTAGTTATGTCATTTGTATTTAATTATATTATAAATTAAGTTCCAGACGGCATTGTATTGTTATAGATTTTATTTTTAATAACAGAAAAAGGGAGGGGGGCCACTTCTTTAATTTCTGTAGAATATCAAGTCAGATTTCAGAGTTCAGATTTTTCATATGAGCATAAAGTATATAAATGCTGTTATTCTACAAAGTCCAGTTATGCTTATAAAGAAAGTGTAGTTTTCATACCATCCGGAAGATAAACTGTGGCTTATATTAGCTTTCATAAAATGTTCTAAGGTGCTGGAATTATACTCTCAACTAGAAAAAAAAGTTTCTTCATTCTCAAACATGGAAAACATATATGAACATCCTCAGATTTGCAAGTAGAGTTGAGATATACAGATTTGAAAAAATAATTCTTGGAGAAAGATTTGAAAAGAGTATAATATTGCTGATGACATTGAATGTAATAAAAAAATGTTTATTTAGGATTTTACTCACTGTATGTCAGAACTAATTGTTGTGACAAACTATTCCATAATATATAATTTCCAATGAACAGCATCTAGAATTGTGCCAAATGAAATTAAAATAGGTGAACATTTCATCCTTCTTTGGGATATAAATCCACCAAATTACAGGAAAACATGAAATGATTAGCTTTTTTATAATTCTGTGAGTAAACTATTTCAGTAGGAAAGGGATATTGGATAGTATTGGGATAATCTGGTTTCTTCCTCTTAATCTGTCCTTGGCTATTCAGTTTTTATTTCAATCCAGAGTAATAATAATTTTTCAATTTTTGAAAACTGAAAAGGAAGAGTCTAACAACCTTTGTTTTTCTGTGCTGATGATGCATTCCAGTATATCTTAATCCTTACAATTAGAAAATCTTTAGAAGCTAATTCAAAAACCTCTTTCAGAAAACCCTTTAAATGTCTTCCCTTTTGTCCTATTTTCAGTAGTCACAGAATAGCTGCTTCTGCTGCCCGTTATGTTTTGACTATTAAAAGCTTTTTCTATCATCTTTATCAGCAAAATAAACTGACTTCCTTTTGTTTTATACTCCTTGGAGCATCTCCAACTTTCTAGATCTTCCTGGAATTAATTCCCAAGACAAATACAGTAATGTAATAAAGATCTAAGTAGAGAGAAAAGATTAGCCAATAGTATTCAAACATTCTGCTAGTGATTCTGTATATTTAATTTTATACTAATACCCAGGCACATTGGGTCAGTCACACATTTTGAATGTCTACTAAACACAAATTATCATGTTAGTTTTGGCATAATATATGTATATATCTAAAATAATTACTTTACATTTCATTTCTACTTCTGATTCAGAAAATAAGAACCTTGATTTTCTATGTTTTAGCATAACCATTAAAATGCTATCTATTTTAATAGATTAGTTAGAATTATTTATTGTCCAAAGCAGCAGTTTAGATATACTACAGTACAGTCATACATTTTCTTGAGGAGCTGTTTTATATATATATATATATAAACATATCAGATTTCCATCTTTGGTGGATAATATGAATACCTGAAATATTTGTGATTTTGTCAATATGGAGAACTCCCTGAATTGATACTGTTTGCATCCAGTTAAGAGTTAGTAGATAAGATCTAAAGAGTTGCCTGAAGCAAATTAAGTGATTTGCCCAGATTCATATAGTAATTGAATGTCTCAGGCTTTGAGTCTAGATCTTTTCAGTTCCTAGCTCAGTTCATTACTGTATTTGAACATTGTATGTTTATTTTTAGTACTACCTCTATCTACTACTCCATACATGCCATCTCTAACATGTAAAGTCAATGTGTGCTTAGA
The DNA here is from genome assembly GCF_016432865.1 of Antechinus flavipes. Lineage (NCBI taxonomy): Eukaryota > Metazoa > Chordata > Mammalia > Dasyuromorphia > Dasyuridae > Antechinus > Antechinus flavipes. The sequence continues at coordinate 469,839,045 of NC_067398.1, read as the reverse complement.
AATTACAGCAAAAATTACCATTAGTTGAAATTAAGCAAAAGAATGCAAAAAAGTACTTATTAAATTCAAGTCACCAAAGATTTGATCACAAAAAATAATTTAATTAAACATTAAAGGCTTTCCTCTAAGGTATTTCCTATTTATGTTTAAGGATCATATAAGATTCCTTCATAGAAATAATAATAAAAATAAGTTTGCTGTGAAATTCTCTGATAATTAATACTCTAAATAAGGTATAAAACAGGGAGACATATGCTTGCCAAAGATATTTACAGCTTCCATGGAAGGCAGACTCTAAATGGAAGAGGGATTCTCTATATATGATGATGATGAAGGCCTCTCCAGATGTTTCTGTTTGCAGTTAACATTGTGATAATTGCATCAAACCTTGGCACACAAAGGAGCTTCCTAAAAGAGATTTATAATTATTCTGGGATCTACCTTATTATTCCAAAAAATGCAAAGCTAAATGGCTGAAGTTGCTGATTCCACACACTAGTAGGGGAAGAGAATTGAGGCAAAGAGACTAACCAGAAAGCTATTACAATTGTTAGATAGAAGGGGCAGATCCAAGATGGTGGAGAGCAGACATAACTTTCTGTGACCTTCTCTGAGCTTCTCTCACACCAACAGCAGATTAAGCCTCTAAACTGGTCTTAGAGTTAAAGAACCCACAAATATTTGGAGTACAATGCATTCCCAGAAGAAGATACCTTGGAAGAACTTCAGAACAGGTCTGTTTCAAATGATTAGGGGAAAGGCTGCCAAGCACAGACCACAGAACAGGGAGACTAGGCAAGGAGCTGGGGTGGAAAGAGAGCATTGCAGCTTCCATGCACTTGGGAATCTTCTTTGAGTCTCTTAGGCTACTCTGTCCTGGTTGCAAACCAGTGATTCGGCAGATTTGCTACAAAAAGCAAATTGTAAACCACTGAGCCCCTGAAGAACAGAACCTAGCTACAATTACCCAGCACTGAAAGTCAATCAGCTGAACTGCCCCAGGACAAACTAAAGCAGCTATCATTCCTTTTCCTTAAGAGCAGATCTCAAGCCTTAAATAAATTGATGAACAAAAAAACAAAAAGAACTCTCACTATAGACAATTTTTATGGAGAGAGAGAAGAACAGACCTCAAATCCTGAGGCTCCTAAAAGCAAATGAACTCCACATGAAGCCCCAAAGGGACATATGAGCTAGTCCCAATTTCACAAGGCTTTCTTGGAAGATTGCATAAAGGATTTTAAAAGAGTTAGAAGAAAAATGGGGAAAGGAAATAAGATCATTGCAAGAAGGGATGAGAAAAAATATGTCATACCTTACAAAATAGATATGAAAAAAATACCAATTCATTGAAAAAGAAAATTTGTGAAATGGAAAAAAATGCAATGAACAAAATACTTCAATTGGTCAATATAAAAGGAGCTAAAAATCGTAACTGAAGAAAATAATACACTAAAAATTAGAACTGAACAAATGGAAGTGAATGACTCAAATAAGACTTCAAAAATCAGTCACCCCCCCCCCCCCCCGAAATGAAAAAAAAATGGAAGGAAATATGAAATACCTCCTAGGAAAAACAACTGACCTGGAAAATAAATCTAGGAGAAACAATCTAAGGATGATTGGACTTCCTGAAAGCCATGATGAAAAAAAGAATCTAGACATTATCTTATAGAAAATTATAAAGGAAAACAACCCTGATGTCTTAGAATCAGAGGGTAAAATAAACATTGAAAGAATTCACCAATAACTTCCTGAAAGAGATGCCATAATTAATACCCCAAGGAATACCATGGCTAAATTTCAGAACTATAGCATCAAGGAAAAGATATTACAAGCAGCCAGGAAAACACAAACACACACACACACACACACACACACACACACACACACAATTTAAATACTAGAGAGCCATAATTAGGATTACCCAGGACCTAGCAGCTTCGACCTTAAAAAACTGAAGGTCCTGTAATCTGATATTCTGAAAGGCAAAGGAACTTGGATTACAGCCAAGAATGAATTAATCCTGCTAAAATGAACATTATCTTTCAGCAAAGAAGATGGACATTTAATGATATAGGTGAATTTCACCTATTTCTAATGAAAAGACCAAAACTGAACAAAAATTTTGATCTTAAAATACAAAACTCAACAGAAGCATAAAAAGGTGAAAAGGAAAGAACTATTGAGAACTATATTTCTGTTATAGGTATGCTCAGAGGATGTGGGTAATATATACTTTGATTTTATTATGATAATGTGAAAAAGAACCTAGAGGTGGAAAGGAGATTGTACTGGAAAAAGAAGAAAAGGTAGGTAAACTAAGGGAAATTATATCTTACAAGGAGGCAAAGAAGACCTGTTGTAATTGAGGGAAAGAAGAGAGGGGATGAGCATTGTGGGAACCTTACTCTCATCAGATTTGGCTCGAGAGAATATCAGACATATTTGTTTTCACAGAGAAACTTCTCTTACCTTATAGCAAAGTGGGAGGGGAAAGGGGAAAAGGGAAGGTGTAGGCTAATAGAAGGAAAAAACAGAAGTACTAGGGGAAAGGTGTAAAAAGGGGGAGGGACTCTAAAGGGAGGAAGGCTGTTTGAGGGAGATGGTCATCAGAAGCAAAATACTGGGGAGGAGGAAAAGGGGAAAGAAAGAGAAAAGCATAACAGGATAAATAATATGGCAGGAAATACAGAATTAGTTATTTTAACTGTGAATGTGAATAGAATGAACTCTCCCTTAAAACAGAAGCAGATAGCAGACTGGATAAAAGCCAGAATCCTATAATATGTTGTTTACAAGAAACACATTTAAAGCAGAGCAATACATATAGAGGGAAAGTTAAGGGCAAGAGCAGAATCTATTATGCTTCAGGTGAAATAAAAAGAAGCAGGAGAAGATCTCAGATCTACTGATCTCAGATCAAGTAAAAGCAAAGATAGATCTAATTAAAAGAGAAAAGGAAGGAAATTATATTTTATTAAAGGGTACCATAGAAAATGAAGCAATATCAATACTAAACATATATGCACCAAGTGGTATAGCATCCAAATCCCTACAGAAGAAGTTAAGAAAGATGCAAGAATAAATAGACAGCAAAACTATACTAGTGGGGGATCTCAATCTGGCTCTTTCAGAACTAGATAAATTGAACCACAAAACAAACAAGAAAGAGGTTACAGAGGTAAATAGAAATTTTAAAAAGTTAGTTATGATAGATCTTTAGAGAAAATTAAATGGAGATAGTAGTTTACTTTTTTTTGGTGGTTTATGGAACCTATACAAAAATTGACCACGTATTAGGGTATAAATCCTTCAAAATCAAATACAGAAAGGCAGAAATAGCAAGTGATTTTTTTTCAGATCATAATGCAATAAAAATAACATGTAAAATAAGGCCAGAAAATTGATAGGGCCAAAAATTAATTGGAAATTAAATAATCTAATTCTAAAGAATGAATGGGTGAAATAACAAATCATAGACACAACAACTTCACCCAAGAAAATGACAATAATGAGGCAACATACCAAAATTTGTGGGATGCAGCCAAAGTGGTTATAAAGGGAAATTTTATATTTCTAGATGCTTACTTGCATAAAAAGAGAAAAAGATCAATAAATTGGGCCTACAACTAAAAAATCTAGAAAAAGAACAAATTAAAAACCCTCAATTAAATACCAAATTTGAAATTCTGAAAATAAAAGGGGAGATTAATACAATAGAAAATTAAAAAAAAACCCTAGAGAATCAACTAAGAAACTACTAGAAACAATTTTAGTTCAACAATTAGTTCAACAAAATTAATAAATAAAACTAAGCATTGGTTTTATGAAAAAAAAACAAACTTAATTTTATTAGAAAAATGAAAGTAGAAAATCAAATTGTTAGTCTCAAAAATGAAAAGGGAGAACTTTCCATCAATGAAGAGGAAATTAGAGCAATAATTAGGAGTTATTTTGCCCAACTATATGTCAATAAATTTGATAATCTAAATGAAATAGAAGAATATTTACAAAAATATGGATTGCCCAGTTTAACAGAAGAGGAAATAAATTATTTAAATAGTCCCATTTTAGAAAAAAGAAATAGAACAAGCTATTAATCAACTCTCTAAGAAAAAAATCTCAAGCCAGATGGATTTATATGTGAATTCTACCAAACATTTGAAGAACAATGGATTCCAATACTATATAAACAATTTGAAAAAATGAGGAAAGAAGGAGTCCTACCAGATTTCTTTTATGACACAGATATGGTGCTGATAGCTAAACCAGGTAACAGATAAAGAAAATTATAGATCAATTTCCCTAATGAATATTGATGCAAAAATCTTAAATAAAATATTAGCAATGAGATTACAGAAAGTCATCCCCAGGATACTACACTGTGACCAAGTAGGATTTATACCAAGCATTCAGGGCTGGTTCAATATTAGGAAAACTATTAGCATATTTGACTATATCAATAACCCAACTAACAAAAATCATATGATTATATTAATAGATGCAGAAAAAAAGCATTTGATAAAATCCAACACCCATTCCTATTAAAAACACTACAGTGTATAGTCATAAATGGACTTTTTTTCCTTCAAATGATCAGTAGCATCTATTTAAAACTATCAGTGAGCATCATATGCAATGGAGACAAACTAGAACCATTTCCAATAAGATCAGGAGTGAAACAAGGTTGCCCACTATCACCATTATTATTCAATATTGTATTAGAAATGTTAGCTTTGGCAATAAAAGAAGAAAAAGAGATTAAAGGAATTAGAGTAGGTAATGAGGAAACCAAATTATCACTCTTTGCAGATATGATGGTATACTTAGAGAACCCTAGAGAATCAACTAAGAAACTACTAGAAACAATTTTAGTTCAACAAAATTACAGGATACAAAATAAATCCATATAAATCATCAGCATTTTTATATATTGCCAACAAAGTCCAGTAGCAAGAGATACAAAAAAGAAATTCCATTCACAATAACTGTCGATAGTATAACATATTTGGGAATTTATTTGTCAAGGAAAAGTCAGGGACTATATGAGCACAACACAAAAACACTTTCCACATAAATAAAGTCAGATTTAATCAGTTGGGGAAAATATCAAGTGCTCATGGATTGGCCAAGTGAATATGATAAAAATGACAATGCTACAAAAATTAATCTACTTATTTAGTTCCATGCCAATCAAATTCTCCTAAAATTAGTTTTACAGACCTAGAAAAAATAACAAAGTTCATCTGGAAGAACAAAAAGTCAAGAATTTCAAGGGAATTAATGAAAAAAATGCCAACGAAGGTGGCCTAGCTGTGCCAGACCTAAAACCATATTAGAAAGCAGTGGTCATCGAAACCATTTGGTACTGTCTAAGAAATAAGAGTAGTTGATCAGTGAAATAGGTTAGGATCACAGAACAAAATAATCAATAACCATAGCAATCTAGTGTTTGACAAACGAAAAGACCTTAGCTTTTGGGATAAAAACTCACTATTTGACAAAAACTGCTGGGAAAATTGGAAACTAGTATGGAAGAAACTAGGCATTGACCCACACCTAACACCACATACCAAGATAAGATCGAAATGGGTTCATGATTTAGATATAAAGAGGAAAATTATAAGCAAATTAGAAGAACATAGGATTGTTTACCTCTCAGATCTATGGAGAAAGAAGGAATTTATGTCCATAGAACAACTAGAATTCTCAGATCTATGGAGAAAGAAGGAATTTATGTCCATAGAACAACTAGAATTCATAATTGCACACTAAATAGATAATTTTGATTATATTAAGTTAAAAAGTTTTTGTACAAACAAAATTAATGCAGACAAGATCAGAAGGGAAGCAATAAATTGGGGAACATTTTTACGTTTAAGGGTTCTGATAAAGGTCTCATTTCTAAAATATATAAATAATTGATTCAAATTTGTAAGAATTCAAGCCATTCTCCAATTGATAAATAGTCAAAGGATATGAACATACAATTTTCAGATGAAGAAGTTAAAACCATTTTAGTCATAAAAAGGTGCTCTAAGTCACTATTGATCATAGAAATGCAAATTAAGACAAATCTGAGATACCCTACAGATCTCTCAGATTGGCTAAGATGACAGGAAAAGATAATGATGAATGTTGGAGAGGATGTGGGGAAACTTGGACACTAATACATTGTTGATGGAATTGTGAATGGATTCAACTATTCTGGAGAGCAATTTGGAGCTATGTTCAAAAAATTATTGAACTGTGAATACCCTTTGACCCAGCAGTGCTTCTATTGGGATTATATCACAAAGAGATCTTAAAGGAGGGAAAGGGACCCACATGTGCAAAAATGTTTGTGATTGCTTTTTTTGTAGTTTCCACTGGAAACTGAGTGGATGCCCATCAATTGGAGAATGGTTGAATAAATGATGATATGTGAATGTTATGGAATATTATTGTTCTGTAAGAAAAAATCAGGAGGATGATATTAAAGAAGCCTGGAGAGACTTCCAGAACTGATGATAAGTGAAATGAGCAGAATTAAGAGATCATTGTACAAAGCAGCATCAATATTATATAACAATCAATTCTGATGAATGTGATTCTTTCCAACAATGAGATGATTGAGATCATTTCCAATGATCTTGTGATGAAGAGAGCCATCTACACCCAGAAAGAGGACTGTGGGAACTGAATGTGGATCACAACATAACATTATCACTCTTTTTGTTGTTCTCTTGTATTTTGTTTTCTTACTCATTTATTTTCCTTTTTGATCTGATTTTTCTTGTGCAGCAAGAAAACTGTATAAATATGTTTACACATATTGAAATTAATATAGATTTTAACATGTATGACATATATTGGATTGCTTGCCATTTAGGGGAGGAGGTGGAGAGAAGGGGAAAATCTGAAACACAAGGCTATGCAAGGGTCAATGTTGAAAAATTATCTGCACATATGTTTTGGAAATAAAAAGCTTTTAAAAAATTAGTTAGATGGATATTCCACACACATAGTCCTGGTATCAGAACAAATATCTTGGTAGACCCTGCAGATGGGCAGCTCTCCTTGCCTAGTATTGAATAGGAGAAAAAGAACAGAATGGAATGTATTTGTGAATTTGCATGATACTTGAAAGACTACAGGCTTTTCCCTATTTTTTTTTTAAACACCAATGGTCTTCTGATGATTCCATATGTCTAATATCATGATATTCCTTAGTCTCTCAGTATCAAACTTGTTGGTCCCCCAAAGCAAAGTAGAGAAGTACAATAGGAATAAATAAACTGTAGCAAGTTAACAATGAAAGATGGGGAAAATTGAAGCTACATTAAAGATTTAACATAGAAACAAAGTGGACCCATAATAGAGCACAAGTATAGAATGCATATCCCACATGTTTCATAGTGTTAACATAATGTTAAGAGATGAAGCAGAATAGTCCTAAATACTGGACTGCTCATCTCTGGAGGATTTCTGGAAATACTCATGATAAGGCATGGATGAGTTGCAATTTTAGCCATTTCAATGAAAAGAATGAATGATATGCACCAGCCAAAATTCTGTTTGGCTTAACATGCAAATGAATTTGAGAAAGACCAAAAAGTCAGCTTAAGAGGCAATTTCTTTTGTGCTCATCCACTCAGTCTTCTTTCCTTCTTGTCTTTATGGTATATTTCCATCAACAGCAAAGTCTGAAAGCTTTGGTACTATATTTTGTCTAGCAAGGAAAAAAAAAACCCAACACAAAAACCTTTCAGGCTTCTTAAATTCCTCCTCTTTCTACTCTCCAAGCAAAGAATTTGTATTCCTGGGATATTATCTGGGGTACATATGACCATCTCTGAGCATGCATTATAAACAAGTTAAATTGATAGATAACATCCAACTACATATTAAAATAAGCATCTAGATGCTATTCAATATTCACACTAGAACCGGGTGCATCTAACCTTAATATATGTAATAAACATAATTCATATAGGACAAGTTTTATTAAGTCTTTGTATCTCTCCTGGAACCTTTGAATATATAGCTGATGAATAAATAATTGAAAGAAAAAAACATTTATTAAATGCCTACTATGTGCCTGTATGGTTCTAAGTGCTAAAATAGTAAGAAAACCTGTAACCTCAGGGAATGTATATTCTAAGAAGACCAGAACCACTTTTCTCTTAGGGAAGGGACTTTCTCACATTTCTGCTTGCACCCTTAACTCTTAGCATAGTACCCAGCACAGAATAAGCACTTAATAAATGATCATTCATTTATTCATCTATTAATCTATTGAATGCTTAATGAATACATAACTGCTAGTTAAGTAGTTTTCTAATTGGGGATAATTCTTGCCTTGGTAATATTTAGGTCTGATAGAACTGGAAGTCATTCAGCAATTAGACTAAGCAGAGAAGGGACTAGTGATCCAAACAGGTCTGTAGGGTTGGGGAAAGTTCAGGAATCTATTTTTCCAGAAATAAGTACTAGAATCTGAAATTAGATCCAAAATCAGAGATTGGCCCACAGGGGAAAGGGATCAGTAGAAAATGAGTATCATTAGCAAAAATCCAAATTTAGTTCTAGATACAGGGTATACATTCAAGATAGATCAGGGTACGCAATTAATCAAAGTCCGAATAGTGGTTAATGTATGTAGCACTTTGGCAAATGGGGTCAAAAAGATCTGTTAGCAGGAATCTTTCATTCTCTGTGGCTTAATGGATTGACGAGTTTTAAGGCTTCAATTAATGCTGGGGAGCAGAATTCTGCTCCCTAGTTTTTCATAAAACCATATTCTTACATTTCATTTTGCCTTCCTTCCTCCAAGTATTCTCTCCTAGATTTTACATTTAGACTTCAGGTAATGCTCATAGTCATCTCAGTATTTGGCTGAATATATACACAAATGCATATTTAATGAGATGCATTGTAAAGAACAGTGCACCAGTGCACTAGTTAATTGGGATGATAACCTGTTGCAAAAGACAAAGAAATGGAGACAGACAGACACACACACACACACACACACACACACACACACACACACACACACATTGATGTGAAATCTTAGAGCCCTGAGTTTGAGATCTGTCTTTGGTGATTACTACTTGTATGGCCTTGGGCAAATTATTTAACCTATTTGGATCTCAGTTTCCTCACTGGTAAAATGGGAGTTAAACCAGATGTTCTTTATGGTCCTTTCCAGCTTCAAATCTATGATTTTATATTAAAGAAAGTAACTCATTACAGTTAAGCATATGTTTGAGTGGGGTGATTTATTCTATTGTCTAATTTCTCATCAATTCCTCCCATCTTGTTTTTATATCCTGCTTATCTTGAGCTGATTCTTGCTTGAATTAATTAAATTATTCAATTAACATTGAGAATCTATGTAAAATAATGGAACTTATTAATAATAAAATAATGGAACTCATGGGAGAAAACAAAATTCTTAAATTTAGTTGTGTCCTATTCTATTACTTTCATTGTATTATGCAGGTATGGAAGAGGCATACAAGTATAATTCATTAACACTGTTCTTGTTGTGCTGTTACTATATGTAAGGCATTGTACTAGGAATTCAACTTTTATCTCCCTCCAATAAAACAAAAAAAAAATCTTCCTACTTGGAAGGGACTTGCATCCTATTATTCAATATAAGCTAAAGTATTAATATTTATATAAGATTTAAATAAGAACATAATTAACATATAAACTCGAAGTTCTTGCATAGTGTCTATAAGCAGAGGCTATGAGCTACAGAAATCTACAGAAAATCTCCCTCACATCCTAAAACTATCTAGAATTCACTTCAGACAAAAACTTTCATTTATTTACTTATTTCTTTAACTCACCATAAATCTATGATAATAATACGGACAGCTGGAAATCCCATCTCCAGTGGAATTCAGTCCAACAAACATTTATGGCGTGGTATTATATGGAAAGTACTCTGGGATAAGAAGTTGAAGGAACTAATTCTTTTTCACTTTACCGAATCCTATGAAGTTTGGGGATATTAACTACCCCATGTGGTAGCCCATACTGGAAAGAAGCATGGGAGATAGAATAGATGTACATTAGGAATAATGTTAAATCAAATATAACACAGTTCTAAATTTCATTTCTAGAAGTGATTTTACTTTGTGCTTGCTTTGTGCACCATTTGAAACTTACTGGGGAAAGCTGAGGGTTACTATGTGCTATTTTATCCTAGGGGGCAAGCTATTTCTAATTTCATGTCTTGAGAACAATCCCCATGCTGATCAATTCATGCCATTTTTCTGTGTTCCTTAATGTGTATGAGAGAACCCATGGTATTTGTCTTGGAAGAGGAAAATGTTTATAGAGGGCTTTAAAAAAGGTACCTCAAATATTATGATTAGTTAATGTTGATGATTCAGTTATCTTCTGAAGGTCATGCCAGAAGACTTTAGTGGCTTGTTATTGTGTTACAAATAAAGTCCTGACTCTTTTGCCTGATACTGGAAACATTTTGTAACCTGACAATTTCTTATCTTTCCAAACTTATCTCATTTTATAACTTTCTACATAAACTATAAGATGTAGAGGCTCAGAACTCTGTCAAGGTATACTTGAATCAAGGACAGCAGGGTGCTTATAATTAAGTACCTATTCAGTATGATTGATGGGTTAATGGTTCTCTAGTTAAACATATACTTAATGTGATGTAATGATGTAATCACTCTAGTGTGATATGGTGATACACATGGTTCCACAGTTGGCACATGCTCAATTGCTGTAGTCATGTAATCGTACTGAGATATTTAAGGGTTGAGAGGAGTGGGATCTAAAAGTCTCTCAGCCACAGATTCAGAGAAGACTTCAGACTCCAAATTCTAGACTCCATCTTTGACCAGCCTCATGGTGGCTCTCCTGCTTGCATCAATTTTCCACCTAAAGACCAAGGCCCATCCAGATATCCTCCAGAAAGCTAGCCCAGATGCCCAAACAGGGACAAAAGAACCAGTAGTGTTCGAGAGCTTTTCATGAGTAGGATCCTCCCAGAGTTCCTTTGGTAACCTGAGGGGAAGGAAAGGGAGAAGAGACCCAGTAAAACTGTTTTAGTTGAGGTAATTAAATGGATCAACACATCAAAGGGCCAAGCCAGAAGACTGATGAGAGACTTTAATGCCTGTTCTGACTATAATCCTCTTCTCCTTTTGAAAGTTTGCCTCCATGATATCTCACAAGATCAACACCTGCTATAGTATTTCACCCTATAACCATCCAGAAGTGATAGTACTGCTTGCATTCCTCAGTGTGAAGACTCAGATAACAGCAAATGCACAAATTTACTGACTATGCTGTGGGGGAAAATAATCGTGTCTAAAACAAAAAAATGGGGAATTGTTAAGGACCATGTCTAAGTGAAGAGGGCAGATCAATTCTCCAAGAGCCTCCACAGCTACAGATCATAACACTTAAAAGAGTTGCAAAGCAGCCTTTACTGACACGGTGTTGCTTGTGGATTGGGAATGAAATAAATTGGAGGCAGAGGGAAGAGGAGAGAGGTCAGACAACACAACAGCCTCTTGATCTCCTTGTATTATCATCATCCTCTCACATGAAGAGATTCATTCTACAGGTCTGAGTTAGACCTTCAGCAGCCACTGGCAGGTGGCTCCCATTTTACAACAATAATTTATTATATTTGGGATCATTTTATTTCCCCTAAACATACAGTTTTTATCAACTTTGTACCTCTGCTTCTTATTCTTCTGTCTATTGAATTCTCATTCCTCCTAATTCCAATCCAATGCTACCTTTTTCATGACTCCTTCCTTAATGCATCTAGTTGGGATGGACTTCTCACCTGCTGGTGCCTCCCACAGAATATTGCCTACCCATCTGCGACTGCTTAAGTATTATTTTGTATTGTGGTAATTGTGCACATTATCAACTCTTCCACCAGGATATAGAAATGTATTGTGGATAACATTGCATCTGTACCAATATAGCATGGTGCTTTGCACACAACAGGCACTTAATGAAATAGAATTGAAGGGCATGGGTTTAGAGGCAGTAAATGTCATTTTGGAAAAAATTTCTATAAATGTACATACATTGTGAAGACTTGCAGTTTTTACAATCCGTTTGGTGAATTTCATCCAATTTTAAAAATCTAAGAGACTTAAACTTATATTTTTTTATTTTCTTTGGACTAATAGTAACAATGGAAATAATTATATATAATCCTTTGGGAAAAAATGTGTATATCCAGATAGTGGCCCTATCCCATTAATAGAACATCCTTTTCAAATTGTCTGAGTGGCAGTGACAAGCTTGAACTGAGTGAGTCACCTCCAATAAATGTCTTATTTTTCCTATATATCCATATACATGAAGTCTCCCTCTAAGGGTCCAAACTATTTTTTAAATATTAATACTTACTTTACTTAGTGTATTATTAGCTCCCTGTAGGACTATAAAAGTAGAAAACAAGAAAACTAAAGCTTATACACATAGTAAGCAAGATATTTACTCCAGGTTCCTTTATATTACCTTGTTATGTCTTGCAGTATTTCAGCCACAGATTACTCAATTTGCATTTGTTGTCTCTTTAAGGTAAGTGTGGATGTGTCCTGATTCTTGCCACATTTTGTAATGGCAGGTATGATAAGATTCCATATTCTTAGTGTGCCTAACAAACAAGTGCATGGTGAGAGGTTAATTTGTATGCTATCTTCACTGAAGCTTGCTAAGTATTCAGTGGCTATTTCCTGGGGCCTAAGAAACTAAACGTGTATCTAGACACAGATGTTCTTAGCTTTAAAAGTGTCATTTCTGAGGCAAGGGAGTAAAACATCCATAACCTTTTCTATCAAAATATACTGAATATTGTCCTTAATCTTCCTGGAGTAGATTTATGTTCATTGGAACTGCTGGAAGGGCTCTTAAAGATGATCTATTCCAACTCCTTCATTTGACAGAGTAGGAAACTGAGACCCAGAAAGGTAAGGTGTCTGTTATGCATAAAGCACTGAAACAGGTCCTATGGATTTATATGTTTACATGCTTATTTGTTGACTGTAATTGTTCTCTTACACTGAATTATGAATTTTGGTTTGGTAGATAAGAGATGATACCTATGTGGCAAGAGTATGACATTAGGAAAAAGAAGATTTGAGTTCTAATTTTAGTTTTGTCATTAATTAATTAATTGTCTTTTACCTTCTAAAGTATACTTTAGGGTATAGGTCACTGTTGGTAACATGCTGCCTTTGACTTTTGTTCACTATGTATCTTTTATTTGCTCTTTGACTTTTCTGAAGTCTGAAGACTACTTGGAGAGAACTGGTATTAATGAGATATGCTTTTATAACCAGTGACAGATCATTGATAGTGTACCGCTATTTGCAAAAACAATGATATATGAATTCATTCTATTTCAGTCTAGATCTTGTTCATTATTCATCTACTTTGACTTTTCAAGACATACATATGATGGACAAATTTGATGACCTACCTGTACCGTTCTATAACATACACTCAGTATTTTGCGTTCTTCATCTACTTTATCCAAGATAGATGGTTGTATAGACATCTTTTCCACTACTATGGATTTCACCAATGTAATGACCGCGTATTTAAAATCAGCCGGAGTCAGGAATTCAGGTTAAGGGGAAAATCTTCAATATTTATTGAAGTGAAGAGGTGAATAAAGATTGCAATAGCAAATATAGGCAAGAAAGATTGCGATAGCAAATATAGGCAGTTGCGACAGGAAGCTAGCTAAGAGAGAGAGACGCGAGCCGAGCCAACCGTGGCAATGGCAGTCCCAAAAGTCTCTCCTCCCCTTCCTTTTCCACTCCCCTGCCTCCACCCACCAAAATCGTCATTTCCTATACAACACATCAGGACTTGCACAAAGAGTGGGTGGGGGCCATTCTTTCTCCAAGCTTATATATTAATAGAGTATGGTCCAATTACTATTTAGCCTCATGTGCTTGGGACCTCAGTGCATCAATTCAAGCCTCAGCCCATTTACACACCAAGGAGGATTTTTCTGCATTTGTTTGTAACTGACTCAATGTTATTTGAGAAGAAGAACATTTTGGAGAACTCCATCAATAGAAAATCCTTGGTTTTTTTGGACCTCAAATAAGACATCTACCATGTCACTGGAGAAAACTTTTGGATAACATACATATTTAAAAAATATCTTAATGTCATTGCTCTAATAAAAGATGTTATTTCCACAGTCTTATTATTATAGAATCATAATGATGATCTAGATTTTCCAACTAAGGTCTATATATGTTATATTGAACAAATGAAGAGAAAGACAGAGAGTATCTTTGTGAAATTAGGACACAGAGTTGCACATATTGGTTCTCAATATGTATTTGTTAAAGTAATCATTGAACTTATATTGAAATGGCAAGTTCAATTTCATTAATTGGCTGAAATCAATCCTCTATTTAGGTCCATTGGATTGCCAATAATGGTACCTAGAGATTCCATGGAGATGGTAAAAAAAACAAACAAAGAAAACCCTAGGAAAATGTTATCTATGAATCACCTATTTAACTGCACAGAGTGGTAGAGCAATATCTTCACTCTTGAGCAAGTTAGGTTAATTTTTCCTTAAAAGGTATTGAATCCATCCTTAATTGTTAATTGCTCTGGGGATCAAAACTCAGATTTATATTATTCCTTGGTCCCCTGAGTAGAAAACATCCACAAAAAGCTCCAGGAGGACTTTGATGCTTGGTTAGTAGATAATGATGGGCAACTCAGGTCAGGAAATTTTATCTGATAGAATGAAATGGAGATATCCTCAGGGGCTATCCTTGTGGAATATTCTTCTTCTGTTATAGTTAAGTAAATCTCATTTTGTTATAAATGTTGACTGACTTCCTAGTATCTCATTTTTTTTCCAATATCAATCCTAAACGATCAGGATATTGGCCTTCAAAGACTCTGCAGAACCCACATTCAGGCTATTTAATTTTCATTAAGTAAAAGAAAGAAAAATAATCTTTTAATGTATAGATGTGAGAAACAACCTGAGTTTTTGCTATGCCCAAAGGGAAGAGAATTTTTACAGTATGAATTCCAGTTTAAAGATGAAAAACTGTGAATGATGAAAAAGAAAGACTTGGTGGCTTTGTTCTGTTTAAGGTGTATTACCAAGTCTGTCTTGCACAGTTGAAGGGATATGTGTATGTTTGTGTGTGTGTATGTGTGTTTCTGAACACTAACAGTGATTTGACCTTGTCCACCCTTACAATTGTGCCTGACCTCGATTTCCTCTATATATTAAAAGACTTTAACCAACATCAATTACTTTTTAAAAAGGACATGAAGGTTGATAATAATGCCTTACCAGTAAGAAGAGCAGTTACAAAAATAAAACTAGAAAACTTTCATAGCCATGAGATCTGGATTCATATTTTTCCTTCTTTCTTAAGAAAGTTCTGCAGAAGGAAGAACCCTTATAATTGTGACACATAAGTAAGGAGCACAAAAACTGTAAAAATATTTTTAGCCCAGTTAAAAATAAACTGTCTGTGTTTCACAGAGACGTGGTGCTTTTAATTGGAGTTGAGGTTCAGAATGTTTTAGTTTATTACTTTCTACAAAGGTCCTTTACTATTTTGTATTTTAGATGCTGAGGCATCAGTTCCTCTGGCAAATTAAGGTGATCTTCATATATTTGAATTCACGATATTAAATAAAAAGGGGGGAGAATGGGATTTTAATTTTTTTTTACAGTCTTAGGAAAGGATACTCAGGAAGATGTGAAACATGACAAATACAGTTTCAGAATTTCTCATTAGTTAATCCATCCTTAAGGCTTCATGTCATGGTGACATGATCATGTTCTCTGTTTTAAGAGTGAGGAATCATGGGAGAGCAATATACAAGACAGTGTTTCCTCTTATTTTTTCTCTCGTCTAATAAAGAGAAGATCAAGCCTGATATCCAAACTCATTTCTCTGCATTGACATTAAGAATGCATGACATTAAGAATACAGGACAGGCTTAAGATGTGGGAATGGGTTCAGGGAGGGATGTGGGAGCAGGGGAGGACCTAAGAGCAGATTCCATGACTATTTGAATGATTCAATCACATGGACTAGACTTTCCATAAGAAATGAAATCATGGCATTGATCCCAAACAGCTTGTAATTGGATTATTTCTTTTTTAATAAATGAAATGAAGTTCTCTCACAGAAGCTTGTCACATATACAGTGAAAAAAATTGGTGGATGCAACATTTAGTTTTTTCTCTCCTTTTATGTTCTCACACAGGAACATAATTTCCATTTTTAAGGGTCCAGAATAAGATAATGAGAGATTTGCTTAATGAAAGCTTTATTAAGTTGATTAGAGATATTCAGATGTTATATGTGCACTGAGCTACAGAAAAGGACTTAATTCATTTAAAGGGGGAAAAAAAGAAGATAAGGGCTTAGAGGACCAGCCAATAAGAACCTAAGTTTCAGGGACGAATTTGAGGAGTTTCATCAGATTTTAGAAATTCCAGAGTTCATGCATATGTTGCCTATAACCATGCCAAATTTTTAAGATAGTCAAATATCCCAGAGATTTGAGAGAAAATTGTGATAAATGGAATTTTATGAGTTCCATGATCCTGAAGGGACTTATTTTACTTCCCTAGAATGTTTAGCATGGGCTCCGGCTTCTTGTGAAAGGACTTCACTGTTAGGTTCTTGATAGGTTAGCTTTTGAAGACAGAGTGGAGAATGATGATAAAATATATACTACTTCACTTTATCTCTTCAGTGAAACCAATCAGAGAATAGCTCATAGATCTTTTTAAAAAATGGTTTTTTGTTATGCTCTGTTTGCCTCAACCTTTCTATACTCCCAGCATCATTTCTGCAGGAAGCTTGATTATCTATTTTGCTTCTATGACACATTATCTTTTTCTCTCAAATTTTTCTATGCCTTCAACCTGCTCCTCTCCTCCTCCCTTGAGTCTCGTTTTTTTTTTTTTTTTTTTTTTTTTGTTTTGTTTTGTTTTGTTTTGTTTTACTTTCATCATCCGGTATTTTGCCCTTTTACTGGATGGTGTGGTTAATCCCTTTGAAAATGACAATAGCCTTTTTGGAACCAAACTTAGTTCTGCCATTTCCCCTAGATCTTCCATACCATCTATCAAATGGCTTTAATAATCTTAACTTTTCACAACTAAGGCTGGGCTGGCAGCCTCTATTCTTAACCACGTGGTACTAAGTAGTGTATCTTATCTCACAGCTTTTCACCAAAGTCTTAGCAAGGATCCCAAGCTGATGAGAACAATACTGCATACTTTCAGTTAACTGCATAGTACTGAATGTTCTCTATTCAGCCATGCAGTTCAGGATATGAACTGCAGGACTTCAAACAGGTGATATAGTTTTTTCTTTTGACATTCCCTGACAAAGATAAAGTCTAACTAGTGTTCTGGTCTAAAACTCCAAATTTCCCCTGAATTTTGGTTCCCTTCCCTTACATTACTTCTTTAGTAGCTCATATAATGCTCCAAACACCATAAGTATTTCCATGCTCATTTTCACTGACTTTTTTCTTCCTTTGTAGATGGTGACTGGAAGATCACTGTTGTCACAGGGGATTATGAGAAGGCTGGCACAACTGCTACAGTGTCCCTTTATGCATATGGAGAAAAGAGGTCTTCAGGTCCCATCATTTTGGGATCTGGGAAACACCAGTTGTTTAATCCCAACAGTGCAGACATATTTAAGGTAACTTTGATAAGTGTGGCTATATCTTCTTCTTTCAAAGATGTATTATGACAGAATTCCTAAAATGTGAGTCTCATAATTAGGGAATGGACAGTGAGAATATGAAAAAGGTTTTAACTTTTGGTTTTCATTACAGTATAATTAAATGTAACAACCCAAATGTAAATGTGTTAATTAGTTACGTGGTATGTACTAGATACTTAGGCAGAACATAATATCCCCAAGGAAGACTTAAGTGAAGGATTACATTTCTAATCATGGCTCTCTTTCTACATTTTTCTATAACTGAAGTAATTGACAATTTTTTTTTTGTATCTACACTTCATCAGATATAACTTTATATAGAGTTAGACATAGAGACTAGACCTATGATTTCATTGGTATAGGTTACTTCTAAGTGAAGAAACAAGAGAATTACCCAATTCTCTTTAACTTATAGGTTTAGAGAGGTGAGAGCACTGAATTTAATGGACATGTCCAGGGTCACAAAGCTAACTTTTCAGAGGCAGAGCTTAAACACAGGTTTCCCTGGTTTTGAGATTGGTGCTCCATCTACAATATCACTATAATACTGCCTCTTACTTTTACAGGAAAAATAATCTTAAAAGGGCCTTTAGAAGGGACTTAGTTAAAATTCTTTATTCTATATATGAAGAAACTTAGGCTCACAGAAGGGCAAAATAACTTTTCTCAAGTCATATACTAGTTATTGTCAAAGTTAAGACTGGAAATTAGAGTCTTTAGACTCTAAAATTCTTTCTACTGCTGTTTCAAAGACTCACTGCAGCCATTATGTTGAGGTTTGCTATAAGCAGTAGGGAAAGATATGTTAGCATGAGGATATTAGTGAGTGTTTCAGTTGTAAAAAACTCTCAGCATGAGGATTAATTTTTCTACTGCAAATTTATAAAGGGAGGTACCTATCATATGTAAACATTTTCATGATTGAAAGGGAACAAAAAGAAAGCTTTTGTTTATTAAAAACTTATCAGATATAAATGTAAATACGATTTTTAAGACAGGCTTTGAAAGACCATTTTAAGACTGATGGATGGTAGAGAATTACAGAGCATTGTGGTCCTGCTTACAACTCATTTGCAGTTAACTGATGTTTTAGAGTTTAAAATCCACAATGTGATAAATAACTGTTATAAGGACATGAGATGGTTTTTAAAGGACTTTTGCTTTTACTAACTGAAAAGGGGAGTTTATGAGATTTTGTTTTTCCTGTAACTTTGCCTCATTAAAGAAAGATAAGATTTTGAGTACCAGGAGGTACTGGTCTGAGCAATTGAAGATAATGAATAAACAGGTGAATAATGAGGTTGGAGTGATTAAAAATGAAGAGATTTGAATTCAGAAGAGCAAGGAAGCTACGTTAGAGATGGGTATGGAACCCTGGAACGGGAGCAGTGAGAGGACCAGAAAGCTTCAGTTGCTAGTTCTTGATTGGTTGAATAAAGGATTAGGTTCTTTAGAAGAGTTTCTACTTTAGTTATTGTTCCTTAGTATCATTGACAGTATAAAAGAGGTAAGGCTGCAGATGTACATATCACTTTGGATTGCTTCCTCTGGTGTGAAAGGGAAAAGCAGAAAGGCAAAAAAAGGTCTTGTAGTTACTTGCTGTCTATTAGAAAGACATGCTGAGATTTAATAGAATGGTGTATGATCCTGGTGAGTGAAGAGCTAGCTGGTCTTGTCTCTCTTGCTGAGAGTCAGACTAATGAACCTTGTAGCTCTCTGGCTTAAAGGGCCCCTTTAAGTGAGATTATTAGTTAAAAGAGCTTGTCATTGCTTCATTGATTAAAGATTAGAAGAAAAAAGGGCAAACAGCAGTAGAATGATGGGAGGAAGTTAGCAAGGAAACAGTTTCATGTTGTCCAGATGTTCTTGAGATAGAATAATAACAACACAGATAACACTAAATTTTTGCTTTAATCAGAGCATCAAAGTTTTTCCTCGCTCATGGGTCACCATATCAGGTTTAGGAAAGCATGTGCCCATTTTCTCCCACAGATTCTGAGTTCTTTGAGTATAAATTGTGACTCAGGTTTATGTAATGACAATGATATATTGATGATTTTTACATTTACTTATGTTGAGTACCTATTATATGTTGGTTATTATAGTTTTTTTCTTATTAAGTGAATGATTTTGTTTAATATCTAATGGAATCATCATTGAGAGTGGCTGGTTTTGTATAAGTGAAGAACACTGGTGGTATCTAAAGAGCTATAATAGGAAATAGGGAGAGCATATTTCCTACTATTGGGCTAGAACTAGATCCTTGAGAGAGTATAATTATGTGGCACTAGTCCTTTCTGGAAATTCAAAGCTATCAGTCTGAAGGTAGATTCAGATGAGTTATCTAACTCAAAGAGTGTGTAAATAGATAGTATACACATCATGAGAGAGTGAAAATAGTGGGAGTGCATACAAGCTAGATCCTGCACATCATTATGTACTATTTCCCAAAGAGAATTTAAACTTTTGAAGGTAAGGATTATTTCATGCCAATCTTTGTATCCTCTGTGCCTTATAGGTTTTTAAATAAACTTTTGAGAGTTATTCGATTTGAAGGAAATACAATACCAAAATTAATGATGAACTTGCCCTTTTGTAACTAGTTCTTAAACTTTTTTTTTTGTTGTTGCTGAGGCAATTAGGGTTAAGTGACTTGCCCAGGGTCAGACAGCTAGGTAGCATTAAGTGTCTGCGGCCAGATTTGAACTCAGGTGCTCCTGATTTAGGGCTGGTACTCTTATCTACTGTGCCACCTAGCTGCCTCTAAATATTTTTTTAAATCACTAGTTATTAAACATTTAAAAAACATTAGTTCTTAAACTTAAAAAAATTGATAATTTGTGACTGATTATATGAGATCCTTTCCCTCTGTAACTTTTCATAGTGCTGGAGATCATGTCATTATGTGGTAGTTTGTAACTTCACAAGGCAAATCTGATGTTAATTAACTAATCAGAATAGGAAGACAGAATGCTCAACACCAAAATCAAAACTGATAATTTTTAAACTTCTAATTTCTTCTGAAAATTTGTTGGTGCAAAAAGCCTCAAGAGAACATTTTTTCATTTTGTTTTAAGATTGGGAGTACTTGACCATTTTGATGGATGGTAAGCTGCTAGTAAAAAAGAGAATGAAGATACATATGTAAAAAAATTTTTTTGGAGGAATGTCCTAGAAAAGATAGGAAGAAATGGAATCAGAGTTGAAGATAGATAAATTACCTTTAATAAAGAAGAAAGATACATTTTCTTTTGGGACCAGAGAAAAAGAAGAAATATTAATTGATAAAAATTCAAAATTCTCTAATAGTTAACTTTGGATACCAAATAACTCTTTTCTCTTATCATACTATACAGAAGAGTTTTTTTTTTTTTTTTTAATTTCCTTTAGTACCTAGCCTTAATCACCGAATGGTTGTGGTTTCAGTCAAACTGAGACCTGTTGAAGATGTTAGCTTAAAAAGACCAAAATCTCCCATTTCATCAAGGGTCATCTCCAGTCATCCTGATCTATTTCTGGCCTCTGGACCCAGATGGTTCTGGAAGGGAAAGTGAGGCAGGTGACCTTGCACAGCCTCCCTCTTTAATGAATGTCATGACATCACCTCCCAGATGTTATGGTCCTCATCAAGAAAGAAGGATAAGTAACAATAACAACAACAGATATTATATCATAGTATCTACTTCAATTAAAAATTAAAGCTTACTATCAATAACTTTTTCCAAAAAATAAATATTATATAACTAATTTTCTACAACATAAATTGGAATCATAAAAGATATTTGTCTAGTGCTAATGAGCTAAGAACTTAAAATCAAGAGCACCTATGCATAGTTCAAGCCCTGGATCCCGTGTCAATTCTCTTCACCTTCCTCTGATCCTCCATTTTTTCACTGGCAAAATGAGGCTAATGATATTTATTTTACCAACTTCACAGGTTTGTGTATAAACCTTAGGATGCAATGTAAATGGGGTTATTATTATCATTATTTGGTGCATTCCTTACAATAACCCTGTCATGTAGGTTTCTTCAGGGAATGGATCTATGATTTTATTGGTACAGAGAACTCCCATATGAGGAAATTCTCTATACCAATACAGATTGTCATTTTCTCTGCAACTAATAAATCTTAGAGTTGCCAACAGCACTGAGAGATTAAATAATTTGCCCAGTTGTAATGTCACTATGTGGAAGAGGCAATATGTTTTTAAATAATGTTTTTAAATGTATGCAACAAAAAAAATTAAAATGTATTATAAAATAAACCAATTAAATCGAAATAAAATGATTATAAAGAACAACATCAAGGACATAGATCACAGGTTAAGAACCATTGGTTTAGAGAATGCTCTTCTTTCTTTTTCCCAACTAAAATCACTCTTTCCATAAGAAGCCTTTTGCAGATGTCTTCTTTTATGTTTTAATAATTTCTCTTTCTTGATTATCTCTAATTTATCCTGCATATAACTTGTTTGTAAATTGTTTTCCTGTTATCTTCACCAAATGTAGCTATATGTAGGATAAATCATTGCTGTATATATAGAGTTGATAAGTATATAGTAAACTGTAAGGTAGATATCCAACAGTAGACTCATTTGGAAAAAAAATAAATTTTGTTTAATAAAATTTGGTACTCTATTTCCTATCTTTCTATACAGTAATGAACTTCTTCATTCTCAATCAATTAATTCATAAATATTTATTAACATGCTAGTGCTAAGAATACAAAAACAACAACAACAACAACAATCCTAGTTCTTAAGGGTCTTGTGTTCCAATAAAGGAGACAACATTACCTCTTAGAAATTTTGTCTTCCTATAAGATTCAATTTGGATACCACTTCTTTGGCAAATATTCCTCAAATTTCTTATGATAGTTATTATACTCTCTTGCCTCAGTTTCCTTTATAATATGCTTAATTGTGTAGGCGTTGCATCCTCTAGTCAATTTTAAGTTCCTTGAAGTTAGAAACTGTTTCAGTTGTGTTTTTGTCTTGTCTTTGTGTTATAGAGCATTGGGCCTGGAGTTAGGAAAATCTGAGTTCAAATCTGGTCTCAGACATTCATGAGCTGTGTGACACAGGGAAAATTTCTAATTTTTATCTGCCTCAATTCCTTCAGATGTAAGATAAGGATAATAATAGCAACTAATTCACATGATTGCTGTGAGGATCAAGTAAAATAAAATCTGTAAAGCAATTAGCATAATTCCTGGCACATAAGAGGTATTTAATAAATGCTTGCTCCCACATCTCTTCCCCTTCTTTGTATTTTACCTGTTACAGTGTATTGTACCTAATGCCCACTGTGTTTGTTGAATTGAAACAGATTGTTAATACGCTATTATATTCCAGGAAAACTACTACATGATTTGGATATATGATTTTACAAAGAATACCATAATTGCATCCTATGTTTATATTTAGTTAATTCCTAAAGATAAGAAAAAATGATATGGATTGTAGCAGAAAGGAAGTATTTATTAAGTACCTACTATTTGCACTATGCTAAGTGCTGACAATATAAAGAAAAGCAAAAGACA
Source organism: Antechinus flavipes (assembly GCF_016432865.1). Taxonomy (NCBI): domain Eukaryota; kingdom Metazoa; phylum Chordata; class Mammalia; order Dasyuromorphia; family Dasyuridae; genus Antechinus; species Antechinus flavipes. The sequence continues at coordinate 469,815,749 of NC_067398.1, read as the reverse complement.
CACTATGTTCACAAGGAGCTTACTGTGTAGAAAGGTAAGAGATAGAATTTTATTGTACAAAATTAAAAAAAATTCCTAATAAGCCTGCTTCTTTGATTACCTAGATTTCTACCTTACAGTTTGCTATATACTTATCAACTCTATATTTCCAGCAATGATTTTTCTTCTAAGTGCTAACCTCCATTTCCAATTGCCTGAAGGATATTTCCACCCAGATAACTCTCCCAATATTCAATATGTCCACAATTGAGTTTATTGTCTTTCCCCCAGAACCTATTCTTCCTTCTGGATTTATTATTTTTCTATCTGATACTACCACTTAGCCGTTTTCATATGTTGGAAACTATAGAGTTATTTTTTGCTACTGGGGTATCTCTTGGTACCACTTAGTAAATTGTTTCTTTCAAACTAAATTGAAACCTAATACATTCAAAGATAGAATGCTTCTTGAGCCTAGGGAGTAGTTTTCTGATTCTGGCTCAATAGAGGATGAAATCAATTAGTTTCATTGATATATTGGTTTAATATTCATTGTATGCCCTAGGGGTTCTTCCAACTGGTTAAGCCTATGTACAAACATTGACTATTTAAGATCTTTATTCTCTAATGAACATACACACTTTGGAGATAAATCTTATCTCTAGATTATATAATCTCCAAGGTCCCATCCAGCTCTAAATCTATGAGATTTTATTCAAGGAGATGGCTATTATTGCTCTCTTTTATAAATGGGGGTGCATTTCTTTGAGGGGGTGGGATCTGAGATAATTTCTAAATGAATAAAGGCAGAAAGTCAGCTTGGCAGATGGTCAGTGGGTAGTTATTGCAGGCATGGGGGATTGTAAAGAAATAAGTGTGGGGGCTAGAGTAGGAGGAAAAAACAAAGAACCGAGAATAGATTCAGGACTAGAACAAAAGACTCTGGAGTAGGTAAATGATTAAGGAGATATGTATCCTGAGACTTTCCAATTCTGAGAGTAAAAAGTTAATGAAAACAACTCATATTTATGTAGCATTATAAGGTTTGCAAAGGGCAGCTAGGTTGTACAATAGATAGAACACCAGGCCTGGAATCAGGGAGACCTGAGTTCCAATATGGCTTCAGACACTTATTTGCTGTGTGACCCTGGATAAGTCACTTAACCATGTTTGCCTCAATTCCTCATCAGCAAAATGACCTGGAAAGGGAAATGGCAAACCACTCCAGTATCTTGCTAGGAAAATCCCAAATGGGATCATGAAGAGTTGGATATGATCAAAGTGGCTAAATCACAACCAGGTCTGCAAAGCACTTTCCTCCAAACTAACCTGTGCAACAGGTAGGGCAAGGCTTAGTCTTCTCATCTCTCAAATGAAAAATATCTTGTGTGGTTAAATGATTTCCCAGGGACACACAGCCATGAAATAAGATGTTGTTAGCAATTAAATTGAATTGCTATTTGCACTAACTCCACCGACTCCTGTATGTTCCAATGGATAAAATAGTTATAATGTTCTTTTGTTTAAAAGCTTGGTTGTTTACTTGATCTATATCTATCTTTCTCTTCTCTTCTCTTCTCTTCTCTTCTCTTCTCTTCTCTTCTCTTCTCTTCTCTTCTCTTCTCTTCTCTTCTCTTCTCTTCTCTTCTCTTCTCTCTCTTCTCTTCTCTTCTCTTCTCTTCTCTTCTCTTCTCTTCTCTTCTCTTCTCTTCTCTTCTCTTCTCTTTTTCTCCCTTCTTCCCTCCCTCCCTTCCTCTCTTCTTTCCTTCTGTAGCTTTACATTTCCCCCAAAAAACATATAGAGATAGTTTTCAATATTCATTCACCTTTGCAAAATCTCATGTTCCAAAATTTTCTCCCTCCTTTCCTCTTACCCCCTCCCATAGATAGCAAGCAATCCAATACGGTTTGAACATGTCCAGTTCTTCTAAACATATTTCAGATTCTTCATGCTGTGTAAGAAAAATCAAATAACAAAACAAGAAAAAAAGAGAAATAAACAACAACAATAACAATAAAAGGTAAAAATACTGTGTTTTGATCCACATTTAATCTCCATAATTTTCTCTTTGGATGTGGATAGCTCTTTCTAGTCTATTGGAATTGCCTTGAATCACGTCATTGTTGAAAAGAGTCAAGTTCATCACAGTTGATCATCACCTTATCTTTTTTGTTGCTATGTACAATGTTCTCTTGGTTCTACTCATTTCACTCAGGACCAGTTCATGGAAGTTTCTCTAGGTCTTTAGGAAATCATTCTGCTCATCATTTCTTATAGAACAATAATATTCCATTACATTTTATACCATAACTTATTCAGCCATTCTCCAACTGATGAGCATCCATTTAATCCACTCAATTTCCAGTTAAAAGGCTACTACAATGGGGCAGCTAGGTGGCCCAGTGGATAGAGAGCCAGCCCTGAAGTCAGGAGGACGAGTTCAAATATGATCTTAGACACTTAACCCTTCTTGGCTGTGTGACCCTACACACTTAACCCCAATTGTCTTAGAAAAAAAAAAAAAAGCCTGCTACAGATATTGTTGCATATGTGGGTATTTTTCTCTTTTTAATGCAAATCTTTCTTGCTATCAAAATTTTATTGAGCATTTTTTTGGTGGGTGAATTTACTACTTTTAAACTATTCTCAATGAATAAACTAACTACAATGGATTTATTAGGTATTTATCATATGCCAGTATAGTTTTATGCTAATCCATAGTCTTAAAAAAAACCCAAGCCAAACAAGGCTGGTTTTAATTGGGATAAGTTAATAATCCATCATCAGAACTCAAGGCAATCTGGTAAGAGGAGATGGAGAGTGACAGTTCAAGGAAGCATCGTTTGGCAATATCTAGGGAGTGCCAGCCCTATATTTGAATTAAGTTATAAACAGCCCAGAGGTATGCTAGAGCCAGCTCTAACTTGTTAAATTTTCAGTTTGACATACTTGGATATAGAAATATATTCATTCAACAGGGACATGAGGAAAGATGAGACCAAGAGGAAGGGTACTTTCAGGGAGGGATTATTGCTATGCAAAAGAAATTTAAGGATGTAAAAAAGAGAGCTCTTTTTGAGGTGGCAAAAAATTGGAATCTGAGGAATGCCATCAATTGAGGAATGTTTGCTCAATCTATGGTGTATGGAGATGATCAATTATTAAAAAAAAATTGAGTGACCATTTATACCACAGATGTGTTGTTTCATTTATTGTCTAGACATAAAAAAAATTTAAAAATACAAATTAAATTTATAAAAATATATGTTTATGTATTCTTTTTCCCCACAGAGCTTGGTTAAACATTTACCAGTTTGTATCTGGTTTTCATCCACAATGCAAAATGCATTGGAACTTTCAATAAAAAAGAAAAGGTTAACCTCAGAGATCAAGCAATACATATTTAGAGAGGTAGCATGCTATATTGGAAACGTTAGTTTCAAATTTTGTTTAGGACAAGTAACTAAATTATTCAGAGGACATAGTGCTAGATGTGAATTCAGTTAAGATCCTTTATTTTTTTTTGAAAGCCAGTTGAGCTAAGTGATTTGTCCAGAGTCGCACAGCCAGTAAGTATTAAGTGTTTGAGGTGGAATTTGAACTCAGGTCCTCCTGACTCCAGAGCTGGTGGTCTATCCACTGCCCCCGTCCAGCAATTCAGATCTTGACTCAGATACTTAGTAACTGTGTGAACCTGGGCACATCATTTAACCACTCTCAGCCTCAGTTTCCTCATCTGTGCAATGGGAATAAAAATAGAATCTACCTTTTAGGACGTTGTGAAATTCAAATGCCTCCTTACCTCCCAATCTTTATTCATTTAGGAATTATCTCAGATTTTAGTCCTTCAAGGAAATGCACTTTAATTTATGAAGGAGGACAATAATAAGCATGTATTGAATATAAACTGCTAAGACATATTAAGTACTTTATAAACCTTTAAGTGTCGTATAATATAGATTGTACTATTTAATTTGTGATGATGGACAAACTATATCATTTATCAGATCTTCACCTTTCCCATTTATAAAAAGGGGATGATAATCTTTATAATACCTTTTCTATAGCACTCTTTGTAAAGTACTTTGCAAATTTTAAAGCATTATATAAATATGAATTATTTATTATTATTTAATTATTTATTAAACACTGGCAATATACCCAAGACTGTTACTATGTGTATGGGGTATGTATGTACCTTTAATTATTTTTTTAATTTGCTGTATAAAAAGCATTCAAACAATCCTGTATTTAAGGATATTTTAGTTCACCTTATAAAAATGACATATGAAATAATAATAAATAATAGGCTATGTCCTTCCTTCAAAGAACCAACCATGATTTAGAGGCAGCTAGATGCATTGGCTCTGGAATCAGCAGGAATTTAATTCAAATCTGGTCCCAAACACTTCTAGCTATATGACCATGGGCATTTAACTCCAATTGCTTTCCCCTCCCCATACTCACACAAAGACCCATGATTTCATTCATATGAGAAATCTCTCCCCTTAACACAGGTCACATGACTTCTGTGCCCTGGTAGACAATCTCTGTGAGTTCTTATGGTAGGGAAAAAAAAAAAAAAAACAGTCAAACCTTCTGGTGGACTTGTCCAAACTAAACAAAGTTGGTTACTGGACAACAGATAAATACTTCCTTAGTAAGACTGCATTCAAATCCTTTTGAGTTTGATAAATTCATTCAAAGTATGTGTCCCACTGGATAGCCTTCCAGAACCCAGGGTCACCTTTATGGCAACATGAGGAATTGGATATTATAATTATTAAAATAAGGCAAATAATTACATTTTAAATAGCATAGGACAGAATAAAAAGGCTGTGGGAATTGTGAGGAAATGGAGATTAGTGAAGTCTAAAACTGTCTGAGAAGGTTTCAGGAAGGAGGCAGGGGACTTCAGCTAATCCTTGAAGGACAAGTAGGTTTATATAGCTGTGGAGGAAAGAGGGTTATGAATGAAGGCATAAAAATAGAAATGAGAAAAATGTTTTTTGTGTGTGCAATGAAGAGAGCTGTCTTATAAGAATGTTCCTTCACACAATTTTGAAAGATTTAAGAACTAAGATCAATTCAATGACCACTCACAATTCCAGAGAATTCATGATGAAGCATACTACTTACCTCCTGACAGAGAGGTGATGCACTTAGGGTGCAGAATAAGACATTTTTTTTTTGAGGGGATACAACATCAATATGGAAAAAAATGTTTTGCTTTACTATACACATGCTATTGTTTTTTCCTCTATTAGGATGGATAAGTGGGACGGAGAAAAAAATAGCTATTTGTTAATTTAAAAAATTTTAAATAAGATTTATACTGGAAAATATTGGGGAAGAAGGCTATATAAATAAGGCAGGATCAGATTTCAGAGAGTCTTGAAAGCCAATCAGAAAAACAAACTCAGTGTAGCAACACAGCCACAGCCATGGACAACTTTTGAAAAGTAGTGAGATGAGATAAAAATGTCATTTTAGGAAGCTTAGCCTGAAAATGATGTTCAATGTGCCTGGATATGCTAGTATCTCTTCCTTTTTCAATATCTTTCTAAAAGGATAAACATGGTAGTTTGAATCCAGAAAAAAAAGACTAGATACAGAAATATAACTGGGTGAACCTACTAATCCTAAGATTCAATATATGGTACTGACATGAATAGAATCTAAATAGAATTTGCTCACCACACACAACTATGGAGTTGAAAGCAGAGCTGAAACCTGTTTTATTGGTTCAAGACAGCAACATCCTGAAGAAATCATTATGTGTGATAGTAGGGGCTAGAGAATCTAAGTGTATATGAATTTTCAAAAGAAAAGAGGTATTCTGACCTAAACTTGTGTTTTAAACTCTGATCATAGCAGCTACAGAATGTTCTCTTCATAATGATTCAGATGCATTACAGCTGGCCCTCAAAGAAACCAGGGGATTATGGACTTAAAGGTGCAAAGTACCTTAGAGGTCATTTATTTTACTTCTTTAATTTTAGAGCTGAGGAAGTGAGTACAAAATTTTTAAATAATTTAGATACTTAGTGGAAGAATGAGGTTTCCGATTCCTATCTCCTCTGACTAAATTCCCAAACACCCCTTAATGAAGATGATGAGTACCATCTGGAAGAACTCTGGAATCTAACAAAGGAGCATAAATTACAGGAGGCAGAGCTATATATAGAGGATAGTGAGAGAAATCACTGAGAGAATCACTGACAGGTAGGAAGCCTCTGAGGTCTGAGAATAGTGGTCATATCCAGTGAGAGCTATCAGTGAAAGAGTAACATGATACAAAGGAGCCATAGAAAGGTACCATAAGTATGGAAGAATAAATTGTGATTTCTGCTTCCAGTCCCTTCCTTTGTTGTCACACTCAAAGGTGTGTGTGTCATATAGTTGTATAAGTAACTCTGGTTGGGGAGCTGCTGACTTTGAGGCAAGGACCTTTGACTTACTTGAAACTAAGATCCAAGTCCTTTCTGTGTCTATTAATTTCAATTTAATTCAATAACCATTTATTTGTTTATATTTATTATTATGGGTTCTGGGGATAGAGCGAAATGGAACAGTCACTGTCTTTCTAGAACTTATGTTTCATTTAAAATTACAATTTGTGATTTGAATCTTGTAAACTAAAATTTGCAAGATAGATATGGTGCCATAAATGAGGATGCCAGGCCATTAGATTCAGGGCAATGAGCCCGGGAAGTGAGAAACTCCCCAAAAGTAGGCAGATTTTTTGTCAGACAGAAGACTGATAGGTTACCAGAAATAAAGCATTTTAGAATTTCCAAAACTGTAGATCTGCAGGAGGCCATGAGGTCTTATGTGAAAGAAATAATGAATGATTAGTTTGAGGGGTAGAGAAAGAATGATAGTGTTATAAAACTCAATGGAAGAGAGATTTTTAAAAATGTTAAATATGGAATTATTAAAGTGCATAAAAGTTCACTGGATTTGCTTATAAGGATCTCATTGGTGATCTTTAAGAGAATCAATTTCAGTGATAGAAACAAAATTCAAATCAACTCAGTAATTCAATGAATATTTGGTAAATGCTATATGCAAATTATGCCAGGTATTTGCCAAATATGAATTTAGATAGAATATAGTCCATGATCTCTTGAGTTTAGATTTCAATAAGAGCAAAGCTATAAATAGGGTGGGTCAGCTGGAGCTCCATCCTTAGGCAAAAATTTAGAGAAAGATTGAAAGGAGTTACAATCTTCCTATAACCTAGACACAATTGAATTTAGTCTCTGTTTAATAAGAATAATTAGTTAAAATTAGAAACTACAAGATATAAGCCTACAACCTTAGTTGTTCTACTCTAGGTGAGATCTCCTCAATGCAAATGAATTGCCCTCTCTGTTACTGTTCTTTTTAAACATTATCTTAAGTAAAACATCTCCAGTCCTTCCAAAGCTGCATTGAGTGCTGCCAATCTCAAGGAAGAAGAACCCCCCAGCCCCCTCGCAAACATTCTAGTTATGGCTCTATTTGGAAAGGTATGACACAAAGATACTTAACTATAATACACTTTATTTCATGATTTGTGCATTAGAGTTTTTCCTAAATAAAGTGCTACGTCAGGTATAATCGGGAAAGTCACTAATGTCAAGGATGGGAATAGAGTCAAGGGAATCTTTATGAAGGAGGTAATATTTGGGTGGGCTTGAAAGGATAATTTGAAATTGTACTACTGAATGGATGGAGGAAACAGAGATACCATCATGATGAAAATTAGGGAGATGGGAAATACAGGGTATATTTTGGAAACATAGGTCAGTCTTAAATGGCTAAAGTGTAGAATGAAATCAGAGAAGCAATATTACATAAGATTGGGAATCTGAAGTGGTGCCAAATTATGTAGGACCTTAAATGTCAGGCAAAGAATATGAACTTTACTGATTTGGCAATAGAGATACTCTGAAGATTTTTGAGCATAGAAACAATAGTATCATCTGTATGCAGAAGGAAATTTGATTTGGCAGGAGTATGAAAGATGGATTAGTGTGAGAAGACAGTGAAGTAGAAACAGTCCATTTGAGACTTGCAATAATCCAAGTGGGTGAAAAGTCAATTCTAATAAGTTATCTAAGGCAGGGCTTCTTAAACTTTTTCCACTCTTGACCCCTTAAGAAATTTTTATGGGATCCCATATCCAATATGAACTGAGGTGTTTCTGTTAGTGTTTGTGCAACTAACACTAACACTAACAGTGCAAAGGGAGCATGTTTTGTTTTTAGAACTAAGGCTGAAAAGTGAAGTCGAGCAATACATCCTGGGCAAGCACTGCTAGGAACACCTTTGATTCATCACGTTTGACTTTGAATTATTTTTTGGTTGCTAATTCAGAAATCTTTTACTAGTGCCAAATTTTTCATGACCATAACAATCAGTTTTGCACTTCCATATGAGGTCATGGTCCACAGCTTAAAAAGCTTTGATTTAAGGCACCTACTACATGCAAGGCACTTTGCTAGACACTTGTGATATAAAGACAGAACGAAAAACAAAACAAAACAGCTTTTGCCCTCAAGTGTTTTCTATTCTACTGGTAGGAAAAAGAGTATAAAATATAAATAGGAAAGTGTCAGGTAATATAAAGAATGTTAGAAAGTGATGTCTGAATTAAATCTTGAAGGATGTTAAGGATTCTAAAAAATATGTAAAAAGGAAGCATAATTTTAGACAAATTGTACAGTTCTGCAAAATCACAGAAGTGGGAAATTAAATGCTGAATTTGAGGAACAAACAGGACAGTTAGATAAACATAGAGTGTGGAGAAGGGGGCAAAGTGAAATAAGGAAGGAAAGGTAGGCTAGATCCAAGATGTGAGAGGCTTTAAATGCCAAACTGAGGAATGTGTATTTCACTTTAGAGGCAATAAAAAACACTAGATTTTGGAGAAAAGCTATAACAACATGAGCCTATCTATGCTTTAGGTAGATTATTGTGCCATTTGTATAGTGAATTGGCTAGAGAGGGGCTAAACTAAAAGTGGGTGACTAAAAAGTAGGATATTACAATAATTTAGGTGAGGTGTGATGAGTAGAACATTAGCTTTGTGAATGGAGAGGAAATAAATTAACCAGATGTAATGGAGACAGAACAGGCAAGAATTGGCTGTGAGGAGTTAAGTACAGGGGATAATCAAATATAATTGTAAAATTATGAAACACAGTGAATTGTGATGCCTTAGACAAATGATAGGAGGATCCTGTTAAGGGAAAAAATATTTTAAAGTTTGCTTTTGTATATAATGACTTTGAAATGCACGTTAAATAGCCAAGTAGATATGTCCTCTAAAACTAAAGGTAGTTGGAGAAGAAGATCTGAAAAATGAGAGTTCTGATGTAATGATACAAATTTGATTGTCATAGACATAAATGTGTCAGTTAAAACCATAGCAGTGTATAGAGTTGCCAAAGGAAAGTGTAGAAAGGAGAAAAAAAAGCCAAGAGCAGAACTTTAAAATAATACTCATTTTAAGGAATTGAGAAAAGGGTGTATGGGGGTGGTTATTAAAGGAAAAAGAGAAGCATAAGGAATGATAGTTTAGTGCTCCCAAAGCTAAGGGAGGAGAGTTTCTTGTAGATGACTAGCAATCAAAAAATACAAAGTGATAAGAGGTCCAAAAAAGAGGTCAATGGCATGGGCAATTAGGAGGTGAATTAATTACAATAGGGTTGTTAAGCAACAGAGGCAAGTAATATTTATTGAGCACTTCTTGGTTATGATGTGTCCTTTTGGAGAGGCTGAAAGATTCCTCCTTCTCTGGATCTGGGAGGATAAGGAAAAGTAAAAAAGAGCTCCTTTGAAGCATAAAAGTTATTCCTGTCTTCTCAGTCAATTGATGTTATCAGAAAAAAAGGAAAAGCATTTTTTGCAGACATCAATTAAAATTTGAGGGAAAATAAAACCAGAATGTTTGTATTGCTTTAATCTTCTTAGTTCTTGTATGACTTTGCTAAAAAGCTCTAAGAATATGGAAATTCACAAATCATACTGTGTGTAGTTTGAAGGGTTAATAAGTTACTGCTCTGGTTTCAAGAGATTTCTAGTATGGAAATGTACAAGGAAAGGATCATTATACTTACATTAATCATTGTAGGTAACTCAGAGTCTTTGTGATCAGCTTGGGATGCAATGATTTTGAAGCAATTTGATACTTTCATATTAAATTAGCAAAATGAAAGGATTTCTTTCTCCTTCACCCTCTCCTCTTTCCCACTCCCTCTATTCTTTCCTTCTCTCTTTCCCTCTCTCTGTCTTCCTTTCCCTCTTTCTCTTTCTCCTTCTTTCCTTCCTATCACTTGTAACAGCATACACCTAGGTAATTAAACTTGTGTTTCTTTTATGCCATAGGGTCATGTATTCTTTTTTATCTATCTTGATTTATTGTTTTGTACCCGCATTGGCATCAATATGCTAGTTTTTGAAAAACATTAAATTTTGCATATATCTTTTGGTATGTGTTAGACGTATATGATTTTTCTTTTTCCAAATGTACTTAGAATTTTTCTATTCTAAATTTTGACTAATGTTATGAAAATGCCTTCCACATGCGACCTTAGTTTGAACAAAATCCTGTGCATTGAATATTTCTCTCTATCTTGTCTTTGCTATCTAGTGACAGTTAAGCTCTCTGTATTTCTAGATTTTGTCAGATGATGAAAAAGTTAAAAACAAAACAAAATCTGTCTTAATTCTGGCAGTATATTTTGTGCCTACACAGAAAAAGAATAGGAGGGCGATTAAATTTTTTCTAATGCTATATATCAATAATAACTTATTTTGATAATTAAAATGCATATTATAAACTTTTGCAGTATTAAGTATGAAAAAGCTGATTCATTCTACTATGACTTTTCTTTATTTAATAACCTAATTGAGTAAGTGAATTTAAAATATCATTTAAGTTTTAATTTGGCACTAAAATGAAAAGCATTGGCAGGAACAGTTTAAATTCAATTTTGCTGAATTCATCCAAATTATTTATTTTTAAAATTCTTCTTAATTCTTTTTTATGTCACCTTAATTTCTGTATTTATACCTCTTTCCTTCCCAGAGAATCAACTCTTGTAATAAAAAAATGAAAGAAAGAAGAGTAAAAAAAAATGTTCAGCAAAACAATGACATTAGCCAAGTCTGACAATTATATGCAAAACCCCACTCCCATAATATTATCTAAAGATTTTTGCAAGGTAGAAAAGTTGTTTTCTCATATCTACCTTGTACTCAGGCTTGCTTACAATAATTATGGTGTTCGTCATTAAGGGATAGGGACTGCACTGTTTATTTTATTAGTATTAATAAATCAGGTAAGGAAAGTCCCTCTACCAATGCAGGGTAGCAATTTCTCTGTAACTTTGACTCTTAAAAAATTATATAGAGAGATTTTGGTGATTTACATAGGATCACAAAGCCAGTTTGCATGAGAGATCTCACTCAAATCCAGATCTTCCTGGGTCTAAAGCTAGTTCTCTATCCATTATATAAATCTCCATCAAATATTTATCAAATACTTCCTATAACCAGAATACTGTGCTGGGTTCTGAGATATACAAAAATGAATAAGATATGCTTGTAGTCTAGGAAGGCAGAGGGGCAGGAATTCACTTGTTATGTTGATAAATATTGCTCTGACCTGAAAATCCAATCTAATCTAATGGTATTACCTTTAAAAAATAGAACAAATACAAGAGAAGAGTAATCAGAAAAATATCCTGCATAAAGTGCAAAGCCAGAGTTGAGTGAAACTAAAGAAGATGTAGAGGTGATAACATAATATATTAGAGTCAAAAGACAGAGAGGGGAAGAAAGTTAAAAGATAGAAGAGATTTATTAATGAAGAATGATTAATACTATTAAATATGAATAGCTTAACATTGCTATTTATAGAGAGGCAGTATGGCATAGTAGAGTACTGGATTTGGGTACTGTGGTCAAGCCCTGGTCTAAGTCTTAAATTACAGATGTGAATAGAAACTAAGAAACAATATCTTTTCTCAAGGGACTTCCATTCTAATGGTAGACAAAAGATGTACATATATATATATATATATATATATATGTAAAAAAAATAAAAAATAAATACACTGTAGTTAAATAGGAGGGAAGGTGCCTATAGTTTGGAGGAAGAAGATCAGGAAAAAAATTGAAGACTTATATTTGTGTCTTCAAGGAAGAAAGGAATTTTATGGGATAGAGATGAGGAACAAACAATATTTATAACCAGAATTTATAATTTGTAACCAAGAATTATTTATAATGATTTGTAATTATTTATAATTATATAATTATAACTAATGTTAATTTATAATAATCATAACCATCACTTATATAACACTTTAAATTTATGAAGTACTTTAGGCATAATATTTCATTTTGTCCTCTCAACGACTTTTATTATTATCCCCATTTTACAGATAAGAAAAGAAGAGGTTGAGAAATACTACATGTCTTACCTACTCTTACATATTCTGGTCTCAGTCTGGTCACTGTATTATACATTCCATGCATCATAGCTTTACAAAACGAAATGGGAACAGGAAGAAATCTTGCATATCTTGCTTCTCTCTTCCAATCCCTTTTAATTTGATTTCCATCACAATCTTTTTGTGAACTCTCTACTAAAGGTTGAGATTTGGATTTGATGGAACTAGTAAAGACACTTTGGAAATTTAAATATGATATGGGAAAAAAAACGAAAAAGAAATCTTTTGAGAAAATAGGCATATAGACAGATTCTCTCACTGGATGTGTTTTTTAAAAAGTCTCAGTTTGTACTCTGAATTCATCCCTCCTCTGCCAGGTGAGAGATAGCATGCATGGATGGCCACTATCCATGGAATTTGGAAATTTTAAAGTTTTTTTTTTTTTTTTTGATAGTACCTCTATATGTTCTGTTCCCAAATAACACTACAATTATTAATATTTATATGGTGTTTTAATGTTTGCAAAAATACTTTGCATATTATCATCTTATTTGATCTTTATAACAATTCTGTGAGGTAAGTGCTATTATGATTGAAATATATATTTAAGACAAATTTGAATTTGTTTTCTTACTATTCTCTGGCGATTTGCTCATTATCTTATCTAGCTACCTCTGCTTATCTGGTCACATTGCAGTATCAGAGGCAAATATAAGAATACTCACAAAAATCAGTCAAACCAAACTACAGATGATTCCTAATTAAGCCTAATCTGATTAATTCACAGTAAACTTCAGTCTTAATAATTTTTTACATACAGGATAATTTCAGGCATCAGGTGGGACTAACATTTAGATTAAGTGACTGACTTTCAGCTTCCCATTGTATTATTTCCTGTAATGTCAATGCTTCAATTCTCTAGTCCCATATTTGGTTTTCATTTTATTTTCTACACGTAGCTTTATGAAAGAAGTCATTCTCTAGAGGTAAAATGCCTTATTTCTTTTTTCAACCAGAGAGAAATTCAAAAGTGGAACCCTCAATTAATCTTTGATAACATCCTATTAATAATTTTATCCTCTTAATGGGAATTTTTTTCTCCTTTAATAAACTCAATCTATCTCTATGGGTAGGGAAATTTTATATTACAAGATCATAAGTATATGTAAAGATGTCCAGAACAGGCAGGGTTAGTTAGATTACAAGGGGAGAAAAACACTGATCTTTAGATTTACAAATAGAATGGTGCTAAAGGTTCAAACTGCATAGCTCTCACAGGGAAACTGACCTGAGCTGATATGGAATAAAATGATTGAGAAAAACATAAAACCAAAAAGTTTCTTGGTATTTGGAGACAGTTAAGTGGTATAAGGAGAGAATAATGAATTTGAAATTTGGGAAGCCCTGAATTTGAATCTTGTGTCACATACTAGTTTTGTGACTCTGTCAGTTAACTTCTCTCAATTTCAGTTTTACCATCTGCAAAATGGGAGAGAATAATAGCATTCATCTTACAGAGTTATTAGGAAGATCAAAAGAAGTAATCTATGTGAAACTCTGCAAATTTTAAAAGGTTACAAAAATGGTAGTCATCATTAGTAATAGTGGCTTATACTTGCTGAATTAGCCAATTAATGATAAAGAGGGACCTTTTCATAATAATTAAGTGTGGGAGTTGGAGGATAGTCTTAATCAGTGCAACACATATTTATATCGCTATACATGCATATAAAATTATTGTTTCCTCTAATTTGAGGAGATATTATGGATCTCTTTGGCAGTCTGGTTAAGCTCATGGACTCCTCACAATAATGATTTTAAGTGCTCAAAATACATGTATAGAATTATAAAGGAAGGCAATTATATTGAAACAGATTAAATATATAAACAAAATTAATAAAATAAAAAAGTTCTTAGACCCCCAGGTTTAGAACCCCCATTTCTATTTCAATAAATTGACCAATGACAGTCTATTTTTTGCAAGTTACTAATAATCTTGATTTGTAGTCAATTATAGTCTAGAATATAGAGGAAGAATAAGAAATGAGGCTTCTATCTCTGTGGCTAGTTAAGTTCCTCCTTTCCCCCTCACGTCTTTCATATCAGTTGTGGGCTTGAGCAAGATATGTATCATTAAATCACAGAGCTCATTTTATATGGTGAATATTATAGCTCAATGTCCCCTGTAAAGGAAATGTAATACCTGTAACACCTATTTCACAAAGTGATTGTGAAGCTAAAATAAGATAAGGAATGTAATTGTAAAGCTTAAAGTGATACATAAATGTAAGCAATCGTTATTTTATATCATGTTGCTATTTCTATGTCCATTTTCGACTGAGTTAAATAACACTATACTCCTTAAAGGTTGATTCACTTGGGCACAATACTAGTATGTGTATCAGTAATGTTATATTCATTAATACTGTCATCTCTAATCATAATAACTTACATTTATATGTTGCTTCATGGCTTATGAGCTTCTTTTATAACATACATAGAGTGTGTGCAAGGCTGTAATGTAAAATAAGTCAGTAAAAGTATGTAGAAATCAGCTTGTGGAGGGTTTTAAATATGAAGCAGAGGAGTTTGTATTTGATCTTAAAAACAATAGTCATTGAACATTTCTGAGGAGGATCTGTATAACATAGAGAAATGTGACTTGTGGGTAGAAATTATTTTCAATTTTGTCTATGTATCCTTATCACCTAGCTTAGTGCCTGACATAGAGTCGGCAAATAATAAAAAGCTATTTGGGTTAAATGGAATTTGAGAGGTGAGAGATTCAAGTTAGGAGACTTTTACAATAATCTTGGTAAGACATGATAAAGGACTGAGGAAGGTATTATCTGGGTGAATATAGAGAAAAAAAAATAGATGTGAGTGGTGTAAAAGGAGAATTGGGCCAAAGAGAATTGGCCTCTGTTTGCATGTAGGGAATAAAGAAGAGGATGGCAAACATTTACTCCAAGAACTAAGTAATGAGAAGGATAATGGTGCTTTTGATATAAAAAGGAAATTTTGGAAGAGGAGTGGGTATATGAAAAAATATAATGAATTATGTTTAAATCGTAATGTTAATGGGATTGACAAATGTTCTTGTAGTTCATGGTAAACAGGTTAAATTTTATAAAACTAATAAGATGGGAACAGAAACTGGCTGACAAACCAACCTCATTTCACAGAGCATTAGCAAAAGCAGACAGCAGATATATACCACAAGATTTGTTGAGTGTAGACAAAAGCAGATCATCTCTGGAAGGAGCCTATGAAATAACCAACATCCAAGAGTGAAATCAAAAGACTCTCCATGGGTGACAACCACATGAACCCAAGCAACAATATGTTGACAGAGAAGCAGTGAGCAAATGACTTAATCATTTAGATTTGTACATGGAAATTGAGAGTATTATGATAGCTATTCTAGATCAGGTTAGTGGCAGAGAGTGTTGGCTGTGGAGCAAGGAAGATTTATTTTTATAAGTTTATAAATTCAGAACTGTTCCCAGACACTTACTGGCTGTGTAACCCTGGACAAGTTCCTTAATCCTTTTTGCCTCAGTTTCTGCATCAGTAAAATGAGCTGGAGAAGGACATGGCAAACCATTCCAGTTTTGCCAAGATAACTCTACATAGAGCTGCAAAGGGTCGAAATTTACTGAAACAACTGAAGAACAACATATTCTACAATAGATGATTGCCACCAGAAGTCAAGGAAAGTTTATTTTTAAGGAGCTGGGTATAAAGATAGTTGCAGATTGCACGGTGACATGGAAAAAAAAAAGAAAAAAATCTTATATATATCGATATAGAATTTTAACAAATGCATCTCCTAGTTACCCAGACAAAAACAAAGTCATTTTCCTGAAGTTCAGGTCCTATAAGGACACCCTTATTCACTAAACTCCAATGGCGTCCGATTGCTTCCAGAAACAAATACATAGTACTCTTTTTGGTATTCAAAACCCTTCAAAGACCTAGCCTACTCCTATCTTTTCAGTCTTGTATACTCCTTAATTCTTCAGTGGCAGTGATTTTGTGGGTGTTCCACAAAAGGGACATCCTGTGTTTCCCCTCTTCTGTTCTGACTACTCACCTTTTTGACTTGCTTTTAGTTCCAACTAAATTCCAGCCTTCTACAGAAAGCCATCCCTAACCCCTCTTAATTCTGATTTCCTTTTAGTCCCACCTAAATTTCAGACTTCTACAGAAAGCCATCCCCAATTTCTTCTGTTACTTATTTCCTATTTGTTCTAGATTTAATTTGCTTTGTATATATTTGTTTGCATGTTGCTTCCTCCATTCGATTGTAAGCTTCCTCCATTTGAATCTCCAACACCTAGCATTGTGCTTTGCATCTACCAGGTACTCAATAAATGTTTACTTATTGATTGATTAACTGGAATTATTCAGCAGAAGCTTATTATGCTTTCTAGAATAACATGATGAATCCTTCTATTGAAAAAACAAAATTCCAGATATCTGTGATAATTCAGTAAGAAATTTGCACTGCTACCAGAGCATCTTTATAGAAAAAACTGTTAACCACCAATAGCATGGACCTTCAAATATTTCAGAGCAAAATTTTTAGTGGAGGCCAGTTTTCTGAATATTCATAATTTCCAAAGTACATTGAATGAAAAGCAGAAGAAATTCTAGCCATGAGTAAAGATGAGGTACATGTTATGCCAAGGATCCTTAAGGTAAAACTTGTTATCTCAAGTAAGATTTTATATGCTAAAACTTACTCAATTATGAAAATCAGTCATTTTGTCTACCTGCAAAGTAACCCACAGAACTTTAAATACTGAAGGATAATGAAAGGAAAGTGACTTGTCCTCAGATGCCTTTTATCCAAACCCCATCAAAAAGATGATGAGAACAGTAATAACTATTTTAAAGCTTAATAAACATAATATAAAGACAAAATAAAAGGAACTACAATGAGAGTAATGTGCAATGTAGAATGTTTATAGCCTAAAACTTTTATGGAAGCTGAGGAGGCAGGTCAGAAAGAGATCCAGAAATTTTAGTTATTTGAACTCTGGTGATTCCATTGATCTTAATAGAATTCTAGCTAATGTCATGACCATGAATCTAAGAAATAGATGGGAGAGCACAGAAATAGAGGCTGGCCCCAGTGGGAATTATCACAGTAGTCAGCTTGATCAAGAGGGCAGCAGAGTGAACTATATCCTTTCATGTGCTGATACCGGAAAGTGGCAAGGTATACAACAACAAATTACAGATATCAAAAATTCACCTGTTGTAAATGGTCAACAAAGATAACAAAGACTAATAGGTGGAAAACTATGAATATGCATGAAATATACTGAGAATATGAATTATTTTGTTATATTATTATCAGTTATTAATAATAGTGTTATATTATTATAATATAAAATAATAGTATTATTAGTTATATTAGATTTAGTAGTATTAGTGATATAACACAATAATTTTTTTCTTTTACCATTCAAAATCAAGGAATTCATTTTGCCTTTTTTTCAATGACATCCTGAGACCCATGTTACAAAAAGGGCTGCTACAAATATTTTTGCACATGTGGACCCTTTTCCCCTCTTTTATGATCTCTCTGGGTAAAGACCCAGTAGTGACATTACTTAATCAAAGGATATGAACAGTTTTATAGCCCTTTGGTCATAGTTTCAAATTGTTTCTCAGAATGGTTAAATCATCTCACAATTCCACCAACAATGTATCGGTGTTCAAGTTTCCCCACATTCCCTCCAACATTTATCATTATCTTTTCCTGTCATCTTAGCTAATCTGAGAGGTGTGAAATGGTACCTCAGAGTTGTCTTAATTTGCATTTCTCTGATCAATAGTGATTTAGAGTATTTTTCATATGATTAGAAATGGCTTTCTTTATTTGAAAATTGTTCATATCCTTGATCATTTATCAATTGGGGAATGACTTGTATTCTTACAAATTTAAGTCAGTTCTGTATTTAGAAACTTTAGAAATGAGGCCTTTATCAAAAACATTGTTCTTAAATATTATTTCCCAGTTTTCTGTTTTCTTTCTAATTTTTGGCTAATATTGGTTTTGTTTGTGCAAAAACCTTTCAGAACAAGGTTCTAGCTACTGTATTTTTGAAGCTCTTCACCATATTTTTCAGTCACATCTTCCTTTTCTTTTTTGTCCAATCCTTTTTGTCTTTTTTGTCCACCATTTTTAGGGAAGGGAAAGATATAGGATAGAAATGTGAAATACTCCTTTTTAGTTTGATGGGATAATTCAATTTATAGATCACTGCAAAATAGAAAAATTTGAAAGACTGGCAACTGAAATAATCATTCTGAACAAATGCATTCTCTTACAGTGTTTGACAAAGTATATAAACAAGTTTCAAGAACTGTCCACAGTAACATATGCTGTGGTAGTTACCATGGTAAGGACTATAGGAGAAAAAGTGGAGTTAGAATATCATTAACAGGTACTAGATACCACCATGACAAGTGATTTGAAAAAAAATATATACATATACATTAAGTACCTGGGGAAGGAGTATTTAGAGTATTACATTAATATCTAGTTGATACATAGAATAGAAATCTTGAACTCCTTATTGCCATATTAAAAGGCAGTGTCTGCTATTAATAGGAACAGTGTTAAGCACTTTAAACATATTTTCTCATTTGATCCTCACAATAATACTGTGAGATAGGTTTCATTATTGTCCCTATTTTATAATTGAGGATGCATAGATGAATAAAAGTTAAGTGACTTCCTCAGTCACACAGATAGTGTTGTCTAAGACTGAATTTGAACTCATATCTTCCCGATTCTAAGCCTGGTACTCTATCTAATGCATTCCTTATCTATCTCTCAAAGGCAACAAAGGAAAAAAGAACTATATGAAAATGTAAGTGGAAATCAAAAGTAAATTAGAAATTCTTTATATAATTATCAATAATTAAAAATTAAAGTCAGGAATTTCAGGTGATAAAAGAAAAAGTAATATTAAGAACAAAGCAAATAATTCAACCATCAGTTATACTACTATGGAAGCTTGAGAAGCAAATAAATTAAATGAGAGAGTATCCTCAAAGAAGGAATGTGTGGAAAATATTTGATCATTTATATGATCATATGGAATATTGCACAATGAAAATATGTGACTGAATTTAAAACAGAAAGGTTGTGTACCATTAATATGAAAAACAGGACAGTAATGTCAAGAGAAGTGACTGAAACTGTGCAAAATGGGAGAGGAGTGGGTCTATTAATATCCATGATTATTAGCTACAATTCTTCACCGTGATCCTTGAATTATTAGCAAAGCACCTTTACCAACTTCTTATCTGATACAGTCTTGATCCCTTCTTTTAAATAGTAGGTATCACATATTTATTGACAAAAAATAATAAGACTTCTCAAAATATAGGCTAATATTGTAATATATGTATTATGTAAGGCTTTCACAGTTTATATCGATAAAAAAGTCTAGAAACAATTATATAATAATATATTGGCAGAGGTAGAAAAAATGTGCTCAAGCATCCTAGGGATAAAAAGAACAACTCATTATTTATCTAGCAATTATTGAACAAACCACCTGAAAATGCTATATTGATTACACAAAATTTATGCCATCTTTATTTAATTGTTACAATTATACTGTATTAAGTCAAAGCAAAGCTTTTGACTTTTCTTCTGAATTCAAGGATTAGTTATATGCTAAAAAAAATAGAAATAGAAAAATAGAAATTCCATACAAACCAAATAAGAATACTTGAGGATTAATATCTACAAGGAAAATTTTTCTTTATTTCAAATATACCACTTAGAAGTTAATGTCAAGAAAAGCTGATTAAACAAACATATATGGTATCTTCTGAATCCAATTCTCCCTGTGCAACAAAAGAACTGTTGGGTTCTGCACACATATATTGTATCTAGGATAGACTGTAACCTATTTAACATGTATAGGACTGCTTGCCATCTGGGGGAGGGAGTGGAGGAAAGGAAGGGGAAAATCGGAACAGAAGTGAGTGTAAGTGATATTGTAAAAAAATTACCCTGTCATGGGTTCTGTCAATAAAAAGTTATTTTAAAAAATGAAAAAAAAAAAAACATATATGATATCTTCCAGGGCGACAGTTGAAGCCTTCAGGGATATTGACTAGGCTTAAATCCATTATAATCACTACTGAACCGAATTAGTATGATTTCAAACCAAAGAGGAAGTTGTACCAAAATAACCAAAAAACTCTGTAGTCTGGATTTATCCTTGATATATATATATATATGTATATGTATATGTATATATAATGACTGGAGAAGAAAGTGAGGTACTTGACTTTGAAACCAAAAAGCTTTCCATGGCAACATCCAATGAATTTAACCAACAATATATTGACAGAGAAGCAGAATTATAGGGAAAAATATTTGGGACAATAATGAAGGAACTGATTGGAAATAGTTCATGTGCACCTTTTCCAAATTTGAGATTATATGTTTATATTGCTTAACACTGTACTCTTTTACATATTGCTGAAGAAGTTTAACCTATTACTGAATGTTTCCTTTCTTTATAGGTAGAATAAAATCTCAATATTTTTATTCATAAAGTTTTTTTTTTTTTTGGTTTCTTTTTTATTTCGACTTTGTATCATACCTAATGTGATCAGAAATGCTCTTTTAAAAAAAAGAAAAAAAAAACTTATGATGCTTTCTGTGCTTCAAGGATCTGTCCTTATTTTGGTTTAAGCACTCCTTTTATATATTCATAAAGGAATCACCATGCATAATAGAAAGATTGTTGGAATTGGAATTAGAAGACCCAAATTAGAGTCCTAGAACTGGTATTTAGTAACTGTGTGACTTTGGGCAACTTGGTAAACATTTCAAAACTTCAGTTTCCTCATATGTTAAATGGAAATGATAATATTTTCATTATCCATTTCTCAAGATTATTGGGAGAAGAACACTTTAAAAATTGGAAAATGCTATATAGGCATGAAAAATAATGATGTCTGTAAGATATCATATGTCATTAGACAGTAATTAGATATCACTGTGGCTAAAAATAATTATTACCCAGTGGTCAGCATCTTGGCATTGAGACTTTCTAAAGCTAGATATCCAGTCTGGGGATTACACACATCACATGTAGATAGATCTTGGTTCAGAGGTTTTTTTGTTCATTAAGAACTGCCTGAGCTGGTCCTTTTCTATCATTGAGCACTCAGGATGGCTCTCTTTTTGAAGGTACTTTTAGTATTACCTTTCATGCTATCTTGGAAGATAAAGTAGAGAGAGATGGGTGAGAATGTTAAATGACTGGATTCAAAGAAGAGTCATCAATACCTTGAAGACAAGGTATTAGGGTAAAACTTCATGGCCCTGTTCTATCTGACATTTTTGTCAGTGACTTGGAGGAAGGGATTTGCTGATGACTTAAAGTTGGAAAGAAGAACAAACACATTGGATCATAGTCTCAGGATCAAAAAAGACTGATAGACTAGAACATTGGGAGACATCTAATGAAAAGTATTAAAGATTAATATCAAGCACTACATTTGGGTTAAAAAAAATCATTATCCCAAGTACAGAGTAGAGGAGAGATAGCTATATAGCTTCCCCCCTTAATCTGGAGCAAAAAGATCTGAGCGTTTTAGTGTACTATAAACTAAGCTAACACTATGTGGTATGGCAGCCAAAAATTAGTAGAATTTTGGATTATTCATCTAAAGAATACTAATCACCGGGACTTCCAGTTAAGATGGCGGAGAGGAGGCACACAGCTGCATAAGCTCCACGCTTTCTCTCACTATCCATTTCATTACAAGCCTCTGAATTAATGCTTGACTGAAAAAAACCCACAAATAGTTACCAAGAGAAGCCATCCTTGAGATTCACCAAGAAAGGTCTGTCTTTATTGGAGGGCTGGGACGGTTTTAGATCGGGCACAGGCGGTGGGCAGCGACAGTGAGAGCACGGGAGCAGACTGGAGAGGGGGTGGGGAGTGATCGCAGCCGTCTCTGCGGGGAGAGCTTTGCTACAGGTTTGGATACTTTGCCCTGGCAGCAAGTCAGCAGCCCAGCAGAGAAGCTAAAAACACCGGGGCTGAATAATACAACCCCAAACAGCTGGAGTCTCTTGGGACCTGGCCGCCACCCCCCCCCCCCCCCCCAGTCTGGAGAGGAAGCTCGGTAACACACCCAGCCCCTCCCCCAAAGAAAGACTCCAGTTTTTTCTTTTTTTCTTTGCCAGTTTGCCTTGATTATTAGACAGAATGAGCAAGAAACTGAAGAGGACTTTAACCCAGCTTCTACACAGATAGAGAGCAGACTCTAAATCCTGAGGAGACTAAAAACAGACAGTCTCCAGGTGAATCCCCATAGGAGGAGATCATCTGTTCCTCAGCACAGATGAATCTCATGGAGGAAATTAAAAAGGCTCTCACAAGGGAGCTAGAAGAAAAATGGGAGGCTTGGCAAAAGGAGAGGGAAGCTTGGGAAAAGGAGAGGGAGGCTTAGCAAAAGAGCCTGGAGAAGTCATTTAAAGAGAGAGTGGATAAAGAAATAAAATCCTTGAAAAATAGGATTAGTGAACTGGAAACAGAAAACAGCTCTCTAAAAAACAAAATTGGCGAAATGGAAAAAAATTCCACAGAACAAAAGAACTCAATGGGACAAGTAGAAAAAGATTTTTAAAAAATGAGTGAAGAAAATACTTCACTGAAAATCAGAATTGAACAATTGGAATTGAATGACTCGAGGAGACAAGAAGAATCAGTCAAGCAAATCCAAAAAAATCAAACAATAGAAAAGAATGTAAAATACCTTCTGGGGAAGACTACAGACCTGGAAAACAGATCCAGGAGAGACAATCTGAGAATCATTGGACTCCCAGAAAAACATGATGAAAAAAAGAGCATGGACACTATTTTCCAGGAAATTATCAAAGAGAACTGCCCAGAAATCATAGGAACAGAGGAAAAAATAAACATTGAAAGGATTCATCGATCACCCACTGAAAGGGATCCTAAAATCAAAACACCAAGGAATATAGTGGCCAAATGCCAGAACCCTCAGATGAAGGAAAAAATATTGCAAGCGGCTAGAAAAACCCAATTTAAGTATCAAGGAGCCACAATAAGGATCACCCAGGATCTGGCAGCATCCACATTAAAGGATCGAAGGGCCTGGAATATGATATTCCAAAAGGCTAAGGAACTTGGTATGTAACCAAAAATAACTTACCCAGTGAGAATGAGCATCTTTTTCCAGGGAAGAAGATGGACATTCAACGAAGTAAGCGAATTTCATCTATTTCTGATGAAAAAGCCAGAACTTAACAAAAAGTTTGATCTACAAACATAGAACTCAAGAGAAATCTAAAAAGGTAAAGATTAATCTTGGGAACTATATTTCGGCTATAAAGATGTATAAAGAATACATGCATACCTTGTTCTAGAAACTGATGTGGAAAGGACATTGTTATCAGAAAAAGGGTAAAGTGGGGGTAGTACATCTCATGAAGAGGCATAGGAAACCTATTATATCTGAGAGAAAGAAGGGAGGGGAATGAATATAGTGGGTATCTTACTGCCTTCAGAATTGGCTTTAAGTGAAAAATCTTAAGACATATTCAATCTATGGTGAAACTTCTCCCACCTCATTGAAAAGTGAGAAGGGAAAAGTGAAAAGGGAAGGAATAAGCTAAGAGGAAGGGAATACGGAAACTGGGAGGGAAAGGGGTAAGTTAGGGGGAGGAACTCTAAGGCGGGGGGAGGGATACTAAAAAGGGAAGGCTGTGAGAAGCAAGCGGTGCTCACAAACTTAATACTGGGAAGGGGGGGAAAGGGGAAAGAAGGGAAAAAAGAATACTAATCACCTCTGGGTTTGCATTCTATGGTATATATTGACTCAGTGAGAAGTCTAGTGGTGTATAATCAGAAGAGTGCAGGGTCTTGGGACTATGTCCTAAGAAGTTCAGTTGATAGAAATATCCTTATTTCTTATTTGATTGAAATAAGGATATTTAGCCCATAGAAAACAATTCTTAGGTGAGAACATAATATCTATTTTGAAGAAATAGATGGGATTCAAGTATTCAAAGAAGGATTAGACTTATTTTGTTTGGCTTTTGAGGTAGGAATAATGGTTAAGAAGTTGTAAAGAGGCAGATTGAGGCTAAAAAAAAAAAATGAGTAACTTCTAAAGGATTAGAGAATACCCAAGTAGAATATGTTGTCTCAGTTAGAGGGAACTCCTTCACTAGAAGGTAAAAGCTAGAATTAGGGGTGGCATTAAGAGGGTTATTATTTAACTGTAGGTTGGATTAGATTGAAGGTTTTTAACCTTGTTTGTATTTGGCCCTCTTGGGCAGGCTGGTAAAACAATGGATTCCTTCTCAGAATAATGTGTTTTTTTTTTTAAACAATTGAAGAACATGCTAAATTCCAAGAAAGGTGTAGTGAAAAATAAAGATATTTTATGTTGTTTTGTTTTCCTAACTAAGTTCTTGGACCCATTGAAATCTATCTACAGACTCTGGATTCTAGATTACGAAGCCTCAAAGTAGATGTTTTCTGATTGTTCTTTCAATTTCCTAATTGGTGATTTTTAGAACACACTTCATGCAAGCCATTGGATTATATAACTTCTTTGGGGGAAGATTTATGCTATCAAAAGATTGAATCCACATTATCAGCTCGGGAGTAGTGTGTAGAAAGAAGTCAAACAAACAAACAAAAAATGGTCCTGGAACCACAACCTCTGGATTCAAGCCCCAGTTATAATATTTTTCTAGTTGTATAACCCTGGGCAAATTACTTAAACTTCATGAGTCTGTCTTCCTTCATCCCTGAAATGGGGCTTTTAATATTTCCACTATTGACCCCAGATGAATTCTGTGAGGAAAAACACTTTGTGAATCTTACAGCACAATATTGGTCTGAGCTAACATTATTGATAGAAAATACCTTTAGGGCATCTGTTGCAGGATGAAAAACATTGGCGTGTGCTATGCCCATGATTTGAATTCCCTTATCCTGGATGGATATGTGTGTGGCTTATTAATATCCTAGATGTGCTGTGTAGCTGTGCCAAGTTAATTGGCCTTCATTCAAAAAACTGACTGAGTTTAAACACCTGGAAAACACAAGCAAACTGGTTGGACCCCGGGTGCTTTGTCGGAACATTAGTTATAGCATTTCTGGCATCAGTGCCAGCTGCCTGGTCATGTAGTGGAAATGTTTTTTATTTCCCTGGATTTCTTCATTGTCTGCAGGTGCCACAGAAGGCAAATGAGTGCAGTTGATGATTTCTGGACTACTGAGGAATCCAGCCATTATTTAAGCCTTCTCAGAGTTGCTGTGGATGATGGGGCCTTATGGGAAATTCATCAAGTGTGTATTTTCCATCAGTCTCCAGGAATTGTATTAGATATGGAAACCAAGTGTTGATTCATCTGAATGGTGCCCCTACTAACATCCTATAAAATGCCTATGTCTAATGCAGAAGGGTACTAAGTACTTTCTGAATGAAAGGGATATAATGATTTAGTTTTTCCCTCCCCATCTCATCAGAAAACTAGTTAGAAAGGTTAAAGATAACTCTCTTCTCAAAGTAGAAGTCTGAAGATTTTATATTTCACTTTGAAGGATAATTTACTTGAAATAAAATGTATCTCTTTATACTAATCAATATAGTTATAGTGGATTTGTTTATTTTTTAAAGTCCTATGCTATTAGAAAAAGACAATTAAATTTTAGCATAGAAATGTAACCATTTCTCCAATATAATGGAATAAGGAATGAAATTTCAAATCACCAGTCATCTTGACTTATGTCTTGCCACTGGACTCAAATAACTCTGGAAGAGAATATGAGGATGATGATTGACTATTTCTGCCTCACTTAAATCCAATCCACTTGCAAGTTACGGCACCACTCTCATGATGTCACTGGTTAAGGAATTCCTCTATTATCTCTTCTCTATACTATAATGGATGCTTTTTTCAAGCATGTCTTTTTATTTTATGCTTTATCTGATATCTATGATTAGAAAAATCATCAAAAAGGTTAATTCTTATTATTTTAAAAATAACTCTCTAACAATTGTGGTATATAGGTGAAAGATACCTTATTGAAAATAAGCATTTAAGGCAAGACATTACAATACTAAATCAAAAAAACAAATTAAACCTAATGAACAACACAGTGTGGTCTTGAGTTTTTAACATTTTCCAGTCAATTGTGTTATGGTAAAGATGTGTCCCACTGTGGAATATCAGTAGAAAAAGACATTTTGTTTTTTTTTTAAAGGAACTTTAGTTCTTAACTCATTGACTTGGTTAGCAGATCATTTATGAATCCACTTCTTTGTGTAACATTCATCCCATGCCTTCTAGTCTTGTCCACAAGCATATTATGGAAGAATTTTATCAAATATCTTGGTGAATTTAAAGTATGATAACTTCATGGTATTCCTTGAATCTATCAGATTAACTATATGTTTTTTCCTTTGTTTTGCTTGGAAAACTTCTAGCAATTTATGTGGTAGTTATGTGGATATACTTCCAAAAAGAGAAGAGATTCCCAATTCTACTTCAAAATAGCTTAGTAAAATAGCATTGGTTTCTCAGTTTCTTGTTAGTCACCATCTACTATTTTAATTTAAAATATTTGAAAATCAATTGCAGGTTTCCTATAAGTCCCAGTACTAACAGAAACTGTATATTAGTATATTTACTAAATTCAAATATATTATTTTTGTATTTATTACAATGCATGCCAGAAAGTTAAACTATAGTTAAACTAATGAGGATTTTTCCCCTTAACAGCTAACTTATATATAGTGCTTTAAAGTTTATAAAGCACCTTACGTATGCTGTCTTGTTTCATAGTTATAGCCCAGCAAAGGAAATGAGGTATTTGGGGCATTGGTGTGGCTGGTACATGAAGATAACTTTTATTTGCATGACTTGTATAATATCCTTTGGCACTGGAAGTTTCTCTGTATAACATCCCTGGTTATATTGATGTAGAAAATTAAATTTAACTTTCATCTACATTACTTTAGGAAAGAATAGGAGACTAGTTTGTGCTGGAGTGGGCAAGTAAGGCCATTTTCATCTGCCTTGTAATGCTTGACACAAAGCTAGCATATGGCTGAGATTATGCCAGTTGGCAAGTTGTGGCATTTTACTAAGTTAAAACTGCTGAAAGACCAACATGACATCTTCTCCAGTAGTGAAATAAATCAGTGAAAACCCACACCACAGAAATGAGAGCCATTAAATGGCTAAAAATACAGTGTGTATGTGTGCCTCATACTAAGCCAGACATACCTGCACAAGTGCTACAATATCCATCATTATATTCAGCTAAGAATAAACTTAAACATTGAATGTTTTTTTTAAAAAAACTGAGATATAATTCAATTTCATAAAAATTTATTAGACATGGGTTACATGTAAACTTCAGAGAAACACTTTCTGTGAGATCCTAGGCAGTTACTTCACTCTGAGCCTCAATCTCATCTATAAAATTGAGATAATTTTGAATCATTAAATTCTTATTGTTTACATAATGGTAGATTCCATATATACTTAGAGATTCAAATGTGTCTGTATTCCCTTCAGTTTGTTATATTCCCTCTATAACAAGGTGGACCACAACCCATACCTGCCTAATCATTGTGTGCAAATCTTGTCCACATTTTCCCATGAATTCACCATAAGAAATCCATTAAAGACAACAGCAACAAACAAACACACACACACAAAAAAAACTAGGAACTTCCATTATTTCTTCCTGTGAAGCTCTTAGGTTTTCTAGCATACCTCATTCTTACCACTACTTCATAAGATACCCATTCTACTAATTGTAAAGAAGCTTTTATTGACATTTAGTCCAGATTTGCCTCTTTTCATCTTCTACCCATTGCTCCTACTTCTGCTCTTTGGAAGCTAGCATAACCTTTTTAGTTCCTCCTTCATGTGACAGTTCTTCAGATACTTGGAGACAACTATTAGGGCTCTCTCAAGTCTTCTCAAGGCTAAGCATTTCCTAGACCTTCCTTCAATCTTTGCATGGAATTTCCTCTCTTTCACCATCTTGGTGGTTGTAATTTCTATGCATTGTAGTTGTTGCTGTTTTCCCTAAAACATGGTACCAGAACTAAATCCAATTTTTGGATGTCAGAATATAGAATATTCCAGAATATAGTGGAATGATGAACTTCTTTATTTTGGATGCTATACCTATCTTAATCTAGAATATCATTAGATCTTTTGCCTACCCAATTACATTGTCCACATGTTGTTTTTTGTTCTTCGTTTTTGAAGAGGACCATGACATCAGGAAGGTTATCCATGACGTGAAAGTGAGAAGTGAGTTGGATTTAAGTGAGAGAGGGTGTGCAACCTCCTCCTGGCTTACTTTCCCCTCCAGAGCCATCTGGCTTCAGGGGAAAGATAAAAATCAAGATGATTGAGATAGCTCTGGATGAGATGGGAGACTTCAGCCTTTTTAAGCTAATGTTTTCAACATGTTTCAGTTTGACTGAGGCCATATCCATTTAGTGATTATGGCTAGATAGAAATTAAGGCAAAGAATCTCTTCCTTCACTTTGTGCAAAAGAAGCCCACTAAAAGCACCCCCTTTTTTCAGAAAACAATTGCATAGCCCTACATCTAATATGGTGAGTTGTAAAGCTAATTTTTTTTAATTCAAAAGAAAAATAGTCTTACATTTTTGGAGCTTACAACCTAATTGAGAAGTAGGGGTAGATGGAGAATATGATAATATAATCATAATATACATTATTTTGTATATATAGCATGTAGATGTACATATATGCACATATACATATATACACATATAACATATCATTATGTATACACACACACACACATATATATATAACATTACATTGATACCATACAATGAATGATGTATGACAAATGTAACAGAGAGGTATGAAAAAATGTGCTACATGATTGTATAGGAACAGCTGATGCTCTGTTGGCATGTCCTTAATAAAGCTTTCAGCAAGAAAAAGTCAGTATTAACATGATTACTTTGGCTAAAATGTATTTGTTGAGAGAAACATTGTCACTAAAAGGACAGCCTTGATGTCAGAAAGACATGAGTTGACATTCAATTTATTTGTTCTACTTGTATGATCATGAAATGGTAACTTAATACCTTAGTACTAAAATTTCTTAATAGTATAATTTACAAATGAATTGCTGTTTGCATCAATAAGAGGGAGTTCCACAATAGGAGTTTCCTACATTGGTGAAATCATAAGTGTAGAGAGAAAAAATGTTGTAACATTACACCTAAAACTTCATGATTCTCAGAATTACCAATTTTTTTTTTTATTTGATGGATTTGGCCTGTATGGAGTTTTGACTTTCAAATGATCAAATTCACTGGATACTGCTAGAAAAACTTTCTTACTGAAGACTAAGATCTAAAAAGCCCAAAATAAAAGGAACAAGTATTCCCACATTTATAGAGTATCATCATTCATTCAATGAAACCCAGAGAGGTTGACTCCTTGGTAAGTCCAACCTGTATTTGAACCATGATCCTCCACACCATCTGCCAGAAATAGGCAAATAATCTTTGTTTAAAAGTGAATTCTATCTTCAACGGCAACCCATTCTATCTTGGGCAGCCTGAATTGTTAGAACATTTTCCTTTCTATTGGGACTAATCTTCCTTGCTGAAACTTCATCTGTCACTACTAATTCTGCCCAAGGAGGCTGGTGGGAACAAATCTAATTCTTCTTCCATGTGACAGCTCTTCAAATACTAGAAAATGGCTAAAAGGCTATCTTTTCCAGGTTGTACCTTCTCATGTCCCCCTAACTGATCTCCAGATGGCATGATGTGGAGATTGTTCATATTCTTAGCCACTTTTTTGGATGCCCTCTTGCAGAGTATAGTGGGGTTATCATCTTCCTTTTTATGGAGACCATCTCTCTTAATAGACTTAGGATAATATTGACTTTTTAAATTTCCATATCAGAATATTGATTCATGTTGTGCATGTCCCTCAAATCCCCAAATTCTTTCTGAGGTACTGCTGTCCCAAACGTGCCTCCATCATTTGATTTAAACGCGTGTACCAGATCAAGGGACAGCTACGTGATGCAGTGGATATAGTGTAGGGCTTAGAGTCAGGAAGACCAAGTTCAAATCTGGCCTCAGACACTTGATAGCTATGAGACCCTGGACTAGTCACTTAATCCTGTTTTGCCTCCATTTCCTTATCTGTAAAATGAGCTAGAGAAGGAAATGGCAACCTACTCTAGTATCTTTGCTAAGAAAACTTAAAAAGGGATCATTCAAGACTGAAAATGACTAAATAATAACAAAAACAAGATCAAAGAAGGAAAAGGTCAGCTAGTGGTGATTTTCCAGTTACCATGAAACTCCATAAATATGACTAGATGAACAGAGTTCCAGTATTAAGAATCTGAGAGTAAGAAAAGATTGAAGAGATAATTTAATCCAAACTCTATGTTTTATAAAGAAGCATTCTGAAACATATTACTTTTTTTTTTAATTTTTATTTAATAATTTATATTGACACTCGTTTCTGTTCCAATTTTTTTTCCCTCCCTCCCTCCACCCCCTCCCCTAGATGGCAAGCAGTCCTTTATATGTTGGATGTGTTGCAGTATATCCTAGATACAATATATGTTTGCAGAACCGAACAGTTCTCTTGTTGCATAGGGAGAATTGGATTCAGAAGGTATAAATAACCCGGGAAGAAAAACAAAAATGCAGATAGTTCACATTCGTTTCCCAGTGTTCTTTCTTTGGGTGTAGCTGCTTTTGTCCGTCATTTATCAATTGAAACTCAGATCTCTTTGTCAAAGAAATCCCCTTCCATCAAAAATGTCCTCATACAATATCGTTGTCGAAGTGTATAATGATCTCCTGGTTCTGCTCATTTCACTTAGCATCAGTTCATGTAAGTCTCGCCAGTCCTCTCTGTATTCATCCTGCTGGTCATTTCTTACAGAACAATAATATTCCATAACATTCATATACCATAATTTACCCAGCCATTCTCCAATTGATGGGCATCCATTCATTTTCCAGTTTCTAGCCACTACAAACAGGGCTGCTACAAACATTTTGGCACATACAGGTCCCTTTCCCTTCTTTAGTATTTCTTTGGGATATAAGCCCAATAGAAACACTGCTGGATCAAAGGGTATGCACAATTTGATAATTTTTTGGGCATAATTCCAGATTGCTCTCCAGAATGGTTGGATTCGTTCACAACTCCACCAACAATGCAATAGTGTCCCAGTTTTCCCACATCCCCTCCAACATTCATCATTATTTTTTCCTGTCATCTTAGCCAATCTGACAGGTGTGTAGTGGTATCTCAGAGTTGTCTTAATTTGCATTTCTCTGATCAATAATGATTTGGAACACTCTTTCATATGAGTGGTAATAGTTTCAATTTCATCCTCTGAAAATTGTCTGTTCATATCCTTTGACCATTTATCAATTGGAGAATGGCTTGATTTCTTATAAATTTGAGTCAGTTCTCTATATATTTTGGAAATGAGGCCTTTATCAGGACCTTTAACTGTGAAAATGTTTTCCCAGTTTGTTGCTTCCCTTCTAATCTTGTTTGCATTAGTTTTATTTGTACAAAGGCTTTTTAATTTGATGTAATCGAAATTTTCTATTTTGTGATCAGTAATGGTCTCTAGTTCATCTTTGGTCACAAATTTCTTTCTCCTCCACAAGTCTGAGAGATAAACTATTCTATGTTCCTCTAATTTATTTATAATCTCGTTCTTTATGCCTAGGTCATAGACCCATTTTGATCTTATCTTGGTATATGGTGTTAAGTGTGGGTCCATGCCTAATTTCTGCCATACTAATTTCCAATTATCCCAGCAGTTTTTATCAAATAATGAATTCTTTTCCCAGAAGTTAGGGGCTTTGGGTTTGTCAAACACTAGATTGCTATAATTGACTATTCTGTCTTGTGAACCTAGCCTTTTCCACTGATCCACTAATCTATTTCTTAGCCAATACCAAATGGTTTTGGTGACTGCTGCTTTATAATATAATTTTAGATCAGGTACAGCTAGGCCACCTTCATTTGATTTTTTTTTTCATTAATTCCCTTGAGATTCTCGACTTTTTATTGTTCCATATGAATTTTGTTGTTATTTTTTCTAGATCAATAAAATATTTTCTTGGAAGTCTGATTGGTATAGCACTAAATAAATAGATTAGTTTAGGGAGTATTGTCATCTTTATTATGTTCGCTCGGCCGATCCAAGAGCACTTAATATTTTTCCAATTATTTAAGTCTGACTTTATTTGTGTGGAGACTTTTTTATAATTTTGCTCATATAATTCCTGACTTTCCTTTGGTAGATAGATTCCCAAATATTTTATGGTATCAACAGTTATTCTGAATGGAATTTCTCTTTGTATCTCTTGCTGTTGGGTTTTGTTGGTGATGTATAAAAATGCTGAGGATTTATGGGGATTTATTTTGTAGCCAGCTACTTTGCTAAAATTATGAATTATTTCCAATAGCTTTTTAGTAGAATCTCTGGGGTTCTCTAGGTATACCATCATATCATCTGCAAAGAGTGATAGTTTGGTTTCCTCATTGCCTACTCTAATTCCTTTAATTTCTTTCTCGACTCTTATTGCCGAGGCTAGTGTTTCTAATACGATATTAAATAATAATGGTGATAGTGGGCAACCTTGCTTCACTCCAGATCTTACTGGGAAAGGTTCCAATTTTTCCCCATTGCATATGATGCTTACTGATGGTTTTAAATATATGCTCCTGACTATTTTAAGGAAAAGTCCATTTATTCCTATGCTCTCAAGTGTTTTTATTAGGAATGGATGTTGGATTTTATCAAATGCTTTTTCTGCATCTATTGAGATGATCATATGGTTTTTGTTTGTTTGGTTATTGATATAGTCAATTATGCTAATAGTTTTCCTAATATTGAACCAGCCCTGCATTCCTGGTATAAATCCTACTTGGTCATAGTGTATTATCCTGGTGATGATTTTCTGTAATCT
Source organism: Antechinus flavipes (assembly GCF_016432865.1). NCBI lineage: Eukaryota > Metazoa > Chordata > Mammalia > Dasyuromorphia > Dasyuridae > Antechinus > Antechinus flavipes. Next base: position 469,782,243 of record NC_067398.1, on the reverse strand, counting down.
TTTTGCTAATATTTTATTTAAGATTTTAGCATCAATATTCATTAGGGAGATTGGTCTATAATTTTCTTTCTCTGTTTTCAGCCTACCTGGTTTAGGTATCAATACCATGTCTGTGTCATAAAAGGAGTTTGGTAGGACTCCTTCAATCCCTATTTTTTCAAATAGTTTATATAACATTGGAGTTAATTGTTCTTTAAATGTTTGGTAGAATTCACATGTAAATCCATCTGGTCCTGGGGATTTTTTCTTAGGGAGTTGATTGATAGTTTGTTCTATTTCTTTTTCTGAGATGGGACTGTTTAGGATATTTACTTCTTCCTCTGTTAGTTTGGGCAAGCTATATTTTTGGAGGTATTTTTCTATTTCATTTAAGTTGTCGAATTTATTGGCATAAAGTTGGGCAAAGTAACTCCTAATTATTGCTCTAATTTCCTCTTCGTTAGTGGCGAGTTCTCCCTTTTCATTTTTAAGACTAACAATTTGATTTTCCTCTTTCCTTTTTTTAATCAGATTTACTAAGGGTTTGTCTATTTTGTTGGTTTTTTCATAGAACCAACTCTTAGTTTTATTAATCAATTCAATAGTTTTTTTACTTTCAATTTTATTGATCTCACCTTTTATTTTTAGAATTTCAAGTTTAGTGTTTGACTGGGGGTTTTTAATTTGTTCCTTTTCTAGCATTTTTAATTGCAAACCCAATTCATTGATCTTCTCTTTCTCTATTTTATACAAATAGGCCTCTAGAGATATGAAATTTCCCCTTATTACCGCTTTGGCTGCATCCCATACATTTTGGTATGATGTCTCATTATTATCGTTTTCTTGGGTGAAGTTATTAATTATGTCTATGATTTGCTGTTTCACCCAATCATTCTTTAGTATGAGATTATTTAGTTTCCAATTATTTTTTGGTCTACTTCCCCCTGGTTTTTTGTTGAATGTAATTTTCATTGCATCGTGGTCTGAAAAGGATGCATTTACTATTTCTGCCTTACTGCATTTGAGTTTGAGGTTTTTATGTCCTAATATATGGTCAATTTTTGTATAGGTTCCATGAACTGCTGAAAAGAAAGTGTATTCCTTTCTGTCTCCATTACATTTTCTCCAGAGATCTATCACATCTAACTTTTCTAGTATTCTATTTACCTCTTTGACTTCTTTCTTATTTATTTTGTGGTTTGATTTATCTAATTCTGAGAGTGCAAGGTTGAGATCTCCCACTATTATAGTTTTACTGTCTATTTCTTCTTGCAGCTCTCTTAGTTTCTCTTTTAAGAATTTAGATGCTACCCCACTTGGTGCATATATGTTTAATATAGATAGTGCTTCATTATCCATGCTACCCTTTAGCAAGATATAGTGTCCTTCCTTATCTCTTTTAATTAGGTTAATTTTTGCTTTAGCTTGATCTGAGATCAGGATAGCTACCCCTGCTTTTTTGACTTCACCTGAAGCATAGTAGATTTTGCTCCAACCTTTTACCTTTAACCTGCATGTATCTCCCCGCTTCAGGTGTGTTTCCTGTAAACAACATATTGTAGGATTCTGGCTTTTAATCCATTCTGCTAACCGCTTCCTCTTTATGGGGGAGTTTACCCCATTCACATTTATGGTTAGAATGACCAATTCTGTATTACTTGCCATCTTGTTAACCCCGGTTTATGCTTTTCTCCCTTCTTTCCCCTTTCCCCCCTTCCCAGTATTAAGCTTGTGAGCACCACTTGCTTCTCACAGCTCTCCCTTTTTAGTATCCCTCCCCCCACCTTAGAGTTCCTCCCCCTATCTTACCCCTTTCCCTCCCAGTTCCCGTATTCCCTTCCGCTTAGCTTATTCCTTCCCTTTTCACTTTTCCCTTCTCACTTTTCAATGAGGTGGGAGAAGTTTTACCATAGATTGAATATGTCTTAAGATTTTTCACTTAAAGCCAATTCTGAAGGCAGTAAGATACCCACTATATTCATCCCCCTCCATTCTTTCTCTCAGATATAATAGGTTTCCTATGCCTCTTCATGAGATGTACTACCCCCACTTTACCCTTTTTCTGATACAATGTCCTTTCCACATCAATTTCTAGAACAAGGTATACATGTATTCTTTATACATCTATATAGTCAAAATATAGTTCCCAAGATTAATCTTTACCTTTTTAGATTTCTCTTGAGTTCTATATTTGTAGATCAAACTTTTTGTTAAGTTCTGGTTTTTTCATCAGAAATAGATGAAATTCACTTACTTCGTTGAATGTCCATCTTCTTCCCTGGAAAAAGATGCTCATTCTCGCTGGGTAAGTTATTTTTGGTTGCATACCAAGTTCCTTAGCCTTTTGGAATATCATATTCCAGGCCCTTCGATCTTTTAATGTGGATGCTGCCAGATCCTGGGTGATCCTTATTGTGGCTCCTTGATACTTGAATTGGGTTTTTCTAGCCGCTTGCAATATTTTTTCCTTCATCTGAGGGTTCTGGCATTTGGCCACTATATTCCTTGGTGTTTTGATTTTAGGATCCCTTTCAGTGGGTGATCGATGAATCCTTTCAATGTTTATTTTTTCCTCTGTTCCTATGACTTCTGGGCAGTTCTCTTTGATAATTTCCTGGAAAATAGTGTCCATGCTCTTTTTTTCATCATGTTTTTCTGGGAGTCCAATGATTCTCAGATTGTCTCTCCTGGATCTGTTTTCCAGGTCTATTGTCTTCCCCAGAAGGTATTTCACATTTTTCTCCATTGTTTGATTTTTTTGGATTTGCTTGACTGATTCTTCTTGTCTTCTCGAGTCATTCAATTCCACTTGTTCAAGTCTGATTTTCAGTGAAGTGTTCTCTTCACTCACTTTTTAAAAATCTTTTTCTAATTGTCCAATTGAGTTCTTTTGTTCTGTGGAATTTTTTTCCATTTCGCCAATTTTGTTTTTTAGAGAGCTGTTTTCTGTTTCCAGTTCACTAATCCTATTTTTCAAGGATTTTACTTCTTTATCCGCTCTTTCTTTAACTTTCTCCAGGCTCTTTTGCCAAGCCTCCCTCTCCTTTTGCCAAGCCTCACTCTGCTTTCCCCATTTTTCTTCTAGCTCCCTTGTGAGAGCCTTTTTAATCACTTCTATGAGGTTCATCTGTGCTGAGGAACAGATGGTCTCCTCCTTTGGGGAATCACCTGGGGACTGCCTGTTTTTAGTCTCCTCAGGATTTAGAGTCTGCTCTCTATCTGTATAGAAGCTGTCAAGGGTTAAAGTCCTCTTCAGCTTCTTGCTCATTCTGTCTATTAATCAGAGACAAACTACCAAAGAAAAACAGAAAAAACTGGAGTCTTTCTTTGGGGGAGGGGTTGGGTATGTTATCGAGCTTCCTCTACAGACTGCAGGGGGCAGCAGTGAGGCACTAGCAGGACTGTGTTGCGCCTGCGCTCTGAGATCCCAGAGCGTGCTGAGTCACTGTGGGGGGGGGGGGGGAGAAAGGGGGGGGGGCGGCCAGGTCCCGAGAGACTCCAGCTGTTTGGGGTTGTGTTCTTCAGCCCCGGTGTTTTTAGCTTCTCTGCTGGGCTGCTGACTTGCTGCTGGAGTAAAGTATCCAAACCTGTAGCGAAGCTCTCCCCGCACAGATGGCTGCGATCACTCCCCACCCCCTCTCAGCTCTGTTCCCGTGCTCTCACTGCCGCTGCCCTCAGCCTGCGCCCAATCTAAAACGGTCCCAGCCCTCCAGTAAAGACAGACCTTTCTTGGGGGATCTCAAGGATGGCTTCTCTTGGTAACTATATGTGGGTTTTTTTCAGTCAAGCATTGATTCAGAGGCTTGTAATGAAGTGGATAGTGAGAGAAAGCGCGGAGCTTATGCAACTGTGAGCCTCCTCTCCGCCATCTTAAACGGAAGTCTCTGAAACATATTACTAAAGTGTCAAAGGAAGCACTAGAGCATAGATTTTTCTCATTTCAAACCCAATATTCTATCACAATGGTTTTGTGTTTTATTAAAGCTGAATATCTAGGTAACAAAGTTGGTCAGAGTGGTGGTGGTGGTGACATAGAAAAGGGCAGGAGCACGACTCTTGCATGAACATTCTAACCTCTTCTTTCCTAGTTCCAGGATATCTTCACTTAGATACTTCATTACATCAACCTCAAGGAATAGATATTTAATCAGTGCCAAATATGTTCCAAACAATGTGCTAAATGCTGGGAATGCAAAAAGAGGCAAAGATAGTCCTTGACCTCAAGGAGTTTATAATTTAATGGAGGAGACAAAATGCAAACAAATATATTCAAAGTAAGCCATTTACCAAATACATGGAAGTAATCAATAGTGGAAAAGCAGTAGACTTAAAAGTGGTTAGGGAAGGCTTCCTCTAGAAGGTGAGATATAAGTTAGGACTTAACAGAAGCTAATAAAGTTAGTAGTTGGAATGAAGAAGGGAGAGAATTCCAGTCATGGAAGACAGCCAGAGAAAATGTCCAGAGCCAAGAGACAGGATATCTTATTTGTGGAACAGCCAGGAGACCTCTGTCATTGGATCAGAATATGTATAGAAGGATAAGGAATAAGATGATTAGAAAGGTAAAATGGGGCCAGGTCATGAAGACCTTTGACTGCAAATTAGAGCATTTTATATTTGGGTTATATCCAGTAATGTTTGCCATGTTACAAATTAAAACAGATAAATTTTAAAAATATCTATTCATTTCAGAAGATTAAAAGTCATTATAGTAACATAAACATTTATTAAAAAATAACATTTCCCAAAACAAACAGTAAGAAAAGTAGCAGTTTTACATATTTTTGCAAGTTTTTTTAAATGTCTGATTTAATTGACAACTGGATTCTTATATCTGCTTCTGGATTCAATCTTGTTTTGATATATTATTTAAGTCTTATGAAAACATGTGGTTGGATAAGAGATGTTTTTTATAGACAAATAACATGTCAATATTATTACAAAAATAGTTTTGACCTTAAAGATCCCCTCAATAGGAACTCTAGGACCTCTAGAGGTAGTTGAACAGCACCTTGAGAATATCATTCCATTTCATTACCTAATTAATCTGTCTGGAATGTCATCTTTCATTATATCATCATTTTTTCTACTTATTTTTAATATTGTTAGTACTACATAAAATGAGGAAATAACAATTTAAAATCTTGACATCTCATGCAATTCTTTATTGTTAGATTTTGAGAATTTCAGAGATTCTCTTTGTATTGTGGAGGAAGAGTGAAGTTGAAAAGGTATCTAAGATTAGGAGAGTCTAGGACATATTGAACTTTATGGATTGATCTTGGCATTCTGAATTGTGCTCAGGATGAGCAGGTAACCAATTCAAGATGAGTAGCTCAGGTATATTGTTTTTCATTCACTTTATATTATTCATTAAGTCTCTCCATCTTGTTAGTTGCTGAGTAGTTGATCTTCATCCAAACATATGCCTTTCCTATTAGCTCAGGTAATTGCTTCTTAATAAATATAGTTCAGTGAACTAGTTATTTCTGTGCTAAGCTAGCTCACAGACCTTTCACATAGCCTCTTTGTATCAAGCCTACATATTATTGAATGAACAAAAACGTGATATACCAAAGCCAAGGCTTCCATTTACAGATGATATAGGTATAATGAGAAAATCACTGCCTCTGCCAAAATTTGTTAGCTTGCAAATTTGCATATTCTCCTCTCATAAAACTGGCTCTAGTGACACAAAAGCACACAGATTCATAGTCACTCATCCCACCCTCAGACACAGCTCTGAAAATGGCCAACCATAGACAGAAAAATGATTGCTTCCTTTATAAAGAAAATTGCTTCCTTACCTCATCCCAGACCTGTTTACCTCTGCCACATGGGGACATTGCAATTTACCTACCAAAGACCCCATCTGGTTTCAGGCATCAGGCATCTACTAAATTACATGATGGGATATGCATTAATATATGTATGCACAGATAGACTGCTCAGTTGGGGGAGGAAGGAGAAGAAAAGCATAATAAGGCTTGAAAAATGAACTGAAGGGAGTTGAATAGTTTCAAAAGAGAACGCTAAGATGATTCCTATGAGTCACTACAATCAGTCTTAGACTTTCTTCAGTGCTTGATTTGGAGTCAGAAAGTATGAGTTGAAATCCAGTTCCAAGACATTCACCAGTTTGAATAAGGACTCTAATTAATCACTTCACCTCTCAAAGCCTCAGTTTCTCCATCTATAAAGTGTAGATAATGATATTTGGTAATTAGCATAGTGGCATAGATAGTGTGGGACTTAGCATAAGCAAGATTGCATTTTGATCTTATTTCAGATTTATTTTCACAATGTGACTATAGATAAAGCACTTCTTGGAACCTCCCTTTCCTTATCTGTTGCATATATAAGTGATCACAATACCCTAAACACTTACATTACAGAATAATATAATATATATAATATATTTATATACATAAAATACATATGTATAAACAATATTCAATGCATGGAAATAATGTATAAGAATGGGTTACTTTTATTATCTGTGCTAGCTCCCCAAAAGAACTGTTGTAAAAGAACCTTATATGACTTAAAATGCTATATAAACATGGAAGTTTATTATTAACGTTCCCTTACCCATCCATATAACCAGAAGATTTTTCATAGTAGCAAAACTTTTATGATAGAAGTTAAAGTTGAATAGACAATTCTCTTCTTGGAGAATTTTATTGTGGGTAATGCTGAGGATTCAGTGAAAAGGCCTGGTCCAACTTTCCTAGCTTGGGGCAGATAGAAGTAAAAAGCCTAAGGAATTTGAACTCCAATTATAACTGGCTTGTCTCAAGCTATCTCTCTCAGTGATACCAAGCAATCAAATATCATCATAGATCTTGTGGAAATATTTCTCTTATTAGTTCTCTGGGCTCAGTAAGTCTGCATCTACCTGTTATAAAAAGAAGAGAAATCCCGGTCTTTTGTGTCTCATTGAATGCACATTGATAGCTGCCAAAAAACCCCACTGCAGATGCATTTGTTTAGTTCTTAATATTGTCTTTTGGTTTGGAGGCTGTTAGTGCATTTAACATTGCTAGATGAGCTTCATCTTTGACCAAACAAAGTAGTTCTTTTTCACTCCAGTAGTTTACTCTTTAAGTCACCACCACTGTGTTTTGCAGTTTAAATTTTTGACTGGGGCATCGGCATTTACAGAAAAGGGTTAACCCTTACCCCAAATGCAAAAAGCAAGAAGCTGCCATGATTAAACTAGGTCATGAGAAGAGATAAAAAGGAAGGAAAGTGGAATGGACCCTACCAACCTTCTTAAACATGGAGTGTAATGTTCTTCTCTAAAATATGACATTCTCTGGGAGCGGGTTTCTTGGGGGGGGGGGGCTTCTGGGAGCAGCCTTAGTTTCAGTTCAGTGTAATCACCCCAAATGCAGCCAGGAGTTAAAAGTCAAATCCTTTATTGTCTCTTTCCAAGCCTTGTCTCCTTCCTTGGGCTGGTTAGCTTTCTTAGAGGCCTATCTCTCTTCTTGGTTCCGAGAGCTTCTGCCGCTAGTCCTTTGCCTCTTCCAGCTTCTGCCTCTAGCTCCCTCCCAATGAGCTTCTTTCTAATGGGCTTTTTCTTTCTGGCCCTGACAGCTCCTCCTTATACATCTCACACTGAGTATACATCAATCATATCACTAGGAAACCATTATTTGTTGTAGGATTAAATCAATGCTAAACTAGATTTAACCACTGTCTCCTTAATTCCACTTACTTAGCACCTTGTAAGAATCCTAACAATGGAGGACACTTTTTTCTAGAGGATATTCATTGAGTTTTCATCCTCCTCCCTCCCTCCCTTCCTCTTTTCCTTCTTCCCTCCTTCCCTCCCTCCCTCCCTCTTTTCCTTCTTCCCTCCTTCCCTTCCTCCCTCCCTCTTTTTCTTCCTTCCCTCCCTCCCTTCCTTTCTCCCTTCCTTTTTCCTTCCTTCCTTTATGTCATTTACTTTCCTAAGTTACTTGTTTTTGACTTTGTTAAGCTCGCATTTTGTGCTGCCAAATTGCTTCAATAATTTCATATTTTCCTTTGGAAGAGGTTTGCCACTGATCACACAATGATAGCACCCCATAGTCCCCTGGAAGGTACTGGAAATTTTACCTGAGCAAAAAGAGCTCCAGAATATAGTTAAACCCTCCTATTCTAGCCTGGGTAATTTAGCAGAATTGATTTTTTTCAGAAATCCATTTCCTTTGATGATTGGCTAGGGTCTCATACAAAAATTTGGCTCATGGTTGAACTCTTGTCTTCAAAACTGTTTCATGACCTACTTGTTGAACTATTCATTAGATTGAAAAAGTTGTCATTGGCTATTCCTATTAATTCATCTCAGGTCAGCATCTCTCACGGCTAACTCTGCAGGTCATGCTTTCAGAAATAATAAAATTGGATGCCTTTTATGTGAATAGATGGACACTTTTAAAATATAAAGTTCCTTTATTTTTCTTTATATTTTTATTAAAGCAATAAGATGTTAAATTCTATTTAATATTTTATCTCAAAGCAAGGAAAGCTCATAGTTTTGATATTTTATCTCAGGAAAATAAGGAATCTTCTTTTAAACATTCAGAGAAGGATACTCTCTCTAGCAATCTTCTTTATACAGCAAGTTGTCAATACTAAAATGGATTGCCAAGAAGGCTGTGCAACTGTCCTGCCTGTCTGCCTTATGGCATGCATGAAGTAGATGGCAGTTCTGGCTCCTTTCCAGCCCTATGATTGTGTGAGCACTTCTATAGTAACAAGAAAGGTCAAAAGTATGGGAGCATTATATCTCTGTTGGGGTTTTTTAATTTTTGAAAATAGATGACCAGACTTGAAGTGCTATTTGCTAAAATTAATATTTTTGGGAAAGTTTTCTACATACATGGTTGTGGATGATTATTTGTTACAATTGTGACTTTATAGCTTAAAATGATTTTTTTCTTTGCTTCTGGCATTTTGTCACTTTAGCAAATCAATTACTACATGTATATGATTCCATAAAAAGCTGATCAATTCTAATGCAACTATAATTCTGTCAACAATATAAACTCCCTTTGTTTACAAGCTTTAGTATATCAAATTATAATATTCTGTAGAGGGTCAGGATCACAGAGTAATGGAGAGAATGAGGTTTGGTAGTGCATCTTCAGAAATTTTATTGCTGCCCACATCAAGCAAGTAAAGAAGAGTAGATTGTACAACAATGATTTGGTCTAATTCCTAAAAAAGAGAAGTTTGGTAAGACTATCTATAAACCCATATATATCCTTCTGCCAGGACAAAGTTCTTTCTTTTACCCCTTCACAATCATTAGCATATACTCTTTCTTTCTATGTTTTGTCAAAATTTTTTTGTGCGTCTAAAGACTCCCTATAGCTTTTTCGAGGGAGGGTCACCTAGAACAGTGTGGAGCATGTCTATATACTTCCCTGGCAACACAAAGTTACAGGCAGGCATTCAATGGCTGTAGGTTGTAAACATTCTTAGACTAGGGCTAAAATCGTCTTGTGGTTGAGACTGCTTATTTCCCATTGAACAATGAGCTGATTGAAACTGGATATTGGCACAAAAAAGACAAACATTAGATGAATTAGGCAATTTTTCACTGCATTTCTTTCCTAATATGCTTAACTGTTAACACAGCACTTTTTCTGTCTTTCTTAAGCTTCACTATTTCCATTGTAAGCTCCTTGAGGGTAGAGGCAAATTAAATTTATTTTTTGCTTTTATTTCCTCTATCATAGTGTGCTGCACATATTAGACACTTAATTTTTCTTTTTCAAAATCCAATTCAATTTAATTCAGAGCAAATCCTCTTAAATTTTAAGGCAAAAGCCCTAATGCTAACCTATTAAGTCCAACCTGGTGTTCATTGCAGTCATCTGAAAGAATACAATACTGAAAAGATATTACACTTGTTCTGCTTAATCCCAGGAAGCAGAATTTGGAGCAATATGTGAATTTAACATAAGGGCAGATTTAGGTCTAATGTGAAGAAAAACTTTCTACCAATGAAAGCTATTCTAGCTGTTTTGAGAGCAGAAGGTTTCTTCCCTTTCTCTTTCCCCTTTTCTCTCTTGTTTTTCCTCTTCTCTCTTTTCTTTTTAAAGTTGCATTGATTTGTCTGCTTTCATACTATAAACATTTCTATATTACCCTCCATTCATTAGTATTCTCTTATAACAAAATAAAGCAATCAAATTAAAAATACAGTAGCCTCATATAAAAGTATTTTTAGCATTCCACATTTAAAGCACCCTATTTTAAAAATTCTCATTAAAAAAATTAACAGAAATAAGTTTCTCTTCCTTCAACCTACCCTACCCTATTGACAAAACAAGAGAAAAGAAAGACAAATTCTCTCTCTCTCTCTCTCTCTCTCTCTCTCTCTCCCCACACATGTATACATATATACGCAGGTATATGTGTATATATGTGTGTGTGTGTGTATATATATATATATATATATATATACATGCTGACTATATACAAATAAACATCTTATATGTTTATTGTAAATCTGTCACCTTTCTCTCAGAAAGAGGTAAGCATGTTTCCTCATTATTCTTCTGAAACCATGGCCGATTGTGTTGACCTTAGTTTTTACATCTTTCAAAGATTTTAAAACTAGAATTGCTGTTGTATGATTGTTTTCTGCTTTTGTCATTTTGTTCTTTAAATTTGATCAGTTTTTGCTATTGATGTTATAATTGTTTTTCTAGTTCTGCTTATTTTACTCTATATTAGTTCATGTATTTCCATATCTTTTAAAAATATTTATTTCTTTTACCACAATAGTATATCATCACATTAATATATCACCTAAATTAGTTTGCCTCTTCAATAGTATACTAATCAAACTACCCAACCATCTTCAAGGGAGGCAATAAAAAAAAAAAAAAAAGGTCAAGGGAAATAATGAAAAAAAGTAGGAATGATGCAGGCCAAGATCTCAAAATTCTATAAAGCAGTGATTCTCAAAACAATTTGATATCTATTAAAATCAGAGAGAACAATCAGCAGAATAGGTTAGCTATATGTGTTCACACATGTATCTCGTTGTTGTTTATTGTTCAGTAAACACAAAGATCTCAATTACTGGAATTAGGATTCATTATTTTATATAATCTGTTGGGAAAATTGGACAGCAACCCAGAAGAATTCTAGTAGATCAGGACCCCTACCTTATACCAAGATAAGCTCAAAGTGGATCTATAACCTAATCTCTCACCCCCATAGCCAATTTCATCTTTGCAATACTTCTCCAATAGCTGTTGATAAATTCTGTATAATTCCAATTGTAACTCCAGCATATTTGATTTTTTGTCTGTTTCTTATAAAATTTATCTTTGATCTGGGAGTTTCAAAATTCAGCAGTTATGTTCCTAGGTGTTTTTCTTGTAGGATCTCTTTGAGTTGGTGATTGGTGGATTTTTTCTATTTCTACTTTCCCTTCTTGGTCTATCACTTCAGGAGAATTTTATTTATTTTTCTATTACTGTGTCAAGTAATAGAAGGTTCTTTTTAGTCAATTTTCCAAATATGTTGTTTTTCTTATGTTTCACATTCTTTTATTTTTTCAGTCTTTATATAATTTTTTTTTATTTCTTGGTCTCTTATAGCTTCATTGGCTTCCTCTTGCACAATTTCAATTTTCAAAGAATTATTTTCTTCTTTAAGACTCTGGATTTCCTTTTCTAGTTGCTTGACTTTCTTTTCATAATCTTGTTTTTCTTAGATGGTTACCATTATTGTTATTATTTTACTTTTTTCTCAGTCTCTCTCATTTGGTTGTTTTTTTGTTTGTTTGTTTTTGTTTTTGTTTTTGTTTTTGTTTTTGTTTTTTTGGCTTCAATGATCTCCTCTGAGGATGAACCCTCGTCTCCCCTATTTCTAGAGTAAGTTTTTATTGCTTGGTTCTTTTTGCCTGTTCATTTTTAAAACTGAGAATTTATTAATATAAGCTCCTCTAATCCTGGATTTGGGGCAATGGTGCTTCTAGCTTCACTTCAACTCCACCCTCTGATCTGGAACCCCAAACCAAAAACCCCACTCTCCTACAAGTACCTGTACCAGCAGTATCCCTGTCCCAAGGCCTCTGCACTCATGACTGTGCTGGTTCTTCCTCACCCAGGGCCATTTCAGCAGCACAGCTGGACCTGGTATTTCTTGCCAGAAGAGACTCCCTTAGTCTTCCTGGACTCAGAACCCTCAATTGTCCACACTGGGAGGAGAAAGTTCCTGTGGTTCTTGCTGAGGCTTCCTTTGAACCCAGCTAGCCCTAGGGATCCCTACTTGCTGTTTCTGCAGAGCTAGTCCTGGTGTCTTTCTTGGGCTTCTATTCAGATTTTTCTAGGAGGACCCTTGTTCTGTCCCAAGTCTTATTTGTTTTTTGCTGGTTTATATTTGATGTACAATTTTGTTGTATAATTTTGTTTGCTTTGTTGGGGAAATCTAGAGAGCTTGGAATTTTCTGACCTACATCCACATCTTCCCAGAATCTTCCCCCTCAGATATATAATTTACAAATTAGACATGATGGAATGAAACAGCATTCAAAAGGGGTAATAATAGTTGCAGTGTCTAGTAATTCATAGTAGAGAATAACTGGGAAAAAAGAATTATGTTCTTTTGAAATTCCTATGTTTCATTCTGCAGAGTCACAGTAAGTGATAAATTCAACTCTTAATGAATTAATATAAAATATAACTCCATATCTGTTATTGAAAATTGATGGAATAATTGCAGTGTAGAAGTGGAAAAAATATCTTGTTTAAAAAAATCCAATAAAATTTGATAAAAGTGATGGTAGAGTAGTTATATCCCAAGAAGATCTCTCTCTCTCTCTCTCTCTCTCTCTCTCTCTCTCTCTCTCTCTCTCTCTCTCTCTCTTTTTCTCTGTCTGTCCCTCTCTCTCTCTGTGTGTATATATATATACATATATATATACACAGAGAGAGAGAGGGAGACATAGATATAGATAGATATAAAGTTTGACATATAATAAACATAGCTAGCATTTATTTATATAGTTCATTTATAGTTTACAAAGTGTTTTACAAACATTTTCTTATTGTATCTTTATAACCATGGGATGGTATGTACTATTATTAGTCCGATTTTATTATTGAGAAAATTAAGGCAAATATAGGTTAAATACCTTGTTCAAAGTACACATCTAGTGTCTGAGGTGGGAATAGAAATAAAATCTTCCTGACCTTATGCCCAGCCCTCAATCCACCACGAAACTTAGCTCCCTCCATATGGTAGAGAATATTGGGTATTTTTTTAAAAGAAGAAACAAATATTGTTTTATTTCAATTACCCCTGTTAAACAGAAGGAAGGATGAGTTATTCTCTAAACATCAGAAATCAGAGGTTATTAGATTAAAAGACTTCAGCAATCCCAGACATTGTGTCAATCTTTCTTTCTGCTGTATCAGAACATTTAACAAGTTCTTATTTTAGTTGTTGATAATTTAGTCTTTTAAATGTCATGGGAATTGATGAGGTAGATGGATCAAATTTTGACTAATAAAGAATTGGTTGATCAAGATAAGTTGATAAGAATTTTGGGTGGAATTGATCATGTCATTTTAGCATTAATATCAGACAAGGAGACTTCAATTGAAGGACATGGAAATGTTTAGCCTAGAGGAAAAAGAAAGATTAAGGAACTATAAAAAAACTGTCTTCAGAGACAAATGGATGTTTCCTTTAAAAGGAACAAGTTTCCTTTTGGATTATAATAGTTTGGATTTTGTACAAATTTAATATCACTAATGCTGAATAATCCAAAGTCATTCATACTGATGGTAAATCATTAGTGTTACATAAAGTGTATGTTAAGTCCATGACAGCATGCTTACAAAGGTTCTGGATAATGGACAATGCTTTCGTACTTTCCCCATCACCGATGGAGTGAAGCAAGGCTGTGTGCTGATGTTTTCAGCAGTGTTTGAGGGTCATAATGGCATCGAGGGCAGTTCCTGCACTGAGAGTGGACTATTTAACTTGAAAAAAAGCTAGAAGCTAATGCTTGAAGGGAGAATTGAGTCTTTGTTTTCAGGTGATTGTGCATTCAATGCAGCCTCCGAAGCTGAAATGCAATAAATACAGATAGATGCTCAGATGCTTGGGCTAATTTTGGCCTACCAATTAAAATCAGGAAAACACAAATTCTCCACCAGCCAGCACCAGACCAGCTATACATGGCAACCATCACTTACAACAAAAGGAGAAATTTTGAATGATGTCAATAAAATTCACCTACCTTGGCATTATACATTTCAGGGAGGTACACAAGATGTTGAGACTGACACATTCATTTCCAGAGCTAGATCAGTATTTGGGAGACTAAGGAAAGTATAGGAGAGAGGAGGTATTAGGCTACTTAGCAAATTGAAGGTCCACAGAGGTGTTATGCTAACCTAATTGTTGTCTGCCTGTGAACCTGGACAGTATAGCAGTGCCATGACAGGAAATTGAATCACTTCCATTTGATTTGTCTTAGGAAGATTCTGAAGATCAGTTGGCAAAATAAGGTACCAGGCACTGATATCCTTTCTTGAGCTAATGCAAAGCATTCAAACTCTACTTCAGAGAGCACTATTACAATTGACAGAATGGCAAAGGTACATTTGCTTAAAAGACTATTTTATGGAGAATTCACTCATATAGAGGTGAGAGGACACTCAAGATCTTTATGAAGAACTTTGGAATGTAAAATGGTAGACACTGGCTACCCAGTAGGATTGGGTAGAATTGCCCAGCATGACATGTCTGATTCAAAAAAAGTGCTATGTTCTATGAGCAAAGCAGAATTGTTTTAGTTCAAAAGAAATGTGAAATGCACAAAGTTAGAACTCTCTCCATTCCAAATGTTCATGTAAGCTATTTGTGTCCTGTCTATAATAGACCTTTCAAGCTCACATTGATCTGATCAGTCATAGTTAGACACACAATTTCTTGACCCAGACATAGTGATGCTGTTTTGGTTCTTTCTGAGACTGAGGGACAACAGCATTTCTTATGAGACTTCAAACTTATTTGTGTATTCTTTGTCTTTTTTCCTCTTCATTGAAACCCAGCAAAGAGCTTTGCAAGAGAAAATGCGTAATAGAAATTTATTATATTGAATTGAAAATTATTGTAATCTATACTAATAAAACAAAAGCATCATTAAATCAAAGATATAATAACTAATATCCCATAAAAATGCAACTCATTTTAAGTGTATACATTCTCAGAAGAGTTTCCTTTATAGGTACTTGTGCTTTGTTATTTGTACATACCAACAAAAATAAAAGATCTACAGATAAATAATTCAACCATATATATTTGAAAGATAATGACCTTTGTTATAGAAGGAAAATGGTCTTCCTTAATACTATTATCTACCATACATAGGAAAGCTAGTTGAAATTATACTTCCTGTAGTCATAAAACACTAATGCATTTATTCTCTTAACATAAAATACCATACTGACTAATGAATTGGATCTATGCCCATCGCTAGACTTAAGCTCTATAAAAGCAGAACCATTTCTTATCTAAATTTTATATGTTCTTCAATGTTTACAAGAGTGTGCTGCACTACATATAAGAGGTGCTAAATGAATATTTCTTTAATAAATGACTCTACTTTCCTTTGTTCTATAGTTTTGCTTCAGAGTATATTTTCTTTATTTATGGAAACCATGATAAAAGAGCATGAGCTAAATATAAACATATTATATCAACACTTCAAGATATTCTCACAGTGGATTATGTAGCAATAATTCATTATCCCATATACCTGATACAAAATTAGTCTACTTCTTCTCCCTGTTTTATATCAACTGATTGAAAACTTTTATTACATTGCATGTGTCATGATTGGAAATAAGATATATCCTACTTTTGTAAACTAAATATCTTTCTGGAATCCTTTGGTTCAATGAAAATTTTGATTCTTTGGAGATTGACCTAGTCTGCCATTTCAAACAGGCTCCCATGTTTTAACTGTGTATAGTATATGCAAGAATATCTAGGGGATTTCACCATTAATAGGCAATCTCTTTCAAGCTGTACAATGGACATCTGCTATGACAGTGGCTGATTATTATTATTATTATTTTGCAACAACTATCTCCCTGTTTTGTATTTGACTTGATATTGTTTACTACAAAGATTATTGAACAAAGTTGTTTCTGTGTTTGCTACTATAATTAGTGTATTTAGGGGACCTCTCTCCCCAATTTGGCTATTGCAAAAGTATATTCTTTTTAAAAAATTCTTATATATTTTATTTTATTTTATTTTATAACTTTATATTGACAGAATCCATGCCAGGGTAATTTTTTTACAACATTATACCTTACACTCACTTCTGTTCCAATTTTTCCCCTCCCTCCCTCCACCCCCTCGCCTAGATGGCAAGCAGTCCTATATATGTTAGATATGTTTCAGTATATCCTAGATACAATATATGTTTGCAGAACCTAACAGTTCTCTTGTTGCACAGGGAGAATTTGATTCAGAAGGTAAAAATAACCCGGGAAGAAAAACAAAAATGCAAATAGTTCACATTCATTTCCCAGTGTTCTTTCTTTGGATGTAGCTGCTTCTGTCCATCATTTATCAACTGAAACTGAGTTAGGTCTCTTTGTCAAAGAAATCCACTTCCATCAGAATACATCCTCATACAATATCATTGTTGAAGTGTATAATGATCTCCTGGTTCTGCTCATTTCACTTAGCATCAGTTCATGTAAGTCTCTCCAAGCCTCTCTGTATTCATCCTGCTGGTCATTTCTTACAGAACAATAATATTCCATAACATTCATATACCACAATTTACCCAGCCATTCTCCAATTGATGGGCATCCACTCAGTTTCCAGTTTCTAGCCACTACAAATAGGGCTGCCACAAACATGCAAAAGTATATTCTATGGAGCATGCCTGGAGCTAGTTCTTTTCTATATAATACATTTGTTCTGTCCTTTCTGTTGGACCTTATATGCTGGCTCAATTCTAAAAGATCTGGTACTTTGGGATGGCATAGCACAATTTAAGTGATCCCTTGATCTCCAATCCTATAATGGAAAGATATGGAGAGCTATGTTGAAGCTGTATCAGGGAAGATAGGCCATTGAACATAAAAGAACTATGTATTCACTAGACTTTGAAAGGAGTAAATCTGTCCTTTGAAACTGCCCCTTCCTGTTTGTGGAATGTGTGGCAAATAACTAATTATCTAGAATCTCCTGTGAAAGGTAGAAGTCCTTGATCACCATTCTCCACCCAGAAAGCTATGGCTACATGGCAGTGTTCACTTTATGTGACCTCTGAAGAAGAGCTTGCTCTTTGGAATGTCTCTTTTGCTTTGCATTTTTTTTGGTCTAAGCTTAGATAATTGAGCAGCAATTAAGTAATCTTAGAAGAAACATTATGAATTTGGTTGGTTGAATGTGCATAATTTGGTCAGAGTTGATTGGTAGCAAACAGGAGAACTTTACAACTATAGTCCTCAAATAAGATGACCAATATCCCTTTCAAATTTTTAAAATTCATGTATTTCTTGACTTTTCTCTATGTTAAAGTTGGATACTGTTCCAAGCATCAGATCTTCCTGCTGCTGTTTTCAGAGCTAGTTCTAGAGACTGTTAAGTTTTCAGTTCTTCCAAGGCAGTTATGATCTAAGGAGAGGTATGGTTCTCCTGTTCTCCTTCTCTGTGTTCTGATCTGTGAGCAATGACAAGCACTTTTATTCACCCTAGAGGTATGGCTAAGGTCCCTGCTGCTACATGCTCTAATGTGATAGTGCTCTTCCTTGCTCTGATATTATGACTTGGAACAAGATACGGATAATGCAAGTCCTATACTCAGTGCCAGAAAAGATCCCCTGTGATCTCTTTCTGACTATTTGTATTACTTCTTTGCTTACTGTGGGCTGAGAGCTTTTGTCAGTTGCCCCCAAGACCTTCTGCTAACTTGCCTGGGTACAGCTAAAATATGAGTTTGCTGAGTAGTCTTGGGCTGAAAAATTGTTTCACACCATTCTTTTATTGGTTCTATTGCTCCAGAATTTATTTTGAGGTGTTATTTTTATAATGCCAGAGAAACTGAGGCAGGAGAGAGATTAGAAAGTTTTTAATATTTTATTAATTGAGAGTATAATTGACTGGACAGGACTCTTGTCTCAAATTATCCAGTTAGACAGAGATAAAGATATACTGGGACCAAGGAATCCATGTTGGTCCCAGGGCTGGAGGAGACTGTCATCTCAAAGAATCCAGTGTCTAGCATCCAGCATCCAGTCTCCAGCCTCCAGCAATGAATGGAGGAACCCCAACTTCTTAAATACCTTTTCTCTAAACAAGGAAAGGGGTAAGAAGCGCGGGAAAACTTCTGTCAGGATAGGGAAGGCCATAAATCCTAAAAACCTAGAGACAGGATGTCTGAATACAAAGAAGTAAAGATATCAGTGAGGTAACTTGAAATATTTTAGAGGGATATTGTAAATTCTTGAGGACAGAAAAGAATCAAGAGGTCTACTCTCTTGTTTATCTTGCTAACAATTTATAACCTTAGTCCTCAGTCTTAATGGCCCAGAACGAGGTTTACAACTAAGGGGAATAGTTAGGGAGACGGAGATATGGGAAACTCGTACAGGGAAACTGAGTCTGGATAGTTAAAGAGAATTGTGGCATAACATTTTAAAGTTGGTTCAAGATAAATTTGGGAGAGTTCAGGTAAGTCTCTGTTTTCACTCTGACATCTTGGCTCAGCCTCGATGTATGGCTTTTTTTCACCTTCTTTTATATCTTATCTCCTTCTATGCTAAACAGTAGAATCTCTGAGTGAAGTAATATAGATATTTATTTGTTTTCTTAGCATAATTCCAAATTGCTTTTCCATAATATTGGATCACTTTATAACTATCAATAGTACATTAAAATTTCCATGGTTTAAAGACACTGTAGACTATTTTGATTTTCATTTTATTTAGTTTTAGTGATTTAAAAGTCTTTCACATGTTTAATATTATTATTATTTTTTTGCTATTCTTCTTTTGAATACCCCTCATATTCATTCACCACAAATGCACATGGAGAGAATAACTTAAATACTCTTAGTATAATTCAATATGACTCAGTATAATCCCAGTTTCTTACATTTCATTTGAATAACATGAATCTTAATGTATCAAGTCTTACTAATCCTAATGAGTTCAAATTTGACTGTGTTATGATCACCTTGATTGTCACTTTTACTTTGTGAATTTCTATATAGATATCTGGGGCTATAGTTATTATTACTACTTCTTTTTATACATTTTGTCTTATTTATTGTCTTTATGGCTATATTTCTTTCTTTGTCATAATTATTCTTTATACATAGATATGAAGATATATATGCAGCTAAATTATGATTAGGGTGACTAATGAATCTCTTAAAATGGTCATTGAGTGTATTCAAAGTCACACTATTCAAAGTTATAATCATGTAAAATATTGTAATTGGTTCCACCCCAAATGGAAATGCAATGCAGATTTGGATAGTATAACTACCTCAAGGGATTCATTGTTAATACTAACCAGTACCACCCTATAGGCATTTCTCTCATTGCCCTCCTATTTCACATTAAGTTCTTTTAGATTAAAGACAAGACTCCCTGCAAATACATTCCTACTTTCCCTAAGAAGTCATAATTTCTTTATTTTAAGACCTGGTTCAGACATCCAAATATCATTCTTGGACATAAGTCTTCTTAATCAACTAATTTCCTTGATTTCCATTTCTCTTCCGAAATCCTTTTCTTCCATCACTAGCAATGATAACAATTTCCTATTATTTGCCTTGGATCAAGCATTCTCAACTGGCTATTTTTTTATAGTGTTGCTGTTGATATTTTGCCCCTTCCCCACCAAAATACCACAGACCATCCCTGAGAGGGATAACATCTGAGCTACCTGGAATCTTTTGTCTTCATCAGTATTTTTTCCCATGTTACTGCCATGTTTCATCAAAGGGCTGGAACTATTCGTCTTTTATTTATTTATTTTTTAGCAATCTTTATATAATTGAACCTATTTAATATTCTCCAAGCATTCATTAATGACTCGACTTTCCACCTCTTTTTATGAAAACTGTATGCGAAATAACAGTACCATTGCTGGGAGAATCAATAAATTATATATTTTTTCCAAATATGAATTAAATGACTTCCTATGCCATTCTCAAGCCACTATTTCTGTTTATGAATTGTCTTTTCCTATTAGAATATAAGCTCCCTAAAAATAGACACTATCTTCTTTTTGTATTTAGATTAAATACAAAGTTCTTAGCACATTGCTTGGCATATAGTAAGTGTTCAATAAATACTTTCTCAATCATTCATTCACTTTTTCTTGCCTTTAAGATTTTATTTTTTTTGCCCATTCTTCATCATCCTTAGAAATGTCTAGGTTCTTTCTGATTAAAAGGAATTCCAGCTACTTAGCTATGGCAGAAGCCAAATATCTAATGTTGTATTCAGATCACTATAAATTTCTCTTTGCTCCTGATTTGCATTATTTAAGTCAAATCCGCAGCCCTCAATTATTCCTTTTGGTAGCTCTTGTGCCCAGTTCTCATGACAAACTGATGCATTAAACTGCCATTTTGCTATACTAGTCTGCCTCAAATGAGGCTTAGGCAAAGGGGCTCTTGAGCAAGGATTTATATATTTATATTCCTACCCTTTTCTTGTAAGATGATAATACTTTTATCAATTGCTTTTGTTTGCTCCAAGCAATCAACTTTAAAGTCCTATTGATTCTGTCTTCACAACACATATTTAATCTATGCCTTTATTGTGTACACTTTTAACACTTCTTTCAGGAACCATTATAATAGACTCCTAACTGTTCTTTCTATCTCTAGTCACTCCTTTTTCTGGTTCAACATTCACATAGTTGCCAAAATAATCTTCCTAATGCACAAGATCATGTGACAGCCTATACAAAAACTTTCAGGCATTTTCCATTGTCTGTAGAAAGAACTTGGGATTTAAAGTTTTTCATAATATGGCTCCAATCTACTTTTCCAGATTTATTTTATATTATTTCTTTTCATATAATCTAAACCTTAACAAATTATAACTTCCACTTGTTTCCTGATTTTATATTTTAAAAATATTTTATTTTTTACAACTACATGTAAAACAATATATTTTTATATTTATTTTTAAAACTTTAAGTTCCAGATTATCTTCTTTCCTCCCTTGCCACCCCACTCTATATTGAGAAGGTGTAATGTCCAGGCTAACTTTCTGGAGGTCCTTCAGATGCGTCTTGGTCACAGCAGGATAGACATCACAATAAGGGTCAGAAATAGAGTCTAGAGTCTTTATTCTGGCCCAGTCTTTGATCTTAGTGGAGGAGTGCAGAAGGCAGGAGAGCCACCAGGAGGATGGCCAAAAATGGAATGTCTCATTTCTAGTCCTTCTCAGTCTTTAAATACCTTGGTATGATTACATCATTATAGCACACTATGTATGTGTAAACTAGAGAACCATTACATCACCATAAGTACTAAATATATGTATACTAAAGAACCATCATCTCATTAATCACACTGAGTTAACACCCTGCTGTATCTTTGCTTCAAGTATAATTTTCTCAGAGTTCCCCAATATCTGATGTCCTCTACAAGAAGGCACATGTGAAATTATGCAAAATATTTCTATAAAAGTCATGTTGAGAAAGAAAACAGATTCCCCCCCCCAAAAAAAAAACAGGAAAAAAATGGATGCTTCAATCTGCATTCAGACAAAGTTATTTTCCTGAGCATGAATAGCATTTTTCATCATAAAGTCCTTCACAGTAGTCTTGAATCATTGTATGTCTGAGAATAGCAAAGTCATCCATAGTTTATCATCACCCAAGATTGTTATTACTTTGCACATAGTACATTTCACTTTGCATGAGCTCATGAAGAATTTTTTAGGTTTTTCTGAAAGCATCCTGCTCATTATTTTTTCTATAGACCAATAGAATTCTATCATAATTCCACACCACAGTTTATTCAGCCATTCCCAAATTGATGGGCATTCCCTCAATTTCCAATTCTTTGCCCTGAAAAAAGAGCTTCTATAGATATTTTTGTACATATAGGTCCTTTACCTTTCTAAAAAAAAATCTCTTTGGGGATACATGCCTAGTGGTGGTATAGTAAGATCAAAGAGTAAGTATAATTTTATAGTCCTTTAGGAATAGGTCATATTTTATGATCACTTATCATTTGGGGAATAGACATTTTTAATACATTTGACTTGATTTCCTATGTATTTAAGAAATGAGACCTTTATTAGATAAACTTGCTACATTTTTTTTCTCACAATTACTATTTCTAACTGTACTTCCCATTCATTTATTCTATTCTCTCTCCTCTCACCTTGTCTTTCCCCAAAAGTGTTTTGCTCTGACTCTCCTCTTTCTCTTCTCTCCTACTCTTCTGCAGCGTAAAATAGATTTCTATATCCCTATGAAGTGTGTGTCTTATTTCTTCTTTGGGTCACTTCTGGTAAGAGCAAGTTTCACTCTCTCCCTCCCCTCCCTCTCTTTTCTTCCATTGTCTCTTTAATGGCAGATAATTTACACCACTCCATTTCTCTCTTTCCATTTTTTTCCAATACATTCTTCTCTCAGCTTTTAATTTCATTGTTTTTAGATATTATCCCTTCATATTATTCACAACTGTGCCCTCTGTCTATATGTAATCTTTTTAACTTATAATAATGAGAAAGTTCTTATGAGTTACATGTATCATCCTCCTATGAATGTAACTTATATTAAGTATCTTATGATTTCTTTTTCCTGATTACCTCATGTTTCTCCTGAGTCCTGTATTTGAAAGTCAAATTTTCTATTCAGCTCTGGTCTTTTCATCATAAATTTTTTAAAGTCCTCTATTTCACTGAATATGCACCTTTACCCCTGAAGGATTGTACTCAGTTTTTCTGGGTACTAGAATCTTGGTTGTAATCCTAGCTCCATTGCTCTCTGGAATATTTTCCAAGCCCTCTGATTCTTTAATGTAGAAGGTAGTAAATTTTGTGTTATCCTGATTGTGACTCTACTATATTTCAATTGTTTCTTTCTGGATGCTTGCAGTATTTTCTCCTTGATTTAGGATTTAGTTGTAATATCCTCTTTCAGGAAGTGATTAGTGGAACCTTTCAATTTCTAATTTAATCTCTGGTTCCAGAATATCAAGACACTTTTCCTTGATAATATCTTGCAAGATGATGTTTAGAATCTTTTTTTTTTTTAATTCATGTTTTCAGGTAGACCTCCAGAAGCCTCCAGAAGATATTTTGAGAGTTGTGGTCTCTCAAATGATCTATTTTTGCCTTTCTTGCAGTACAATAATATTTGATTGCCTTCATATGACATAAATGATTTGGTCATTACCTAATAGATAGTTATTTCTTTATTTTCTAGTTTATTGCTACTATACAAAGTTATGAAATATGTTTAGTACAACTAGATCTCTTTCCTATTTTTTTTAATCTTCATTTTGATCTTTTAGATCTTTTTTTTTTTTTTATATGGGCTAAGTGGTGGGATTTCTGGGTCAAAGAAGAGCCAAATTGTTTTCCAGAGTCCTAGGAATAGTTTACAATTCTACCAAACAGTGCATTAGGGAAAGAGAAAAGGAAAGGAAATACACATTAATGTAACATCTTCTATATGCTGGGTACTGTATTAGACACTTTTCACAAAACCTCAAATGATCCTTTCAACATTCCTGTAGGGTAGCAAGTAAGTTTGAGAAAACTGAGGCAAACAGAAAATAAGTAACTTGCCAGGGTCACACAGTTAGCATTGTCTTAGTTCAAATCTGAATTCAGATCTTTCTGGCTCCAAGCCCATACTTTATCCAATGTGTCACAACTGCCTCTGGCATTAATGTATCTATTGTCTTGATTGCCTCTCCAATATTTGTTATTATCTTATTTGTAATCTTCACCTATGTGAGGATGGAGCATTTATTTAATTTACATTCTCTTATTATTAGTGATTTAGAGCATTTCTCTATGGCTAATTGCTTGGATTTCCACGAGAACTGTCCGTTTAAATCATTTAAACATCTATAGATTAGGTAATGCCTCTTGTTTTTTAAAATTTGAATCAGTTTCATCTATATTTTGGATATGAGACCTTTATCAGAAACTTTCTGCAAAACTTTCTCTAGTTCTTTCCTAATTTTAAATCTGTTGGTTTTGTTAAAAAAAACACTTTTCAATTTTATATAATCAAAATTATTAATTTTATCTTTTGTGATATTCTATATCTTTTATTTGGTCTTACCCTCTGCAAAAAACAAAGGAAATTTATTCCTTAATCTTTTAATTTCCTTAGGATGACCACCTGTCTCTTCAAATAATTTTCAAACTTACAAGAATGATATGTGGAATATAAAATTGTTTAAAAAACAAACAGCATTTTGAAACAAACTCTTTATAATTTATTGGAAAAATGATGAAATTTTGGAGGAATATTTTCTTTTTAAAGTACAAGAATATGACTAATTTCTAGCATCAAGATAGGCAAATTAATATATATTTATCTTTTGTTTTCTAGAACAGATATTATTAACAAGATTAATCTATGCGTGGCACCAACTAATTAGTACATATAAATAATACATTTCTACCTTTTCCTGGAACACATTTCAAATAGAGAAACATTTTGTTTTCCTTATCAATTTCTTCCTGAAACTTGTTTTGTGAACATACAATAAAATGTAAATTGTTCCAAATATGAATTAATCTTTAATAGTTTAAAACTGCAAGAAGAATTTTGGAAACCCTAACTATATTGATTCTATTATCTCCATGTATTGGAATCCCTCCTGATACAGTTTAAATGCCACTTTGTAATGCCTTTCATTATCCCACAGTAAGAAATACTTTCTTTATGTAAAACTCATAACATTTTGCATTTATCTTCCTTATGGACTTAATATATTTTATTTTGCATTATGGTTATTTGTGTATCTTTATTTTTCTCTACTAAAGGACAAACTCCTTGAAGACAGGGATAGAATCTTATTTCTCTCTGAATTCCAACACATATTTCTGCACATTCAGTAATATATATGTTATATATGTGTGTGCATATTATATTATATATGCATATGCTATATATGTTTATATATATATATATATATATATATATATATGTGTTTGTTGAGTTGACAAAGTTGACAAACTTAAAGGAGTTTGTATTGTTGATCTTAGAAATCTTCCTAGAATCTATATTGGGAAATAGAAAATTCAGTTTTGAGAATTCTTCAATTTTTGTCATTTTACCAATAAATTTTAAAAAATTTGATTGGAAAGCTAAAACATTTAAAATATTTTTATTTTATTCCTTTATAGGACTATAGGAATTTCATATCATTATTATTATTATTATCAAGTGTGACCAATGAGATTAGCAGTCTTTTAAAATCCAAAGTCCTTTAAATCAGTAGAAATCCATGTAGTGGGAATTGGAGGAAAAGTGAAGAAGCTGCTAGAAATAAATAAAAAGGGAGGGGGCACAGAATCCATATATCCCCTTTTGAAAATGAATTTATGGTAAGGACATGGACGATTGAGGCACAGCTCATGGGATCATGGGGTGCTGGGGACCTTTCACCTCTCAATTCCTGAAAGCCTTGTCTTGCTGGTCCTCAGGCACATTTGGGACTCCTCAATTACTGGGAAAGAACTTCTCTGTAGACTTTGTTTAATTGCTCCAAGAATATAAAGGTGATGACAATGTGTCAGCCGGGTAGAGTAAATTGTGAACCTGTTTATTGAATGACCTTCAGTAGCACATCGCATCCATTCTTATACTATGGCTCTCTGTCAATCATCTGCATATTCTGGATCCTGGTATTAACAATATCCACAGGTAGAGATTGTTGTGGTGACCAGCTCACTAATCATGCTGGCATAGAAATGTCAGAAAAAATTTCTCAGCGGAAGTAACCTGAAGCTATGGGAAGGTGTTTAGCCTCTGAAAGATAGGAAGCTAGATATCCTTGAAAACAATAGGTCTTGACACCATAAGGATACAACCCCTCCATGGATGAAGACCTCTCTTCCTGAGTAATCCTCAAGAATGCAAAAATAATCTTGTAACCTCTGAGCTTGCTGATCCTAGGGCAACCTACCATCAGCTGTCATAAGAATCAGGACAAATGCAGAAGACCCTCCCAAGAGGTCTGAATGGCGCCTGCTGTCATGCAGATCTGGGGTATCCCGTCTGCCCTAGGCAGGTGGTGGAAGAGAACAGTGTAAATACCAAGGCGAGTTGTTGTGGAGGTGACCTCTGGTGCAGACGCCTTGCGAGGCAGCCCCTTGTAGATGCCCTCAACTCCAACACCAACCACTTCAGTCAGAAGCTGACAAGCAGGAGC
Source organism: Antechinus flavipes (assembly GCF_016432865.1). Lineage (NCBI taxonomy): Eukaryota > Metazoa > Chordata > Mammalia > Dasyuromorphia > Dasyuridae > Antechinus > Antechinus flavipes. Next base: position 469,755,836 of record NC_067398.1, on the reverse strand, counting down.
CCAAAGAGCAGACCAGAAAGAGATAGCCTGCGGAGTTGTACTCGGGAGAGGAAAATGGGTTTGGAAAGTACGGCTTGGGATCTCAGGGTTTGAGCTTGGAGGAGAAAGGCATAAATAAGGAAGGGAGAGGTGGTGAAGGGGCAGCCAGATGGCGTAATGAATGAAAATTCTGTCCTGTGAACCTGGGCAGATCACTTAATCCTCTTTGCCCCACTTCTTTCATCTATAAAATGAACCGGAAAAGCAAATGGTAAATCATTCTATCTTTGCCATGAAAAATGGGTGCATGAAGACCTTTCTCTAGCACGTAACTAAATTTTCGGGTCACTTTTGTTTCAGTGATATAGTAGTTTGTTTGTTTGTTTTTTTTTGTTTGTTTGTTTTTTGTTTTTTTTTCCCCAATGTGTGAATCTCTGGGCTAGATTATTTTAGTTGTACTTGTTATATTATAGAGTTTTTTTGTTTGTTTGTTTGTTTTTAGGACCCAGAGTATGAAAGAAGTCCTTATTATTTCAAGAACTACTCTCGCCCTTGCCCTTCCTTCCACTCCAAAACACTATTTTGTTTGCATGTTAAGATGGATTCTCTATGTGACTACGAGACAGGCTCTACTTAGTCTCTGCTAGACTAGGAAATTGCTTGTGCAACTGGGTCCCTTGCAGATTAGGAGACCCTCCTGTCATTATATTCTTCCCTATTCCTATCCCCAGGGGAAAAAGTTGTTTTTGTCATTTCCTTGCTCCTCCCCTTTGGATAGAGTTTTGTCCTTTTCCAACCTTTATGCTACAATCCCCTTCCCATGCCACAAAAAGGCATTTCTATGGAGGAAGAGGAGATTTCTGGAAATCACCTCCCTTAACCCTCCTTGTCCAGCTTGTCATAAATATGTAAATTTCAGTAAGGATTGTGGAGCTTTCTTCTGGCTTTGTGTTCCATATGCACGTTCATTTCTTTTGCAATGAACCTAAATTTCATGTAAATTTCATGAAATTGTGATTTCTTGTTGACATTCTACAGTCTTCCAGATTCACCACATATTTTGTGTGAGCAGCATTGTTGCCTAGATTATTGACATTTTATACAACACAATCAGCATTGTTTTTGTTTTTAACATATGCTAGAGTTAGATTACCTCCCTAAAACAATCCAGGGGATATTTCTATTGACAAAAAATACACTTTGGAGAAAGGTGATTTCCTGTAACCCAGAGGACTTAATAATGCCTCTTAGATGAATTATTGTTGACTTGGGAGTGAATTGACCTATTCTGTGCTTTCTCAACTCTTTCCATAGTCTTCATTTTTTAATCATTTCTATTTCTCAGACAGGGCAGAATTTATTCCATCCTTTCCTAATGAAATCTTTTCCATGATCATATTAACAGTAGTATTTATTAACACCTTCTTTTTACCAAAAAACCAACCAAAGGAAAAAAAAATAATTGTTCAAGATTTCATTGAAAATAAAAAAGAAGTTCCTAACAATTTCAGAAACAATATGGGTTTAAGAAGTCTTAGAAGTATTTTTTTTTTGAGAAAAATGAAAGACTTCATCTCATATGCAAGTGAAAAATTCAGATTCAAGAGAATCAATAGATCTGGTACTAGATATGATTACTTTCTGAAGAATAATGAGGCTTTAGGAGGGGAAAAAAATCTAACACTTCTTTGGATCATATTTTCATTTAATATGGTCACTTAATGCAAGTGGGATGGATAGCAATTCATCCATTTTCTCTTAACCTGTATGCTTTTTATTGACTTCTGTGGTATAGTGGACAAAAATACTGGATCTGGAATTAAAAGACGGGTTCAAAACATAAATTATGCTTTCTATATGACATTGGGTAACAATATCCCTTAACCTCTCTGGGCTTCAATTACATCACCAGCTAAATATAGAGAACTGGATTAGGTAACTTCTGACATCCCTTTCAGTTTTAAGTCTACCATTATATGATCTTCCATAAAAGATAAACTCAATATTTAACACACATTCTGGTTCATTTTAATGTTCTAGGGATATGAGTGTGAAGTACTCAAGTGGTATCTAACTGTTATTCTTCATTCTTACTATATTTTTTAACTGGCTTCCAATTCAATCCAGTTCAATAATCATTTATTAATGACATACTAATTGTAAAGCATTGTTGTAGGGTCTGGACACAGAAAGACTGCTTATATTGTCCATGAACTTCTTTGCTCTTTGAGTAATCCAAAGTTTTCATTTTTTTTAAAGACATGGTAGTGTCTGTGCTTTTCAGCTATCAATATTCCACAGTGTTTAAAAAAAAGTGGGGGGTGAGGGAAAGGGAGACTGTGATTTTGTGTTGGATACAGTTTTTGATCATTGCTAGCAGTGGATTATTTTTTCAGTGCAATCTAACTCACTTTCTTACTTAAATTTGACCTTTCTGTCTTTTCCTTTGTTTTTTCATATACTTTTAAGACCAAGGATTAGAGATATCTATATGAAACAATGCTCAAAAATAGTCTAACTCATTTCACATCTTCGATGCTTGTCCAAAATATACAATGATAAACTAATTGCATGACTATTCTGTTGTATGATCCAGCCTAGACAGTGCACATTTTTTATCCTTTTGATTTTGATATAGATTATTAGAGTGATTTTTTTGAAGATATGGTTTCTTGAGAAGTCCCTTAAGCATTACAATGCAGTCAACAAAATATTACATAGGAATGGGAGCACTTGAGGAAGAACTTGTAATTGAAAAATATTTATTTGGACACTTTATAGGATATCCTTCACAAAATTATCAGATATCTTTGATGTTTCCCTTATTTTTAATGATTAGAGAATCACTTTATAGAGTTAATTCTATGGTTGCATCTGTCAAGGAATCTTGTATGATTTTGACATATAAATGGGAGATAACTTGTTAGAAGAAAGCATTTAAGATTAAATTTTGCTCTAATAGGTCAATTTTTTTTTGAATCAACAAACAGATCAGTTATGGGACTATGAAAATATGGTCAAATGTAGAAAAAAAGAATTAATTTCCAAGGGCTCATTTGTTCTTTTTTCATATTTTCAACATGGATTCATTCAATACATGTTTAAGTCATTTACATAAAGTTTGCTAAATAAATATATATGAGAAGGTAGTCATTGGTATTTTCTCAATTGCATTTTATTTGTAGTTATAAACTAGCCAGGATTTTTCACTCAGTCATTTGGCATATTTTTCCTTTTCAAACATCTTTTTCATCTAATCCTTGATACTTTCAAAATTGTGCCAACCTCATCATAAATTTCTTTTGTGTATACTTGTTCTGCTCTGAATGATTCTCTCAACTTCATTCACTTAAATTCTATTTTTTCATATAAGACATAGGAAAATGAGGTATTATAATCTGAATGTGGTGATTCCTTTGTCAGAAAAATACAGATGTCAGAAAATAATATAACCAGCTGATGGCAGTAATCTTTAGTGGGATGGAAATGTGAATTGAATTCAAGTTATTCAATTTTAATGATTATTTCTTAGTTTTTATCTAGCTACTATATGCTCAAGTTTCTCAGAAAATAATTTTTGAGATCAAGAAATACATGGGATTTTCCTGTCTCCAATCCACCAAAATGATATTTTGGAGATTGGAATACATAAGTATGATTCTAGTTAGCTAAATAGAAAGATTGAAGATTACAAAGAAAGATATTTTTAGAGCGCAAGATTCCAAATAAAAAATATATGAAGCAAAGTTGGGAAAAAAAAAACAAGTGATAGAATTTTTTAGATTGAAAAGAAGAGAGGAAAAATGAATTAAATAAGTGGATATTTTGATAATAACCACTTTTCTAGATATTGAACCAATTAAAAATAGCAAATTTCTCAGAGGAGACAAGAACAGAACAATGGAAAACATGGATGATAGAAATAATACATGATCACCCATTCTAAACATTCTCATCCCTGAGAAAGATGATCAAAACAAAATGCTTTTAAAAAGCAAACAAAATAATTTGCTCTCCAATGTAAAATAAAAAGAAAGTTAACATAAATTAGCAATTTTACTAAGTGACTGTTATTCCCAGCTGGTTTTCCTAAGACTTTAATTGTTTTCAGATTTAATGTCTAGTATTTAGAAAGATGATAGATATGATAAGGATTTTTTCCAATTATACCTTTTTCTAAAGGTCCAGCAAGTTGGGTGGGTCCAGTTTAGTTTTTAGACTTAGAATTTCTTAAATTACAATTTCCACAGATGCTTCAGAACATTTTATATATTATGGCTAGAGTTTATGGTCAGTTATCACTACTTAAATCAGCAAAAAAAGACTTGGATTACCTAAATATTATTAAGCTAGAAAATATGACTCAGCCATACTCATAATCTACTAGAGCTAGGCATCACAAAGAGCCAGAAATCACCTTGTTAAAATAAGAAGTCCACTCAGTGTTTCAGTGGTTTGATAAGATTGATTATTTTCATCCTAATAATAACGGTAGTAAATTTATTTTGCAAAATAATACTTCACATGACACAAAATGCAATCTAATAACAGCTGAAGAGCTATCCATTACATCTATCTATTGTCAAACTATGTTTGAGGGCTGTTTCTTTGAAACTAAACTTCCAAGTGCCATAATTTATTATATGTAGCATCATACTCCACATTTTAAACTCCATGTGAGAAACTATTGCTGAAATAGTAGAGATTTTGGTGTTTGAAATTGAAAATGAATTTCTAGACTAAAAATAATAACACAAAGAGAATATTATTTATAGATCAAAAAGAAATGATTGGTTTAAGTATAACTTTATTTTTTTTTTTCAGATTAATCTTAGAGATGTTGGCGAATTGTATAAAATACGAATTGAACATGACAATAGTGGAAAGGATCCTGGTTGGTATTTGGAAGAAATTAAAATGGAAGAAATAGCCACTGGTGAGGTGTTTTCCCTCATAGTTGATTGTTGGATAACTGAGAATGAAGATGATGGAGATTCCTGTAAAGAAATAGCTATTAACAGACCTAACAAGAAGTCCTTGCCATGTATGTATTTGTAAACACCTTTGTGATTTTTATTAAGTAAAAAAGGTTCAATACATTGATTTAAAAGCAACTTTCTTTTAAACATTCAATTGTGTGTGTTCTTGTGTTTAGGTATTATAAGTATTTTTTATATCTTAAGCTTTAATATCCATACTACTTTAATAGTCTTAGCCATATTCGACTTTCTATATTTTTATTTTTTAATTAAATTTTATTCCATTTAGATGAGAATAAGGTTCAAGTGTCAGCCACTCCTCTTCAGCAACCTCATCCTTATTTATATAGGAATATAGTCTCTTTATGTGAGATAATTTTTCATAAACTTCCCTTTCCTCCCCTCCACTCACATTTTCCCTGTCCTCTTGCTTTCTATTTTTTTCCCTTAAATTATCAAGACATAACAGAACCACTCTTTTCTAATTGTATTCCATTTCTAAACTCTGATGATGATAGTGATTAAAGTGTACATCTCTATCATCTATCCATATTTAGTATAAGCAGTTTAGTTTTCTATCATTATTCATTAATGATGATGATGGTTTTCATCAAGAAAATGTGGAAATATAAAGATCTTTTTTACTCTCTTTCCCCACCTCACCCTATAGCACTATATAGATATATTTTTTCTGAGTAAGTTATACCTGTTTGTGAGCCCATATTCTTTATGTTATGGAATATCTTATAAAAAAATGTCCACTTTATCTTAGTAGTGGCTGCAAAATTGTATATGAATCTGATGGTGATTCCTCAGTATTCTTTCCGGGGATAGTTAGGTGGTGCAATGGGAGAGCACCAGCCCTGAAGTCAGGAGGACCAGAGTTTAAATCTGGCCTTAGACACTTAACACTTCCTAGCTGTGTGACCCTGGGCAAGTCACTTAACCTCAATTGTCTCAAGAGAAAAAAATTCTTTCTAGCTGTTTGCAAAATTTCTCTTGGAGCTGGCAGCTCTGGATTTAGGCTCTATTCTTCCTCAGACTTTTCATTTTGAGGTTTCTTTCATTATGGTGAGTAAACTCTTCCAGTTTACTTCTTGAACTAAGGATTGATATTAGAGCTGGACTATAAGACATTTCTGGAGGGAAGGTCTGGATTATTACTATTACTACTTTCTTGGGATTTATGAATGTGATGTTATCTCATTTTTTCTGTACCATATTTCTTTAATTTTTTCCTACCAATTATCTCGTGGCACATTTTTGAGTGCATTAACACCATCCAGATGATCATTTCCTAGAAGCATTCCAGTTTATCAATGTCTTTTTGTACTCTAGCAATTAACTGTAATATAATTTACTCCACATCTTTATAATTTTATCCATATAGATAATAGAAGACACTGTTCCTTAATAATATGCTCCTGAGCTGTTCAACTAAGAACGTTTTTTAAAAGGGAAAAGTCTGTATGTCATGATTATACAAAGCAATTACACACACACACATACACACACACACACACACACACACACACGACTAGCTAGGTACTGGTCAGCTGGTCATAGGTGTGCAATCTGCATCAACCCATGATCTTTATCTGCCATTGTGGAATTCTCAGTAAGGGAAGTAAGCTGCCAAGTTCTGATGTTCATTGATTCATCACTTCTAACCCAGTTATTCCAGGGACATTTTTATTTGAGCTCTAGTTGTCTTCAACTTGGGCTTCTAAGTCTCCAAATGAAAGGGGAAATAAAAGAGGTCCCTAGGGCACTATATAATTTAGATAGAGGATATGTTGTTTTATTACCACACAGAAAGCAATGTTAGCAAATGATTTAAATGAGATTCAGAAACTCAATTTACAATCTACTAGGAGGCTATTAGTAAACCCTGTCAAGACATATTACAGTCTGGAAATTCTATCCCTAGTCATTATACATTTTTCCTTTATTGAGCATGATACAGGAATGATTATTATTTTTTTCTTGCTGGCCCCTCTCTCTCCTAAATTGACTCCTCCCCTAGCACTAAAGTGTCCCTGCTGCTGCTATATCTACAATTGATTACTTTAGTGGATGCTACAGTTTTGGCCTTATTAACCTCCAAAGATCTTCTGAAACTTACTAAAATATCTGGATTATCCATTTCATTATTGCTCTACCATTACCTAAATTATGGGGGGGCAAAATGACAAGAAAAGAGAAGCAGTTTGTCCCAGGAATAGATTTGCCTAACTATGGGCCCCATAAGAGACAAGGATTTTCCATTTCCTTAGGATACTTTTCCAGATTCATTCTGAATAATCCTCATGGTTGGTAGACATAGGAAGAAAACTCTGATTTACAAATGCTTCTTTCTTATATCCATGCAGTTCTGACTCAGCAACCAATCAGGACAATGAGTCAATTAGAGGATATCTGTTTTTTTTTTTTTTTAAATTTCATATTGTCACCAAAAATGGTCACAGGACAAGTTCCAAAATGGGCAGGGGAAGGAATTTGCTACAAGTTCTTTCTTCTTCTATCGCCCCTTTGAAGAAAAGAATAAAGAAAAAAAGGTAGTTCGGTAAAAGCAAGCAATCACATTTCAGTTTTTTTTTTTTTTAATAGCTTTTTATATACAAGATATATGCATGGGTAATTTTTTAGCATTGACAATTGCAAAACCTTTTGTTCCAACTTTTCTCCTCTTTCCCCCCACCCTTTCCCCCAGATGGCAAGTTGACCAATACATGTTAAATATGTTAAAGTATAAGTTAAGTATAATATATATATGTGTGTGTGTGTGTGTGTGTGTGTGTGTGTATACACATGCCCAAATAGTTATTTTGCTGTACAAAAAGAATTGGACTTTGAAATATTGTACAATTAGCCTATGAAGGAAATCAAAAATGCAGGTGGACAAAAATAAAGGGACTGGGAATTCTATGTGGTGGTTCATAGTCATCTCCCAGAGTTCTTTCTCTGGGTGTAGCTGGTTCAATTCATTACTGCTCTATTGGAACTGATTTGGTTCATCTCATTGTTGAAGAGGGCCATGTCCATCAGAATTGATTATCATATAATATTGTTGTTGAAGTATATAATGATCTTCTGGTCCTGCTCATTTCACTCAGCATCCACTTCGTGTAAGTCTCTCCAGGCCTTTCTGAAATCATCCTGCTGGTCATTTCTTACATAACAATAATATTACATAATATTCATATACCACAATTTATTCAGTCATTCTCCAATTGATGGGCATCCACTCAGTTTCCAGTTTCTGGCCAACTACAAAGAGACCTGCCACAAACATTCTTGCACATACAGGTCCCTTTCCCTTCTTTAAAATCTCTTTGGGATATAAGCCCAGTAATAACACTGCTGGATCAGAGGGTATGCACAATTTGATAACTTTTTGAGCGTAGTTCCAAATAAGCAATCACAGTTCTGACAAAATACACACCCTGAATCCTCAACCTTTGCAGAGGACATTTCCCCCTTTCTTTTGTTTTAGAACATAGGGTGGTCATGACCTCCCTGACTTCTCAAGGAGGTGAGAACCCTCCAAAAAAGATGATCACACCTTCCCTGACACCTCAGGAAGGGAGATGAAAACACCAAAGGATATAGGAAATCAAATCAGATTAGGGAGTTTCTGAAGAGGCTCACTTGAAACAGATACACATAAATCCATCAATACGGGCCAGAATTTGAAACAGATATACATGGTATACATAAATTCATCAATATGGGAGGCATTACACATAATTTACATAAGCACATAAACAATATAACACAGGCTAGTAGTAATGTAACAAATAACATGAATCAACATGAAATTTTAAAAAATGCAATAGTCTCATCAACAATTTTTCATCTCAAGAAGTCCAATGATTCTTGCAATTACAAAAACACATAAGCACATAGCAATATAACACAGGCTAGTAGTAATGTAACAAATAACATGAATCAACCTGAGAATTTACACATGTCCATAAGTCCTAGAAATAGTCCAAAAGGATTTCCATTAGTTCACATGCCAGGAATCCAATAGTTCCCGTAAGCTCTGAAGTACTGCAAAAGTCTCATCAACAATTTTTCATTTCAAGGAATCCTATGATTCTTGCTGGTTTTTCAAGAACTAAAACAGTCTCATCTTATGTTAGGAAATCTAATGATTCCTGAAGACTTTAAAAGTTCTTTTAACAGTCTCATTGTCAGCCATACTCTTTCAGTGTCAGATGCTTCTTAAATCTCCTTTGTTTTGAAGTTTTTCTCTTTTTCTATTTCATCTCACGAAATCCAATGATTGTTGCTGTTTTTTCAGGAACTAAAAGCTGAAGATTTTAAAGTTCTTTTAACAGTCTCATTGTCAGCCACCTGATTCCTTCTCCACCTGTGGAAATATAAGCAGACCCTCTTTCCCAAGCAGTTAACCTATCTAATTCCCTTCTATTTACCACTTTGGGGAGTTCTCCTCATCATCTGGTAATTACATTGGAGCTGTTTGCACTGGATATTGCCTTGTTGTTTTAAAAGGCCTGTATTCTTCCCAACTGTAATCCTGATTGCTTTTCTGTTGGTTGATGACATCAGAGTCCTGAATTTCTAAAGTCTCTCTGGGTGTAACTTCAGCTGCTATCATGCCCCACCTATCTTTTGATTGATACTTTGGAGCTGGGCCCTGCCTCTCACTTCTCTGGGTCAATCTACATTCAGAGGCCCAATGAAAGCCTTGGTTACATTTTGGACATGGGGTTTTGGGTTTTCTCTCATCCTGTCTTCTCATTCTATCTCCATTTCTACAATGAGCTCTCAAATGTCCAACTTTTCCACACTGAAAACATCTACAAGTTTCTCTAGAATTCTTTTGCCAAGAAGGACCCTGTCTTCCCATGTTTGGATTTTGGGAAGTCTGCATCTTAGCCTGGCTATAAAAGGCATTTGTGCCCACTATGGCACAGCATCTTATGAGCTCCTCTAAAGGAGTATCTTTGTGCAATCCTAGTATAATTCTTCTGCAAACCTCATTAGCATTTTCCTTAGCAAGTTGCCTTATCAAAAATGTCTGTTACTGCGTGGTGATTTTCTTCTTTTTAATATAATAGTTCTCTCTGCGAGAGAAGGTTTCTCTAGGAGATTTTCTGGAGGCAGCCTTAGTATCAGTTCAGATCAATAATTACCCCAAATGCAGCCAGGTGATAAAAGTTCAGATCTTTTATTATCTCCAATATAGCCCGATTAGCTAAGAGGCCTATCTCTTTGCTTGGTTCCAAGAGCTCCCTCCCGAATGTCTCCTAATCCAAAGGTTTTATCCTTCAGCCTCTGATTTCTTCAGCCTCCAGCCGGCACAAAGAAGAATCTGTCTCTCTTGCCTTCCAAAGTAATTCTCTCTTGGCTCTAGCTCAACTCCGACTTGTGGCTTCTTCTGACTTGATACTCCCCTCTCCGTGTAATTTGGCTGAATTCTCCCCACTGGGTCTCTGCTTTCTTCTTATATACCAGAGAGAGGGATTATGGGTTTTCTCCCAGAGTACTTTCTGGCCCTAAGAGCTTCAAGGGAGGTGTGAATTCACAAAGTTACAAAGTTTACTTTGTGAATCTCCCATACTTGTGAACTCCAGTGAGTAAAGGTGTAAACACAAGCACTGTATCAATTAGTTCTACTTAGTACCTTGTTTCAGGTTCTGGCCCAAAACATCAACTCTAATGACTTGTTAGTTTGTAAAGATTCCAACGGACATTCATTTTCTCAAGGGCTAACTTGGCTTTAATTACTGTTCAGTTCACATTGTTTGGTCTTTTGTTTCCTTTCTACTTACATTGTTTCATATATATATATATATATTGCTCACTCTGAATTAGTTCATATATCAATCATAATCATACTATCTTATGGAGCAACAATATTCTATTACATTTATCAATAAAAAATTTTATTTGTTTACCACTCCCTCCAAATCCATGAATTTCTACCTAGTTTCTAGTTCTTTATTTTTATAAAATTATCTGGAATGGATATATTGGCACTACAATATGAGACTTTTTTTTTCTGTCTTTGAACTTTTGATAAATATATAGTCTGATATTTTTAATGGTTCCAGGATGGTTTTTAATTCATGTTGCTCACAAGGAATTCATTTGGCAATCTATTCTAGAATTTTACCATTGAGTCTAAGTTCATTGGTCTACTGTTTCTAGAATTCATGCTGTTCTTTAAAAAAAAATAGAGAACTTGCCTCTTTTAGCTTGTCTCCTTTTTACCATATTTCATTAAAGATCTCAGTGGTTTAGCTTTCCTATTTACTATTTCTTTTGATACCTTGGCACATAGTCCACCTAGTTGTACAGAGCCTTTAGTGTTTACTTTCCATCTCCTTAATTATCTTGGATTTCAATTCCCTTTGAACCATTTTTATTGTCTTCCTTCCCATCTAAAGATTATTCTTAATATGGATACAAAAACAATTAATAGCTCCATAACTGGGATTGACTCAGTCCAGTTCCCCAATAGATTAGGTCTGAAACAAGAATGAAACAAGATACTCGTAATGTCAACAGTTAACAAAAGGAGGTTTGCTTAGTAGAGGAAGAGAAGAATTTGTAATAGGAAAGGTATTCATCCAAGATAAAGCATGAAATCATATAATTTTCTAGTGTTCATTCTATTGGTCTCTGGGAGGTCAGGGAAGGTTTCTAGCTTTTGCTATTCTGGATATTCTGTACCCAGGGGGCCATGAAGCTTTGTCAATGGCTGGAGCTGTACTGATTTCTTGAGCCAATGAAATCTCAAGGATAATTTCAATACCTTTTAAGGTAAATTAGCCTAATTTGCATGGGGAGAAAGACTTAAGATACTGCTTCCACCACAAGTTAAATATTTCTTCATTTTTCTGCAATTGTTATTTTCCTAACTCTCCTAAGTAGTGGAACTATCCCTTTCTATATTTTCCTCTTATCCCTAATTTAAATTTTGTTTTTGTTTTTGTCCTTAGATTTACTATAAGCCTTAACATATGTTGGGCTTTGATACCAGTGTTATTGTTCTAAGTCCTGCTGTTCTTTTATCTGATTTTTCTTCTCTATGCCTTACTTGCCATCTTGTCCAGCTCCTTGTTTAACAAATGAGGATACATATCTTAGGTCCAGAGAATTAAGTTACTGTACAAGTTTTCTTAATTTCTAATAGTGAGTCATAGATTCAAATCTGGGTCTTCTGAAATTAAGATTACTATGTTTTTCAATGCATTTGAGGATCTCATTCATTCTTTTTGTCCCAAATCATTACTTTTATGTTCATAATACCCAAATCAATATTTCTAGGCTGTTTGTCTCAATCAGAAATCATGGCTGCTAGTCTGCAAATTATTTTCACTTGGATATGTTACTGTCAACTTAAACTCAACACATGTCCAAAGGAATTTACCATTACATTCTCTTTGCACAAAACCACTAACTTCCCAAAATTCCTCATTTGTCAGTGACATTATTGAAATGAATCAGGCTAAAAGAAAAAAAAAAAAAAAACAAGAACAACTTCGAGTGTTCACTCATTACTTACATGCATTCCCTAATTCAATTCAATAGCTTTTTCAGCTTTTCTTGTGCAATGATCCTCCCAGGTATCACTACTTAGTCATTCACATTAATACTATCCTAATTCTTGTCTTTATTACTGGATGATTGCAAAAGCTTTTCCTCTAAGCACCCTTCAATTTGTCCTACATGTAATCGATCTTAAACTTAACTACCAAACTTATTTCCCTTGCATCATGGTCCTGCTTAAAAATGATTGAAAGCATTCTATTTCATTGTACATCAGGTATAAATATCTTTTCCTGGCCTTCAATGCCTCCTGCCATCCCTTTATATCCTATTTATCTTGTTGCCTACTATTTCTGAACATACACCTTTCATTCCAGCAAGGTCAAGCTCCTCACTATTTCACAAATATACCAATATTCCTTCAGTCCTCTCTGCCTTCACTAATATCATTCCCAGATCTTAGAATATGCTCCCATCCTTTTTCTGCCTATTAAAATCTATAACTCATGTTTTCAAGAACTAGCTCAATTTTTACTTTTTAAGGATGTCATCCCTGACAGATCTAACTCTCACTTATCTCCTTATCTGAATTTCTATAATACTTCTAGATTTTACCTTATGATTAATACTCAAGTATATATGCACTTGTGTTAATCTCTCTGTCATATTTCAACACTTAATAATATCTGTGTTTTCCATAATGCAGATAGATGTGCAGATAGATGAAGATTGCAGAATTCTTAAGCCTCAGTAGACAATATCCATGAATTGCTGTGTTTGAAGAAAAATCTATTGCTTGGTTGCTAACCTCTTGTAATTAACTTCTCTCAGTTTGGATAAGCTGTTGATAGCATGACATATTTATTTCATTGTCAGTTCTTTTCTAGATTGATAAGACCTATTAAAATTTATGTTTTCCTGGAACAGCTATTAAAGTCCCAGAATTACTTCCACATGATAATGAGGCACTGAGAAAATTTTTACCTATTAGTTTTTATTTTTCCAATAGGATTGAAAACACCTTGAGGACAGGAGTTATACATGTACTCACACATAGAAACGTGTGTACACGTATTTTCCGAATCTTCCATTGCACCTTTTAATATGCTGAGCATATAGCAAATGCCAAGTAAACATTTATTTATCAATAGGAAGGTAGCCAGAGGAATGAAGGAGGAAGCATGTACATGGAGCCTCAGCTAAGGGGCACAGTGAATAGAGCACGAGGCCTGGAGTCAGGAAAACTCAAGTCAAATCTAGCCACAGATCTCTCGGTCTATAACTCTGGACAAATTATTTAACGTTCATTTCCCTAAGTTTCCTCATCTGTAAAATGGGGAGAATAATAACCTCTTCCTACCAGGCTTGTTGTAAGGATAAAATGAGTTCTTTTTAAAGCACTTTACAAACCTTAAAAGCTTTGTGTAAATGTGGGTGTCATTGCTATTATTGTTGTTGTTGTTTGTTACATTATTATTTTCAACCTTGGAAGATTTGGGTATGCTGCTGCTGCTGCTGCTGCTTCTTCTTCTTCTTCTTCTTCTTCTTCTTCTTCTTCTTCTTCTTCTTCTTCTTCTTCTTCTTCTTCTTCTTCTTCTTCTTCTTCTTCTTCTTCTTTCTTCTTTCTTTTTTTTTTTTTTTGATAAAACAATTGGGGTTAAGTGACTTGCCCAGGGTCATACAATAAGGAAGTGTTAAGTGTCTGAGGCTGGATTTGAACTTGTCTTCCTGACTTCAGGGCTTGTGCTCTATCCACTGTGCCATCTAGCTGCCCCAGTAGTATGCTTCTTATAGCAGCCCAATGTTAGGCATTGATTGAATCAGTCAACAAGCAAATTTTTAAAAATACCCCTTGTTTGTCAAACTCTATGCTAAGTGCTGAGGATACAAAAATAAAATGAAAACAATCCTTTCCCTCAAGGAATTCATATTTTCTTTTGAAGACTAAGATGCCCCAGAGAAATCTCCTATGATCCTGGCTTGTCAGTTTATACCCAGATGCTTTAATATTATTTTTATGTCAGGAGATTTTGTCATTGATGTGACTGGTAGACCTCATAAGAAATATCATGTAGTCCACAAGACAGCATATTGTAAATTGTATTTAGTAAATACTAGATTTTTTTTTAAAAAAAGGAACATTACTTAAACCCCATTGAGATAAATATTCAGTGTTTTCATTTGCTTCCTGTTTGAAGAACAAACTCTTTAATACATGCAAAAAATGAATAAGATGATTCTGTGGGTTTCAGAAATTTCTAAGACATCTGAGAAACTCCATTGTACTTCAAATGAACTATTGATTCTTGGTTCATTTAACATGAACAGCAATAAAGGCTCAGCATGACTCCCCAGCAACTTTCTATTCATTTTTTCTTCAAACTAGCAAATGAAACTTTTTCCATTTGCATTTCCCATTTAAAAGGGTAATTTCTTAGCTGTAGCACACCAACCATATCTTAAGGCATTTTCTCCAACAAAAACATTTAATGTATTACATGATAGTTATTGATAATCTGATATAGTTTGGTCATTTGTTTTGAGGGCTAGCAAATCAATCCAGTTGTACCTTTCCCAGACTACATATTTGCTCATTTTGGGGGAATAAATGTGGAACAGGCTAAATGTGATGAACAATAATTATTCTTCAATAATTGCAAATAAACTCTGGGCCTAAGCCGACTAGGGAGTAGGGAATAAGTTAATCAGCTGACTGCAAAATGTATGACTCATTCAATATTAATTTTTGGAAATGGCAATACCTGTTTAGATCCCCTGAGGGCTCAGCTGTTATCTGTGGCCTGAAAAGTGAGTGCCCACAAAGTTTGAGACCAGAGAATAATAGAGAGGAATAAGAGGCTTGGGAACACAAAGAAATCTGTTTCTTGTGGGAGTTGCTATGATGATGGTGAGAGAAAGGGAACCATTCTAGTTCCTATCTGGAGAATCCAACAGTGATAGGAATATCTCAGAGCCTCCCTGCTTACTTCTTTTTAGAGATTTAGAAG